>NC_068934.1:35903433-36588433 GCF_023091745.1 Budorcas taxicolor
GTACAGTGCCCAGCACAGAGTTTCTCAACCAGGGCTGATTCTGCCCCCAGAGGACATCGATCATGTCTAGGACATTTGGGGTTGTCACAGTGAGGTGGGAGAGGCAAATGCCACCAGCTTCTAGTAGGTAGAAACCAAGGGTGCTGCTGAACTTTGTACAATGGACAGGCTGGTCCCCCACAGCCAAGAGCTACCCTGCTCAAAATGCCAAAGGTGCCAAGGTTGAAAAGCACTTGTCTAGTTCCATGAATGTTCCTTGTAGCTCCTCTCCCCTGATCTCCTATGATTCCTCCCCCTCCTCGAATACAGATTAAAATCAATACCCCTGAGCAGAGATATCCACCCTATGGGACAGTCTCTGACTGCCAGCTGGAGAGACTGACCCCAGTACTTCTCCATCATGATTAAAATGACTGGTTTTGAGGAGTTGACACCTTCTGGCTCCAGCCTGTTTATTTTCCTCCCTATGATGTTTTTGCATGAATTCTTTTTTTTTCATAAGATAAAGCAAGATGCGCTGCCATCTTGCTGGGCCTGCCCTTCTTCTCACTGTGGCTTTTTGTACTGCCCCAGCCACCATCCCTGTCATCTCCTCTCCCTTCTTTCACCACCTCCTCTCCTGAAACCCAAGGATGACTGTTTGCTGACCACGAAGCAGGTGTGGCTCCCTATTTCCAGGGACTTTAAGGGAGGTTTTTTTCACCTTTGCAAACCAACCTCTATAACAGGCTGCTCTGACTGAAAGTCAGTTGGCTTTGCAGATCGGGTTGAAACCCACCCTGCCGCTTGTCCCTCTCTGTGAGCACAGTGGCTACCAGAAGACTCTGCAGCATTCTGAGCAGGCATCCTTCAACTGATGCTTTCTTCAGACCAAACAAACAAACCTGTGAGAGAGGAAGATGGAAACAACCCGGCCCGCTTTTCATGATTCTTCATCCATATGGAAGTATGCATGTGTATCAACACAGCACACGTTACCCACAGACAGAGAAACCCACACATGGACGGAAGGAAACAAGAGTCCTCCTAGAATGTGCTGGAGGAAGCCTGGCTTCTCTCTGAGGGGATCTGGGCGTCCTTTCTGGTTCTGCCTGCAAGACTCAGGACTGGAGCTCAGAGGCTGATCCCCCATCCCTCCAACCCAGCTGCTTCATGCTGTGTCTCTACCTCCAACTATTCTCCATAATCTATCCCTCGAAATCAAGAAGATGTAGTGATGGGCACTGACCAGGACCACTAGTTATTATCAGCTCAACATTTTCCAGTTTGAGACCCCCCTATCCCCACGTTCAGGTGCCGACAAGCCAAAGGGAGACAACAAAGGACCGGGCGATGGCGCAGGACCGTCCCCACCACAGACAGAAGCCTGTGGGTCCCCTCCGCCCCCTTCTCTGGAGCCTGCTAACTCCTTTGGGGCATAAAGGTAGGGCAGGCTCTCTCTGTCTCTCTCTGAGGTTCCAGGAGCCCAGTCTAGCTAGGCTTCAGCTAAAAGAATGATGCAGAAGCCCCAAAGAAATAGAGAAAATTTTATTTCCAAAGTACTGACCTTTTGTGACAGAAGTCACTTTGGTTAAACTATTACACGTTGACCTTTCATTTCACATACTCTTTTAAGCTACCAGTATTTCTTTCTTTTCAATGTTGAAAGCCTGGTGGAAGGCAACCCATGGAGGGCCTTGAATTCAACTCCACCCACCACTTCCCCACCTCTGAGTCCTTCCTGAGATGGGAAGAGGAGGGAGCAGGCAGGCTTCCACTGAAAGCTGTTCTCCACCTACCTCTCCAGCATCCTCCAGACCAGGGCGGTGTGGAGATCACAGACAGTCCCACTAAGACCTTCAGACTTGATTCTGCGAGCATGGAGAGGCTCCGAGGGTTTTCAATTTGGGGATGAAATGATCAGATGCACATTTAAGCTAGGTCACTCAGGCAGCTGGTGGGGGCTCGGCGGGGAGTTGTAAGGAGAGACATGAAACATGGCTTTGTTTTAAAATTGAAATCTGAAAGTCTCTGAAATTTATTGGCAATACATAGGGCTAGTGTCTATGAATCACAGTCCAAAAATTTAAGTGTATATAAGAAATATATCTTTGTATAACTCACCTTAATTTCTCTTTCAAGCTCCCTGTGTGACTGGGTTACTAGAAAGCTTCCACCGCTGTCTTTTTGAGATTTGCAGTCCCACAGACTGTGCCAAGGTCTGGGGAGTCCTCCAGAAATTCCAGACCAGTTCTGCTGCACACTGGTTACTTCTAGAGTCCATGGTCCTGGCTGGTGCCAGACACTGACCTCACTGCAGCCTGAATCTGTCCTCACTGGGCCTGTCTCTGTCCTCACTGGGACCTGACTCGGTTCTCACGGGGGTCTGACTCTGTCCTCACTAGGGCCTGATTCGGTCCTCAATGGGGCTGATTCTGTCTTCTTTGGGCCTGATTCTGTCCTCACTGGGGCCTGACTCGGTTCTTCCTGGGCCTGTCTCTATCCTCACTAGGGCCTGATTCTATCCTCACTGGGCCTTATTCTGTCCTCACTGGGGCCTGACTCTGTGCTCACAGGGCCTGACTCTGTCCTCACTGGGACCTTACTTGGTCCTCACTGGATAGGAATCTCATCCTCACTAGCGCCTGGCTCTCATCCTCACTGGGCCTGAGTCTGTCCTCACTGGGGCCTGACTCGGTCCTCACTGGGGCCTGACTCCCATCCTTACAAGGGCCTGAATCTCATCCTCGCTGGGCTTGACTCTGTCCTCAAGCCCAGAGGAAAGGGGGAGAGAGAAAGGGAAGAAGTCACAGTTAAGTGACTTTTCCTGCCACCTTGGCTTCCCCACCCCACCCCCCGCCCCCCGCCCCCCGCCCCTTGGAGCAGAGTTGCGTTACAATGTTATGTTAGTTTCTGCTGTACAACGTCGAGAATCATTTGTATGTATACATATTGATATCCTCCTTCTTCCTCAGTCTCCCTCCCCACACCCCCGATCCCACCCCTCTAGGTCATCACAGAGCACCGGCCTAGCTCCCTGTGCTGCAGAGCAGCTGCCCACTAGCTCTGTTTTACACACGGTGGCGCATACATGTCAGCACTTCTGTCCTAATTCACCCCACCCTCCCCTCTCTCCCCCGTGTCCACAAGCCCGTCGTCTATATCTGTGTCTCTCCTCCTGCCCTGCAAATAACGTTCGTCTGTACCATCTTTCTAGATTCCGCATATATGCGTTAATATACCGTATTTGTGCTTCTCTGACTTTAATTCACTCTGTGTGATAGACTCTAGGTTCATCCACTGCAAATGACTTAATTTCATTCCTTTTTATGTCTGAGTAATACTGGGATTTTAAAAACCAAATAAATAGACCTATCTGAGGAGGGGACACCAATACTTTATGTAAGAAGTTTTTGGGAACTTGAGCTAGGAGAGAGAGAGAGGAGGAATTAAAGAAAGGGATTCAAGGAAACGTAAGAAGTGAAATAAATGACAGCTGGTGGTTGATGGAGGTGGAGGGTAAGAGAGAGAGCTCTGGGCTCCAGGACCAGGCAAACAGCAGATGGTACCAACTGAGCTACAAGTTGAAGCAATTGAGCTCTAAGTCAAAGCAGGAGCAGGAGTCGGGGGCGGGGGGCGGGAGGGAGGGGCTGTGTGGAGGGGGAGGGTTGCAGAAATCACCTGGGAACAGTCAAGTGTAAGGGGCCTAGGGGTCCTTCTTAGGGGTTCCAGTCCCTCAGCTGCCTCTCGGGCTGATGGTCCTAGATCCCTTGGGGACCCTGCATCCTTGGCCCAGCAGGACCCCAAGTCCATTGTCTCCTTCTCTTGCCCAGATTCTCCCACCTCAGGCCCCCCCCCCCCAACAGACATTTGTGTGTATTCTTCTACTGACTCAACTGCATTGCTGCTGCTAAGTCACTTCAGTCGTGTCCAACTCTGTGCGACCCCATAGACAGCAGCCCACCAGGCTCCCCCGTCCCTGGGATTCTCCAGGCAAGAACACTGGAGTGGGTTGCCATTTCCTTCTCCAATGCATGAAAGTGAAAAGTGAAAGGGACGTCGCTCAGTCATATCTGACTCTTAGCAACCCCATGGACCGCAGCCTACCAGGCTCCTCCATCCATAGGATTTTCCAGGCAAGAGTACTGGAGTGGGGTGCCATTGCCTTCTCAACTGCATTACCGTCTTTCAATGTTTCATGCACGTCTGTACCTTTTCCCTTTGAGTATACTAATAGAGTTTTCTCCTTTGCCTGCAGGTCCCAGCATGCTTGGGCATGGACAAGCTATCCTGTCCCCTGACACTGGAGCAGGCACCCCGGGATATGAGAGTGGGGACAGAGACCTCCTGTCAGTGCCGACTGTGTTACACACCAGGTACACCACAAGCTTTCTTAGTGTCCACTCCCTTATTTGCGAAATGATGACAGTGGTACCTGCTTTGGCCAACAACCTCGGATGGTAGGGAATCAGATGACATAATGTCATCTGTAGGGAAAGCATTCTTTAAACGGCATTATCCTGTTCAAACGTAACTTATCAAGCCATCCTTACGTGACACTTTCCGTGCTTGTCTGTCTTGCTCCCACCTTTTTCTTCCTTAGCAATTCCTCACCTGAAAATCTGTTGTTGTTTTCAGTCACTGTCGTGTCTCACTCTTTGGACCCCATGAACTACCACATGCCAGGCTTCCCTGTCCTCCACTACCTCCCGGAGTTTTCTCAAACTTATGTCCATTGAGTCAGTGATACCATCTGATCATCTCATTCTCTGTCGCCCCTACTCCTCCGGCTCTCAGCCTTTCCCAGCATCAGGGTCTTTTCCAGTGAATCAGTTCTTCACATCAGGTAGCCAAATTATTGGAGCTTCACCTTCAGCATCAGTCCTTCTAATGAATATTTAGGGTTGATTTCCTTTAGAATGGACGGGCTGGATCTCCTTGAAGTCCAAGGGACTCTCAAGAGTCTTCTCTAGCACCACAGTTCAAAAGCGTCAGTTCTTCGGCGCTCAGTTTCTTGATGGTCCAACTCTTACATTAAAAACCATCTCAGGAAAGCCAGGTGTGTGGGGGGAGGGACCTGCAGAGGAAGGGGTGTGAGGAAGAGGACTGGAGGGTGGAGTGGGCTGTGACAGGCTCAGGAATTCATACTGCTAACCCCCAACCTGAGCTGGCTATAGGACAAGGAAGTCACAGCCAGAAGCCCCAGGATGCAGACTGAGATGTGGCAGAATGGACTTTCTTTTTCCTTTTTACTCTTGGTGATCTGGTAGAAATGGCACCTGCTTATCCCTAGTCCAAGCCCAACAAAATACAGCTTTCATCATCTGATGGTGTACATGTACAGCCATGCAGAGACACAGAAATCAATGTGCATTGATTTCTAAGCTAGGAATTCATAAACTTCTTTAAGGTCATGAATTGATTTTTCACTTTCTGTGAAAAAAAATGTGAGAGTCCAGACCTTTCTCTTCATTTGAGCTGGCTTTCTCATCTATAGGGACACACAGGGCCGCACACGGACCCTCTTGCATTTTTGTGAGCCAGGCCTACCATTCCTCGGGGCCACCAGGAGGGAGAAGCACTTAGATATGGAGAGAGGGGGACAGAGACACTTGAACACTCCTCCCGCTGCATCAAAGCCTCCTACGCTGGCCTAATCCCCTGGGTTAGTCAAATAATGGAACAAATAAAGGACCTGAAGGATGAAACCACAAAAATGGATGCCTGGTTGGAACAGATGCATGATTGTTGGCCAAATCTGAGCTGGGCGGTGCTGGGGGTTGATTTCAGGCTGAGAAATCAGTGCCCACTCCCATGATGACTCTGTGATGACATGTGGCAAGTGGCACCTGAGCTCGTCTCCAGTGGTGGGCACCCACTCCATTACCAGGGGAAGCTTCTCATTGCCTGAACCTAGGTTTACACACATCTGAAAAAATGGAGAAAATATCTACCTGATGAAGAGTGAAAACCAAAGCACTGTTCAGGCTGCAAATGATCAGATGAGAATGAGATATTCCAGTGCCCCAAATTGTCCCTACTTGTTTAGAATCAAAACGTTTTAAAGAAATCCATGAACGTTATGACAGAGGGGGTCACCATGGATCCCTTCCTTCCTTCTATCCTTTTTTAAAAATTTTTATTTTATCATGTAAGAGCACTTAACATGAGACCTCCCCTCTTATAGCTGCTTAAATGCACAATAGAGTGCTGAATGCACGCACACACACACAGTATTGTTACCAACAGACACAGTGTCATCTACAGACAGAGCTCGAGAACTTACCAGCACAACTAAAATGTTGAACAATTGAACAACTATTGAACAATTCCTTTGTCCCCACTCCCCAGCCCCAGGGGAGTGCTTTTTCTAGTCTCTCACTCTATATGAGATGGACTATTACACTTTATTTTTAATTTACTTTATTGATGTATAGTTGATTTACAATGTTGTGTTCATTTCTACCATACAGCAAAGTGATTTGGTTATACATATATACATTATTTTTCATATTCTTTTCCATTTTGGTTTATCATAGATATTGAATTACTTCCCTGTAATATACCTTGTGGCTTATCCATCCTATATATAATTGTTTGCACCTACTGCAAGGATCCCAAACTCCCAATCCTTCCCTCTCCCATCTTCCCCCTTGGCAACCACAAGTCTGTTTTCTATATCTGTGAGTCAGTTACTGTTTTGTAGGTAAGTTCATTTATATCACATTTTAGATTCCACATATAGGCAATATCATATAGTATTTGTCTTTGTCTGACATACGTCACTTGGTATGATAACCTCTAGGGCCATCCATGTGGCTGTGAATGTCATTCTTTTATATGAACGAGTAGTATCCCATTGTGTGTATGTACCATATTTTCTTTATCCATTCATCTGTCCGTGGACATTTACATTGTTTTCATGTCTTGGTTATTGTGAATATTGCTGCTCTGAACATTGGGGTGCATGTATCTTTTTGAATGATGGTTTAGTCTGGATAAATGCCCAGGAGTGAGATTGCTGGATCATATGGCAACTCTATCTTTAGATTTTTGAGGAACCTCCACACTCTTTTTCCATAATGGCTGCACCAGTTTACATTCTTGCCAACAGTGTCAGAGGATTTCCTTTTGAGATGGACTATTTAAGATACCTCATATCAGTGGAATCATAGAACCTCACCTCTGGATATTTATCCAGAAGGAATTGAGGTCAGAGATATTTGCACCCCCATGTCCAGTTCAGTTCAGTCACTCAGTCATGTCCATCTCTTTGGAACCCCATGGACTGCAGCATGCCAGGGTTCCCTGTCCATCACCAACTTTCAGAGTTTGCTCAAACTCATGTCCGTCGAGTTGGTGATGCCATCCAATCATCTCATCCTCTGTCATCCCCTTCTCCTCCTGCCCCCAATCCCTCCCAGCATCAGGGTCTTTTCCATTGAGTCCATTCTTCGCATCAGGTGGCCAAAGGATTGGAGCTTCAGCTTCAGTATCAGTCCTTCCAATGAATAGTCAGGATTGATTTCCTATAGGGTTGACTGGTTTGATCTCCTTGCTGTCCAAGGGACTCTCAAGAGTCTTCTCCAACACCACAGTTCGAAAGAATCTATTCTTTGGCACTCAGCTTTCTTTATGGTCCAAATCTCCCATCCACACATGACTAGTGGAAAAATGATAGCTTTGACTATGCAGACCTTTGTCAGTAAAGTAATGTCTCTGCTTTTTAATATGCTGTCTACATTTGTCATAGCTTTTCCTCCAAAGAGCAAAGATCTTCTAATTTCATGGCTGCAGTCATCATCTGCAGTGATTCTGGAGCCTAAGAAAATAAAGTCTGTCAGTGTTTCCATTGTTTCCCCATCTATTTGTCATGAAGTGATGGGACTGGATGCCATGATCTTAGTTTTTTGAATGTTGAGTTTTAAGCCAGCTTTTTCACTCTTCTTTTTCACTTTCTTCAAGAGATGCTTTATTTCCTCTTTGCTTTCTGCTATTAGGGAGGTGTCATCTGCATATCTGAGGTTATTGATATTTCTCCTGGAAATCCTGATTCCAACCTGTGCTTCATCCAGCCCAGCATTTCACATGATCTACTTTGCATATAAGTTAAATAAACAAGGTGACAATATACAGCCTTGACGTACTTCTTTCTCAATTTGGAACCAGTCTGTTGTTCCATGTCCAGTTCTAACTGTTGCCTCTTGACCTGCATACAGATTTCTCAAGGGGCAGGTAAGGTGGCCTGGTATTCCCATCTCTTCAAGTACTTTCCACAGTTTGTCGTGATACACACAGTCAAAGGCTTTGGCATAGTCAATGAAGCAGAAGTAGATGTTTTTCTGGAATTCTCTTGCTTTTTCTATGATCAAATGGATGTTGGCAATTTAATCTCTGGTTCCTCTGCCTTTTCTAAATCCAGCTTGAACATCTGGAAGTTCTCAGTTCACGTATTGTTGAAGCCTAGCTTGGAGAATTTTGAACATTACTTTGCTAGCGTGTGAGATGAATGTAATTGTGCAGTAGTTTGAACATTCTTTGGCATTGCCTTTTCTTTGGGACTGGAATGAAAACTGACCTTTTCCAGTCCTGTGGCCACTGCTGAGTTTTCCAAATTTGCTGGCATATTGAGTGAAGCACTTTAACAGCATCATCTTTTAGGATTTAAAATACTCAGCTGGAATTCCATCACCTCCTCTAGCTTTATTCATAGTGATGCTTCTTAAGGCCCAACTTGACTTCACATTCAAGGATGTCTGGCTCTAGGTGAGTGATCACACCATTGTGGTTATCTGGGTCATTAAAATCTTTTTTGTATAGTTCTTCTGTGTATTCTTGCCACCTCTTCTTAATATTCTGCTTCTGTTAGGTCCATATCATTTCTGTCCATCAGAACAAGACCCAGATTCCCCCACAGCCAGTCCCTCCCATCAGGAAGCTTCCATAGCCTATTATCTTTATGCATCAGAAGGCAGACAAAATGGAAAACACAATTACAGAAAACTAACCAAACTGATCACAGCCTTGTCTAACTCAATGAAACTATGAGCCATGCTGTGTAGGGCCATCCAAGATGGACTGGTCATGGTGGAGAGTTCTGACAAAACGTGGTCGACTGGAGAAGGAAATGACAAACCACTTCAGTATTCTTACCTTGAGAACCCCATGAACAGTATGAAAAGGCAAAAAGATATGATACCCACATGTCCACTGCCATGTTATTCACAATAGCCAAGATAAGGAAAAACAACCTAAGTGTCCATTAACTGATAAAGAAAATGTTAATATATAATGGAATATTATTCAGCCTTAAAAAAAAAAATCCTGCCATGTGGCACAGCATGGGTGACCCTGGAGGATGCTATGCTGAGTGAAATAAACCAACCACAGGACAAACCTTTTTTCTTTTTCCTCTCTCAGATGAGACTGTCAAGCATCATTTCTGGCATCAAGAACCATGGGGACCACATCACTGCAGTCTGACTGCTCATCAGCTGTCCCCTAACCATCCCGAGCCCTGAAGCGCATCACCTTTAAGACGGGGCGAGTGGTGGAGGACGAAACAGGACAGCATCAGACTGCACAAACAGAGCAAGAAGGGGGCCTGGGCTGGAATCGCCATCATGGCTCAGAAGATGCCCGCCAGCTGGACAGAGGGCCTGTGCGGGAAGTGAAGCCCTGGAGCCAGGCCTTCCTCAGGACTGCGGCCAGGCCCCGGGTGCGCTGGCCCACAGGCCTGCCCGGCCCCCTCTCCCTGGCGTCACCAGCCTTCCCCGCAGCCCTGGCAGGTGGTTCTCCTGCTCCCGGGAGCCAGGGGAACAGAGCCTCAGGTCTCAGCTGCACCAGGTCACATGGTTCTGCTGTGTCAGCCGCTCAATTAGCAGCAGATCAAGTTGTTCAGATGATGCTGTCACATGCGAGGCCCCCACCCCACCCCCGCCAAGGCCAGCAACTTCCAGCTTCCTGACAGGCTCGCAGCCTCTTCGTTGTCTGCCAGCCTCTCCTCCGAATCCTCCAAGTCCGTCTCGCCCTCTGCCTGTGGTCCTACTGGCTATCAGTGCCTGTCTGCCAGCCGGGCTCAGCTGGGCCTGCCCACAGGCTCTCTCTTATTAGCAAGGGCCCTGCTGGCTGGTGGCTGTGGCCTCACCAGAGCGCGGGTTCTGCGCTCCACCCAGAACCCCAGCTGCCACCTCTCTGGCCTGGGGCTACATCCTAGGACCCTGTCCCCTGCCCATTCTGCACTCACCCAGGGTTCCCAAGGGCGCTTTGGTGGCTATGCTAGAGCATGTGGCGGTAACGTGCTATCTTGGGCATTACGTGAGCCTAGAGCCATCTTTTAATTATTACTCTGGCAGAGTGGGTCCCGCAGGTGAATTGACAGTGTTCCAGGGAGCAGGTGAGCCATCCTCCAGCCAAACAGCTGATGTACCATCAACGCAGGGAGACGGCGGACCACATGTGTACCAGAAGCACCTCCATCTTGCAAGCAAAGCTGGGGGCTGCTCTCCTTCTTTTCCACATGTCTTATGGGTAGCCCTTCATCATCTGCTTGTCATCCTACATACGAACGCCAGGGATTATGGGCGAAGGGGAGCTCAAAGGGCAGGAGAGGAGGACCAAGGAACTACTTACCCGTGTCCTCACGCCTGAGCCCCTGACGACCCTGCACCAGGTCATGTAGGGGGACAAGCCTAGCAAGGCCTCTGCACCCAGGAGACTGGGCTCAGGCAGGGGAGGCGGGGGTCCACGCACGGAAAAGGGTAGCAGCTCAGGGAAGAGGCACTAGTGCAGTGGGGAGGCTGGTACTAAGGCCGGGGATTTTCAGAAAAGAGCCAGACTCTGCCCATGGGCAGAGAGCTTACCTCTGTTAGGCCTGGAAAAATTCAAGTTTAATCCCAGACTGCCTTTCCCTAGGGTTGCCTTCCTAACAAGGAGTGTTTTGGAAATCCTCACATCTTTCATTTAAGTCCTTGGGAAACAGGATTGGAAAGGTTAAAAAACAGACAACTATCTGTGACTGGGAGACGGGGTCACCCACACAGTCACTACCTCCTCTGAGGGTCACAATGACATCAGTGAAGTCATTTCCTTCCCCCCTTCTCCAAGGTCTCTCCCCACCCCTGTCCAATCTCAGAGACCCTGGACAGCACACAGACGTATCAGATGCCCACATTGGACTGTTTGGGGGCCTGGAAGGATCCCTATGAGGGTCCCACCTGTCCTCTTTCAGTGAGTAGAGAGTCTCACTTTTCTTTAGCAATTGGAGTGGGGACTTCTGTGGGGCAGCCCTTTGGGGGTGGGCCATCTACACCTCTTAGGGATATTCATATATCTCTTCTCTCTTCCCCTCTTCAACATCCAGCACTGAGCTTGCTGGGGCTCCATCCTGCAGCTGGTTTCATGGTCTGTCTTTGTTACCTCTGTCACCTCCCGACAGACGTCCACAGAGACAAGATTCCTCAAAAGGCAATTCAAGTTCACCTTCAGGCTAGTAAGATGCTAACACACCCCAATGACCTTATCACAAAAGGTCTGGAAGAGGACATCTTTTCTCACCTTGGGCCAAGGGCCATCCTGATGCCAACCCTGCCTCTGGTCAGTGCCTGAATATTTGGGAGAGCTGGCTAACAGTGGGGTGGGGTGGGGTGGAGAAAAGACCAGGACCAAGAATGGTTCCTGCACACAGGAAAGAGTTGGGAAGTTATTTTTCAGTTCCCAAAGGAGATCCCTGCCTTAAGAGCTGCTGGGGATGCCTGCATTTACACTTAATGTTGTTAACAGTAGCTCCTGTCAATTCATCCTATCTCTTCCTTCCCCTATCACTCATCTACCTGGGCAGGTGGAGCATCTCCCTTGAAACTAGCTCTTCCCATGTTCAGTGCAGGATTCAGGCTGAAGGGAACATGGATTACCTCTTTTGCTTCATAATGTTGGAAGTTTGTTGCTAATTATTCAACTCTAGTGAGACTAATCCTTCTCTGGTCCAATGGATTTATTTCTAGGAAGCGGCCACAGCTCACAGGAAGGCCTGGAGGACAGTCAGGTAAGTGGACACAGGACATATCCAGGAATATGCAGGGTCCCAGATCGAGGCAATGGAGCTGGAGGTGTCCCCAGGAGCTCTAAGCCCCGGGAAGCCAGGAAGGAGCCCAGGCACTCCAATCAGTAAGGCCGGAGCCCCTGTAACACTCAGAGAGGAAAAGGCAGTGCCCATTCCTATACTAGGGCTTCCCAAGTGGCAATAGTAGTCAAGAATCTGCCTGCCAATGCAAGAGATGCAAGTTCGATCCCTGGGTTGGGAAGATCCCCTGGAGAAGGGAATGGCTACCCGCTCCAGTATTCTTGCCTGGAGAATCCCATGGACAGAGGAGCCTAGAGGTACAGTCCACGGGATCACAGAGTCTCACACACACATTTTCTGTACTTAGCAGAGATTTAATGATTTTACATCCAACTTGTACCCACCTCTGCCTCCACCCCAGTATGTCCACGTCTTGCTGGCTCGTCTTGAAGCAGTCTTGGTGGGGAGCTACATTTTTATAGCACATTAATGACAGCATGTGGGCAGTAAGGACCTCTTCAGTCTCTCTTTGTATTTTATAAATAATTTCTGGTGATTCACTGTAAAAGACACACAGCCATCCATGACTAAGAGATGGGGTCACCTGCACAATTACTGCTTCCTTTGAGGGTCAGATGTGGGCAAGTTACCCAGAAGTCTCAGGCAGAGAGTGGTTACTGTGAGCAGAGAATCTGACCGGTTTTTTTCTAACCTGGACCATGTGTTCCCAGCTGTGGGGAGGATCCTGTAGACTGAGGCCGTGACGACTCATTGTCATCCTGAGGGCAGGGGTGGGCCTGAGGAAACTGGAGCCCTGTATTGCATCCGCAGGGTGCTGTCAGGTGGGAGGAGGTACTAGGAAGAGTCATCTCCCCGCCACCGACCACAGCTTCCTGCCCTCCTCCTTACCCTGCTGGCTTCTGGAGTTTCTCCAAAGACAGCAGCAGGCACCAGTGGCTAATTGCTCCGAAATAGCGAGTCTCCATTTCAGGGTGTTGCTTGCTTTTGCTTTAGTAGCTGGCAAATGAATCCTCCCAGGGATTATAATAGCCCTGTGCTGGCTGTGTTCCCTGGAATCTTGGTCTCTTTCCCTGGCACTCATCCCGAAATGGATGGAAATCTCTTAGTATTTATCCCCTTGAAGATTCCCCGTGCCGGCCTGGCTCCCAGCCACTCTGCACACAGACGGCCACTTCCTCACGCTCTTCCTGAAGCACACCCTATCCGGGGGCTCCCTGATGCCCATCACCCCCGAGACCGCGGCCTTCCTGCTTGAGCTGCCTCTCTCCCGCCCCCAACCTCTCTGTCCACATTTTCATCCCACTGAGATAGACCTACAGCTTTCCTACAGTATTATTCCCATCAATAAGTCTAAGGTACCAAGGGAAGAACCCAGATGTTCTCTGAAACAGTGAACAAGTGGAGAGATTACTTCCTCCAGGAGCTATTACTGGTCCTTCCTCCTAGCAGACACAAGGACTCAGGGAACACGGGGACATCGTGGTTCTGCACCTGAGGATGTTGACGTGACCTGTTTGGAAGTGCAGCAGTGCTGGAGCCCAGAGAAGGTAGCAGGCAAGGCAGCTCACCTGCCGTGCAATGCTACTGCTGGTGGCTCTGTGTGTCTGTCCCCTCCCACGCCCACCCACCCACCAGCCCAAGCTCCAGGGAGATGGGAACCAGATCTTTTCATTCTTCGCAGTTCTAACCAGCCATACCTTATCCAATATCACCAAGGATGGTGGCAGGGAGTGGGTAGCTGGCCCAGGGCTCCTGTGGATTAAAAGTTGAGCAAGTCCTTGGGGGATAAATGGCCCGTAATGGCCTGGCTTGTATGCTCTGAGCAGAGCCCTTTCACAGAGGCCTGGGTCTCAGCATAAGTGAACACTGCATGGTGATGGCCTCTTCGAAAATGAGGCTGGCCGGTGGGGAGTGATGTTGTCATGTGGGATATTTTTATTTCATCCAGTCCTTGGAGAGGGGAGATACTGGGTGAGAAGGTTCGTAGCTGGACTCCTACAGCACCATCTGTACTGCAGAAGGAAACACTGAGACCGGATTGGGAGTGTTATTTTGGGAAAAGAACTACAGCATATTTGACTTAAGTCAATCCTACAAGTGCAGTACCAGGTTCAGAAAGATGTGCCTCTAGGCACCACTTACTCTAAACAGAGACCCCTCCCAAGCAACTCCATGTAGACTCACAATTACGTGCCTGGGTCAGCTGAACTGTCCCTTCTTGTCCGCCTGTTCCTCGTGGCCCTCCAGGCCATAACCCAAGCCTGCTGCAGCCCCGATGACAAGTCTATGACCCCATCTTTGGGTACCTTTGCCAACTCTGCGTTGGCTTGCCGCAGCAATTGAGATACAATTGCAAGAAGTAAGCAGCAGCGATTAAAGCAGAATATTATAGATCATATAAAACCTGTAAGTGGCTAAGAAATCCAGCAAGTGGCATTTTAACAAGGGAACTGGGGAGGTGGGTGTGCTCAGAGGGAGTGTGTCTGGGAAACTAACATGTTCTCAAGCAGCAGTAGTGAATTCCCCACATTCAGAGTGAATTCCTGGTTACACTGCTTCGGAGCCAGGCTGACTTGCCCTGAGCATTGTTTGCAGAGACTGTCAGAACAGAGACAGCAGTGCACACGGCAAAGCCTGGAATTTGGTCAGAAATTGTTTGGTTGAATCCGACCCTTCATCGAAGAGTATAACACACGGAGAAGGTGGGTGATACCTGGTTTCCCTCAGGCGGGGTCTGTGACCCTGGAAAAGAAAACAAGCAAATCCCCACAGGCTGGAAGAGAGAGCTGAGCTCCCAGGAGACGGTGCTCCTGGTGGAGAGAGACACCTCTTCCCACTATCCTCCCCGGGGAGGCAGCGTGGCAGGCAGGTGGTGGGAACACATGTGCTCTCCAGTCAGTGAAAACACGAATTGCACAGGAATCTGCCTTTGACTGGCCTAAGCTCCCTCAACCCCTCAAGCCTCCCCCACCAGTTAAAGGGGGTGGAAATACCTATGTCATTTATCCTGAGAATTAAATGGAAAAACAGATGTGAGGGGCTTACAGTGCGAGAGACCCTGGTTTAGGAAGATCCCCTGGAGAAGGGAAAGGCTACCCGCTCCAGTATTCTGGCCTGGAGAATTCCATGGACTGTATAGTCCATGGGGTCTCAAAGAGTCGAACACAGCTGAATGACTTTCACTTTCCCACAGCATTTAGGGCATATCAGGTACTAACAGGGAGCTTCCCTGGTAGCTCAGATGGTAAAGAATCTGCCTGCAGGGCGAGAGATCTGGATTCAGCCCCTGAGTTGGGAAGATCCCCTGGAGGAGGGCATGCCAACTCACTCTAGCATTCTTGCCTAGAGAATCCCCATGGACAGAGGAGCCTGGAGGGGCTGCAGTCCATGGGGTCACAAAGAGTTGGATACTACTGAGCGACTAAGCATAGCATAGCACAGGTACTAAGAGGTATCAAGCCCCTACCCACAGATTGCCTAGTATTTAGAAAGGCCAAAGTGACCTTCGGCCACTGGAGAGTCTTGCTCACCTTGGGAGTTAGGCTCCCTCTGACCTCATATGGGGTCTGCTCTGTGTCTTGGTATTACCGTTGGCACCAAGGATGTTAAGACAAATAAGATAGAATCCAGATCTCAAAAAGTACGCTGCAGAAAGACACAGTCTGTATATACAATGAGTTACTATTCATCCATAAAAAAGAATGAAATAATGCCATGGATGGACCTAGAGATTATCACACTGAGTGAAGTAAGCCAGATAAGAATATCATACGATAATATCATTTATATGTGGAATCAAAAAAAATGATGCAAATGAATTTGTTTACAAAACAGAAATATAGACTCACAAAGAAAACAAACATGCTTGCCAACAAAGAAAGTGGTGGGGAGAGGTAAATTAGGAGTTTGGGATTAACAGATACACACCACTATAGATAAAATGAACAAGTTCCCGCTGTATAGGACAGGAAACTATACTCATTATCTTATAATAAATCATAATGGAAAAGAACACACACACACACACATATATATATATATAACTTCGCTTTGCTTCATACCAGTAACAAACAGAACACTGTAAATCAACTATAGTGCAGTAAAAAAGAAGCCTGCAAACTAATAGAAAAAGCACCCCCCACCGCTCTGTCTGTGCCTTCAGCCAACAGAGAATCAGAGGAGGGAGGGATAGAGTTGGCTAGAAGTCACTGGGGAGATAGTGACAAAGGCAGGGACCACAGCTGGTCAGGATACAGTTCCCTCAAAAAAAAAAAAAAAAAAAAAGAAATTTCCAAAGACAAATACTGTACGATACCACTTACATGTGGAATCTGAAAAATATGACAAACTAGTGAATATAATACACAGAGAAGGTGATAGCGCCCCACTCCAGTGCTCTTGCCTGGAAAAGCCCATGGGTGGAGGAGCCTGGCAGGCTGCAGTCCATGGGGTCGCGAAGAGTCAGACATGACTGAGCGACTTCACTTTCACTCTTCACTTTCATGCATTGGAGAAGGAAATGGCAACACACTCCATTGTTCTTGCCTGGAGAATCCCGGGGACGGGGGAGCCTGGTGGGCTGCCGTCTATGGGGTCGCACAGAGTCGGACACAACTGAATGATTTAGCAGCAGCAGTGAATATAAGAAAAAAGAAGCAGACCCAAAGATAAAGAGAACAACTGTAGTTGAGGTGAGGGAAATGGAGAGGAGCAAGACAGGGTTGGGGAGTAAGAGGCACAAACTATTACAAATACAATAGTGTTAGCAACTCAGTCGACTCCTTGTGACCCCATGGACTGTAGCCTGCCAGGCTCCTCTGTCCGTGGAATTTTCCACGCAAGAATACTGGAGTGGGGAGCCATTCCTTTCTCCAGGGGATCTTACCACCCAGGGATCGAACCTAGGTTTCCTGCATTGCAGGCAGATTCTTTACCATCTGGACCACCTGGGAAGCCCATATAGAAGTTCCCAGGTTATACTGTACAACACAGGCAATATAGCCAATATTTTAGAATAACTATAATGGAATATAACCTTTAAAAATAGTGTATTGCCTTATCATACACCTGTAACGTGTAATATAGTATAGCAACTACACTTCAAATTTTTTTTTAATCTCAAAAAAAGGTAGAGAAAACATGGGGAAAAAATAGAAATTCCAAGAGGAGGAAAGAGCATGAGAAACAGCATTGAGGACATGCTTGCGTGAGGTTTGCAAGTACTTTGTGTGTGTGTTAGTTGCTCAGTCGTGTCCAGCTCTTTGTGACCCCCGGACTATAGCCTGCCAGGCTCCTCTGTTCATGGGATTCTCCAGGCAAGAATACTGAAGTGGGTAGCCATTCCCTTCTCCAGGGGATCTCGCTGACCCAGGGACTGAACCCGGCTCCTTCATTGCAGGCAGATTCTATACCATCTAAGCTATGAGTCCCTTGGAAGCACCTAAAACAAAGACCAGGGAGCAGGGGTGAAGTGAGGTGTGGGTACCCCCATCAGCTGCAGCCTTTTCAGAGGCCTGCCTTCTCACAGGATCCCAGCTCTATGTTGCTCTAGAGCGCTAACCACTCGATGTGAGATGAGGCGTAATCAGGGACCTAAGAGGCAAGGTCGGGGGTATACCCCAAAGAGGATGCTCAGAGATGGGTGGGTGGGACCAGGACCCTCCAGGTTTAGAACTTGAACTTGGGGCAGGTTAGAAATGAGTGGGTGCCAGCAGCAGGGAGCAAGCTGGCTACACAGTTCTCGAATTGATCCACTGCTCTGCTCCCCCAACTCACCCCCATATTTAACACCTTATAATAACTATAAAGAGCAGAAATTTACAAAGAAAGCCAAAGATGACAGTTGCAGGGTAAAAAAGGTGTGGGAAATATGTGAAGAACAGAAGGCTCAGAATTCTGCTTGGCTATTAGTAGCTTGTGAGATGTCCACAGGAAACCACAATAGCTGGGCCTGGGGACCGGGTGGCAGAAGGGACCTGGGGAAACAGGCCAGAGCCTGGGGTGACTTTAGTCTTTCATGCTCCTCCAGGGGAAACTGACCCCAGGGTCCTGGCTGCCAGGCTCTGTTCTTGCATTGCCTTCTTCACGCCCCCTTTTAGTATCTGCTTTGCAGACTCACACTGATGCTGTCAGCAAGGTACTTAGCACTTTCCAAAACAGGACACCTTCCCTGAGACTTCAGTGACAGCAAATTGTGCTGGTCATTTAGTGACTCCTCAAAGAAATATAAATAATGAGAAGCGGAGTTTTGTCTTCTGAACCAAGACAGCCTGCTCTCACCAGCTAAGCCTGTTTTCAACAGAAGCAAAGCAGAAAGTTCAAAGGTAGCCCACCCACAAGCCAAGTTCTCCTAAATCCTGTACCTTCTTTTCTCTCCATAACTGAGGGTCCAGCAGTCGTCCTGTCTGCTCAGACTCAGCTCTGCCCAACCTCAGGGGTGGAGGGCAGCCCACTGATCGACCAACATGCCAGACCACGTTTCCAGTCTCTGGGGGGATGGCTGATCCTATGGCCATCACGGCCCCTCTCTTCTTAAGCCACCAGGCACTTGTCTGCTTACCTGCCTGTGCTTCTCAAGAAGAAACAAGGAGACTCCTTCTGTAGTGATAAAAAGCCGTGAAAGATGAATAGTTATTTCTGGAGATGAAGATGGGCATTTGAAGTCCAAGGCAACATTATTTCATAGAAGAAATATCTCACCATTGGCTTTATAGGTTCTTGAGGCCACGATTAGCGAGTAGCTGCCCCAGGAACAAGTGATGTGCAGTGTCTGAGCCAAAGGCATGAGCAGGGGGAGGTCCATGCCCGGGGGTCCCCTCCCCACTCCAGGGCAGGAGGCAGGGCTGTCCCACCCTCACAGATGCCACACCTCTGGTGTCGGCCTGACATCAGAACCAGCATTCAATTAGCTGAACAAATGCATTCCATATTCTTACAGATCATCTCAGAGCCATTTGTATTTGGCTTCATAATGCACGGTGGCAGGGGGGTGGGATGTGGGTGGGAGGTGGCAGTGGAGAGGTCTGGGTAGGAAAGAGTTGCTGAAGATTTATCTTTCTAATTACGCTCTGCTTAGGGCTAATATTAAAATTAGTCTTAATTCCCTGAGCATACAGCAGCTCAGGAACACACTGGGCTTTGGGGAGGCTGGGCTAGGATTTTCATTTATTTGGGATAGACATACACAGGTAACGGCAAGTCGGCTATTTAGCCACGGGACTGGGCTGAGATGTCCAAGTGTCCCTCCCGCGCTGGCCGCCCCTGAGTTCACTCAAGGAGGATGGCAGGGAGCCACCACACTGCCCTTGACTTGCTCTGCCAAATGGCTTCAGCAGGTGAACCACACAGCTCTTCCTATTGTTCTGCAGCAAAATAACCCTTGATATGGTAAATAATATGCAATTACCAAATTAATACAGAATGGCATGTCTCCTTTGCCCCAAGTACCCGGAATGTGTTGTGCTAATGACTTTTGCACCTGCTGAGCGTAATTAGTGAGTAATCTGCCTGGCTGTGTAATTACGGGTAAACACATGATATTTACCAATAACTTCCTGCTAGGTGAGCACCAGTGAACACTAACAGGTAGCCACTGAGACTAAGTTCAGGTGAAATGAGAACTGGTCTGGACTTTGGCTTAAACCTCAGCTCTAATGAAAACTTTCTTCAAAGAATATCATTTCATTTTTGAGCAAGCTCTCTGCTTAACAGCGTGCCCTCCTGGTTTGTAATCAGACCTCAAAGCACAAACATGAAGCATCCCAGGACATCATGTTTGTATATAAGGACCAGCTATGTTTAGGGACCAGGAGCGCTCTGTGAATCTTCATCCCTCCGCTGACCCACACATGAGAACAGCCAAGTCCCTTTATCTGCAAAATGGAGATAAGCTTGTTTTGTGGGCTTGTTCAGTCTAGTGACTGGAACAATTAACATGGGAGCAGGGCTAGAAATAGCAATCGTTTCACAAGTGTTATTAAAACTATTATTCCAACCTGGCTGACACTCTAGGGGCCCGGAATCTTCTATGGGAAATTGTAGGAGAGGCAGACATGGTTAGACAAGGACTAGAACCCACTCCCATGCCCTCTGCTCCCAGTCCTGGTGGGCTCTAGAAAACCTTCAGTACTAAGACAGGAAGAAAAGGATGTTCACCCTGCATCTCCCCCATTACGTGCCCCCAAACACACACACACACACACACACACACAGACACTGACACACATACAGACACACAGACACACAGGCATACACACATAGACACAGATACACAGTCACACACACACAAACACACAGACACACTCAGACATACACACATACACACAGACACACATAGACACACAGACATACCTACATAGACACACACAGACACACACATACACGATGCACATACATGGCATGCCACTCTTGCAAAACTTTTTCATGCATAAAACGTCAGGCGTACTGATCCCAGGCAGAATGCAGAGGAGGAATTGACAGTAGGTCTGAAGACTCCATACGCATGGTCAGGTATTTAGTTTGAATGTCCAGTGAGGCTTTTTAGATATTTCAGCCACAGCTCCATCCCCAACCCAATTTAGGCACTTACCGCATTCCTGGCTATCAAGTCCAAGATCCAGGACAGGAATAGAATGGAGTGGGGGAGCACGTGCGGAGGGAAGGAGACTCTGGGTATCGCCTGGGGGCCTCTGTTGCCATGGGTGATGTCTGTGTGCCAGGTCTCAAGTATTCCCCTGGTCCTCTTACCTTTGACACCACCGCTCTGACATTCATCCCCCACAACTCTGACTCCTCAGCTGTCTTTCTACTCAGTAAGGAACTCTATCTCCAGACTTTCTAGGGTTGTCACTGCAAGGCCAACGGCCACATCCATGGTCAGCAAATCACAGTGAGGGGCCCCATCTGTGCCCTGAGAACTAAGGGGCGTTAAAGGGCCAGGGAGGCATCAAACCCAAGACCTCAGCTGCCCAGGGGCTGAGCCCTCACCAAGGCGGCTCCCTACCCACATGCACAGAATTCACAGGGGCACCACCACTGCTTCTGGGGGCTTATGCTTGATGAGACAGCCCGGTAACAGACACAAAAAAGGTGATTTTCTCTGAGCTTTAACTAAAATCGACATTTTATCTTTGAAGTACATTTGCCATAGCATGCTTTACAAATATCAAAGTTACTTCTTAGAAATGAACAGAAACGACTTTGATATTTCACTAGGTACAGTCTCTATTTTAAATTTTCATTTTATTTATTTTTGCTTTGAATAGCTAATCAATACATTCAAATAGTTCAAAATTCAACAGACACCAGGGGCACCCGGGTGAAATCATTTCCTCTGATTCCCGATCCACACCATCAAATTCCTCTCACTAGCATCTCATCTGGGTAAACTAGAGGATGAAGACTTTGGCACAAACCTCAGACTCTGACTCTTCCTTTTAGTTCTCAAAAATGTTGTACAGTTTTTCTTCTCATTTTGCAAACAAGAAAAGTAAGGCACAAAGGACCTAAGGAAGAGTTTCCAAGGACCACCAGGCTGTCCTTCTGAGTCTGGCTCTCCTCCTGAGAGCTGGGCTGCGTACAGGGGCCGCTGCAGGAGTATGCCGGCTGAAGGTGGGGCAAAGGAGATGAAGGTAAGGAAACAGGAGGGGTCTTCAGCCAACCCTCAGCTCAAGGCCCAGAAAACCCCATGCAAATGACTGTGAGTAGCTAAGGATCCATTTCATTCAGCAAAGACTGTTTGGCTGTTGTTCAGTCACTAAGTCGTGTTTGACCCTTTGTGACCGCATGGACTATAGCACAGCAGGCTTCCCTGTTCTTCAGCATCTTCCAGAGTTTGCTCAAACTCATGTCCATTGAGTCAATGATGCCATCCAACCATGACATCCTCTGTCGCCCCCTTTTCCTCTTGCCCTCAATCTTTCCCAGCATCGGGGTCTTCTCCAATGAGTCAGCCCTTGGCATCAGGGGGCCAAAGTGTTGGAGCTTCAGCTTCAGCTATCAGTCCTCCCAATGAATAATCAGGGTTGATTTCCTTTAGGATTCACCGGTGAAGACTGTGGGTCCCAGCAAAAAGCTCCAGGCCTGGGAATTCCCACCCCCACCCCCGTAGGCCAATTGCATTTTATCAGCTGCTTCAAGCAAGCATTGGCATCTGCCCCCCTCGTCATCCCTCCCACCTCCAGAAAGCGGACACCTCTGCCCAAAGATGACCCCCCTTGCAAGTCCCCCACTTCTCAGGATCACCGACTAGATTTCTCCTGGGCCCTCTGCATGGTTCAGTTACCCCTGGCAGTGACACGCTGTCCTTCTCGGGGACACAGACAAGGCCATTTGGGTGACCCACCTCTGCAGCTTCTCCCTCTGCTCGGCCCCTGGTGATTTTCCCTCCAGGAGCACAAACTCTGAGCTGTCACCTGCCTGTCAACCACATGGGAGAACAGCCGCAATGTGGCTAATGCCTCTCGCAAGGACAGGGCCTTTGTCACAGCAGAATTCTGAGCGCCTCCGTGCAGGGGTGGGTGGGGCTGCCCTGTCACTGTGGTCGCAGTAGGAAAGGGGGCCTTTCTGTCTCCAGGTTCTGATCGGTCACCCCTCCTTCCACACCTCCCGTCCCGTCCCTTCTGCTCTGACAGCTGAGCTGCAGCCGGCGGGCAGCAGGGTGGTGATAGTGGAGCGGCTCCAGCGAGCTGCCATTCCAGATGTCTGGAGCTGGCACGCAGGTAGGGGCCCTGTTGGATATTTATGGCTTTAATTCCTCAGTAGAGGTTTCTGTTCTGTCACGCAGAGACATAAGAATTGCTACTTATTTACTCCTGTGTTTCCACGTCAGTGGCAATTACAGAAAGGCTGCTGGCGTCTTGTACGACCCCACGAGTTATGATCCCCACACATTCCAGATTGAGAGAAGCCAGGAAGGATGGCAAAACACCAGTGAGAGAGGGCTGGAGATGGTGGAAACTTCGGGGAGAGGAGCAACCTTCCAGGCCTTAAGGTGCCTGAAACTTGAGAGAGCTCTGGGGACAAGCCAGATGTTTCTGGAGCATCAATCAACCTAGGCTTCCTGCTCAGGTCTGGTGGGGGGTCTGGGTGGTAGGGGAGGGGCTTTGGGGCCAGCTGTAGTAATCACGTCTGCTCTGCCCAGAGGCTTCCACCCTCTGTGTCCACCTGTGACCTTCAGAAAGTCACTTCCCTGATTCCCTGCTTTCCCCAGTCTTGACATGAGGACAAGCTGCTTCCAGCCTCCAGGAAGGAGGGCAGAACTCAGCGATGTGTGCACCAGGAAAGACTCCATCCGAGACCTGAGTGGTGTGCTTCCCATGGAGTGGTTTGCATCCTGATGTCCATGAGAATTTTGCTCTTAGCAAAGGCCTGTCAAAACCCAGCCTGCCACCCACTGGAAAGTTTAAATGCCCCCTCGCTCCCTTTTTTTTTTTTTTGTAATCTACAACAAATTCATAAAACAAAGAGGCCTTTTTATTTCATTTTGTCAATAAACCTGGCAATGGAAATACCAATTTAAACAGCAAGTTTCCCGCTAGTCTGAGCTGAAATTGGCTCTGGATGAATTGGTTTTCTGTCTTTACATGTTAATTCTCTCCACACCCCTGTCTCCTAGGAAGAGTCCTGGGAGATCCCTGGCTTCAAGGCGACTTTTCAGCCCAAACATTTGGTTCCTGGAAACAGCAGCCACTTACACTGCAGTGTTTCCAGCACCTTCTACCCCAAAGTCCAGTATAAAAGGACTGCTGCTGCCAGGAACTGTGGAAAGGTGTGCAGGGACTGCAGAGCCCGCGGGCGAGGGAGCGGCCTGTCTAGGTAAGGCGTCCTGGGGCTGGAAGCAGGTGCCCTGAAGCCCAGTCTAGCCCTTCCCTCTGCAGTGACCTGGCCTTCATCTTTTCCTCTTCCAGAAACACTCCTCAGACCCCAGCCAAGCCCTGCAACCAAATTATAGTTTAGGTTCTGGTAGATGCTGAACAGTTTAGAGACTGATGCCTTTCTATGATAGGGCTGCCAGATTTAGCAAATTTAAAAAAAATTAGAAATAACGTTTGTATAAGTATATTGCAGGTCTTGTATACATTCCAGATCATTTATCTGAAACCTAAATTTCACTGGCCCCCTATCCAAAGGGCCATTGCCTCCGAAGATGCTGGTCTGTGACTTGATGGACTCATCCAACATCTCTGCTTCTCCCTCACATTATTACAGGTCAAGTCCCTGAGGTCGCTGGCCAGCTTCCCTCAGGATGCTGAAACTGAAAGGCCAAGGTGGCCCAGGCTTTATTTAGAGAGATGGATGGAACTTCCGATCTTGGCTCTGTCATCCAGCAACTCTACCACTTTGGGTTAGTTAGTTCATCTTGTTGAGCCTTGATTTACTCATCTGTAAAATGTACAATCATAGTATCTACTTAAAAAAAATCACAAGGATTAGACAGTATATATGCCTGCTTGCTCAATAGTGTCTGACTCTCTGCAACGCTATGGACTCTAGCCCACCAAGCTCCTCTGTCCATGGGATCCTCCAGGCAAGAATACTGGAGTGGGTTGCCATACCCTTCTCCAAGGGATCTCCCCAACCCAGGGATCGAACCTGGGTCTCCCATATTACAGAAACAATGCCAATTCCCTCTAGTTTCTAGACGTTACCAAGGTCTTATTTTAACCGCTGGATTATTCTTCTCATTTTAAACTCTCACAGCAACATCGATGAGTGAATAACACACTAATACACAAAAAGGACAGTAGCATGGCATGAGAAAACCCAGCTTCGCAGAAAAGAACCACACTCGGCTTACAGAAATCCATATCTAAACCCAATGACAAGCTCCTTTCAAGCTTTTGCCACCAAGAACATTCTCAAGAATCCTAACTTCCTCTTTGAATAGTCCCAAACACTCCAGATTCATCTCGTTCACTTCCCTAGCCCTACTTCTAATCAATTTTCTTTTGCACTTTCCCATCCCCCTGATAAATCAAATGCCAATTTATCCTCTTCTTCCCTATTTTCTGCCTACTTTCATTTCCTCTCTTGCTCTTCACTCATCAGCCTATGCAAGCATCCACATGTACATTCAGGATGTATTTGATATTTCTTGTTTGCAGCAAGAAGCTGTACCTCAAATTCATCAAATACCCAGGCAATAAGGAAGAACACTGTTAACTGCAAGGAAACAAAGTAAAATATTTAAGGCAATTACAGAACAATTCGAGCTAGTAATACAACTAGTGACTAACGACGTTTGTATGTGGCTTTGCAGGGCACAAAGCACATAACAACCTGAGTCCTATTCAGCCTTCACAATAATATGTAATCTCACCTGACAATGCAGAGAAGAGGATGGCGGAGTGGACTGAAGATGACATTTATCACCACGTAGTAGGTTTGAATTGCAACTCTGCCAGTTAATGCATGATGTTACTTGGCCAGTGCCAAGCAACCTCAGTTTTCTCAGCTCTAAAATGGGGTAAAAATATGCAAGATGCAAGTGTTTGTGCTGATTAGTGATAATGCATACAGAATACCTCTCTCCTGGTTGGTGAGTTACATCAACCTCAATCAATATATATAAGAAAACAGAAGCTCCAAGAATTTTACAAGTTTGCTCGAGGCCACACAGCTAGTAAGTGGTGGAGTTGGATTTCAAACCAGGCTTTTTTGAATGAGGACTAGAACTTTTGGTTCTAGTCATATCAGGACTAGAACCTTTGGTTCAATGTGTCTCAGGACATAATGTGACAGACAGTCTCCTAGGACCACATTAAAATGTAGACCTTGATTAAGGATGAGGCTCCCTGAGATTCTGTGTTTCTTACACACTTCAAGGCAATCTTTATCCTGTTGGTCCAGACTTTGAATAGCAAAGATATAAGTCCGAGGCGACTTAGCGGCACCGGCAGCAAACTACAAATATTGCCCAGAATTTAGGATTATCCCAGTGTGATGCAGTTGGGTCCTTAGGAATTGAGGCTTTTCATGATAAGAATAGAATGCAAATGGTCATGGCCTTGTGTTCATGAAGCTAAGAGCTTACCATGTGCCTGGCATAGTGACAGGTGCTAGGGATGCAAAGATGAACCAGTGCTTCTGTCAGGAAGCACTTACGTAAATAACTCACACAGCAAATGGCCTGATGTAAAGAGGGTGATGGGAAGACCCACGTGATAAGAGAGGAAGGTGAGACATGTACCTGCAAAGGTGCAAAGGTAGAGGAAGGACAGGTTATGGGAACCTTGAGCATCTGGGGGAGAGTAACTTAGATCCAAGTAACAGGAAGCCTAAAGGGAATCAACCTTGAATATTCACTGGGAGGACTGAAGCTAAAGCTCTAATACTTTGGCCACCTGATGTGAAGAGCTGACTCACTGGAAAAGACCCTGATGCTGGGAAAGACCGAACGCAGGAGGAGAAGGGGGTGACAAAGGATGAGATGGTTGGATGGCATCATTTGAACAAACTCTGGGAGATGGTGAAGGACAGGGAAGCCTGGCATGCTGCAGTCCATGGGGTTGCAAAGAGTCAGACAGGACTGAGGGACTGAATAACAACAGGAAGCCCCTGGAGATTTAAAACCATGAACTAGGATTTACATCTAGATTGAAGTCAACCGCCGAAATCAAGGATATCGACCTTAAGGCTGTTACAGAAAGCAGAGCTGAGCTGATGTGGACTTAGACTTGGGTAGAAAGTGTGGAAACAAAAAGCAGAAGACAAATATAGGAGACAGTGTGGAGAACCACGGAGCCTGGGCTCATCACAGCTCTTCCTCATGTTGGCTGTCTGATGTGGGGTCCTCTCTGTTTCCATCTCTTCATCAGTAACATGCAGATCATTTCTTTCAGGGGCCCTTGTGAGGATTAAATAAGATAATGCATGTGGATGCCCTTTGAAAACGCTATAGCACTATATAAATTAAGGAGCTCTTATTAAGTTTCTCATGCAGCCTCTGACACATTATCACTGAATGAAGTTATAAAAGAAATGCCTGGATATGAAGACTGAAGAAGGAGAAATCACCAAAGGTGATCTCGAAATGCCCAGAGTACTATTAATAGAATAAGAAAATAACTGCACTTACTTAGATGGAAACGGAAGTAGCAGGGAATTGGAAGGGGCCTGTAATGCGTTAGGCATTCGTGGATGTTGTGAGAGTCTTGGCCCTGCTAAGCCTGAGTCCCAGAAACAGAATGTTCCTCTAACTCGCAAAGCACTTTGACTCCTGACAGTTGCAGTGAAAAGCCTTCACTTCATGTTTATCACCCCGTGACCACCTGCGGCCACTTGGTGTACAGCTGGAAGGCCTCCGGCAAGGCTCGGCTAAGCATCTTTCCCCTCATCTGTAAAATGGACATACACTAACCACATACACATACACATAGCTACCACAAAGAACGCCAGGAAACCACCTTTAATAAGGCTTTCAGAGCTCCTCATTCTGTGCCTGGCACACCCTGGTTCTCAATAAACTCCTGTCCCGGTGACCATCTGCATAATGGCCATTATCATCACAATGTTTAGAACTGAGAGACCCAAAAGTATCACATGTCCCGATCAAAACACAGAGCACTTTCAAGTTAAAAGGGACCCTAGAGGTGATGGGTCACGTCTTCCCCATCCTTCCCCAATGCTTCCACCATTTCACAAGGGAGGCTCACAGGGGAGGGTGTTGATTGACGTTGTTTCTTTGGAATGAGCTCTCAGTGACACTGGGGGTGCAAAATTTCTCCAGGAAACTCAGAGAAGGAAAAAAAGATCTGTTGAAAGCACTGATTTGGGTGAGCTCACTTCATAGCTAAGGGCATTCTTTTCATTTAAGGAGAAGTATATTCCTTCCAAGCTGGACTATTAATTAAAATTCAGTGATGCTAATTTTACTGCCAACTAAGGAGATCCTTATTACATTTATTTTCCAGGTAATTGCTGCTTGTACATGAGTTCAAATAGATGTCTTTTTGAGATGGTGCAATAGATCAGAATTATAATAAATTCCTCACCCTTCACTCTGCTCCCCTCCAATTCTGACGCCTGCTTACTTAAATTACACTGAGAAATCTTTCTCCACCTCTCTCTCTCTCTCAACGATAGCACCCACAGAGGCACAGAATATCAAAATAGAGTTTATCTTCGGTCGTTCACAATTTTATCATACCATTTCCCCTCAGAGGAAGAACCCAAAATAATTCCTGACATATGCATGGAAATATATACAAAGCACTTTTCCTTACATCACCCATTTTTGTTCTGATTTGTATCCCCAGTTTACAGATGAATAAATTGATAGATGAATAATTTCCCCAATAGGACACAACCAATAAATGGCAAATTCTGATTCCATCTCTTCATTTTTCATCTTGGCCAGGGAAATTTTTCAGGCAAAAATGTAGTATGTGGTGCTCCAGAAAAGAATAAAAAAGATAATGAAAAGAGGCAACTTCACTCTCTGTGAAGAACGGCCTCTGAGTGGGAGCCACGGGGGCAGCACAGAGTTTCTCGAGTCATCTCCAAAATCAAGGAGCTCTCCCCTCCTCTGTATCACCAGGCCCATCTGCTACACAGGAAGAGTTTCTGCTCTCTTTCCGCAACACTGAATTGCAGTGAATTTCCTGGTGATGCCATGGGCAGGAAGAAGCCACACCTGAAGTTGCTTTCATGGGAACTTTCCTAGAGGCCCTTTTCAGGGGGCTTCAGGGCTTTTGAACTGTGGTCCTGGAGAAGACTTGAGAGTCCTTTGGACTGCAAGGAGATCCAACCAGTCAATGCTAAAGGAAATCAGTCCCAAATATTCATTGAAAGGACTGATGCTGAAGCTGAAACTCCAATACTTCAGCCACTTGATGTGACGAGCTGACTCATTGGAAAAGACCCTGATGCTGGGAAAGATTGGAGGAGGGAGAAGGGGACGTTGAGGATGAGATGGTAGGAAGGCATCACCGACTCTACGGTCATGAGTTTGAGCAAACTCCAGGAGTTGGTGATGGTCAGGGAAGCCTGGCATGCTGCAGTTGACGGGGTTGCGAAGAGTTGGACATGACTGAGAGGCTGGACTGAACTGAGGGCTTAAGGATGGAACAGCAGGTGCACAAGACCAGGGACCACCAGCTTCACAGCAGTGAGCTTCCATGCACACTCAGATGCTTGAGTCTTTAAGAGCAATGACTCACGATGTGTGCTGGAGAAGGTGATGGTGGACAGGGGAAGCAAAGACTAATTTTAAAATCTCCTTTTAAAATTGTAGTTGTCATTTCTTGTATCTTTCTTTTTCAAAAAAATTTTTTTGGCTGGGCTGCACGATTGGTGGGATCTCAGGGATTGAATCCCAGCCATGGCAATGAAAGCGTGGAGTCCTAACCACTGAGCCTCCGGGGAACTCCCACTTGTACTGTGACTCTGTGTCAGGCATAATACTAAGTATTTTCCAGGCTTTATCTCCATTCATCTTAATCATCTTGTAAGTTGGTATGATTATCGTAATTAGGTCTATTTTACAAGTGAACAAGTTGAGGTTTGCTATGGTAAGTAACCAGTGTAAGGTCACATGGCAAATATTAGTGGAGCCAGGATTTAAACCTGGGTGTCTCTCACTCCAGAGCTCCTGGCTCTAAATGGCTCTGCATATGGCCCACTTGGAAGCCTTGTTTTGTCTAAATCCTTTCGGTCCTACAAAATGCTATTAGGTAAAATAGCAAAGGGAAGTATTGTATCTATAGCAGAAGTACCCAAAAAGGAAGGCTTACAACTCTAGAGAAGTGTTAGGTATATCCAACAGGGACCAAGAAGAGGATATCAGCTTGTCTATTTATGTTTTAATGTCTATTTGTTTTTATGTCTATTTATGTTTTAATGTCTATTTGTTTTTATGTCTATTTATGTGTTAATGTCATCCTTTGAAAATACATGCACCCATGAGTTTTCTAATGTAAACCGCATGTCAATACAATAATACATACATAATTTAAAGATAAATATGTAGAAGGTATTTCTCAAATTTATTTTACAGATAGAGATTTTAAAAATCCTCTATTTGATATAGAATTATAGGACCGTAGATTTGAGAAGGAAATTTAGTGATCATCTAATCCAACTTAGATTAGATTAGATGACATCACTGACTCAATGGACATGAGTCTGAGCAAACTCCAGAAGACAGTGAAGGACAGGGAAGCCTGGTGTGCTGCAGTCCATGAGGTCACAAAGAGTCAGACGCAGCTGAGCGACTGAACAACAATCCAACTTCCCGTTTCTGTCCACCCTGCTGGGATTTCTAGGATTAACCTCCAGCCTTCTCTGAAGCACTCAAGTCTGCAGCTGTTCCATCTTGGCCCCTGTCTTATTGCAGTGGAGCCATTAACCACTTCTCTTCTAGGACTCAGGTCTACATACCCCAGCTGCAGGCCCACTGAAGCACTGAACACCCAGTTGCCTCAGCAAACAGGTTATAGGGCCAAGGTGAAGGGGATACACACTCCTGCCCCAGGTGCCCCAGGACTGGTCAATGTGGTGGCCAGGCACTCAGCCCTGGAGAAACCCACAAAATGTCATCAGGACACATCAGAACTCGTGCTCAATCTGAACACAGAAACCCCAGGCACTGGGAAAGTGTGTCCATCCTGAGCCTGCCAGCCCTGAGTCAGCTTGGTGCTCTCTCTTCCAGCCTCAGTCCCTCCCCAGGAGTCCTCTTCCTTATGCTATGGATTTCAGAGTCTTCAATCAGCACAGCTGAGCTGACGCCTCTGGAAGAGAACAATTGGGTTCTGACAGAGCTGGTAGAGATGCGGAAGAACATGAAGGGGTGACTCTGGACTCACATGAAGGTGAGCAGTAGCCCTTGGAACCCTGAGCAGGCTAGAGTTGTGACTGAAGGAGAAATCACACTTGTCCCAAGAGGCTTAGGAGGTTTCAGAAAAATTACTTAGAGCCGCCGGCTGCTGGGTGAGTGGTTCTCCAGACAGGCTGACCTTTGCTACTTAGTAGGGTATGTGCTGCCTCTAAACTCCTTTTAAATAACTGACACTCGGTGGATTTTTATTCACCATTGAGTTCTGACCGCAAGAGAGCTGCCAAGGATCCTAAACCATCCATCCATCCATTCTGCAGCAGTAATCTTCGAGAGCACCATCAACAAACTCACTAGTGGCTGCTACGTTGCTGCTATGTGTCAAGAGGTCATCTCAGTTAGAGGTAAGAACACAGACTGCTAGGACAGGGATCAGAGTTCAGATTATGCTTTGCCAACTATGAAACCGGCAAGATCAGGAAGCTGCCACCTTCCTGACCTCTCTTTCCTAGTCTACAGGAGAGGAGAGAATTGCCTCCTATAACAAGATGCTGGGTGCCCCTTGCCAGTGTTATGTCTGGGTATCACTTTGCCTCAGGGCTTTCATTCATGGCAGGACGCTGCTATGCTCCCATCAAGTGCTGGAGAGAAGGTCCTGAGCATCAGAGCCTCCCAATCCCACAGAAAGAGCCCTTCAGCAACAATGGGCATGACTGGTAGCTAAACATTCTGGCTCCCTGGGCTCTTGGGTGTGAAAACACTGAGGTTCACATTCCATGCTGGCTCCAGCATTTCCCAGGCACCCGTGGCAGTAACTTGCCTCCCCTTTCCTGCCTCGGTCCCCACTTTCCTACTAGTGTGTCCTGGAATCACCTCCCAGATAATCTACTTGCCCTTGAATCTATGTCTTGGGATTTGTTTCTGAGAAGACCCCAGCTGAGATAGCATGAATTGTTCTGAACAGGGTACTTCACACAGAGCAACCAAGGAGAAGGAGCTGCCAGCCACAGATGGGGTTCTCATGCAAGTCGAAAACTGTATCTCTTATCTCTCTATGAGTCATCTCACAGCCTCCTCCTCACTGGGCCACTTACACAGTCCTGTCTCTTAAGGGAACTTCTCTGATGGCTTGGAGAGAAGCTGTTAGTGTGTGGAGCTAGGCCAAGTCATTAAGCTAGCATGAAGTTAGAGGTTGTGTATAATGTGCCTGACACCATGCTAACCTCTGTAAAAGTTCATGGCTGAAGGCGTGGTCCCTGCTGTTGGGCTGGGGAGACGGGACATAGCAAACAAGGAGCCATACGTTTTGAATCCATTCGGATTTGACCGAAGTGATGCTTCTCAACACTCAGGGCCCACCCAGGTGCCCTTCACTGCATCCTGCTGCTGTGTCCCCCAGCCCTGTGTCTCCTACAGAGAGGTACCCAGGGCAGATCTTCATCTGAAAGGCTCCCTCCCACCATCAACCCTGCTTCTGGACCAGACCACAGCAGTAAGAAAGTAACTGGGAATGCCAAAAACCAAACCCTTGCCCTAGAGTGGGACTGAGCTGCAGGGTGATGTGTGCTCCAGACCTTTCCCATGGGGTCAACCCGAGGTCAGTCTCTTGCCGGACCACATCCTTCTTAGCGTTGACCATTACTCTCTCCTGCTTTCCTCATGCCCCTCCTCCTGAGATCCCTCCCAAGGGAAGAGCTGGGCTTGCAGCAGGATTCTCGGGAGCCCAGCTAAGACACTGCATGTCAGAATCATCTGTAGAATTTTATAAAAATACCTACACCTGGATCGAAACACCTGGGACTACTAAATCAGAATCTACAAATCTTTGGGGTGTGGAGCCCAGACAACTGTGTGTCATAAAGCCCAACAGATATTCCCCAGGCATCTCTACCTTTCAACATCCCATACTGACGTTTCCAAACCTATGGAAATAACGAAAGAATAATACAATAACGAACACCTACATCCTCCTCCTCTTGACGCACCGATATTAACATTTTTCCCCATTTTCTCTCTCTTCATCCCCTCTTTTCCTCTCTCCACCATATCAAGAATAATTTGTAAGTAAATTGTAGGCATCATGACATCCCCTTCTTAAACACTGCAAGCATGTATCTTCCAAAAATACAGACATTCCATATAATCCCTAAGAAAGTTAATATTAATCCAGTCATGTCACCAGATTAAACAGTCTATGTTAAAGATGGACCTCCACAGGGAACTGTATTCAATATCTTGTAATAAACTATAATGGAAAAGAATAGAGAAAATTATATATGTATATATATATACACATGAATAACTGAATCCATTTACTGTACATCTGAAACTAACACAACACTGTAAATCAACTATGCTTCAGTAAAACAAAACTAACCAAAAGAAAGGTGCACCCTCTTTTTTAGGTCAAGGGTTGATATTTTCTCTACTGTAGATACAAGCTCAGAGACAGGAAGTATCAGCGTGGGTTGAAGTGCAAGGAGAAATCTTCAAGAAGGAAATAGGATTTGAATTGGACTGTGAGAGAGTGTAATAGAAAAGGGGAGAGGAGGAAATGTTCAACTAGGGGTAGGACTAGGACTGGGTGAATATTACAACACAGAGGCACGGAAGCCGACTAGCTCCTCATGGGCGGCAGTGCCCAGCAGACCTGGCCCATGGGGTAGTGGCTGCATGTGAGGGGAGTCCAGAGTGAAACTGGACAGCCACATGGAAGCAGAGTACTGAGATCCTCCACTAAAGCCATCCAAGAAATGGCCACATTTCTTTACATCTGTGTGTTGGGTGAGAGGAGGCTCAGGAAACACTCAATAGTCAAATGAGTAAAGAAACAAGAAAAGATGAGATAGACAGTGGTATGATTAAAGTGAAACATAAAAGAAACCCATTTAATGATGATTGGAGCACACTCTATCTAAATTTGGTGTTCTGGAAAAGAAACATGTAAAACCCTGTTGTGCTGCAGCTAGCTACCAATTCAGAAGATATTTCCACAGTTGTGCGAGCTGTTTGACATTACATTGGCAGCTTTAAGTAGGCCAAAACAGAATAGCTATCATGTAGTCAATGCCACAAATCTATAAATTCCATGCTTCCAATGCACAAATCATGGCTTCTTTTTTTTCCCCAGAAAGCTGGATGTTGAACACCAACCATTTAAACTACAACCTAAGGGGCAGGAAGACAGCAATGGGAAAATCTAGGAGACAGGATTCTAGGAAACTGGTGTGGAGTCCCTATGATGCAGAATGAGTGTGGTATGTTTGAGGAACACTGAGAAGGCTGGAGTGAGCCAGGGTCGGGGGACGGGGTTGGGGTGCAGCCACAGGATGAGGATGGAGATCATCAGAAGCTGAGTCAGCCTGTCATGAAATCGAGGTTTTCATGTTGGATGTGATGGGAAGTTGCTGGAAGGTCTTTAGCACGAGGATATTATAATTTGAATTATGTTATAAAAACATCACCCTGGTTGTTAGAGAATGGATTGGAGGAGCTGAAGAATGACAGAAAATAACTCGGCTAAAAATTTACATTTATAAAGCAATGTACATATGTCCGACTCAGGATACAGCATGCTTGGGGCTGGTGAATGGTGACGACCCAGAGAGATGTTATGGGGAGGGAGGTGGGAGGGGGGTTCATGTTTGGGAACGCATGTACACCCATGGTGGATTCATGTCAATGTATGGCAAAACCAATACAGTATTGTAAAGTAAAATTAAGTGAAAATAAAAATTTTAAAAAAATAAAATAAAATAAATAAAGCAATGTACACACAAGGCTATTCACTGCAGCCCTGCGAATGGCAAAAAATTGGAAAAAGCCTTAATGCCCATCAATAGCAGAGAAAAACAATTGATAAGGGTCTATCCATATAATGGAACTGCTCAGTGGTTGTTTAGAAAAAAAGTAAAGTCACTCCACTTGATGTTAACAAAATACCCCTTTTTTCATTATTACATGAAAAAAGAGTTGGTACAAACCGATTGTAAAAGATACTGATCTTTGTGTAAAATGAAGAAATGGGACACAAATTACATTTTGGTGTGCTTACTGGTCTCTACATTGCAAAAGAGCAAAGAGGAACTGTAAGAAAGGCATGCAAAGTGTTCGTTACTCAGTTGTGTCCAACTCTTTGCAACGCCATGGACTACAGCCCACTAGGCTCCTCTGTCCATGGAATTCTCCAAGCAAGAATGCTGGAGTGGGTTGCTATTTTCTCCTCCAAGGGATCTTCCTGACCCAAAGAATCAAACCCAGGTCTCCTGCATTGCAGGTGGTCTCCTGCATTGCAGGCATACTCTTTACTGAACTGAACCACCAGGAAGACCAAGAAAGGCATAGATGAAATCATATTCCATTGTATTTTGAGAGGTCAAAAGTGATCAGACATTGACAATTGCATACGGTATAACCCAAGCAGTTACTTATTTTCTGGTTATTTATTTGGTATTTGTTAAAGGAGAGAGAATAGCTATGGAACAGTATTGTGAGGTTCATTGCACTTTCTGCCCCTTTATGCTTTATTAAACCACAAGAAAATATTCTTTTAGTCCCTATTTTCAAATTAGGTCAATAAATGATTGATAGGTAGATGAAAGAGCAGGAGAGGGATGAGGGGCTCTTGCAGAAGGCCCAATAAAATTTTACAGGACAGAAGTGTCAGGGGGTAAAGAGGGGATGGATTTGGGAACATATTTCTGAGATAGAGTTGATAGGACTTGCTGTTAGATTTTATATTTGGGGCAATGCAATGAAGGACAACAAGGAAGCAAGGAGACATCCTCACTTATGTAATTAGATATAGTTGCCTGGGCAACTGAATCAACAGTGGTACCCTCTACTAAGAAAATGACCCAGGAAGGAGCAGGATTGGTGGGGAGAATGAAGATGCCGGAAACTGTCCAATTTGAGAGGCCTGTAGACCCTTACACAGAAACTTCTATTAGGAAACACAGCAGATGAACCTGAGGTTCAGGAGAGAGTTTAGGGCTTTGAGCTCTGAAGTCAAGAGTTATCCCAATTGTCAGAAGCAAAGAAAGATATTTTTAAAAGGGACTCTGGCAAACTTCAAGGCCCTTTCTTTTCCCTTTGTCCCGCAACATCACAAAGGTTGCACAAAGAAAATTCGAACAGACTGTCAGGGAGAAATGCATGAACCAAGAGCATCCTAACAAGTGTGGCACATTTAAACGCCCTTGTGCCTACATGTTATGTGCTATTCAACCTCTGTGAGCTCAGGAACATCAGCCAGGGAGCCGGGAGGAAAGGCCTTTCTAGGGCGGCCCCACTGGGCGGGGCCACTAGCAGCCCTCCATCGAGGCAGGCAGCTTCTCCCGATGTCAAACACAGCAGCACATCAGCCCACTGCTTCAGTGGGAGGCGCGGGGGCACAGAGCAAGTTCAAACGGGGGCAGAGCTGAAATGATTCTCTTTCCTCCCTCACTCTAGCTAATCCAGCTGTAAAAAAAATAATAATAATAATAATAACTCAAAGAAAAACGGAGCTCAGAGATTGAAGAAGGCATAAACCGACCCGGTCATATATAGGACTGAGGATAAAAGAGCACACGACAGAGAAAAAAAAAAAAAAAAAAACAAGATAAATGGAAACATGATCAAAATAAAAGCTCTGGTGAGATCTAAGGATCGGGATTCTCTGCCTTGGACTCAGGCTCAGTGCTCAGCAGGGTTTGAAGGGAGTGTGGTGGTGGGGATGGAGCAGCCTGTGTGGTTTTGAAAAAGAATCAGGAAAACCCAGCCTTTGAACACACCACACAGGCTCATCATCGGAGAACATGGTCCCCAGGCACTTGTGGCGAGTGTTGAGTTGTTAGCCCCACATCCTCGCCCAATTCTAAAAATGGATAATTAAATTCTGTTGCTCTAATGAAACTCCCCTTGCTATTCACACAGCAGAAGGTGTGCGTGGAGCCTTCCAGAGACCTGGGGGCGGGGGGAGATGTACAGGCCAAGCAAGAGAGCAATTACTGGGCACAGAACCAAAGAGAGATGAGTCATCAGCTGATGAGAGTGAGCCCTGAGGGTGACTTGGAGAGACACTCAGGACTGAAACCGGACATTGTTTAGTCACTAAGTTGTATCCAACTCTTTTGCGACCCCACGGACTACGATAGCCCACCAGGCTCCTCTGTCTATGAAATTAACCAGGCAAGAATACTGGAGTGGGCTGCCATGTCCTTCTCCCAAGCTGGACAAGACCAGAACAAAATATCCAGAACTGTCCCAACCAAGCAAAACCCAATATTTTCTTTGCCAAATTACCAAATGTATACTGAAGTTTAAGGTTATGAATATCTGGTCTTAGTTCACCATGGAGAATTACAGATAAATTGGTAGGCTAATAGCTATCTTGTCTACTCAGAAATCTTCCAGAAAAAGAGGATATGACTCTTACATATATAAAAGCATACATCGTTCTTATGCTCACTGCTACTATTATTGGATCCGTGACTGACAAGGAAGGAAGATTGCATTAAACTTATGCAAAATTTTAAGCATACATAGATTTATTAATATACATTTGTGGGCTCTCATTGTAAACCAAAAGCGTGGTATGCTGAAGATTCTTATAGGAAAAGGAAAAAAAGTATTAAGTCATATTCCCTCTCTGCATGTGAAGAAATCGCTAAAGCCCTCAAATAGTCTGGTGCTCTTAGCTCGGGGTCCCCAACCCCAGGATCAAATGCCTGATGATCTGAGGTGGAGCTGATGTAGTAATAATAGAAATAAGTGAAAGTGAAGTCTCTTAGCCTTGCCCGACTCTTTGCGACCCCATGGACAGTAGCTTGCACCAAGCTCCTCCGTCCATGGGATTTTCAAGGCAAGAGTACTGGAGTGGGTTGCCATTTCCTTCTCCAGATATAGAAATAAAGTGCACAATAAATGTAATGTGATTGAATCATCCCCATCACTCCGAAACCATCACCCTCACCCTGGTCCGTGGAAAAATTGTCTTCCACGAAACCATTCGATGGCACCATAAAGCTTGGGGACCACCGTCTTAGATGATTCTGCTTGGCCTGTGGGACAGCACAGGCTCAGGCAGGTCTGGATTTATTATTTTTTTAACTTTTCTTTTATATTGGAGCATAGTCATTTACAGTGTTGTGTTAATTTCAGGTGTATAGCGCAGGATTCAGTTATACATATACACGTATCTATTCTTTTTCAAATTCATTTCCCATTTAGGTTATTATGGAATACTGGGTGGATCTGGTTTTACTCAGCTGTGTTATTTTTTTATTCTCTTTCTAACAGTGGGACCTTGACACTGACCCTTGCTGGGAGGTTGTAAAAAGAAAACTTAGGGATCCAAAGAGATACACAAAACTGTATGTTAATACGATGTCTTAAACCTAAGACAGGAGGGAGGAGCAGGTAGGGGAGGAATGAATTGGGGTAGGCATCATATGACAGTGAAATGCATTATTCCCTAGTTATTCATGCACTCTTGGCTTTTCAGTTGATGAACTTTTCACACCAGAAGTGGGGAAATTAATCAACTTTTCTTCTCTTAGCATGTCTTTGCCTATCTCCTCCGCTGTCTCACCTAATTGTTTTGCACTCAATATGGACAAAGGCATTGTTCTCATTTCAACTTTCCCTACAAAGCTCAGGTGTCCTTATCTGACTCTGAAACTCATTCTCACCTCATCCAGCAAAACCTGCCTTTAGCTTTGCAGCAATGAATGGGGAAGATCCTCAGCTTCTCTCAGGATGTGAGTGCAATACTGAAGCCTCATCTCCCACTGGGTCACACCAGGAAACACTTCTCAGTTTCCCTTTCTGGACTCAACAGCCTCAACGACCTGAAAGAAAACTCAAGTGTCCAAAGTCATTGGTGACAGTGATGACCAGACCTTGTGACTGCTCTGAAAAAATTTCTATCTACATCTGCAAAACGATAACCTTCCTATAAAAACCACTGCAGAGGTTTCCAATTCTGTCTACATGGTTAACAAAAAACATAGAGAGGGGACACTTTCATATCCAGTTTATCTCATGATGAAACGGAGCAGGACCCTACGGTCCTTGACCACCCCCTCCACCACCAGCCCTGCCCAACACACATACACACACACACACACACACACACACACACACACACACACACGTCCTCAGCCTGCCTTTTGTCCATGGAAAAATTTTGGCCAAAGAGTAAGTTTATTCAAAGAAATAAGAAAATGCAGAAACAAAGGAAACCAGTCAAAGGAGACAAAACAATAATAATGTAGTCATTAAGCAAAGTCAAGGACCCTTAGTTCCTTCTCAAGGGCTCTAGAGAATATTCTGAGCCATATCCTGTGAGCTGTCTTCTTATAGATACTGAAACCCCTACCAGGTGGAGAAGTTAACTACACGATGACCGACCAGACTGCAGCCACAACATAAGCTCCACAATTTAGAGAACTGGCCTCAAGAAATGGAAACAAACTGACCCTAAACAACCAAGATGATGCTGGTCAGACCACGGATGACCAACTTCAAGATGACTGTCAGAGCTGACTGTACTGTTTCTGCATGTAGCCCCCTCCCTCCATCTATAAAATCTCTTGCCAACTGACTGTGAGATGGGGGAACTGGCCTTTGGACAGGCTTCCAGCCTCCCCTCCCCCAGGGTTGCCAGCATCCAGAATAAAGCAAACTTCCCTTTCCACCAACCTGGCCTCTTGATTGGCTTTAGAGAGGCAAGAAGCAGGCCTGGGTTCAGTAACAATGATAGATAGACTAAACTTCCAGAGGGCTATGTGAACTTTGTAATTATGACCCCGAGTTTTCTCATTTTTTTAGATCAGCCCTTCTCTCCCATGAAACGATCCAGTTAGTTATATGCCTTCTGAATCATCCTGGAATTTAAGGCCTTTTGAATACTAAGCTAATGAAGGCCCTGGACATCAACTTTCAGGTTTAACAACCATTTACTGGCAGGCTGTGTTGACCTCAACTCGTGTGACAAATTGACAAAGGAAGAGACAGAGCCTGGCACATGAAATATAAGATGATTCTGTGTCTTAAGTACTTAAAGCCTATTACCAAAATAGGTGTGCAATGTTGCTGTTATAAATATCATGCTTAACACCTTTTGATTCTTTTTACTCTGAAGTGTCCAACCTATTATGGAAGAAAGAAAGGCCGCCTTTTAAATCTCGCTCACTTCAGCTTCCTCAGAGATGGATGGGCCCCCTCCTTAGCTTCAGCCTCACATAAAAGCACGGCAGTGTGCTGCTGTAAATCTGTTTTACTTCGGCTTTTATGTGAGCCTGCAATCCAGGCCTGGGCTGGGCTTCATTATCCTCTTTTTTTTTTTTTTTTGGACTTTAAAAAAAAAGTAATCTCCAGCAGCCTCAGATGATTTGCTTTGTAAATAACACAGATGCACTTTCCTTTAGAGAAAAAAATCTCCTGGGACTCCTGGGACCCGTGGTCTCTGCTCTGATTGATGGCACATGCCATCTGCTTAGAGGTGCCTTCCTGGACCATCCTCCAGGTGCTGTGCCTGCCTGACCACGGCCAGCATCTCTGGACCACTCAGCTTTGCTCTGCTGAGGCCACCTCCAGCCCTGACTACGCTGTAGGAGCAGGTCCCCAAAATGCCACATTGCAACCAGGGAAGAGAGTCATGTCTACTACATTTTGAATCTACTGTGAGGTCCATACAGAAACATACTAAAAAGTTTGAGAAAAAGTCACTGTTGGAATCTGTGGTTCTCTGATATGATCTCATTTGTGCTTCTTGAGCTGGGCCTATTCAAAGATAACCTTTTAACCACTAGCTAAGTATGAATGTTCAGTCATGTCCAAACCTTTGCCACTCCATGGACCTAGCTGGCTCCTCTGTCCTTATGATTCTCTAGGCAAGAATACTGGAGCCATGTCCTTCTCCAGGGGATCTTCCCAACCCAGGGACTGAACTCACATCTCCCGTGTGCCCTGCGTTGGCAGGCAGATTCTTTACTAATGAGGCACCTGGGAAGCTTAACCAGGTAGAGCATCTGAATTATATTTTAATCAAAACCAATTTAGGGCTTCCTAACTGGCACAGTGGTAAAGAATCCACCTGCTAGTGCAGGACACATAATGAGACATGGGTTTGATCTCTGGGTTGGGAAGATCCCCTGATGGAGGGCATGGTAACCCACTCTAGTATTCTTGCCTGGAGAATCCCATGGACAGAGGAGCCTGGAAGGCTATGGTCCATAGGGTCAGACGTGACTAAAGTGACTTAGCATGGTGCTTGCAACACCAGTTTAATTAAAACTAAGGGAGATATAGTGGAAAGGACAATGAAAGGAAAGTTAGAAGACTGAGGATCATTGGCGTGTGATTTGGGCAGTTCATTAATTTCTCTGATTCCTAACATGAGATGCTAGACTTTCCTGGTGGTCCAGCAATTCAGCCTCTGCGCTTCCAGTGCCGGGGGTGAGTGTTTGATCTCTGGTCAGGGAACTAAGATCCTGCATACTGCATGATGCCGCCAAAAACTAAAAACTAAAATGAGAAGCTATCACCAGATAATCTGAGCAGTTCTGCCTGATTCCCTGGTTCTGGGGCTGCGGTTCTGTGATTGGTGAGTGCTAGCCCTTGACTGAGTTTTATCTTGACTGGGTCATGTTATTTGGATCCCTGACAAATGAGTCCAGAAATGTTTCTTTCTCAGAAAGCCATCTGATGCAGAACAGAAACTCAGAAGACTGAACTATACGTTGGAATTGAAGACCGTTTATCCAGCAATAATTTAACATCTTTAGGAATTCGGCTAGGGTTAAAATGGTACACTAGGCCTTCAGTTCCCTCTAAGATGCAATTGAAATACAAGTACTGAAATGTCACAAGAAGTAACATCACATGGAAGAGCTGTGAGAAGGGGCGCTTGGGTATGAGAATGCCACTAACAGACACTTCAATGCATCTGCTTGAAGTTGGAGAACACGGCTTGGTAATGAAGAAAATACCAAAGCCACAGCCTACAAGGGACTTACAGTGAGATGCGGCCCCGCTGTCCCGCGGAGGCCAACATGGTCCTGGGCAGGCAATGAGCAGGCACAACAGAGGGAGTGAAAGAAAAGTCAAACTGAAAACAAAGGAGAAAAAGTGCTCAAGAAGTTGAAGACTGTAGAAAGTTAAAGCTTTTAGTTAACCGGGTTGGTACTCTGTGGTTCTGCCCCACATTGCCTAGAGACCGCAGTCAGAATCCCCAGTAATTCTCTTACTTATTAATAGATAAGCAAAGATTGTTTAGAATATGTGAACCAGAGCAGCAAATCAGTAAGGTTTGGATAACCAAACAGAAAAATAAAAAAGAACCATGGAAGAAAAAGACGTGATTTTGAAAACAGAAAAGAACTTTCATCACCATCACAACCATCACTATCATCTTCTCAGAGAGAAGCAAGAAGATACTTTCTTCCTTATGAAAAAGAGTAATTGGAGCATAAGAACGAGCTCATAAATATTAAACATACAACTGACACATTTTAAGTGCTATAAATGGAAAACAAAATTAAGAAAATCTCCCAGATTTTCTTAAAGTTAAAGAAAAGAACTTATGAGGGAAAACTAAGAGCTGAAGAGTAACAATTCAAAAGATTTAAAGTCCAAGGTGTCACTGGTGGTAAAGCATCCGCCTGCAATGCAGGAGACCTTGGTCCCATCCCTGGGTTAGGAAGATCCCCTAGAGAAAGCAATGACAACTCACTCCAGTATACTTGCCTGGAGAATTCCATGAGCAGAGGAACCTGGCTGGCTACAGTCTGTGGGGCTACAAATAGTCAGACACAATTGAGCAAGTAAGCACAAAGTCCAACTAATATGAGCCCTAGACAGTAAAAAATGGAATACATAGAAGGAGAGAATTATTGATGAAATAACAGATGAGAATTCCCAGAGCTGAAGGACATGAGTTTTTCATACAAAAACAAAAAGATCTACATCTAGATATGTTATCAGTGATAAAGAGAAGATTTTAAAATCTTGTAAGTAACAAAAACATAGCCAAAATAGACTCCAGCTAGATTCCAGATCAGTTCAGTTCAGTTCAGTTGCTCAGTCGTGTCTGATTCTTTGCAACACCATGGACTGCAGCACACCAGGCTTCCCTGTCCGTCACCAACTCCTGGAGCTTGCTCAAAATCATGTCCATTGAGTTGGTGATGCCATCTAACCATCTCATCCTCTGACGTTCCCTTCTCCTTCCAACTTCAATCTTTCCCAGCATCAGGGTCTTTTCCAATGAGTCCGTTCTTCATATCAGGTGGCCAAAGTATTGCAGTTTCAGCTTCAGCATCAGTCCTTCCAATGAATATTAAGGACTGATTTCCTTTAGGATGGACTGGTTGGGTCTCCTTGCAGACCAAAGGACTCTCAAGAGTCTTCTCCAGCACCACAGTTCAAAAGCATCAATTATTTGGTGCTCAGCTTTCTTTATAATCCAACCCTCACATCCATACATGACTACTGGAAAACCTATAGCTTTAACTACACAGACATTTGTCTGCAATGTCTCTGCCTTGTAATATGCTGTCTAGGTTGGTCATAGCTTTTCCTCCAAGGAGCAAGCGTCTTTTAATTTCGTGGCTGCAGTCACCATCTGCAGTGATTCTAGAGCCCAAGAAATAAAGTCTGTCACTGTTTCCATTGTTTCCCCATCTATTTCCCATGAAGTGATGGGACCGGATTCCATGATCTTAGCTTTCTGAATGATGAGTTTTAAGCCAGCTTTTTCACTCTCCTCTTTCACTTTCATCAAGAGGCTCTTTAGTTCTTCTTCACTTTCTGCCATAAGGGTGGTGTCATCTGCTTATCTGAGGTTATTGATATTTCTCCTGGCAATCTTGATTCCAGCCTGTGCTTCATCCAGTCCAGAATTTCACATGATGTACTCTGTATACAAGTAAAATAAGCAGGGGTGACAATATGCAGCCTTGATGGACTCCTTTCTCAATTTGGAACCAATCTGTTGTTTCATGTCCAGTTCTAAGTGTTGCTTCTTGATCAGGTGGTCTGTTATTCACATCTCTTTAAGAATTTTCCACAATTTGTTGTGGTCCATACAGTCAAAGGGTTTGGCATAGTCAATAAAGCAGAAATAGATATTTTTCTGGTACTCTCTTGCTTTTTCGATGATCCAACGGATGTTGGCAATTTGATCTCTGGTTCCTCCGCCTTTTTTAAATCCAGCTTGAACATCTTAACTTTAAGATGGCATGAGATGAGTGCAATTCTGTGGTAGTTTGAGCATTCTTTGGCATTGTCTTTTGTTCGGGATTGGAATGAAAACTGACCTTTTCCAGCCCTGTGGCCACTCTGAGTTTTCCAAATTTGCTGGCATATTGAGTACAACACTTTAATAGCATCATCTTTTAGGATTTGGAATAACTCAACTGGAGTTCCATCACCTCACTAGCTTTGTTCATAGTGATGTTTCCTAAGGCTCACTTGACTTCACATTCCATGATGTCTGTCTCTAGGTGAGTGATCATGCCATCGTGGTTATCTGGGTCATGAAGATCTTTTTGTATAGTTCTTCTGTGTATTCTTGCCATCTCTCCTTAATATCTTCTGCTTCTGTTAGGTCCATATCATTTCTGTCCTTTATTGTGCCCATCTTTGCATGAAATGTTCCCTTGGTATCTCTAATTTTCTTGAAGAAATCTCTAGTCTTTCCCATTCTATTGTTTTCCTCTATTTCTTTGCATTGGTCACTGAGGAAGGATTTCTTATCTCGCCTTGCTATTCTTTGGAACTCTGCATTTAAATGGGTATATCTTTCCTATTCTCCTTTACCTTTCACGTCTCTTCTTTTCACAGGTATTTGTAAGGCCTCCTCAGACAACCATTTTGCCTTTTTGCATTTCTTTTTCTTGGGGATGGTCTTGATCACTGCCTCCTGTACAATGTCATGAACCTCCATCCATAGTTCTTCAGGCACTCTCTCTATCAAATCTAATCCCTTGAATCTGTTTGTCACATTCTAGGTAGAAGACTGTAAAAACTTCCAGAAAGTCAATGAAAAAGTACCCACCAAGCTATGAGAATCAGACATGGGAATCATCTGATTCCCAATTAGCCACCTGGATGTAGGATACTAGTGTAGTGATGCTTTTAGCATTCAGAGGAAATATAATTTTAATCCAGAACTTAATGCTCACCTAGACAGTCAATCAACTCTTAGGGTCAAGTAAGATCATTCTCTAAATGTAAGGGCTAAAAAAGTTTACTTCTAAACTACCCTTTTGGAGAAAATTATTTTGGAATGTACTCCATAACTCCAGAAGAGACAAATGCATGATCCAAGACGCAGAGGGTTTCATTTAAGAGAAAAACAAAGGATGCTTCATGACAGCTGCAGTGTGTGAAGCCAAAAGCATCACCTGCAGAGACTGGGGAGGAAGATGGAGGAGTAGGTGGAGGTGAGTCGGGAAAACGGGGACCCAGGAGGGCAGGTGTCACTGAGAGTTTGAAAAATAATTGAAGGCATGACAAAGGCAATGGTCAAGACAAGGTCATTCATTCCTCATGAGACAATATTGCATAAGACATTCATGTTCTAAATAGGAAGCCGTGTCAAATGAGGCACGGGTTTCAGCAAATGATAGGGTCTGAGAAAAGAGAATCTATTCAACTTCTAATCTAGGAACAGTCTCCTAAGGGGCCTCCCAGAGAGAAGGAAATGCAGTCTCAGCCCCCTCCTTGGCCAGAGATTGAATCATAGTTTTCATGGTCACAATAATGTAAATGCTCTTGATTAGTTTTCAACCTTTAAAGAAAACCTGTGGACAAAAACCAGAAGAAGCCTTGTTTGTGTTGCAGATCCGAATGTAAATGATGTATCAGGCTTGTCAAAGATATATGTAGATTTATTTTATACTTTGGCACAGCAATTTTGCTTAGTCTTTTTTTAAAAATCAGGATATAGTTGCTTTATAATGTCGTGTTGGTTTCTGCTGGACAACACAGTGAATCAGCCATATGTGTACATATATCCCCTCCCTCTTGAGCTTCCCTCCCACCTACCCCCATCCCACCCCTCTAGGTCATCACGGAGCACTGAGGTGAGCTCCCCGTGCTCTACAGGTTCCTATCAGCTATCTGTTTCACACATGGTCGTGTATATATGTCAGTCCTAATCTCTCAATTCATCCCATCCTCGCCCCATCCCTATGTCCAGATGCCCGTTCACTCTGTCTGCATCTCTGTTCCTGCCCTGGACATTTCACACCCTGAGAGGTATGTGTATGTGAGAGGGGAGCATTCATAATCGAAATTCTCACCATTCATACATGTTTTCCCATGTGGTGTTAGCAGTAAAGAACCCACCTGCCAATGCAGGAGATGTTACAGATGTGAATTCGATCCCTGGGTTGGGAAGATCCCTTGGAGGAGGCCATGTATCTTACCTGGAGAATTCCGTGGACAGAGGAGCCTGGAGGGCTACAGCCCATAGGGTCACAAAGAGACGGATGCAACTGAGGCGACTTAGCATGCACGCATATAAGAGGTAAATGAATATTGACTAAAATCGATAAATCAATAAATCAAGTTTTAGATGTCTGTCCTAGTCACTGTTAAACTCTAGATTAGAACCTGCTCTCAATCTCGAAGCTGCATGACAATCACTGGGGGTTGGGAGAGGGGGCTGGCTGCAAAGATCACTGATGTCTGGTCCAACTCTGCTATCATTCCCTGAGATTTTTTGCATCCGTCAGGTGATTGGAGGAGCTTGTCAAGGCTGATAGTCTCTGCCCTGAAAGGACATCAGTGGGATTGGGAATGGAGGGGAGGGGGCAGGGAGGACTTTTTTGCACCATCAGCCCTCTACACGGTTGGATTTATTACCATATGCATGTATCCTCTCAACAGAAACTGAGTTGACAGGGAGACACAGGGTCCAGGTGACGGGCAGGCCGTGGTCCAGGGCATTGCAATCTCCAGGGCCGTGGGGTTGAGGAGTGCTTAGCTGTTCCCTTGCCCTTCCTCCCCTGCTTTAGAGAAGAGGACACTGGGGTCCCTGCGGGACTGACTGACAGGTTATGAGACCAGCTGGTCACAGGGGTAGGGTGGGGGTGGCTAGTACACTTCTCTGGGCTGTGTCTCTCCTGCTACTGGGCTGCCTCCCTCTCTCGCTTGCATCCTTGCCCTGCCAGTCCACTCTGTGAGCTTTGCCTTTTTCTCTTCTTCCCCTTTCCCTGGCTCCTGTGAGGGAACACAGATGGCACATTCTAGGAAACAGGGCTCTGAGTCACTGAACTAGGGGGTGTTTTCTCCTGTTGAACTGCATCTGCTGCATCTGCTTTAGGCCACTTTCTCTTTCAAAGTCAACCAAACTATCTGGCGTCTTCCTTCTGCTTGGTCTTCGGTCCCTCTCTCTGTCCATCCTGGAGCCCTCATGGAGAAATGGTCCTTCAGCCTACTGCAGGTGAGAGACCTCTGCCTCCCAGAGGAGGAGAGGCAAATGGTGACCCGCCTGATGTCACAAGACGAGTAGCTGAGCTTACCTTCTTCCTGGCTGTTCCTGCTCTTCGTTTCTTCTTTGCTGCTTATATCAACACGAAGGACACATATATCTTCATCGTTCCCCCATAGCCCTGGAGAAATATGACAGGGCCAAAAACAAAGGTAAGAGATTTATAGAGCCCATGAGATCCCAATTAATAGAAGCCACTGGGTGACGCCCCGCTTCCACTTCTGAGGGCCCCAGACACGCAGCCGCGTCCTCCCATAAAGCAGAGTGTGTTGACATCAGAAATAAAACATCTGTACCGGCTCTCAGAAAATGCTTTTTATGCATTCCTGAGCCATACTCTGTGTTTAAACTCCAGCTTTTTGGTACAATTTTAGCCTTAGAACTTAATACTTTTACTGCCTTTTCCTCCAAATAATCAATATTGATTTTACTGTATCTGTTATTATCCTGACATTAAGATTTATTTTCTTCCTTTGCTTTGCATGAGATTGTAGTTTATAGAATGTGTGCTATTTGCCTTTCAGGAAAGCTCACGGGATAATTAACTTGTCCCACTGGCAGATCATTCAGCTTATACTGTATTGAAAAATAATCATTGGCTTTGCCCCCTCATCAGGTCGAACGGCTTTATTGTTATTATATTTGCTGGTGCAATGTGATAACATCTTTTCAGGCTTTGGAACTGTCAAGGACTCAGAAAGCTGAATCCATCTGAGGGAAGTTCCCACTCCTGGCTGGAGCCTCGTCTGCTTTGAACAATACAAAGGGCACCAGTGCTCCACTTTCCTGATCTACTTTCTCCCACTGTCTTTAGCTTGTGCTTTAATGGATGCAAGGAACATGTGTTAGGCCAAATGCAAGACATCTTGTGGGGTGGTTTCATAAGAAGTGATCAAGGGAGTGACTGGAGGAGAAGATAGCGCCGAGAAAGCAAATCTTTTTTATTTTTTTATCAGAGTATGACTAATTTACAATGTCGTATTAGTTTCTGCTGTACAACGAAGTTAATCAGCTATATGCAAATACCTATATCCCCTCCCTCTTGAGCCTCCCTCCCACCCCCATCCCACCCCTTAGGCCATCACAGGGCACTGAGCTGAGCTCCCTGTGCCGTGCAGCATCCTCCCACTAGATCTCTATCTTACACATGGTGGTGTATGCATGCCAGTGCGGCTCTCTCAGTTGGCCCCACCCTCTTCTTGCCCTGCTGTGTCCATGTGTCCATTCTCTATGCCTGCCTCTCTCTTCTTGCCCTGCAGATAAGTTCATCTGTAGCATTTTTCTAGGTTCCATATATATGCGTTAATACACGATATTTGTTTTTCTCTTTCTGACTTACTTCACTCTGTATGATAGACTCCAGGTCTATGCACATCACTACAAAACCAATCTTTATATATATATATATATTCAGTATAGATTTTGCACTGGAATATTTCACAGATAGGCTAAACACAAGAATATACTTATTGTGTGGTTTTTATGCAATATATAATATTATGTATAGTGGTTTATATAATGTCAAAATGTAGGAGCTCATGCGAAATGTTCAGAGGGATCATAGCTGGGAGATGTCCACCTAGTCATTCCCCTTCAACTGATGCACTCAGCAAGTATGTGTTTTGCACCTGCGTCTTCAAGCAGGTGTCAGGTTCTGCAGCAGGTGCTGAAGTTCCAAGAGGAGGTAAAACAAGATCCTTCTGCTCGTGGATCTTTCAGACGTTGGTGGAAACACAGATGTTGATGGAATAGTCCCACAACCACAAAATGACAGCTGTGATAAGGTCTATGAGCTCTGAAAGCCCATCACAGGGCTGTCACCCTAAGAGGCAGCACTTGAGCAGAGGACTAACCAAGGAGGAGAAGGAAGCTATCGGCTAAGATGCAGGGAAAAGCTTTCCAGCCAAGGAAACAGCCCTAGTGCAGGAAGGAGCTCAGAGAGCATGAGGAACTGAAGAAGGGTCAAGGACACTGCAGCGGGGAGAGGCCATGAGACAGAGGTCGGAACAGAGGGAGCCCACGGCAATATCAGCAACACCCATGGAGCTGGGTCACATGGCAAGGTTCATTCTTGGTGAGGGGCTCATGGATTGTGTGAGTTTTCCTCTTCACAATTACTTTTGCATTAAAGAAGGAGGCAAACAACCAAGCAGAAGATGAAGATAGAAATAAGAGAAGATGTAGAAGAGACAGTGGCCCGGGAAGCTGAGCACAGACACAGAGGGGTGGAGTGGGGGGACATGCAGGCAGGGCTCATGTGTGGTCTTCAGGAGGGTCGAGGGTGTCACGTGGGCAGAGGCAGGATGTGCAGGGCTGGGGTTATGGATGGACACGTTACATTACAAGAACAGAAGGCAAATCAAATGGAAGCAAAAACAAGGTTGTTCAGTACAGCAAAGTTCACACCAGGCTGGGCTCACAGCTTATCCACGTGGTCTCCAGTATTTCCTAGCATTAAATAGTTCTTCAGTATTTCCTAGCATTAGATAGCTCTTCAAGGCTACTAATCTCATCTCCAAATGAATCATAAATGCTGCACATACAGTCCTCTGTCTCAGGGGACCCCTGGTTGCCACACTCCCACCCCGTTGATGCCGATGTGGCCACATTCGCTTCTGCTCCATCCTCCTGTCTGTGGCTGGTCAGGGAGCATCCCAGCAGCTGCTCTGTTTCAGGGCGATCTCGGTTCTGGTGGCGACTTCAGGGAAGCCACCAGAGCACATGGACGTGCAGTTCCCACTGACCCGCTGGGAGACGGAGCGTCTGACCCTGACACTCAATTAGCGGAACAGACGGCGTATAACGTATGCTTGACACTGATATGATTTAACGTTAATAACTGGTTTTCAAATATTTATTACAATGGCTGTTTTAATAAATATTTCATGAACACTATTTTTTTTTTCAAAAACCCTCTGTTGCTGGCTTTGCTGCCTTAATTTGCCTTAATGAGGATTTTTTAAAATGCAGTGATAAATTGCTTCCCTGACAGTGTACAGGAGGTGAAGAGGGCTCCTATGGAATATCCATCAACTGGGGCAGCAAACCCAGGAAAAGATGAAGAACCAGCATAAAAACACCCCTTAAGAAGGACAGACAGCTGCTCTGGGGCTCCTCGTGGAAGACGACCAAACTCACCCAGCAGCCCACGGAGGTGGGGAAGCCTGTCCCTGGCAAAGAAGGACGCACAGCCCTTGGATAGGCGATGAGGACGCTGGCATCTCCTGGAAGTCTTGAACAGCATCACCACAGAAGGAGAAACTGCCCAGGCTGCTTGGAGGGAGGAGAGAGCAGGGACATCCTGGAGCCTGACAGCTGGACCAAGTCAGGCTTCAGAAGTGAGCGCAGCAGGATGGAGGGGTCCCCAGGGCAGGGGGCTCCCCATCTTCCTTACTCTCCCCCCTGACACCGAGGGGCCCCCAAGCCCTGGCACAGAAAACTTCCGGGGGCTGCCTGCCTCTGCCTCCCCCGTGGGGAAGCCCACTGGGGGACCATCTTGCCCCACTTCCTGAGGCACAAATCATACAGCTAATGAGAGCTGCCATGCCTCTCCACAGACGACTTTTGAATATTTCTGAAATCAGGACGCCTCCCACAATCCATGTGCTCGTTCCGTGTGGAAGTGTATCTTATTTCCCTGGAAGCTACTTTCAAAATGAAGCTGCCAGCTTCCCTGGTGGCTCAGAGGTAAAGAATCCACCTGCCAATGCAGGGGACACGAATTCGATCCCTGGCCCGAGAAGATCCCACATTCCATGTAGCAACCAAGCCTGTGCCACCACTACCCAGCCTGAGCGCTAGAGCCAATGCTGCTCAGCAAAGAGAAGCCACCGCGATGAGAAGCCCTCCAACCACAACTAGAGAATAGCAGCAAAGATCCAACACAGCCACAAATAAATAAATAAAATTAGCTTTTAAAAACCGTGAAGCTGCAACCTATCACCGAGACAACACTGCGTCTAAGAACCAGAAACCATGGCCATCAGCAGTGTACCTGAAACCCAGTGAAGTTGGGAATTAGCCACCTTCGCCAACCCAGAACCCAGCGCCCACCCAGCTGCCTGATGACCACCCCATCGCTCCGGATGGCTTCCAGCTGCCACTCCCTGTGGGATATAGCGCCTTAGGACAGCCCAGGGCATACTCATCACATGACCCCTGTCTATCGCAACTGCTGTCCCTGCCATGCTGGGCTCAGATGCCAGAGAGCCTGCCTGGGTCACCTCTCCCTGGTTCAGGCTGATTATCCCTCCTGCCAGGACTGATTGGCCTTCCACACCCCACCTAGCAGCCGAGTGGCATCGCCACCCTGCTCTGCTCATGTTCCTGTGCCTTCCTGGGCTGGAAGCCTGGTCTCATATGCCTGCCCAGGACAGAAGATGTCCTTGAGTGAGAGGCAACCTGATCAAACCCTCTATCCCCACCGTCTACTGCAGTTGGGGCCACACCAGGTGCTGTGCTGGCCCCTTTAGCTGTGCCCATGTAACCACCCCCACAGCAATCTCGCCTTCCAGACCTGTGTCAGCCAAGGATGCCAGCCTTCTGCATTCCAGCAGCAGCCCCTGTGGCCTTAACTGACCTCCACATTATGTGTTCACTGTGTCAGAGCACAGAGAGGGCAACAGCTTGTTCCAGGCCATCAGTCAGTTCAGTCAGTTCAGTAACTCAGTCGTGTCCAACTCTTTGCGACCCCATGAATCGCAGCACGCCAGGCCTCCCTGTCCATCACCATCTCCCGGAGTTCACTCAGACTCATGTCCATCGAGTCCGTGATGCCATCCAGCCATCTCATCCTCTGGCGTCCCCTTTTCCTCCTGCCCCCAATCCCTCCCAGCATCAGAGTCTTTTCCAATGAGTCAACTCTTTGCATGAGGTGGCCAAAGTACTGGAGTTTCAGCTTTAGCATCATTCCTTCCAAAGAACACCCAGGGCTGTAGATACAATCAAAACAGGCAGAGAAGAAGAGGAGGAGGATTCAAGGAAGATTTAGAAAGCCATGCGTGCTCAGTTGCTCAGTCCTGACTCTCTGTGACCCCGTGGACTATAGCCTGCCAGGCTCCTCTCTCCATGGGATTTTTGAAGACCAGCTGAGACAAATTACTGACAGATAGGCTAAGGAGTGGGTAGGAATCAAGAATGATTCCTGGGTAGTCCGCACAGTCATTGGGGGATAGGGTTACTAACAAATATGGTAATTAAATTAAGAAATAAGCTTAAAATATAGGAGGAGAAAGACAATAAATTAAGTTTGGAACCTTGAGCATGAGGTATAAGTGGGGACCCAGGCAGGCAGGGGAAAGACAAAGCTTAGAGAAGTGCCTCGGGGAGAAGAAAGGACTTGGGAGTCATCCCTACACAGCTGGTAGCTTGTCCTGATCAGAGAAGCCTGTTTCGATGCAGAAAATGCTTCCACCTAGCCTGTTACATATTATCTTACTCCCCAGGGTCCTGGGCCACCTCTCCAGCTGAGCTAGATAGCAGCTGACCCCCTTATTCGGTGCCGCCGAAGTCCTCTTGCTGATCCTTTCTTGTTTGACAGCAGCTGGAGGAGCGGATGGGTCACATGGTCAGAGGAGCCAGTGGCCAGTGAGCTGGGCTCACGCCCCTGTGAGAGCATCCTGTTTTTCAGAGCAATTGAAAGAGCCTGAAACATCGATGGCATTACCTTGTGATTCCACTTGATTCCCACACGACCCCAGCTGCAGGGGAGCTATTTCTGGTCCCCCCCTCTGCCTGTGCCATCACAGCATAGGACAAAGAATGTTCGCAAAGCATGGATAGCTGACAACAGGACTCTGATTAAAGCTGTGTGTATGAATCCTGCTGTGTCAATGGTCTCTTGTGATCAACTGAATACACTTTAGTTTAGTGGCCATGCGTGATTGTTCCTTTTGATTTTAACAAACCTAGAGGAGGCAAAGTCTGCTTGGTTTCTGCAAGTTAGAAGCAGAAGGGGGAAAGTGACTGAGGTTTGGAACAGGACATGAGCAGAGCCCTCTCAAATGACCACCTGCCTTGTAGCTCAAACCTGGGGGGTTCCTGGGGGACTGATAGGAGAGGTGGGAATCCAGACCCAGGAACCATGCTTCAAAGGCTGGTAGGAGAAGGGAAGCCAGGGGGAAGGAGCAGCCTCATGAGAAGGGAAGAGGGAAGTGGACATAACCAGAGAGGAAGAAGGCAGGAATGCAGGCTGGACCATGGAGAGGATGCTGGTCCCCTTGTCTGAGTGGGGAAGCCCCATGCAGGGCAGCGAGAAGCGCAGGAGGTGCAGAGGTGGAGGGGCCCACGAAAGGTTAAATATGAGTCCTGAAAGTGGGAGAGAGTCAGCAGCTTCTAGGAGAGGCAGCATTTAAGAAAGATGATTTTATACCAAAAGGGCAGCTTGAAGCAATTAACATGTATTCTTTCAGGTATCTGGAGGCCAGAATTCCAAAATCAAAGTGTTAGCAGGGCTCTCCTCCCTCCAGAGGTGCTGAGGGAAAGCCTGATCCTTGCCTCCTCCAGCCTCAGGGGGCAGTTGGCATCCTTGCCTCATGGCTGCGTCACTTTCATATGTCATCATGGCTAATCTTATGTGTCACTTGGATTCCCTGGTGGTTCACTTGGTAAAGAATCCGCCTGCAGTGCAGGAGACCCGGATTCAATCCCTGGGTTGGAAAGATCCCCTGGAGAAGGGAATGGCTACCCACTCCAGTATTCGTGCCTGGAGAATCCCATGGACAGGGGGACCTTGTGGACTACAGTCCATAGGATTGCAAAACGGCAGGGGCAACTGAGCAACTAACACTTTCACTTTCTCAGAAGTTAACTTGCTCCCCCAGCCTTTTACCTACATTTGGTTAGTTCCTTCTCCTGATGCTCCCCACCTCTTAGAATTTCTCTCTGGTATTTTAGTCCTTTCCATTCCTTTAACCATTTCCTTTGAGTTCTTCTCCTCTGCCTGGAGGTACACTGCTCCCCATGTGGTGGGCTGAAAACATGGCATCCCAAAGATATATTCTCCTCCTAATCCCTGGAAGCTGGAAGTGTTACCTTAGATGGCAAAGAGAGGAAATATCACCTTATAGGGCAAAAGACGGAATTAAGTTAAATTTTTTGAAAGGAAGACTCCTCTGGATTATCCAGTTAGGCCCAAATCCAGTCATAAGTGACCTTGTGAGACAGATGCACAGAGGAAAAGGCAAAAATAGACATTTGCATCACTCAGGATTCTCCTGAGAAACTGAACTGATAGAAGATAGAGAGACAGATCATAGATAAAGGAAGTCAACCCTGAATATTCACTGGAAGAACTGATGCTGAAGCTGAAGCGCCAGTACTTTGGCCACCTGATTCGAACATTCAACTCACTGGAAAAGACCCTAATGCTGGGAAAGATTGAGGGCAGGAGGAGAAGTGGGTGACAGAGGATGAGGTGGTTGAATGGCATCACCGACTCAGTGGACATGAGTTTAAGCAAACTCTTGGAGATAGTGGACAGAGGAGCCTGGTATGCTGCAGTCCATGGGATCACAAAGAGTTGGACATGACTGAGGGACTGAACAGTAGCAACATGATTATGGAGGCTGAGAAGTCCCACGCAGTCGCTGGAGACCCGGGAAAGTTGGTGGTTAGTTTCCATCTGAGTCTAAGACCTGAAAGATCAGCAGAGTCTCAGGACAGGAGGAGTTTGATGTCTACTCAGGTAGTCAGGAAGAGAGGCAGACTCTGCCCCTCCTTTCGGCCTATTTAAGCTCTCAAGGGAGTGGAGGATGCCCTCCCATATCTGGGGGCGGGGGCTGGTGGTGATCTTTACTCAGTCTATCGATTCAACACAGACACACCCAGTCATAATGTTTAGGCAAATATCTGAGCACAATGTGACCCATTCAGAAAAATGAAAGTGTTAGTCGCTCAGTCATGTCTAACTTTGTGATCCGACGGACCCCACCAGGCTCCTCTGTCCATGGAATTCTCCAGGCAAGCTAGCCATTCCCTTCTTCAGGGGATCTTCCTAACCCAGAGATCGAACCTGGGTCTCCTGCATTACAGACAGGTCCTTACTGTCTGAGCCACCAGGGACGCCCTTATCATTGCTGCTACTGGGTTTTATGCCACAGCTCCACCTGCTGACCCAGGGTGAGAGTAACCCTGTGTATCCTTAACTCAGGACTGGAGTTTTCATAGTTAGTGCACTGTCAGCAGGAGAAGGCAATGGCAACCCACTCCAGTACTCTTGCCTGGAAAATCCCACGGGCGGAGGAGCCTGGTAGGCTGCAGTCTATGGGGTCGCTAAGAGTCGGACACAACTGAGCGACTTGGCGGCAGCAGCAGCACTGTCAGCATCGTATTCTACAAGGGTCCCTTTGCAGGTCAGGGTGGCCTGAGCCAGCCCACTCCCAGCAGGGGTCCAGCAGGGACCAGCACCATCAGCCACGCTAGTGATCATTGTGCTCAGTTCAGAGGATGCAGCTAAGAGGCAAGGACAGCCGGATGTGCAGGTTTCCAGGAGCTATGGCGAGGGGGTGGGTGGGATTGCGGAAGAAGGACCAAGGGCAGGATGCAGCCTTTGTGGACCTGGGATGACAGGGGTGAGCGAGGAGAAGACAAGTCCCAGCCGGAGAGTCCCAGTATGGAGGCAGGCATTGCCAGCTGGAGGACGTACCTCGAGGAAGACCCTGTCGGCAGCCCCTCCTCTGTCTCTCTGCCATCTGTTGTGCTCACAGGAGGCTGTGATTTTCCTCAGCTCCACCCGCCAGGGGCATGTTCCTGGGTGACTCACTTCATGGCTCTAGGCCTCAGTTTTTTCATCAATAAAATGGGAATAACAAAGAAACTGCCTGCTTCAAAGAGCTGTCCTGAGGATTCACAGACTAGCACATACAGGACTAGGCCACAGCCCTGGAACATGGAGGGCCTTGGAAGATGTTGGCTTAGCCACTGTCATTTGTGCTGTCATTTATGTCTGGAGTGTGAGGCTCAGCATGGTCCGTGCACTCTAATCGGTAGTGATGAGAATCCATATTGTCCCACACTCTGCGCACCCCTCCTCCCTGGGTTGCCAGCGAGCGGACTAGCTCCACCAAGAGACACTGCTCCCGCCACTTACCACACAGGTCAGGCCGCATCCCTGCGGGCTGCAGCTACGTCTCCTCTGCCTGCAATCAGGAGGCTCTCTCTTTGTCTGCCGGCAGCCTTTTCTCACCTGCTCTTCAGCAACCCAGGTTACCCATACAGCAATTTGTTCCAGATGCTGGGCAATTCGCATAGTCTGCTCAGCATGAAAATTATTTCCCAGGTGCTTATCAACCTCTGGAAAGGTTGGCGTTTTCAAGCCTGCCAGCCAGTCTCCAACAGTTAGCTGGAAACGTGTGGGCCTTTAATCATCGTTGTCCAAACTCAGGAAGAGCAGCAGCCTGGAGACAGAATTCCTGCTGAGGGGGGCACCCTGGGGAGCTGTGGCATCTCTCACCCACCAAGCTCTGGACAGAAGCCCCCAGAGTCGGTATTTGTTTGTGTTTCTGAGAGAGGGGTCTTCAGGACCCTTGGGGAGGAGCTGAGGCAGAACATTGAAATTCTGTGCTGTTATTCAGAGTGTGGTCCGTGGACCAGCAGTACAAGGTACCTTGAGCAAAGCACAGTCTCAGGCCCTAGCCCAGAGCAACAGTTTCAGAATCTGCATTTTAACAAAATTCCATAGTGATCCCGATACAATGCAATTTCAGAAGCACTGATACACGTGCGTATGTGTGTGTGAAAGTCACTCAGTTGTGTCCAACTCTTTGCGACCCCATGGACTATACAGTCCATGGAATTCTCCAGGCCAGAATACTGGAATGGGTAGCCGTTCCCTTCTCCAAGGGATCTTCCCAACCCAGGGACTGAACCCAGGTGTCCCACATGGCAGGCAGATTCTTTACCAGCTGAGCCACCAGGAAAGCCCAAGGATACTGGAATGGGAAGCCTATCCCTTCTCCAGAGGATCTTTCCGACCCAGGAATCTAACCAAGATCTCCTGCATTGCAGGCGGATTCTTTACCACCTGAGCTATCAGGGAAGTGTGGGACCCGCATAAAGACCCTAACCCCTTTCCCACTGCAGAATATCTCCTTCCATTAAGTTATGCTAGTGATGTGCGCTTGATCACTTCAGTTGTGTCTGACTCTTTGCGACCCCATGGACCGTAGCCCACCAAGCTCCTCTGTCCATGGGATTCCCCAAGCAAGGATAAGTGGGTTGCCATGCCCACCTCCAGGGGATCTTCCCAATCCAGAGATCAAATCTTCGTCTCTTAGGTCTCCTGCATTGGCAGACATTTACCACTAGCACCACCTGGGATGCTTGCAATTTATACATGAATCACTTTTCAAACAAGACTGGAAATGTTGTTTGAAAAAGGTTGCAGTATAGAGTCAATATTACATTAGTAATAGAGTACCACTTCTGCAGGCTTCAAATTTCTGCAGACCTTTCACGAATGATAGCATCAGGTTTGCCCATGGACCTTCTGTGTCACGCACAGGGCTTTCTGTATACTCCACAATAGCAGCCCTCAAACAACACGCCTATTACAAGCCCAGGGGTTTGCTTCCTGAATCACCAGCGATGTGAACTGGCTCAGAGGCACACGGAAGAAGCCCCGTGGTGGGAGAATATCACTAACACGGCAAAGACTGCAGCCTGCTTCTCAGGCTGCACATCCCTCTCCAGGCCCGGCTGCCACCTTCCCGAAGACGTGCAGGCTATGGTTTCCATGTGCAAGAGACAGAGAAGAATCTGAGACTCCTGGCAATTCTCTATGGGATCACACTTCTCCTCCTATGACCTGAGTGCTAGGACGGGTGACCAGCAGGGAGCTGGCTCTCAGTGTCCGCAGAAAGCGATGCCTGCTGGATGCCAGACAGTGCATTAGGCACGATCACTCTCTCTCTCTCTCTATTTCTGGGTCAGTCTACTCTCTAGAAAGGTATGCACTGCAGTTAGCAGTCCCGCCTAATGGGTAGGAACTGTCTCGCTTTCCCAAGGTGGCACAGCTGGTGGGTAACAGAACAGGTCATTGGCTCCGAAGCACATGTTGCTCTCTCTGCCTCATGTCCCCTTCACGGACAGGGCTGAATGGGCAGGTGATGATGGCAAGAGGCCATCGAGGGCTCCTGAGCAAGGCTTGGTTCTGAAACGACTTCTCCATACTCCTCTGGGAGTAAAGGCACATTTTTATGAGCCTAGAGAAAACCCTAAACCAGTCATGAAGGGGTCAGCAGGAAGGCCATGGCCAGGCCACCTGAGCCGGGCTCACAGGCAGGGGTTCCCATTCCAGGGTTATGCTTCCAGCCTTTTGACACCTCCTCCACTAGGCCTGGGAGGAGACAAGCTGACTGGGATTTGACACGGGTTTCTAAGTAAATGCCCACGTCCATCCAGGGAAATCAAGCTATGGAAAGCTATGAGCCAGGGTCAGTTTCAGTGAGCATCAACGTAAAAATCCAGGATTCATCCAGTTCTGCACCACCCACTCTGCTACCCGTGGTTTGGGAAGTCCAGAACGCCTCATGGTACATGATGAAAATTTCCTAATTGGGTAGATCCCCCCCTCTCCTCCAGCTTTTTTGTTTTGTTTTGTTTTTGGTCTGAGCCAAAATCAGAGACAATTAGGGACTGGATAATCTTTGCTGCTGGGCTGTGCTTCCACATACATCCTCCTTGGAAAGGGCTGATTACCATATGAAGCATCGTTCAGCTTCCCTCCACTTCCCCCAGAACACTGAGGAGTGTCGGGCACAGAGGGAGAGAAGGGCAGCCACCAACGGGGTCTGAACCGTCATAAACAGCTCTTCATCTTTCATAGTATTTATTTCCTTTGAAGTTGAAATTTCCTCTCTCTACTTGTGTTTTATTTATTCATTTTTTGATTTCTCCTTCTTCTCTCTCTTTTTTTTTTGTCTTAACTGCCATTCAGAGTGCTGTCCTCTCCACAGAGGACCTGCCAAAGTCAGTGGGAAAGGTCGGTCTGGCTCTGGCAGTCTGGAGCATCCTAACGTCACTGCCAGCCAGAGGCTGACCCATACGTCCACTCAAGGTTAGACAATCAGACCTCAGATCACTCTTGTGATTGGCAGCTGGCTGGAAGACATCAGATTTTATTCAGCATTTTCAATAAACAACTTGGGAAAGAGAAGTAAACCCCAGAAGCCAACTTTGCAATGAGCCCTGCAGAGCTTTCTGACTCGAGGGCAAGTGTACCAGAGACTCAAATCAATTATCTAAATAATTCAAGCCCCAAACACAGTTCCCCTGGAAACACTAGAATACTTGCAGCCGTGGGGGCTCTGGGGTGAACTATATCAGTGGCTTCTTCCATCTGTTTCATGACTTTGTCTACCTGACCCAGGAAGTGTCATACAGCCAGCGATGTGGGTAACATGGGTGTAACTTATTAAGTATCTATTATGCTCCAGGCTGTGCTTGTGGGGCCTCTCATTCTTGTCATCTAAGGATATGTCCATTAAGGTCTGGGCTTCCAGGTGGTCCAGTCTTGGGAGAGTGATGTATTCAAAGGATCACAGTCCAAAAATTATAAATAAGTGTTTGAAAGAATTACAATTTCAACCCTCTTAAATAACATAAAGAGAATTCAGTTCATATGACAGAGCATTATTTCCTAAAAACAAACAAATGAAATACCTTGCTTCTCAGCTCAAGCTCTCTCCTGCCCCACTGCTGTCCTGAGATTGGGGAGACTCTCTGATACCCCATGTTCGTCCCTGATGTCTGCACTCTGGCCACAGGACTTGCCTGGTCCTTTGATCCTTTCTTGTCACCTCCCAGGTCTCCAGTCACATCTCTATCCTTTCACTTGATTTGGCATCACAAAAAAAAAAAAATGCAGAACTCACTGTCAGTGACTGAATTCTCATAAGGACAGAGGAGAGTCCTGCAGCTAAGGATAAAGACAACGGCTTCTTCTGTGGCCAGAGCTGGGGACACTCACACGCTGGTAAGTGAAACTTGTCCCCATCTCACGGGCCACGTGACAACCTTGAGAAGAAGAAAATATTCTGCTTACTGCATGATGGGACATCCGAAGCCCAGGAGAGTTGTGGAAGGACACGGACTTGATAAGTGATGACATAAGAAGTGGGCGCATTTGGCAAAGAAGCCACCACTTTCCCACCAAACCCCATGGGTCCGCTGGAAGAGATGAAATCCATCTGGGATGATAAAAATAAGAACTATGAGTCCAGTGATGAACTGCTCACCGCCCCTTAGTGAAGCAGATGTAGATGTGGGAGAAAGAACCAAAGATGCTGCAGGGACCCTCCGTGGCATTGAGACCCACTGTCACCCGTCAGCCCTCACAGAACACTAGTTCGGTGGGTTCCTCTTGGAATACATGGGTGTGGGTTGACTTTGCTTAACATTCAATACAGCTCATTTATTCTGCAAATATTACTTAAATTCCTGCTACGTTAGCAACCATGTGGAGAGGTGGATAGGTAAGTAGAAATGCAACACGACCCTGCCCTCAGAGAGCTGAGTGGAGCTAGAGACGCAGCTGATCAGGACTGCAGAAGGCTTCCCAGGTGGAGCTAGTGGTAAAGAACCCACCTGCCAATGCAGGGGACATAAGAGACACAAGGTCAATCCCTGGGTCCCTTGCAGGCAACCCACTCGAGTAGTCTTGCCTGGAAAATCTCTTGGACAGAGGAGCCTGGTGGGCTACAGTCCAAAGGGTCACAAAGAGTTGTACATGACTGAGCAACCAACACTGTCACTTTCACATAGTTGCTTTACAAAGCTGTATTCGTTTCTACTGTACAAGGAAGTGAATCAGCTCGATGTATACAAACATCCTCTCCCTCTTGAGCCTCCCTCCCTCCCCATCCCACCCCTCTAGGTCATCACAAAGCACAGAGCATCACCGAGCTGAGCTCCCGGTGCTATACAGCAGCTGCCCACTAGCTATCTATTTTACACGTCGTGGTGTGTATATGTCAAAGCTCTTCTCCCAGTGTTATGCCCAGAGTGCGAGTCCCCAAAACTGAGAGAATAAGACGTCCACAGCAGTGCAAAAGCATAAAGGGGTTTATTGCCAGCTCGAGTTAGGGCCCAGGTCTCATCCAGCACAGTGGAATCTGACAAGAGCCCCGAGCTCTGAATCACATCTACTTTTATACAGACGGTTCTTTGTTTCTGTAACAGCATAGCTGATTGGTTAAAGCGTATGCGTGCACGGGACTTTTAAACCTCGCATCCCTATCCGGATTGGCTTGGGTCTGGTGCGGGCGGGGGGCTACGGGGATTTTTCTGATTGGTCTAGCTACACTGCCTGCGGGAGTTCCCAGTGCCTCAGCTTTTCTAGAGACTAAACCTCAGGCCTAGCCTGCCCCTTAGAGCCTGTCCTGGCTCCAGTTTGGTCCTAACACCAGTGCATCTCACCCTCTCCTTGTCCCTCTGCGTCCACAAGTCTGTTGTTTGCGTCTCTTTTCCTGCCCTGCAAATAGGTACCATTTTTCTAGATTTCACACATACGTGTCAATATACGATATTTGTTTTCCTTTTTCTAACTTACTTCACTCTCTATGCTTCTGAAGATCAAATTCAATAATGAAAATAGAAGGCAAAATACACCTGAATAGGACCTTCAAAGCAAAAGTACAGTTAAAAGATGCTATTAGTGGGCATCGCCTGCTCTAGGTATGAACATATCAGTGTGTGAGCCCACTCCAAAAAAACAAGCCTGAAGAAAATAATATAAATTTTTAAATTAGCTTGTATTCTGGGAGGAATCTGAGAGGAAAACTGGGAGAGAATGTTGAACAGCAGAGAGAGAAAGAGAGGAAGGAAGATGAGGGGAAAGGGAAGAAGAAGAAAATGGGAAAGAGGAGGAGAGGGGAAGAGGCAGGATGCTGGAGCAGGTGTCATTCAGCTGTTCAGAGAACGGGAAAAAGAAACAGACTAATGTGTGAACACGGAGAAAACAGACGGAGGTACATTCCCATCCTCCAGATATGGGTTTTGCCTCCAGTCCCATCATCTCCTGGATCTATTTATGAAACAGAGGGACTCTTTTGTGAATAAGCTGTGGTGCTATTTATGTTCCCTTTTTAAAGAGCTATCTCCATTTTAAACATTTACCCCATGGGAAACCTCTGCATCATTACTCAATTGATAACATTCTCCCAACAGGAAAAGAAAAAAAAAAGCCAAGAAAAGAAAGGCTCATTCTGAATTTCCAGAATGCTGATTCCAGACAGAACAGAAGTGATTTCTTATTTGGCTCCCGTTACTGCAATTGTATAGCAAAACCCTGGCTTTTTAAATAAACGATGGATCCGTAATTGCTATTATTCATCTTAATAAAAATAATTCTACCAAAACCGACACATGGGGTGTCTTGAATTAACAAAGTACTTGGAATGTGGGGCAACGGGTTCCCACCAGTTTCTACATGGTGTTCTGAGATCCCTGTGATTCTCCTGAATGTTAGCTTTGAAATCTGCTCACCAGCATCCCCCACTTTCTTCCCCCATCAGCCCCCTCCTATTGATGGCTTTGATCCTAGAACCTTCACTCCACGCAGAGTGTCAAATGCTTCTGAGAGTTTGGAGCGGTGCTCTGGGCTCTCAACGCCAAGCCCCACCGTGCCAACCATACACAGATCCAGGGTGCCGGGGCCAACGCCACCTGCTTATTGGATCTCCTTCCCGCCCGCCCCACACGCTCCCTTTGCCCAGGCTGTGGCAACCTTCCTCCCACAGTGACCCAGTCACCTTGAAGCAGAAGCCTATCAGAGTGTGAGCTGTGCAACAATGAAGTGGGAATTTCCCTGCTAACCTGGCAGATAATTATCTTAATAAATTTCCTTTGAAAACACAGATTTCACACACTACCTCTTGATCTCCAAACTTGAACCAAGCAAACAGCCCCGTCTCCAAATATGATCTTAGAATGAAATTGATATTGATTACAAGGGATAAAAAGCGGTGCGCGGAAGGTAGTAAAAATTATTTCAGATTCGAGGGCAGGGAAATAGGATGAGAATTAAAATGACGGATTAGCAAAGCACTGCAAAATGACAATAAAGTCCAGGGTGGCTAAATCACTAAGTAAATTAATAGAAGAGTCTACAGGAATATATGTTTACCACTGAGTTGTGTGATCTAGTTTCGAGAATATTCAACAGATTAAAAACTTAAGGAGACCTTTGGAGAGAGGGACCTGAGGGCAGGAGGTTGGATGTTTAAAAATAGGACAGAACTGCATTACGTTGACTGGTTCACACATTCATCCACTGGGTGCATATTTTGTATGAACCACCTAGAAAAGCAAGAGGTGTAACAGAAGCAGACAGCAAATCACAGTCCTCAAGCTGCCTACAGAGTAGCCTAGAGGAGAATACAGCAGGCACCACGGCTGAATCAGGAGCAGCTATGGTCAAGGTGAAAGGGGCGGGGGGAGAGAGAGAGAAGTTCTACCTAGAGAGATCAGAACACTCCCAACGAGTCCACATAGCAACCTACACAATGGTGGAGAGCAAGTGGGAAGTCCCATCTGTACTTGGGTTTGCTCTGTGGATGGAATTGCAGGGCTGAGACAGAAGGTAGGTAGGGCCAATACAGAAAAGGGACATAATTGCTGTTGACAATCTCCCAGACAGAGCAGGTGCCTCAGGCTGAACTCCAGACTATAGAAAGCAGGCTGTGGGGAAGAAAGGGCTCCTTTATCTCCCTGACTGGTCTTCAGTCTCTAGGGCCTGGGCTTCTAGGAGTCGAGATCCACGTATATATGCCTGGGCTGAAGGTTTCCCAGGTGGCTCAGTGGTAAAGAACCCATTCGCTAACATAGAAGATGTGGGTTCAATCCCTGGGTCAGAAAAATCCTCTGGAGAAGGAAATGGCAACCTGCTCCAATATTCTTGCCTGGGAAATCTCATGGACAGAGGAGCCTGGTGGTCTACAGTCCGTGGGGTCACAAGAGTTGGATACAACTTAGCGACGAAACAACAACAATGGGCACTGACTGAGGTCTAGAACAATGTATTAGTCTAGAGGCAAAGGGAGGAACTACTTACCTGCCCTTGACTGTTTATGAAAAGGATTCTTTGAAGCCAGGAATCAAGGACAAGCCACTGATGGCATGATTCTTGAGGTGTGTTATTTTCTGTTACTTCTTGGAGATAATGTATCAGAGTAGTTAAGAGCCAGAGCTTAGAGGCAAACTGCTCCCTTTCATATCCTGACTCCATCACTAATTAGCTGAGTCCTCCTGAAAATGTTATTTAGTCTCCCTCTGCCTCTCATTTTCTTTAAAATGGGAATAAACACAGCATTTACCTCATGGAGTTGCAGGGAAGATCAAAAAAGTTATTGCATGCAATTCACTCCAGATAACTCCTTGCATGGAGTAAACACCCCACAGTGATTTGCTATATAAGATTTGTCATTTTAAAAAAATTCCTTAATTTTAGTAAATTTCATTGAGTGGTTATTTAACATTTTTTGAAGCAATGAATGAGAGCCTTGGGCCTTGCTGCAGGGTTGTGTGGAAGGGATGTGAAAGGAAGGGTCTGAGAGTGAAAAGATCCCCATTATGCTGAACTGGCCGTGATGATGGACATCAGAAAGAAATTTGCAAGAAGCGTTTCCAGAAGAAAAATCAGAGCCCTGAGTTCCAGGAACCCTTCTTACCATGACCTTCTCCTTTAAGACAGTCTTCAAAGGTCTGGGTTTTACTTTCATTATATTATAGAATTTCATGCCAATCCTACAAAAGAAAATTGAAAACCATGTCATCCTCTTGCATAAAATCCAATACTGACTTCTGATTGGAATAAATTACATGCTCCTAGTAACTCCAGCTCTTTCCCAGTGAGTCCTGGGTGTATTAGCCAGAACCTCAGTCTTGAGGTCATTTCACTGACCCAAGTCCACTTACCCTAAGTCAGGTAAGGATATGAAAGTGAAAGTGAAAGTCACTCAGTCATGTCTGACTCTTTGTGACCCCATGGACTATACAGTCCATGGAATTCTCCAAGTCAGAATACTGGAGTGGATAGCCTTTCCCTTCTCCAGCGGATCTTCCTGACCCAGGGATTGAACCAGGGTCTCCCATGTTGCAGGTGAATTCTTTACCAGCAGAACCACCAGGGAAGCCCAAGAATACTGGAGTGGGTAGCCTATCCCTTCTCCAGCGGATCTTCCTGACCCAGGGATTGAACCAGGGTCTCCCACATTGCAGGTGGATTCTTTACCAGCTGAGCCACCAGGGAAGCCCCCAGGTAAGGATAGACGACATGCAAAGCAGGCACATACATATACACACAAGCACACAAACACTCAATACCGCCACCGCCACCACCACCAGTATCCCATTTTGAAAACGTGAAAAAAAAAAAAAAGAGTGATTGAGGAAAACCCTGTAAGAAAGCAATGGCAGAGAACAAGAAGCCTCAGCCTCCCTCACCCAGCAACATGCCACAACTAAGAACCAATACAGCCAAGTAAACAAATAATAAATATTAGAAAAGAAAACAACAATGAGGGAATGAATCTTCAAAGCTGAGATCACCTGACCACCACAGACCCAATGTATTCTGTCTCCACATGCTTGAGGCTTTCCCTAAGACAACACATCATCCCCTTTTATTATCTCAGTTACTACTCATAAACTAATGTCTCCTAAACCCAGATTTCCAGTCTGGACTTCTCCCCACAGCTACAAATGGATATTTTTTCTAGTTTGTCCCTCAAGACCTCATACTCAGCATATCTAAAGGTGGGCAACCTTCTTTCCCCAAAACTTTCTTCTCTGCCTAATTTTCTTATCCTCATTCATTGTTCCAGCATCTGCTTTGATGGGCCCACCATCCAAACCAGAAACCTGGCCACCATCTTTATCTGCCTGCAGTGCAGGAGACCTGAGTTCAATCCCTGGGTTGGGAAGATTCCCTGGAGGAGGGGATGGCAACCTACTCCAATATTCTTGCCTGGAGAATCTCTACGGACAGAGGAGCCTGGCAGGCTACCGTCCATGGGGTCGCAAAGAGTCGGATGTGACTGAGCAACTAACACTTTCACTTTTCTAACTAATTAATTACGTTAATTCATTACAGTGATGGTTAATCTTATGTGTCTTGACTTAACATAATCTTATGTTAATCTTGACTGGAGTAAAAGATGCTAAGATAGCTGGCACACTTTGTTTCTAAGTGTGTCTGTGTGGACAGCTCTGGAAAAGATAAGCATTTGAGTTGTAGATTGAGTAAAGAAGACCACTCTCCCTCATGAAGGCAGTATCTTCCTAGCCACTGATGGCCTGAATAGAACATAAACTGCAGAGGAAGTTAATTCTCTTGAGCAGACACACCCAGCATCTTCTGCCCTCAGACACTGGATATCAGGGCTTTCAGACTCAGACCAGGGCTCACACCATGCACCTCAGATTCTCACACCTTCTGACTCAGGCTGAATTATCCCACGGGGTTTCCTGGGGCTCCAGCCTACAGATAGCAGATCATGGAACTTCTTGGTCTCTGTAATCATATGAGCCAATTTCCATAATAAATCTTCTCCTTATTAACTCCACATATATCTTACTCGCTCTGTTTCTCTGAAGAAGCCTGACTAATGCAACCACCAAGTCAGCCCAGTCATACTTTCAATTTTCTGGATCATTCTCATCTCCTCCATGACTGCAGCTGAGGCCTGAGCTCAGAGAGTCATCTTCTCTGAATGTGTAATTCCAGGGTCTCTTCAAGGTCTCCCCATCTCAAATCCTCCATCACCTAAGTTTCCAGAACTCCAAATCTGCAACTTTATTCTCCACTTTTAAAGTATATTAAAGATCTTCATTGCTTAAACTCTTTAAAATGACCTACAAGGATTTTCATGAACCTATTTCTCATGATTCTTTGACTATGACAGAACTTCGACATGCTGAAAGCAATACAGCATTTCTTCTCTTGGATTTTCGGACAGCAATTTCTTTACAAGAATGTTTGAGAATTAACTCATTACCACCCCCTATGCCTTGCCTCCTTAGCTCAAACTCATGCTTTGGATGTCAGCACCAGAAATCTAGTGACCATCCATCAAGAAGATGCCCAAGTACCCAAAATATCTCTGAAGGATCTGTTTGAGCCGAAAGAGGATTTAGGAATCTTTAAATCTCCTCTGTTCATTGCCAAACTCTACTTGACCCTGGCTGGTTTGTTTTATCACTGACACCACCTATAATAGAGGCAAGAATATCAGTTTCATAGTCACTGGCACACTCGTGAGATGTCCCTCTTTATTCTTAGTAAGAAATTCTGCTTGTTCATCCAAGAAATACTCTCCCTCTGAAAGTTACCCCAGCCAATCACCTTGATCTAAGGGCCTCTGCTTGCTTTCCAGCTTTGACAGAAATGTGTCTCTATCTACACTTTGCAACTTTTATCACCCATCCTATCCTCCTCATCCTAGGCTGAAGACAGAAAGGACTAATGGCCTTGAATGGCTCTCCAAACCAAGCACCATGCTTATCTCTTGTAAGGTCATCTGGGCTTTCACACGACAAGAGAACAAGCTTTGCAGTCAAGTTACTTCCTCCATGGCTCCACCATGGGGCCAGCCACAGACAGACTCTTCCTAGAAATGTGAAGTTTCATAAGCTTCAGAAGTTCAAAGAACTGCACTGGGTTTAAATCAAAAACATCAGTTCCCAGGCAAATAGAGAACAATTTCTTCTGTGTCATCTTTCCTTCTAATCCAACATTTCAAAGATAAAAGTAACTCCATTCCCATCACCAAGTACACTAGCATCCTCAAATTTTTTTCTCAGTCATTTCTACTCTGAAGCTCCAAATTCAAGTGTTTGAAAACCTTTTCCTTATGTCCATGTGCTATGAAAGCAATTGGCATTTCACAACTAGCATCCTGCTTTGCTTGGGAGATGAGCTGCTTGTGGAAGGAAGATACATGAAATGAGTCCAGACTCAACAGAAATCTAATAATGAATCCCCTAACTCATGGCTTCTCTGGTGGCTCAGCAGTAAAGAATCCACCTGCAACGCAGAAGATATGGATTCATTTCCTGGGTCAGGAAGATCCCTGGGAGAAAGGAAACAGCAACCCACTCCAGTATTCTTGCCTGGGAAATCCCATGCACAGAGGAGCCTGGCGGGCTATAGTCCATGGGGTCACAAAGAGTCAGACATGACTTAGCAACTAAACAACAAGTCCATAGGATTTCATTTCTGTACATCAACTCTCAGTGTTCTGCTTCCAGGTTCTTCTACTGCCCAGCTTAATAGCCTTCAGTGACTCCCAATGCCCATAATACAGCTTAAGGCTAGGTCTTCAACATGGGTCTGGCAGACCCTTTCTGGTCTGGCGCTTGTGTATCTACCCAGCCTCTTCCATCTCAGGAAGAGATGTTCAGACTAGAGGACCTCAGAGACAGGACAACACAAGCAGCTACTAAAGAGACATACTGGGAAAGTTTAGCTTTCCATAGAACTCAGCTAACAGTGACCCAGGCCTTAATCACTGTCCTTTGGAACAAGTGCATTGGCAAATAAACTCCTTTAATGAGGAATATTAACACGAGCATAAGTACGGTGAGTTAAGGTCAATAGGAGAAATACTCAAGAGGGATCCAGATCATAGCAAAACCAAAAGGATTAAGCCACAGTAAGGGTTATCATCAATTCCTCAGTGAAACGAAGCTGCCACTGTTCTTCCCCAACTCTACGCTGCAGTGTAAGATGAACTGTAGGCAGTTCTCATTACATGTTGTGAGTTCTGTCACACTTCAATCCTTTTGTCACTTCCACAAAGCCCCACGTTAAAGAATCTCTCTGGCTATTGTTACACTGAGCTGCCAGGTCCATGAGGTCAGATCCTTCCTGATGATTGGAGTCAAGATGGGGTCCCACAGTGGCAGCAGGAACAGGTGCGCTCTTCACTTCCATTCAGAATGTTGTCTTAATGAGGTTGAGTTCCCTTCAGGTCAATGCCATGTTGCGAGGGCATTTGGTTTCAAGGCTCTCTCAGGTAAACTCCTATCTCTGGGGTGAGTTGCATGACTGCCATGGACCCCAGGCTGGCTGATACCCCATCTCTTGCCTCCAACAGTCCTTTCCTGACTTCAGACTACACCCCAGTCCCCTGTCCCTTTCTCTGTACCCACACAGACTCAACTGTGTTGGGGCCAGGAGCTCACTGTCAAGATGGGTCTTTCCCACGAGGCTTCTACCCCTGGTAACCTGGCCTGATGCTTTTTTTTTTTTTTTAGTGCTTCTTATTGTTTTGTTTTTAGAATGCAATATGCCGGAACCAAAAAGGAAATTTTATTTATTTAATAGCTGCAATATTTTCTTTCACTTAAATCAGAGATCAGCAAACAAGGGCCCTTGGGCTGAAGCCAGTGATTGTGTTTTTGCCAATAAGGTTTTACTGGAACATGGCCACGCCCACCTGCTTCTATACTGTCTATAGCTTTGGTGCCATAATGGTTGGGTAACTGTGACAGACACAGTATAGATGCATTTTTAATCATCGACTTCAGCTCTGGCTATGGAAACAAATGCCACTTGGAATATACTGTATGACACATCTTATAAGCAGAATTGAAAACGAAATGATACAAATGAACTTATTTACAAAGCAGAAACAGACTCACAGACTTAAAGAAGGAGCTTATGGTTCCCATAGGGGAGGGGGGAAAAGGGAGGGATAGTTGGAGAGTTTGGGATGGACAGGTACACACTGCTATATTTTAAATGGATAACCAACAAGGACCTACTGTACTGCAACTGGGAATGCTTCTCAATGTTATGTGGCAACCGGGATGGGAGGGGAGTTTGGGGGAGAATGGACACATGTATATGCATGGCTGAGTCTCTTTGTCGTCCACCTGAAACCATCACAACGCTGTTAATAGGCTATGTGCCTGTGTGTGCTCCATCGGTAAGTCATGTCTTACTCCTTGTGACCCCATGAACTGTAGCCTGCCAGGATATACTCCAATACAAGACAAAAAGTTTAAAAAAACCCCGCAGCCTGGCCTTCATTTCCCCTTTGTCCTACCTGTTCAGTCAAACCCACGTTCAAGAGATGAGGTGCTCCTTGCCCCTACCTGGTGGTTCCACTGGCTGAAACTCCACCACAGCCTTCCTGGGCAGGTGGAGGAGGCTGTTTGGATGAGGCATGTGTTTCGTGGAGGACAGTCATGGGCAATGGGGCTATAAAAGCAGATTGGGGTCAGCCTGGGGAGGAGTCGGGAAGAGGGAGAAAGAAGCGACCTTCCTCAGCTTGCAGCCCTGCTCCTGGAAGCACACCTCGGCCACAGCGCACCTGCACAGTTCATCTACCGGAGAGGGAGCGACTCCATTAAACTTCAAAGCATCACTTGAGAGAGGATTATTTTCTAACCAAGGTGACTGGAGGTATTTCGGTTCTAAGACTTTATGATCACATTGTCTCAGAGGCAGCTTGACAACGTCTTATGTCTCTGACACTGGAGGGATTTATTCACTAGAAGCACGGCACTAAATCCTCAGCAGGCGTGTATGCAAAGTCCAGCTTTATAAATACACACCACGTTACCCTCTGCTTCCCTTTCTTCTGAGCATCTGTAAGCCCCACTACCTCTTAATGAAATAAGCCTCCTGCACTGACCTTAATGGAAGGTAGACATTCTCCTCGCTGAGTTTTGGAGGATTCCTCCTCTGTGGGACTGGAATGGTGACATCCAAGCCTCCTTCCCTTGGAGAAAGTTTTCTGTGAAGAAGTTTAAGTAGATAACAGGAGAATTCTTACACTTGGAGATCTTGTCCTAAACCCCACCATTTCACCCAAACCTCCTTTTACTCTCAAATTCAGCAGAAAAGCAGGTATCCAGTGAAGAACTCACTTGTTTTGCTCAGTCACTGAGTTGTGTACAACTCTTTGAAATCCCATAGACTGCAGCATGCCAGCTCCTCTATTCTCTACTATATCCTGGTTTGCTCAAATTCATGTCTACTGAGTTGGAGATACTTTCTATCTCCTTTTGCCCTCAATCTTCCCATTTCAGGATCTTTTCTAATGAGTCACCTCTTAGCATCAAGTGGCCAAATTATTGGAGCTTCAGTTTCAGCATCAGTCCTTCCAGTGAATATTCAGGACTAATTTCCTTTAGGATGGACTGGTTTAATCTCCTTGCTGTCCAAGGGACTCTCAAGAGCCTTCTCTAGCACCACAATTTGAAAGCACCAATTCTTTGTCATTCAGCCTTCTTTGTGGTCCAACTCTCATATCCATACAGGACCACTGGAAAAACTCAACAGGGTAGAAGAAAACGAGACTCCTTACTCCTCCAGACACAATCCTCTATCTCTGCTCAGATCTTCATGGTGATGGGGAAATCACTGCCCCTCAAGGCAGTCAGTTCCACGAGGCAACTCCCTTTTTCACAGGAAGCTAAAATCTCCCTTCTCTATCCGTTGCCTTGGGGGCCCAGCCATGACCCTCTGAAGTAGCTCTCAGCAAGTGTTATTCTTTCTCCACCTGACAGGACCTCAAATATTTGAAGGCAGTTATCATCTCTACTTCTCATTATTTTTTTCTCCCACATGAGCTAAGGGCAGACCTCAGCGAGCTGGAAAAATGGTTCACAGTGGCTTGTAATATTTCCATTTCTTAAGGAAGAAATAAACATGGAGCAATTTGTCACCCACTTACTGTCCTATTTTTTCAGGTAGAATACATGCTATTTTCAGCACTGAAGTTACCAACATTAACTCTCTGTTCCCAGGAAGCCAGTGAATTTGGTCATGCTCTGAAGCTTCTGTCAACCTCACTCCTGGAAAATGTCGCTTGCTCTCTCCTGTGTCCTCCTAAAATGCTCTAAATTATCATGTTTCTTTGTTTCGGTTCATTTATACCCAGGCCTGCCTTTCAAGACCTTAAAAGTCTCAAGCCTGGCCCATCAGAGTCAAGGGAGAGTCCACTCTGCCTAGCAGTGTACCTAGAACTTGGTAGCAACAAAATAAATGTTTGTTGCTGAATGAATGCTGTCGATACATCATAATAAAGAGGGTTGTCAAGATTTCTTCAATGCCTTAAACTATTGGGAATCTGTTACTTTACAAAGTTGGTTTATTATTTCTCCTGTCAGCTTCAGGTTCCAAAAATATTGTGCACGTGTACAAGTGTGGAAGCCACTTTGTATATATTTCCCCCATAAAGAAGATCTATGCCAGCTCTCTGCTGTATTTATCTGGCGACTAGCATCAGTGGTGACACATAAAACTATACAGTTAAAGGCATTAAAGTACAGCTTAGATGAAAACAGATGAAAAAGATAGAAACTGCTCAAAAGGCTGCTAAGAAGAAAAATATCTTTAGGCCCATTCTTTAAAGCATTTACATAAATAATCCTGACTAGACACACACTTCTTTTTCAAAAAAATTCTGGGGGGTGGGGGTGAGTGTATATGTGTGTGTGAGTGTGTATATCTGTGTGTGTGTGTGTGTGTGTGTGTGTGTGTGTGTGTGATGGGAGAGGAAGTGGTGTTTTTAATTTAAGGCTAACATTAGCCATAGGATTGAAGAAGATGAGATGGTTAGATAGCACACTGACTCAATGGACATGAATCTGAGCAAACTCCGCGAGATAGTGGAGGAGAGAGGAGCCTGGTATGCTGCAGTCCGTGGGGTCACAAAGAGTCAGACATGTCTTAGCAACTGAACATTAAGAACGGTAGCCATAATACTTACTTTTATCTCTTGCTTTTTCAGTGTTTCAGGAGAAATATCCTCCATAGTACTCGTGAGGACATTGGCAAGAAGGAGATTGTTGATGACAAGGACAGCTAGGGGCCCCCTAGACAGCACATGCATGTGAATAAACCTCACAGGGTCCTGGGGAAGGGCTGGTAATGTTTCATTGCTCTGCTCAGTTTCCTATGAACTTAGAGGGAAAAATAACAGCTTATGCCAAGAAAACAATCAGTTAAGGTTTCCTGCTAACCAGACCAGTATGATGGAAGAAAACTGCTGTGTAAGTGTGTTTCAAAAGTGTTCCCCTTTACTCAGATTCCATTTTAAATGTTCAGTAGATCTAATGTTTTACTGTTTCAGAGAGAAAGAGCAAGCCTAGCGCTAACCCTCTGATACAATCGCCAGTGTTCTTTCACTGAAGAATCTAAAGGATGATGCTAGTATCAGGTGCAAAAAAGTAATACTAATTTAATCTGTCTGCTGAGAGGAAGGACATGGTAGAGAGACTGGAAGACTAGTCCCTGTAGGATAATCTTACCTGGCTGGAAAGAGACAGTCAGGGCATGCCACATTGGAACCGTTTACCTCTCCTGTCATTTCAGACTGAAGGGAAGGCGCGGAACACAGACGTGAGCTGAAAACCAGCCGAGTGGCAGAGAGAAGGTGCGTGGGCGAAGGTTGCTCTTTTTCAGCAAGAGGGGCACCTGGATGCCAGGGACAGGTAAGAGGTAAGAATTAGTTCTTCTCCGGGGAGGTCACATCTCTCCTCTCCACCTCTGTCACGGCCATCTGTTTCTGCCTGTGTCTCAACTCCAGCCTTACGCCTCTGAGCATTTTTCCTTTGCTTACATCTGGCTTTTCCTCCTGATAACTTGGAGCACCATGTGGCTTTGGCTGTTGAGTCCAAATCTGCACTACATCATCTCCCAACACAGCCTTTCAGCTTCTGTCACCATGCAAGTCCCTTCGATCTTCACATTTACCAACTCCACACTCCCTAAAATGTAATTTGCTGTTGTTCAGTTGCTCAGTCATGTCCGATTCTTTGTGACCTCATGGACTACAGCACTCCAGGCTTCCCTGTCCTTCACTCTCTTCCAGAGCTTGCTCAAACTCCTGTCCACTGAGTCAGTGATGCCATCCAACTATCTCAGCCTCTGTTATCCCCTTCTCCTCTTGCTCTCAATCTTTCTCAGCATCAGGGTTGTTTCCAATGAGTCAGTTCTTCACATCAGGTGGCCAAAGTATTACAGTTTCAGCTTCAGCATCAGTCCTTCCAATGAATATTCAGGACTGATTTCCTTTAGGATTGACTGGTTGGATTTCCTTGCAGTCCAAGGGAATCTCTCAAGAGTCTTCTCCAACACCACTGTTCAAAAGCATCAGTTCTTCAGCACTTGGCCTTCTTTATGGTCCAACTCTCACATTTATGCAGGACTACAGGAAAAACCGTAGCTTTGACTACCTGGACCTTTGTCAGCAAAGTAATGTCTCTGGTTTTTCATACACTGTCTAGGTTTGTCAGAGCTTTTCTTCCAAGGAGCAAGTATCTTTTAATTTCATGGCTGTAGTCATTGTCTACAGTGATTTTGGAGACCAAGAAAAGAAAGTCTGTCACTATTTCAATTTTTTCCCCATCTATTTGCCATGAAGTGATGGGACCAGATGCCATGATTTTAGTTTTTTGAATGTTGAGTTTTAAGCCAGCTTTTTCATACTTTCGTCTTCATCAAAAGGCTCTTTAGTTTCTCTTCACTTTCTGCCATTAGGGTGGTGTCACCTGCATATCTGAGGTTATTGGCATTTCTCCCAGCAATCTTGATTCCAGCCTGTACTTCATCAGCCCGACATTTACATGCTTTTGAACTGTGGTGTTGGAGAAGACTCTTGAGAGTCCCTTGGACTGCAAGGAGGTCCAACAAGTCCATTCTGAAGGAGATCAGCCCTGGGATTTCTTTGGAAGGAATGATGCTAAAGCTGAAACTCCAGTACTTTGGCCACCTCATGCGAAGAGTTGATTCACTGGAAAAGACTCTGATGCTGGGAGGGATTGGTGGCAGGAGGAAAAGGGGACAACAGAGGATGAGATGGCTGGATGGCATCACTGACTCAATGGACGTGACTCTGAGTGAACTCCGGGAGTTGGTGATGGACAGGGAGGCCTGGTGTGCTGTGATTCATGGGGTCGCAAAGAGTCGGACACGACTGAGCAACTGAACTGAACTGAACTCTGCATATAAGTTAAATAAGCAGGTTGACAACATACAGCCTTGATGTACTCCTTTCCCAGTTTGGAACCAGTCCATTGTTCCATGTCCAGTTCTAACAGTTGCTTCTTGACCTGCGTACAGGTTTCTCAGGAGGCAGGTCAGGTGGTCTGGTATTTACTTTGGCCCCATGTTTCCTTTTGGGCTCTTGGATAACTTACAGAGCATATAGATGGATTGCCCTCCAGCCAAGGGTCCAGCCAAGATGTGACCATGTGGAAGCAAGCACAACTACATCCATCCCTCAGAGCAGTGATCATGGGTCAGTGTCACCCAGAAGGGGGCTTCAGCGGCTCTCTGTCCACTCAACAGGGCTCAGCCCTTCTTTGAGAACCATCTCCTTACTCCCCCAGGTCGTACAGGTCACGTGACCCACTGTGTTCTTACCTGACTCCACCTTCTGACCACAGTTGCTCTGCTCAGGATAAACACGTGTAACAGCTGGACCAACAGGTCTCTCCTCCTCAGCTGCTAGGCTGAGTCTGTGAACCAGTGCGAGTCTGTTCACCAAAGCCACAAATGTGTGAGTCCGCCCATAATGAAGGCTGAGAACGGAAGAACTGACGGGCTGAGGCTGAATGAGACTGAAAGTCTTGAGCGTCCAGTGGAGGGGATGTGGCATGCCTGTGAGGGGCGGGCTGCAGACGGGGGAGGTACAGCCCCTCTGATGGACAGGAAGTCAGAGGACGTGCATACAGACGCAGGGGTTGTGATGGAGCTCAGGCGTTGGGTTATTTCCGAGGGTCCCTCTGGGTAATAAAGTGTAGATATTATCTGAGAGTCGGAGAGCTTCAGAACTTGGAGGCCCGCGATGAGGATGTGAAGTGTTCCTATCCGTGGGGGACAGCGCATTGACGAGGGGCGTGTGGTAGGGCTGGCCAGTGGCGCTAAAGCCCCATTTGATGTTTTTGGTCTTCATTTAAAGGAAGCAGTCTGTGCAGCAGCCAGGGAGGTGTGTCACTCAGACTCCCTTTCAAGAGAAAACCTGTGGTCAGCTGGAGAAGGGCGGCTAGCTGACTGGCTCCCCAGTGCAGTGTTTTCAGGATTCGACAGAACATATAAGCCAAAGCCATACTCTTCCGGGCAGTACCAAGCCAGTGGCTGAGTGGAGGGTGGCCCCTGGCAGGACCGCCCCAGGGCTTCTGACTGCTCCGGCCAAGCGTTTCTCGGCATAATCTCAGGCTGTCCTTACCCTGCCAGGGGGTGGCAGGCCCCTCCCATTCTGCAAGTTTCCCTTGCTGACCCCTCCCTGCTGCATCCCGCAGAGAGATCAGCCCTGCCCCCACCCACCTTAAGCTCCAGCTTGGCAGCCGCCTCTCAGTGACTCCAGCTAACATGACACGGTGAGGGGTCTTCTCCAGACACCTGCCCTTGCTTCCATCACGGTCCACACATGAACAAGCAGAGGGCAGATTCCTCCGGGTGAGCATAAAGGAAGGATGGCGGGGCCACAGAACGTCATTCCCTTCAGGTGCAGACTCATCACCAAACATGGAGTCACACTGGTTAAGACGAGTGGTGAGGCGATGGTGCAGTGCTTAAGAATCCAGCTTGCAATGCAGGAGATGTAGGTTCAATCCCTGGTCATGGAACTAAGATCCCACATGCCGAGGGGCAACTAAGCTCACATGCTACAACCAGAGAGAAGCCTACACACCACAAGGAAGATCCTTCAAACCCTAAGAACTGTCACAGCCAAAAATATAAATAAACAAATGTTTAAAAAAGAAGATGAAGAAGAGCAGTGAGACCTGGGAAACATGATGCTCCCTAGACACTGCAGAATAGGCAGCGCCCAGTTCAGTTTGTTCTTATTTTCATCTCGTGATCACCCAGTGGCTCACCCTCCCCTTCTTTAGAGAAAACCGAAAGAGGCGCCTGCAAGACTGCTCTTCACCAGCTTCTCAGTTTGGGCCACGATCCTGAGCTGCCAAAAAACCAACTTACGTCATGCATCCTCCCTATACCATCATTGCACTGGGGACTTTTTATCCATTATTCAACAGCTTGGGCCTTAAACAACAGGTAGTGAAGCACATGTTATTTCCCTTTATTTTTATACACTTAGAAAAGTGAAAGTGAAAGTCACTCAGTCGTGTCTGACTCTTTGTAACCCCATGGACTGTAGCCCACCAGGCTCCTTTGTCCATGGGATTCTCCAGGCAAGAATACTGGATTGGGTAGCCATTCCCTTCTCCAGGGGATCCTCCCAACCCAGGGACCAAAACCAGGTCTCCCACATTGCAGGCAGATTCTTTACTGTCTGAGCCACCAGAAATCAAGCCTCAAAGAGAAACCACTGGGCCAATAGATAGTGCATGCAGAATCTGGGCCCAATTCTTCCTCAAAGGCTTCAAGAACCTTTCCACAAGATAGCATGGTCGGTGCTTTTAGATACAACTTCCATATCAAAGCTACTAATTAATTTAATCTTGTGTACACAGAATTCTTACAGTATGCAAATTTGTATGTAAATGATTATTTTAATTCATACAAACAAAGATGCAAAGGTACCCTTCAGTTTACAGAAAACCTCAGCTGACCCATCCCAAGGGCTCTAGCAAATCAGAATCATTCTAACACAACTAAAACCCCAATTCTCCATATGAGAGCTATTTCTTCAGAATTTAAATCATTGAGTCTCTGGCCCCCCATCAAGGATATTTTAGATTCCTCATAATGTTCTTCAGGGCTGAGATAAATGTGAAAAACAAAACTCTCTGGCATTTTCTCCCTCCAAAGAAGGAAGACAGAACCCATGCTTGAGTTCCACCCTTTGAGATTCAGGCCTGGCACAGCTCTGGCCTTTGACAGTATGATTAAAGAAATCAACGTTTACCGGAATTCTGAGCACCCAGAAATCACTTTCTCATACTTTCCTCCCCTAAGCAGATGAGTTTGGGTTCCCAGGAGGTGCTAGTGGCAAGGAACCTGCATGCCAGTGCAGGAAACCTAAGAGATGTGGGTTCACTCCTCGGGTCAGGAAGATCCCTTGCAGGAGAGCACGGCTACCTACTCCAGTGTTTTTGTGTGGAGAATTCCACAGACCATAGGGTCTCAAAGAATCGGACATGGCTGAAGCGACTTAGCACCCAGGCAGTATATTTTGAAAGATGCTGGGAAAACTGACTGCCTCCCCCTACTACATCCCACCCAGGCCTCAGGGGCCCAAAGGTTGAAGTTGTCCAATGTTTAGGGATCTCCGCTAAAATGGAAATTCCCCTGGGCTCATTAGCTATGGTCATCTAATATCTAACTCTGATGAAAGTGCTGCTGGAGGAGAGAGGAGAAGGTAGAGTGAGGGAGACAGATAAGATGGAGAGAAGGGAGATGAGGTGGAGAAGATAGGGCAGAAATGGGAAAAGGAATTCTAAACAGGGGAACATGGACAGCTGGGAGGCAGATGCATCCTGGAGGAGAGACCTCCCCTGTTGGCACCTTTCAGGGTAGGGTTGATGGTTCCCCAACCAGCTCCCTGCACAGACCCCGATGCTCCAGCGTACCCAGAACACACTGAGGTTGCTCAACTTGATGCTCTCTTCCTGGCTCTGAGCCCTTTCACATGTGGTCCCTCTCCAGGAACCATGGCTGCCCCACACCTGCCTGACTCCTGGCTACCAGCTGCCCTGCCACCACCCCATGCCTCTCCTCCCTGCTCAGATGGAGTCTTCGCTAGACCCTCCTTGCTCTGGGCTCCCTGAACACTCTCTGTGATGTCCCAGACCACAATGATTCTGTTTTATTCATCTTCATATTTCCAGCATCTAGCTCAGTGTCTTATACAGCTTTAATAAATATTCAAGTGGCCTAATGAAACTCTATGACTGGGCTTAGCACATTGTCCAGTAGTTGTTAGGTTGTCTGTCCCCAGCCCCCATGAGATTGCTATTTTCTGGAGGTTTCTGTTTATCTCTTGGATTCCTAGAAGCTGAGTACAGTGCCTGGTCGCTAAGGGATGCTCAATAAACAGTTTCAGAGCTAATTAATTAACTTGGGCAAAATGTGGATTAATGGTAGAAATGGTTTCTCTCTCTCTCTGCTTGCACAACTATTCCTGGATGATAGTGCAAAGCCACACACTGGCTGTCTGCTCTGACACCCCCATGGAGAGCCCTTGGCTGCCCCCCTGGACCCATCAAGCTGCCCAGCCAAGCTCTACACTTCATCATCCAGAGGCAGGCTCACGTTCCCCTCAGCCCCTCTTCCCTTCTCTTCCCATTGCTTCTGGAATGAAGGTGCTGCTGGTCTGGCCTCACTCTGACACTCATTACTTTGGTATTGATGGCCTTCCACCTCCCTGTTATTCTGTGAAGATTAGAAAGCAGAGACCTTTCTTGGGCACGGGAATGGGTTTTGTCAGTATTCTGGGTGTAACAGCAGAAAGTATAATAAATCCTGGCAGTCAATCGAATATGACATGATAATGAATGTTAACATCATGTGGCCCTCTTTGCCAACAGAGGGGAAAGTCATGTTAGATTACAGCTAAACACAGGCGCCAGAGATTTCTATCTGCCTCCCTTTCTCTCTCCTCCCTCTGCAGGGTTGACCTCCATGCCGTCCCCACCCTTCCATCCCAGCTTCACTGGCCTGCAATGCTCAGAAACATGGCTTCAATTCCCAGAGCTCTACACCCTGCCCAAGAGAAACCTGACCTCGGATAGAACTCTGCTCCTCTGAACTTAACAGAATCCTCTGCCTGGGAGGCCCCTGTAGTCCTAGGGCAGCCCCACCCCACCCCACCCAATCGGAGTCAGACCCAGTAGGATAACAAACCAGGAGGGCACTGCAAGGGGAATCCCAAGTTCAGAGCCAGCTTCATGCAAGTCGAGAGGTGAGATTCTGCTTCTCCCTGCACGAGACCAAAACCAGAGCCAACCACCGTTTCCTGTCTGAACTCTTTCCCACCCCAGACTACTTGGTTTCTGATGCTTTGCCTGCTATTTTGAATGTTTAAAAAGTTCAGATTCTCATAATATGATTTCCAGAATCGGCAATTGCTTCATTGCATTATTATGAATGAAGGTAATAATATCCATTTGTGTTTTTTAAAAAAGGAGCTTAGTATAAGGGTGTTTTAGAGAAACATCATTTAGCAGCCTTGGTCCCTTGACTTGCCAGTCTGAAGCCAAGGATAACCTTCAACTGAGAGTATTTATTGACAAGCCACGATGATACAGCAAGCCTCGTTGTTTGGTTCTTATGCACACACACACACACCGTATGGACTACGGGTTATATGCTTTACCTGGCTCCGGAAGCTACAGGCACTTAACCCTAAGTGTCCCAGCCATGGAGTCATGAAGTGTCAGATGGGGAATCATTGTGTCCACTCTGTCCATTCATCTTCAGGACAAGGACTCACTCACTGCGACCAGCCTCCAGCTTTCTCTCTCCTGGGACATCTCCAATACCCCTCAGTAGAAATGGATTGAAGGCTTGCTTTAAAAGTCTCAGATACTGGAAAGGTAGGAAGGATGACTAATTTAATAATAAATATTATTATTAATATCTTACTGGTACTTTACAATTTACAAAGCACTTTTTTCTATGTTATCTTATTCAATCCTCAAGGGAAAAAAAGGACAAAGTGGGCACTATTCTCATATTCACTTTATGGATGAAAAAAAAAAAAACAGATGAAACTAATCTATATTCACACATGCTTATTTAAATAAAGACTAAAAATCAGGTCCCTAAACAAAGAAATTCAATTTAATAACAATAAATCCTAGTGTTATTTGGATGTCTCTTTTTAGTTTCAAATTATTTTCACTTACATTTCGTTTTAAAGTTAAATTGAACAAATATGCAGAAATGCTAAAATATGTGTCTTTAACCCAGTCATCCCAGATCTTGAAACCTTTCGTAGGGAAATAAAACCAGTCAAGGCCTCTCTACCCAACATTCTGGATTTCATCACATTGTCTTCTTGAGGACAATCAGGGAAACACATGTAGGGGGGACTAAAATTCTCGGGGCCTCCTCTGCAGGCTGCAACTCCACAGACTGTAACACACCAGGCTCCTCTGTCCATGGAATTCTCCAGGTAAGAATATTGGAGTGGGTAGCCATTCCCTTCTCCAGGGAATCTTCCCAACCCAGGGATCGAACCTGGGTGTTCTACACTGCAGGCAGATTCTTTACCATCTGAGCCACCTGGGAAGCCCTCTGCCATATCTATAAACAAGGATGTCATAGCCATCTGCAATCCCGCCTCAAAATGAGGCTTCTAAAGTTGCCTCAGTGGTAAGTTGAGCAGATCAAAGCCCATCTGACCTAAAAAATCTGCCAGGAAAACCGTTGTACAGGATACAACCATCCTCCAGAGAAGATAGCTCAATGGACATAAAGCTACTAACAGTCTGCCTGGCACACAATAAGTCTTTAAATGGCAGAATTTATAATTCACGAACACATGCTCCAGCATCGTTTGGGTATTTGCCGCAAGGTGCAGAAAGAAAGAACCCAGTTTCCCGAGTTCCTGCCAGGCCTTACCTGCTCTGCTGCCAGCACCGTATCAGTCAGCCCAGAGGTCAACAAGCCTCAGACTGCTGGCTGGGCGTTATGCTGGGTGTATTCAAACTATATGGCTTTAATCTTCAATATACAAAACTTGTGGTTTTTACAGCGTCCTGTGATTTTAAAGAAGCCCTTACATCTTCTCCCCAGTGTGCTCGCTGCCCCCATTAGAATTCCTTTCTCCTTTGGCATCTGCCCCACTGTGAGCAGGACCCCCTCCTCTGAGCCACTCCACTGAGAGCTGGAAGGATATTGGGGAGCACCGGGCTCAGCCCCTCACATTGGAACCAAGCAGGACCCTGTGGGGCACAAAAGCCTTTCTGTGTCCCCTATTGCTTGTTTACAGGAAATAGGCTTCATTCAGCTTCCTTGACCTTTCCTAAGTTCTAATGGGCAAGTTCAAACACTCACTAATTAGGCAAGGGAGGGGGATGCAGAGTTAAGGGAGAAGCAGTCAGGGAACAATAGAACAGCCTTGGCAGCCAAGATCTTGGTTCCCCCTCAAGGGATACACAAGAACAATGATCTTTAAGCTGTTTTGCAGATACAGAAACCCCCACCAGATGGGAGAGGTTAGCTGAGTGCTGCCCATAAGCACAGAGACCCCAGACCGGTTGGAACCAGAAGGTTGATGATGCTAACTCCCACTTACCTCACCACCGTACCATCAGAAGAACGTTCATGAGCTGATCACAGCCTCTTTAAACTATGACTACGAACTCCTCACTTCCCCCTCCAGGTTGGGATACACAACATTAGCCCACCGTAGCTCCCGTTCCCTGGCAAAGCAACAAAGCTATCCCTTTCTACTTTTCTACACAAACTGTAGTCAAGATTCAATCTGGGGTTTGGGTACAGAGGCAGAACTTGGGCTCAAGGTTCAGACAAGGAATTGGTGGCACAGGAAGTGAAGCAACTTGTCCAATGCCAGCTAGGTCCTTAGTAGCAGGGCCCAGACAGGCGCATAGACAGACACTGTGTTCCCTGCACCTGGCGACCCAGTCACCTACACTTCCTTGTAAAGATGAGGTGAATGTAAGTGAAGGTTCCATCAGTCACTGGTTCTGGATCTGATGTCGCTCTGGCCCTGCATTGGGCCAATGGTTCTGCATTCTAAGTTTAAGTGTCTGTTTCTAGAAAAACCACTCCTAAGGACTTTCATGGGTGTGGATGGGATAAAACATGTGATAAAAAACACTTTGCAAACTGCTAAAAAGAAGTATATACGTTAAAGGACTTGTCATATTCTGCTGCTAGCTCAACACCTTTCCAGATGTATTTGCATTTTAAAAGAAGGTTTACCCTGGTAAGAATTCTGGAGGTAAGGTCTTCTAACATTGATGGTGGGAATGTGAACGGCTACAATGACCAGGCAAGAACTATTAAAATTCCAAATATACGCCTACTTTGCCCTCTAGATCACACTTACAGGCACCTAGCTCTAGAAATGAAAGTAGAGTGTCAAAGAGTATGCACAGGATGGTTACTATAGCAGAGTTGGTAGTGACTAAAAGCGGAAACACACTCTGTGCCGGAAATGGTTAAATACCCTGGAGAACTCACACCATAAACTATTCTTCAACTAATAAAAAGAATGTGGTCTTGTTCAATCTGTATCTATTGACCCAGAGGGATTTCTGTGATATATGGTTCAGAGAAAAACAAGTTACAGAAAAATGTATTTATTCGATTTCAGTTTTGTAAGACTAGGACTAAAATAATCCCCTACATTTGTGTTAAGAAAGAGCAAGGAAGAGAAGGAAGGAGTGAGGGACAAAGAGAAGGAAAGAAAATGAATACGGACTTCTCTGGTGATCCAGTGGCTAAAACTGCACTCCCAGTGCAGGGGGACTGAGTTCGATCCCTGGTCAGGGAACTAGATCCCACATGCCACAGTGAACATTGAAGATCCTGCTTGCTGCAGCTAAGATGTAGCATGAACAAATAAGTAGAAATGAATATTTTTAAGTGTTTTTTAAAAAAGAGAAAGTGAAAAAATAAGAGTGAGGTCCCATGAACCCATGGTTGTCCAGGGGTGGAATTTCAGGGTGTTTAACCAATGGGAAAATAAATTCAAAAGGAAGCTGGGGAAACAGCAATTATGTTGAACAACCAGAGTCTCTGCCTGGGCATGCGGATGCCTCTCTGGGCACCAACTCCTCTGTCTAGAAGTCCCGTTGTCTACAGTCCTTATTCTCCAGCCCCAGTGTCTGGACTGTTGCCCACCAGGTGCCTCTGTCCATGGGATTCTCCAGGCAAGAATACTGCAGTGGGTAGCCATTTCCTTCTCTGGGGCATCTTCCCGACCCAGGTATCTAACCTGGATCTCCTACAGTGCCCATCTTAGGTGAGTCATCCCACTGCCCATCTCTACAGGGAGCAGGAGTCTGTGGGGGAAGCTCACTCAAGTGTTTTGAATTGCCCCAGTCTCATTCTTGGGTTCCCCAGTGATCTTTAGGATGGAGTCTAAGCTGCAGGCCAAGGCTGTAATAGCAGAGGCAAGCAATTAAGAGTTCTTGACAATGATGTTGCCCCCTCCAGAGCACAGGGCTGATGACCCACAGCACGTAATGACCAATATGGATTGTTGTCATGAGGCTTTGCATTTTGTAATCATAATAAAACACTCTTCCACAGGCAGAGAGCTTCTCTCACGCATGCCTGGTTTCTTCACTATAGCCAACCATCCAGAATCAGGCTCAGAAGGAAACAGATAGAGGAGGGTTCAGCATGCAGTAGGATTGGGAAAATGCCCTGGAGAAGGGAATGGCAACCCACTACAGTATTCTTGCCTGGAGAATCCCATGGACAGAGGAGCCTGGCTGGCTACAGTCCATGGGGTCACAAAGAGTCGGACACAACTAAGCAACTTTCACTTTCAGAAGGAGCAAATTTCAGTTTTCATCAGTAGGGAAGCCCACATAAGAAGGTGGACCACTGGGTAACAAACAGGAGCAATGCTGAATTGCAGAATCTTAGGATTCCTTGTTACTTCAAGGCAGCAGCAAGCTGAGCTATGTGTGTGCCAGCAAAGATAGCTCTGCTTAGCTCCTCAGGTGCCAACTTGTCTGGGAAGTCTTCTCCCCACCCACAAAGTGGATTGTTCTTCCTCTGTGCATCCCTGGTACCCTGTTTTACCCCTTCTCAACTAAAAGTATTAGTCACTCAGTTACGTCTGTGACCCCATGAACTGTAGCCCCCCCCCCCCCCCAGGCTCTTCTTTCCATGCAATTCTCCAGATAAGAATATTGGAGTGGGTTGCCATTCACTTCTCCAGGGGATCTTCTCAACCCAGGGATTGAACCCAGGTCTCCTGCATTGAAGACAGATTCTTTACCATCTGAGCCACCAGGCAAACTCCTTCTCAACTAAATGGCACTGCTATTAGCTATTTGTATGTCTCACTTTGAGATCATTTCCATCTTTATGTCAATCCATTTCTCACTATGGCTTAGCAGAGAGAAGATCGTGAGGAAGGTTAGTGTGTATTGAATGAGCCTGCTCCTTCCATATAAGGCTCTTCATAGGCAGAGCAAAGGTTAAAAAGCCCGGGCTGAGGACTCCCCTGGTGGTCCAGTGATTAGGAATCTTCACTTCCAATGCAGGGTGCCCAGGTTCGATCCCTGATTGGAGAACTATGGGGCATGCTATGGGGCATGGCCAAAAAAATTTTAAGACACCTGAGCTGTGAATCAGGACAAGCAAATCCCAATTCTGGCTCTAACTCCAACCTCCCTCTGGTGTCAGATAATCACTTGGCTTCCCTTGGATTAATCTACCCACCTGTAAAATGAGCATGGCATGAAATATTGAAACTGGGGTTAAAAAAAGAACTTTGCGGGGAAATCATGACCAAATAGCAGTAAGACACACACCCTCTCCCTCAGCACTGCCTCCCCCGACCTGTGCAACAGCAAACACCTGCCTCGCTGGTAAGAGTGAGCTTGGGCGTTGTCTCCTCCAAAAAGCCTTGCATGCCTACGCAAGGAGACTTGGGACTCACTGCACTGCTCTACGCCTATCTACTTGGAACTCTATTCTGCACCCTACTGCAAGTTCTTTGAGAAAGGGTAGAAAGAAAAAAGTGAATTTATATCCATTTATGGACCATATCCCACTATGGTCCACAGTTGGCACCCAATAAAAAGAGAGGAACAGGTAAACAGATGGATCAATGAGGGAGGCAGGGAAGGAAAGAGGGGAATCTTTGTGTCTTGGACTCTGGTTTGGTTCAAATGCCTCTGAGTTGATCTAATGATAGAACTGGTGTGAGTGCATATGGGTGCTCAGTTGTTTCAGTCATGTCTCTTTGCGATCCCGTGGACTGTAGCCCTCCAGGCTCCTCTGTCCATGGGTTTCTACAGGCAAGAATACTGGAGTGGCTTGCCATGCCCTCCTCCAGGGGATCTTCCTGACCCAGGGATCGAACCCTCGTCTCCTGCGTCTCCTGCATTGTAGGTGGATTCTTTACCACTGAGCCACCAGGGAAGCCCCTGATAGAACTGGTATCTCCAGTATATTTGCTGATGAAATAACCTGGACATTCTCTATGATTTGGGGAGTTGACATTTAAATATGCTTTCTCTCTTAATCTGTCCTTGTTTAAATTAAGCTCCCCACCAGCAATACCAGGATGAATCATACCGTCAGAATATTTTCCCAAATACGGGTGGAAAGAGAAAGGATTGCATTTAGGATGCCTTGTGTGTGATCTTCTGTTTAATCCCAACAGCAAGCATCTACAGTCAGTGTTATTAAGCACACTTTATGGATAAGAAAACTCAGATCCAAGACGTGAGAAATTCATCTATGTTCATCCTGCAGAAAGTGACAAGGCCAGGGTTCACCAGAAGCCAAAAGCAGTGGCCTACAAAATATCTATAAGGAAATTATTTCCTGTCCATCTCTACAGGGAATCATGGAGACACAACGGCCACTGAAAAAAGGATGGGAAGAGCAAGTGGTGACTGCTTCACCGTGAATCTGATCGGCCATCAGTACTTCCTCACCATCCCACCTCTGACCTACCCACACACCCTGCCAGACTCTGCCCAACCCAGGTGGGTAGCAATGGCTATACACCCACCCACGAGCCTGCCTTCCCACCTCCCCGTGGAAGCAGCTCTGTGGTGTGGAAACCCACCTGTGCTGGGCTGCTCAGGAGGCGTGAAGGAGCTGTGCTGCATAGAAATGGACTCTTTCACTTAGCAGGAGGCAGGTAATTTCTTTTGTCCCTGCTGATGCATTATTGATTGTGATGAATGTCAGATGGGAGCCCATTCCAGGAGCCATTAAACAATAATTTCATCTCCGGTGGGTAATTGATTGTCAGGGGCCTGGAGTGGCCGGTTGTGAAGTGGTGGTAACGTGAATGTTTTCATTTGGAGCTGGGTGTGAAGGGAAGATGGCATGATTTATTTATCAAATATCAAGCCCAGTTTGCAGGAACGGGAAGCTGAAATGGGAAGTTGACCTTCTCCGAGATTCAGGCCTCCTGTCTGCAGAGGTCAGACTCCTGCTGCTCAGAATCAGGGACATACCAGGGGCTCTACTGTTCCCATCCGCCACCCTCCCCACCCAAACAGAAAATCCAAGGCATCAACTTTCAACAGTCAACCTCCTCCTCACTGCTTCACAAGCCCTCCGAGCCTGTATACCCAGCATCGAAACCTACATGTGCATTCTCTCCACACAGGACAGTTCAGACTACTAGGCCCCCAAGTTCACACCTTCCCTGGGAAGGCCGCCCCACCAGCTCAGTTCTTACCCATTTCCTGAGCCCCAGGTGACACCATCTGCTGAGGGAGCCCAGATCCACCTGCATCCCCAGACAAAGGTGTAAGCTGTCTCACCTCCGAATGCTATGGCCATTCCCTCACGTCTCTACATAGACCTATGATACTGTTTTCTGAAAATCTGTTTAGATTTCTGTCTTGACTGACTGCTCAGTGATTCATACTCTTTGCTAGACTAATAAACAAGATGAAAACTATGAACTTTCTCCCTAGGGGAAAATGTAAGCATCTTAGCAGATAGACCAAATGTTGCACACAGTTTTATGATGTCTACAGATCCCCCAAAACCATTCATGGAACCCAGGTTAAGGATCTCTACCCTGAAGAAGCCAAGGCCAGTGTCTTTTTCACCTTTGTGTCTCCAGGCACAGTGCAACATGTGGTGCATAGTAGGAGCTTGGCAAATGCTTGGTGAATAGGTGCAGAGTGTCTGCAAGGGGCTCACGAAGCTGGGTGTATACATTTCACTGGGAGCTGTAAGCCTCAAACACTACTGATCAAAGAGCTAGGAGGTGATATTTAGAACCCTGCAGGGGGAGTTGTGGCTGCTACCCTGAGCTGGGCCTGGGTCTATGTTTTAGTTTCATAATCAAGAAGACAGGCTGAGGAAGGATGTGAGTGCTGCGCCAAGCCCCAGAGCTCTGTAGAGCTGAAGAGAAACTGCAGAGAGCACTCAGCTGCAAGGACTGAGGCCAAGGAAGCCACGTTAAGTGTTTACTTGCTCAGTTGTGCTCCACTCTGGGCAATCCCATGGACTGTAACCCACCAGGCTTCTCTGTCCATGGGATTATCCAGGCAAGAATACTGGAGTGGGTAGCCATTCCCTTCTCCAGGGGCTCTTCCTGACCAGAGGTTGAACCTGGGTCTCCTGCATTGCAGGCAGATTCTTTACTGTCTGAGCCACCAGGAAAGCTCCAAGGAAGCCAAAAACTTACCCAAATCCCTGGGCCTCACTCATCTCACTTTTGTTCTTAGAATTGGAAGAGCTCTCATGTCTAAAAGGCCTGGACACAATAATCCTATCCATAATAAAAACGACTCAAGAGAAAAATAACAGCTCCTATGATCAGGGTCTCAGGATGTGGGCTTTGCTCCCAGCCTCATAAACGTGACCCTGTGTTCCCAGGAATGCCGTCTCTTCCAGCAGGGACATTTCCCAATCTGCAGCTTTAAAGGTTTATGCTCCCAAACACAGGGCTGCTGCAGGAAATTCTGTATAACCTCGTGTGAAGAACGAAGATTCTGGAACATTAGCTTTCATTTGGGCAGGTTACTAAACCTCTCTGTCTTTCAGCTACTTGACTTCAAAATAAAAGCAACATAATTCCTGCTCCCAGAGACTGTGAGAAGAGCAAGCGAGTAACACTATAAGGGCTCAGAACACATAAGCCCTCAGTAAACACTGGCCATTACTATTACTGCAGGAGTGGGCATGCACCTGTATTGTTATTGCAGTAAAGAGTTTTTGGAGGATAGATGTATAAAAGGAACAATTTATTTTATTTTATTACTTTAGCTCAGTTATCATCTGGGCAGCAGGTCCTCTATCAGGACCATGCTGTCTTTCAAAGATAAGGAACCCACCTCTCCAACAAGTTCCCTACCAAAAAGCCCCCATCTCCTCCACAGATGAAGCAAGCTGGTCCTCAAAGCTGGCCTCCAACCTTCACTTAGTAACTATCCTTGGCTGTTCCAGCCCACGTGGAAACACTCCTTTCCTTTGATCTCTTGATGTAGTTACTGTGTATAAGTGCATACTTGCTTGGTACACCCTGTTTAACATTTATTTCATACTTCATAGCTTCCCAGGTGACTCAGTGCTAAAAAAAAGAAAAAGCCCACCAGCCAATGCAGGAGACACAGGAGACAAAAGTCTCCTGAGTAAGGAAGATCCCCAGGAGAAGGAAATGGCAACTCACTCGTATTCTTGCCTGGAGAATCCCATGCACAGAGGAGCCTGGTGGGCTACAGTCCATAGGGTTGAAAGAGTCAGACACAACTAGCAACTAAACAACGACAACATATGTTTCATTAGTTAGATGTCTCAAAGGCTGGACAATCCTTCAGAACAGAATGTATAGCTCATCTTATCCTCAGGGACCTGCCAGTGCCTGCTGTGTCCCCCTGGGCTACCCCCATGTACTGGAAAGACCACTGGACCTTAAGTCAAAGGCTGAGGCTTCAGTTCTTTCCTTTGGTGCTCTGGAATCCTGGGCAAGACACACATGTGTGAGAACTGTTAGTTGCCACTCTAATATTTACTATATACCTCATCCCTAAATAATAACACATCTGCTTTTAGTTTACACATGGCCACTTGGAATTGTCCAGTCCCCCTTGAAGCTAGGTGTGACCAAGCCATTCAGTTCCAGTTAATGAAATGAAAGGGGGCAGACATGTGGGATTTTTGTCCTTTCCTGGCCTGTTTCTCCTTTCTGCTTCCTAGAATATTTATACAACAGCTGGTGCTGTGGCTAGCTAGCCATGGACCCATTTGGAAAAGGGCCACACCAAGGAATAGCAGATCCAGGATCCCATCACTGGACTGTCTACTTCCAAACTCTATTTAAAGTGGTGGGTTTTTTTTTGTTTTGTTTTGTTTTGTATAACAGCTATTATTTGAGGTTTGGTATTACTTACAGTCTGACTGTAATGCTCAGTAATTGCTCTGAAGGTTTCTCATCACTACAATGCAGATAAGAACTCATGTCCACATGACACATAAAGGAAATATTAAAATTGCAAACCTTCTTACAGGAAAAGTTGAATTATCAGTACTTACAGAGGAAATGAAAAGAAGGAAAGTGTACAGGAGGGAACAAGGAAGAAAGACGAGTGATTTGTGGGGATGACACTTGGGGGTAAGTGTGTCAGGCTTAAGGGCTGAGTTGGACTCTGCAGAGACCACCCACCTTCAGCATCTTCAGATTCTAACCAGCAGAAGCTGTTCTTCACCATAAGTGCCCACATCCCTGAACACGGACATGACACGAGCTAGAGGAAGCCCCCATAGGAAAGGCCAGGAAGTCCAGGGTCAAGGGAGCCAGGCAGGAAGAGAAGCGCCAACTGGATGTCACCTTCAATGAACTTACAGAAAGTGAAGGCGAGAAAAGTGATCTCTGGCATGGAGGAAGAGCGTTATCCGTCTCCACCACTGAGAAAACAGATTGATGAGGGTTTATGAGGGTTTCCACCCTCCTCTCTGTTCTTTGAGTCACCACTCCATTGCCTTGTCAGCCAGAACCACCAGCTCCCCCGGAACTCTCCACCACATCTCTCCTGCATCTCCAGAATCCCTGCAGGATCCTGCGGGACCCAGGGACTCTGCGGGACCGCAGCCCCTCACTCTCATATCCAACCATCCTCCTGCTGCTGTTGATGGGTGGACAGATGGTATCCGGAGAGGCCTGTCCCAGGCTCTGGACCCCAACTAACTCTGTCCTCTCCTTTCCGCCTCCAGACCTTGATCATCCAGAGACCTCCTCTGTGCGTCCAAGCAAGACCCCTTCCTCCACACCAGCTCTTCCAGGGTGTCTTCTGCCTGCCCTCCCCACATACCTCCACCCCCTGTTCTGTGAGTCAGGTTTGCAGATTCAGTCCTCCATTGTCCCCCAAGAGAGGTCAGCCCTGGAGGCAGGAACTTGTCTCTCCCTCGATGACTCCCTCGACGCCGTGTTGGTCTGTTGGACTTCAGAATGATTCCAACTAAAATGTGCTGACCTGTGATAGACACATCTACTGATCCTATCAGCTAATTCTCATGTGGCCTTCCCAGTTTATAAACACCAAAGTTTAAAGATGCCTGCAACCTCAAGGCCATTAAGTAGTGCAACTAGCATTTGAACCCAGCTTCTCATCCTCAGAGCCTTGGGTTTCCAGCTCCTTTCTCTGTCTATTCAGAGGCTAAAGAAGCCAGCAGGCCCGTGTCTATGAGCTCCCTCTGGTGTGGACAGGGCACCCCTACCTTCTTTGCTCCATGCACTGTCTACAAGGAAACCCCGATCACTCCCTCCCTAAGCCTGTGCCTCTGGGGCTTCTAGGTCTCTGCAGGGAGTCCGACGTCTCCCCTCCAGCTTGGACAGAGCCTGTTCTCTGCACGTGGGCGTAAAGGAGTGATCTGCTTTCAGAAATCAACGCAGCAGCTGCTTTGTCGTGACAGCCTCCCTGCATGAGGTGGGGTGGGCGTGAGGGCTTTTCCCCTACTTCATGGCTCCAGGAGGTACTTGTGAGGCTCACACAGGCAAGAGCCTCACAGGAACTTTTGAAGCCATTGGTATTTATCAATTCAAAGCAACAAGATCCTTTCATTTCTCAGAAGAGAAAACTGAGGAGCAGAGTTTAGGGACATGTCCAAGGACTCACAGGTGATAAGCCACAGAGTGAGAAATGTAGGTCTCACCTGTAGTTCTGAATACACAGAACCAAGCAGCTACTCCAACCACAAAGCGCAGGGTACCCTGGCCCCTCGCTAAGCCTCACACCCCTCCCCTCCCCTGGGTTCCCTCAGCCCCATAGAACCCTGGGATTCCTTGAAAGTTGCCAAAAATTAGTACAGAAATCCAAAACTCTCTCACTTGATTCCATCAGCTAGTTCCCTCTGATAGATACCTGAGGTGATTTTTCATCTCTCTGAGCAAAGCTCCTGTGAAGAATTCTCATCTGTTGGAAGATCTTGAGGACCTAGGAGCCCCGCGCTGTTCATCACCTTCTAAGTTGAAGGCAGGAAAATCCTGGGTCCACCCAGCCCTCATCCACCCCTGCACAAAGGCAGGGCAAGTTCCAGGCAGGGCAGCCCATTGCCTGCTGGCCACTCTCACCTCGGGACAAAGAACGGCACTGGGTGCATAGTGAGTGTTCCAGAAACTTTGATAAATGGTCCCTGTAAAATGCTGAATAAAAACCTTTCAGGGGACAAACCATTCGTAGGTTTCCCCAGCCTTCTTTTCTCTAGGTTTAAACAGAAAGACAGACTATATTTTCTTCCCAGCTCTTCAAATGTTTGGGTTTCCACTGCTGCTGCTACTGCTGCTAAGTCGCTTCAGTCGTGTCCAACTCTGTGCGACCCCAGAGACGGCAGCCCACCAGTCTCCCCCATCCCTGGGATTCTCCAGGCAAGAACACCGGAGTGGGTTGCCATTTCCTTCTCCGATGCATGAAAGTGAAAAGTGAAAGTGAAGTCGCTCAGTCATGTCCTACTCTTAGCGACCCCATGGACCACAGCCTACCAGGCTGCTCCATCCATGGGATTTTCCAGGCAAGAATACTAGAGTGGGGTGCCATTGCCTTCTCCACTAACCATCTTTAAATTACCCAATGACCTATCCCTCAGACTTTTCAAATCTTTTGTAAAACATAGAGCCCAGTTTAATCATGTTTCTTCTTTCAGCGAACAGTTAATACTGTGTACCAAATGCTGTGAAGCATTAGATGGCAGAAATGATGGCGACACAGTTTCTGCCTGCCAGGAGCCCAGGGACTGAACCCTGCAATCACAGAAGCTGGGAAAATAGCTGCAACAGGGCTCCCAGGCCTGAGGGTTGGACAGTCCTCTCCTGGTGGCTGGGTGTCTGGATTTCCTGTGACTGAAATGACCTGGCCCCACTGAGACAGCAGAACCCCATTGAGAGTATGAAGTCACAGCCTTGCTGCAGAGTCTGACTGCATAGCTCACTGCCTGAGTGTGTTTAGACAAGTTCCTTTGGGACTTCCCTGGTCCTTTCGTTATGACTCTGCACTTCCACTGCAGGGGCCATGGGTTCGATCCCTGATCAAGGAACTAAGATCCTACATGCCACAAAGTATAGCCAAAAACAAAAACAAAAAACACTTATACACAAATCCCTTAAATGCTCAGTTCCTCAGTTTTTTCCTCTGCAAAGTGTTGATAGTAAGAGATTTAAACAAAATAAGCTGATAAGGGGCCAAGAACAGTTTCTGGCACGGAGTGTGTATCCAGAATGGCAAGCCTGTGTTCCCTGCTTGTCTCAGGAGCCCCAGGACAGCTGCAGTGTCCTGGGGGAGCTGCTCACAGTCGCCTGTCTGGTCCCCCCAGCAGAGCATCCGATTGCTTTGTCCCCTCGGTCCACTGTCTCCTTGGTTCCATCCCTCTATCATACCCAGTCCAGAGAGGGCACCACCTGCGACCCCAGCCTCTCTGGGTCTGGCCAAGGAGACTTGATTATTTGAGTCAGTGTTTGTTTTAAGCAAAGTGACTAGAAGCAGGGTACTCATCAGGACTCACTTTTAGAGGGTTCTGAGATCCGTCATGGGATGAGGACTATAAACATCCCATGGCCCCTGCCGGTGAGGCTGTATGAGACACATCCTGACACTCTGCTTCTGAAGACCATCCCCCAGATGACCCCTGAGCACATTCTCTGTTGCATGGGAGACACGAAACACCTCTGAAAATTCAATATTAAGTAACAGCTTGTTAACACTGGAAAACCTTTGGCTGAACAATATTCTATCTAATGACATTGTGGATTTAAAAACTTGGCTTCTTTGAAAGGAAACCCTCCTACACTGTTGGTAAAATGTAAATTGGTGTAGCTACTATGGAAAATAGTATGAAGTATCCTCACAAAACTAAAAATAGAGTTGCCATATGATCCAGCATTCCCACTCCTGGGCATATATCCAGACAAAACTGTAGTTTGGAAAGATACATGCACCCCAATGCTTACAGCTACAGTATTCACAATAGCCAAGACGTGGAAGCAAGCTAAATGTCCATTGAAGATGAATGGAAAAAGATTATATACATATATATGTACATGAATATTTATTGTTTGTTGTTTAGTCGCTAAGTCCTATCCCACTCTATGATCCCATGGACCATAGCCTGCCAGGCTCCTCTGTTCATGGGATTTCTCAGGCAAGAATACTAGAGTGGGTTGCCATTTCCTTCTCTAGGGGGTCTTCCCAGATCAGGGAATGAACGCCTGTCTTGGCAGGCAGATTCTATACCACTGAGCCACCAGGGAAGCCTATAGTGGAATATTCAGTTCAATTCAGTTCAGTTGCTCAGTCATGTCTGACTCTTTGTGACTCCATGAATTGCAGCACGCCAGGCCTCCCTGTCCATCACCAATTCCCGGAGTTCACTCAAACTCACATCCATCAAGTCAGTGATGCCATCAAGCCATCTCATTCTCTGTCATCCCCTTCTCCTCCAGCCCCCAGTCCCTCCCAGTATCAGAGTCTTTTCCAATGAGTCAACTCTTCGCATAAGGTGGCCAGAGTACTGGAGTTTCAGCTTTAGCATCATTCCTTCCAAAGAACACCCAGGACTGATCTCCTTTAAAGTGGACTGGTTGGATCTCCTTGCAGTCCAGGGGACTCTCAAAAATCTTCTCCAACACCACAGTTCAAAAGCATCAATTCTTCAGCGCTCAGCTTTCTTCACAGTCCAGCTCTCACATCCACACATGACCACTGGAAAAACCATAGCCTTGACTAGACGGACCTTTATTGGCAAAGTAATGTCTCTGCTTTTGAATATGCTATCTAGGTTGGTCATAACTTTCCTTCCAAGGAGTAAGTGTCTTTTAATTTCATGGCTGCAATCACCATCTGCAATGATTTTGGAGCCCCCCAAAATTAAGTCTAACACTGTTTCCACTCTTTCCCCATCTATTTCCCATGAAGTGATGGGACCAGATGCCATGATCTTCGTTTTCTGAATGTTGAGCTTTAAGCCAACTTTTCCACTCTCCTCTTTCACTTTCATCAAGAGGCTTTTTAGTTCCTCTTCACTTTCTGCCATAAGGGTGGTGTCATCTACGTATCTGAGGTTATTGATATTTCTCCCAGCAATCTTGATTCCAGCTTGTGCTTCTTCCATCCTAGGGTTTCTCATGATGTACTCTGCATATAAGTTGCAGTGGAATATTACTCAGCCATAAAAAAGAATGAAATAGTGCCATTTGCCGCTGCATGGATGAACCTAGAGATTATCATAAGAAGTAAGCCACAGAAATACAAATATCATATCATATTACTTAAATATGGAATATAAAATATGATACAAATGAACTTATTTACAAAACAGAAACACACTCACAGACATAGAAAACAAACTTATGGCTACCAAGGAGGGTGATGGAGGAAAGATGGATTAGGAGTTTGGGATTACCAAATGCAAACTATAATATATAGGATGGATAAACAACAGGTTCTACTGTATTAGCACAGGGAATTATATTCAATACCCTGTGGTAAATCATAATGGAAAAGAATATGAAAAGGACGTACCTACATGTATAACTGAATCACTTCACTGTATGGTAGAAATTCATACAACACTATAAATCAACTATGCATCAGTAAAATAAATTAAAAGTACAATAAAATAAAACAGTCCATCTCACAGAGGGACAGACTAGAAAGGTAGTTGCCTGGGGGTGGGGGGAGGGGAAAAGGAACTGTTCAGCGGGTACAACATTTCAGTTGTGCAGGTAAGTTTTAGAGATCTGCCTATAGGTAATGTTGGGCCTGCAGGTGACAATATTGTATTGTTACACTAGCCCAGGACTGCTTTTTTTTTCTAACATTAAAGCATTTACCAGTCAGAAAGCCCTTCTCTCCTCCCCAGCACTTGACTCCTTTAGACTAACAAATGAGCCCTGAATGAAGGGCAAGAAAGCAGTTCAAAGCCTCCTCCCCCACCTTCCCCACACCTTGCCTACCTGGCGTCTGCCGAAACTAGCAATAGATGAAGCAATTGTATTTTAATACAGAAAATTGATTTACCTTTTCAGCATTTTAACAAATAGCAGTGCACACAGATCTCTAAAGATTTATGCCCACAATTTGCAAAATTATTTCTCTATCGATCAGAACGGGTTTGTTTTTCATAGGTTCAGTCAATTAAGTAGTAACGTTCAGGTGGGTAATTGAGTCAAATCAGTGAAGTTCCCGGTGAAGGCAGATACCTCTGGATCCTGGGACTGGGGGCTGTCAGGTACATAGCAAGATGCCCGGGACCTAACAGAGCAGGAAAGAAGGCCCCAGGGAGTCTGGAAAAGGAGGTGACGCTCTGACTAAGAAGCGCCAGACTGTTTGACATTAGAATGCCACGCTGCTGGTGGCTCTGACAGCTCGAGCCCACAAGATCGATGGTCAGTCTGGGCCTTTCCATCTGACAAGGGAAAGAAATGCTGAGGGTGGGCTCGGAGCTGGGAGCGGGGGTCAGCAGCCTCTCTGACATCATCTCAGCACCTCAGCCCCTACCCGGCACAGGCCCCTTAATTCACCCCCCCTTACTCACCCCTTCCCTGGATTTTGCAGGTAACCCAGCAAGTGGGCCTCTCAAAGGTCTGCCTTTTAGTAAAAGAGTTCAGAAAAATCACCATTACAATATTAACAGGTATTTTCTAGGGGTGGTAGAATATAGCTGATTTTTATAGGTTAGAAGGTGAAAGTGTTAGTCGCTCAGTCATATCCAACTCTTTGCCACGCCATGGACTTGTAGCCCATCAGGCTCCTCTGTCCATGAAATTCTCCAGATAAGAATATTGGAGTGGGTTGCCATGCCCTCCTCCAGGAGATCTTTCCAACCCAGGAGTCAAACCTTGGTCTCCCGTATTGCAGGCAGGTGCTTTAACATCTGAGCTACCCGGGAAGTCCCTTTATAGGTAAGAAGGCTTACCCATATTTTCTATGTTTTATAGTGGTCTCCTGCTGCTTTGATAATAGAAACAAAAGCTTTTTTAAAAAAAATCTAGTGATCTGGGTGGCTCACAACTCTATAGAAATCTTATACAGAGGATGAGCCCAAGGACTTGTCATCCTACATGTGTGCTCTCCTAACGACTCACTCACCCTGCTTAATTACAAACAAAAGCAAGAAGACAAGGGGGAAAGAAGAGAGGGAAGATGAAAAGGAAAGAAGGAAAGCTGCCATGCACACCACATGCAGACCCCGTGCTGGGTGCAGAGAGTGGAGATGAAGGTCAAGGCCAAGGAAGCCAGACCTGAAAGGGAAGCAAATGCAGCCAGGCCCAGGGGTCTCAGCCAAGCCGTGAGAAGAGGGAAGCTGCAGATCCTGCAAGAAAGGAGTCAGAGAGAGGAGTAAAAAAAATCTTCGAAAAGGTAACGTGTGAACAGGAGATTTGGTCCAAAGAGAGGTGACAGTGTAAGGGGTTTACACCTGTCCTGTTGGAAGAGAGACTCTTAAAAACTGAAGTTGTTTTCAAAGCTCAAGAAAAGGAGGGACCTATGAGGTGGAATTCCAGGCCCTGAGACAGAAGGCCAATAGTAACTGGGCAGGGACCTTGCCTCAAACAAAACCCTGTGAGAAGCACCTGTTCTGTGTCCAGTAGAACAGCCACATTCTGGGGGGCTGGCCTTGCCATTGCAGGAGAAGCCTCACTCCATCCCACAAAGCTCATGGGTTGGCATAATTTCTATCATTTGCCCTGTATTCATTTCCTTTCTGCTCCTAGCACCAAGGAAAAGGCAAAGCAGCCTGATGGCTCATTGCTTTTTCAATGAGAAGACATCCTCTCTTATGAGCAAATATGGACACAGGGTGTTTTTCTAGGAACTCTTCATCTCTGTGTAGTTACTTGTGTGATTCAGTGATATTTGTTCTTTCAGTCACCCAGAAAGTATTCCATGCATTCATTCAACAAATATTTACCTGCAGACATGTTTAATGAATGCTTAGGTGTGATGTGATCTTTACTGCTTAAACCCTGAGAATGCCTTCCCATGTCACGTGGAATGAAAGCCAAAGTCCACACCATGGTCCCTGAAGCCTCTGTGATCTGGGTTGTACACCCTCCCTGAAGGCCTCTCTGCTCTCCTTGCTCCTTCCTTCAGGCTACATTGGCCACCATGCTATTCCTCTGTTCCTCAAGAACTCAAATATATTTCTGTTTTGCACTTGCTTACTTTTGTTTGCTGGCCCCAAGACTTCTTCCAACCCACAATATAGAAAGCCAAAGAGAGATATCTCCCGCATATCTGCCTTTGGATGGCCTCCTCATACCTCTACAATGCCTTCAAGACTCTGAGATGTCACCTTGTCCAAGGGCCTTCCCTGACCACCTGGAAGCCAGAGGACCACTCCCCACCGCTGTGTGTCCTCTTCATTGTGCGGTGTTTTTTCCATAGTGCTTAAAACAATGGTCATAACAATGGCCCATGTGCTTACTGGTTATTTCCTGGGTCCTCCCCTCCCAATGCAAGCCCATGAAGGCAGAGACTCTGTCCACCATGGTGTGCCCAGTGCCCAGCATGTCCTAGCAGAGAGTAACTGTTCAACGAACATTTGTCTTAATTAATACAGGTATCAGGACAGGGACTGGGTGGGAGCTATAGTCAGACAGTGGGTTTCTGCGCCACCCACCATTTCCACCACCAGCTCCATTCCTTCATTTAAAGACGAGCAGCCCACTGCATCTGCAGACTGACAATGAGAAGCATCTGAGTGAGACTCTCGGGCCTGACTACTGTCAGAGACAAGACACAGAACTAAATGATCCATTGTTGGGTTCCGGTCTGGCAGTTCCCATCTAACCTGCAAGGGCCAGGTAATTGGATTGGTAATGGGATACAGAGACTTTCACCTTGAGGTCACTGCCTTGCTTCCAGCCCAAGGGAAGGCTGTAACTGAAAGTCATCGTTCTTGGGGAGCAGTTCCTGGATCATCGCGAAACATCGGAATCTGAGTTTCAATTGAAAACTGTGCTCAGTTTCATGGAGAGAGCTTGCACACCTATCTTGCACCTGTGATCCCCTAAAAGTATATGAAGCCTTGAGTAAGCACTGTCCAGGGCCACAGAGGAATTCGGGAGTCCTGGCCAGGCCCAGGAGCCCCAGTCCTTCCTGAGAGGTGCCCTGAATCACAGAGGTGTGGCCCACCCAGCCAGCACTGAGGCTTCAACTTCACCTTCTTGGTTTGACTTTCCTCATTTAACAACCAGTGGGCAGAAACTCTGGTGTAATGGCCAGGTTTTCCCACCTGGTCATAAACAGCAGGGGAAAGACCCAGGACCTGAAGACTGAAAAATGTGGTTTTGCACCCAGAACTGTACTTCCTGGGGTTTCCCTAGTAGCTCAGATAGTAAAGAATCTACCTGTGATGTGGGGGACCCAGTTTCAATCCCTTGGTTGAGAAGATCCCCTGGAGAAGGAAATGGCAACCCACTCCAAGGATTCTTGCCAGGGGAACCCCATGGACAGAGGAGCTTGATGGGCTACAGTCCACAGAGTCAGACACTACCAAGCGACTAACACACTGCACTTCCTGGTTGGGTCAAGCTGGACCCATTTGTTCACTTCTCTGCATTTCCCTTTTCTCATCCAGAAACTGGGATAAAAATACATGCCTTGCAGCACTATCATGAAGGTTAGAGCTGGTGCTTCTGATTTATTCATCAGTGTGTCTCACACACAGTAGATGCTCAAGAAATTGCAGCAACTTGCAACAACTGATCTATAGGGACCCTCCTCCCAGGAGGAAGAGGAGAGGCATGTATTTATGGCCCCATCCCAGGGGTCCATTTATGTGTCATTTATCAACTCTTGATTGAGGGCCCCGTAAGCAAAGGGGAGTGCTGGGTGCTAACTAAACAGCCGGCTCACAAAGCGTAAATGTGGGTGCTCAGCACTAACAGGCTGCTGCCTCAGGACACTCTTACAGAAGTCAGGAAATACTCACATCCATAAAAACCACAGGCAAAGGGCCCTCTATGTGGGAACAGAAGAGGCCCCTGAGGGCAGGGACTTCAGTCCAGTTCACTCATCTTGGCCCGACCCTCCCCTGGGCCTGTTAAAGGGCTCTGTGTGCAGACAGCACTCACCATAGATTTGACCAATTTAAAGAGTGAAAGGGATGCAGGCAGAAGGAAGGTCTGCAGCCTTGCCAACTCCTTCTGTGCAATCAGAGCTGGTTCCCGGGAGCAGATCGCCCTGCCCTACCACTGCAGCCCGTCCCGAGGCACCCTCCAGCCAGGCTGCGCCCGAGTCCCGGGCCGCGAGCTGACAGGGTGGCCTGATCCCGGACACGTGACTGCACTGCAGGCTGCGCGAGAAGGAGGAAGGAGGGGCGAGGGAGGAGGCAGGTGACCGAGGAGGCTCCCAGGTATATGAACTGGGCCACCTGGGGACACACTGGGGCCAGGAGAGGGCTGTGAACAACCCTGGGCACCCTGGCCTATCCTGCATGTCTCTGCACCTGGAGGCCATTGGCACTTCAGAGATCTGCCTCAAGTGACAGGATGTCCTGTCCAGAGAGACCTATAATAAACAAGCATAGAGAACTCTCAGTTGCCTGAACCAGAGGGGCGGCCAGCTCAGCACCTGAGCCTGAGGGTGCAGACAGGGAATCCAGCTGGGCAGGGACACTTGCTAGCAGAACAAGAGAGCTTCTCCCCCTACCAGCGAGACTCCAGTGGGGAAGAGCTGCCCCCCATCCTCTTCCCTCAGAAGAGATGATCCTGATGCGAAAACAGGGAGTATTTTCCCTGGCAGGACAGTGGTTAAGGCTCTGTGCTTCCCATGCAGGGGGCATGGTTTTGATCCCTGGTCAGGGAACAAGATCCCACATGGCCAAAAAAATATATGAGAGAGAGAGAGAGGGTCCTGGAAGACTCTGGTCTGCAGAGGGGAGCCCTGTCTATTGGCCCCACCTTCTCTATCACGTGGAGCTAAGTCATTTCAGTCATGTCCAACTCTTTGTGACCCCATGGACAGTAGCCCACCAGGCATCTCTGTCCATGGAATTCTCCAGGCAAGAATACTGGAGTGGGTTAACATTTCCTTCTCCAGGGAATCTTCCTGACCCAGAGATTGAATCTTTACCATTAGTACCACCTCTATCACAGGAGAAGAGTAACCCTGGCCCTCCTCACCCCCCAGGGGAACTTTAGGAAGATAGAAAGAGGCGGCAGCTGTGAGAGCCCCCAGCTCCTCCAGGGTCTATGGAGGAGGCCCTGCTCATGTCCGGATGATCAGAAGATGGACCAGCACTGATGGCAAGTCCTGGAGGCTTGAGTAGAGGGGCTCCACTAGACCCAGCGTGAGCAGAGCTGCGATGTGGGCAAAAGGAGTGTTTGCCCCTCCTCTCCCAAGGCCCATGAACCCCTCCATCCAAGCCTCTAGGGCTTCTCCCAGTAACTGATGGGGCCCTCCCATCCAGGAGACACCTGCCTTTGGAAAAGCCACCCAGAGAGAACATGATACTTAGTCAACGCACATCTGCACCAGTGGAAGTTCAACCAGGGGACTCCTGGGAGCACAGATTCTTCCATTCAGCCTTGAACCGCCACGGTCTCTGGTGACGTCACCAGGCTCCAAGTCGACACAGGTAACCGTACGCTCTCCCCCTCGCTGCCTTCCTCCTACATCTGCAGTTTGCGTTTCCTTCCCACCGACCACAGATGTGATGTCGCCTCCAGGTGCATTCAAAGCAGAGATTTCACAGAAGGCAAGAGGGAAGTCCATGAAGGAGAGCGAGGAGGGCGGGGGGAGGTGGGTGGGGAGGGCAGCTGCTCCTCAGCAATGCATTTTGGGGACAAGGACACACTTGAATGCTATTGGTTTTGTGCAAATTAAACCAACTAATCCACGTCCTGTGTTGGCCATACAGACCACCTCACATCTGTATGCTTTACCTACAATCTGTAAAGCTAATTTGTTAAACAGCTTTCTTCTCCCATGGGAAGGAGGTCATTGGTCACAGAAGATTGATTAAGCTCTTGGAGAATCAACATTAATGAAAATCAACACTGCCTAATGAGTGTTTTTATGGCAGCCTCATAAAAAGAATTTTGGAAGAAGAAACAAATAAACAAAACCAGTAAGAAAGGCCAGAAGCCTCCCCTCCTGATGTGTCTCAATCCTTGTAAACTCAGTAGAGTTCTAAACCAGCTAGAAAGCCCCTAGGCTATGCCAGCCTCTGCACCCCTCCACCCAACCCTGATTCACTGGCATCAGGCCTGAAAAGTTTACTTGTGTGCACACTTCAGTTTCAAAGACGTGTCCCTCTGTTCAGGCCAGCTGCTGTGCAGAGAGAAAGGGACTTCTGGTAGGAGATGTGCGGTCTGAATGCCAGCAGCATTGACTGTGTGACCTTGGGCAGGGCATCTAACCTCTCCTACCCTGTTTGCCCATTTCTACATGGGATGATATTAGTTTCCCCTGTGCCTCCCCCAGGAAAGTTGTTGCAGTGAAAATCACATAAGTAGTGTGTATAGAAATGTTTTTAACCATCAAGGCCTAGGTAAATATGATTCTTGTTTTAAGGCACTGCTGGGTAGCAGGTAATAAGCCAAAGGAGGGACTTGCATACACCGGGTTTGAATCCAGACTCAGAGGCTGGTTCACCAGCTGCATGACCACAAGCAAGCTACTTAACCTTCCTTAAGCCATGCTTTCTCCAGCCATGAAATGGAATCATCGCAACTTTGTACTTTCAGAGGTGGGGGAGGATCAAACTGAGTAATGAATGCAACATGCTTAGGAGAGAACTTGGAATGTGATGAACGGTTCAGAGACAAGACTCGTTGTGATTTAGGGCTCTCATTCTCCCCACTTCATCAGCCAGTACCAGCCTACCCACGGACCAAATTGGAGGTGAGGGGGCAGTGGCAGGGATCCATGGATCCACATGGACACCACATGAAATCAGATAGCTGGGCAATACCAGCTCCCCTTGGGGCCCTGGGCTTGAGAGCAAGGAAAGGGTGGCAAGGGATTGATGAGGGTGGGAGGAGGGGGAAGAGGGGGAAAAAACAGGGCTGCTCAACTGTAAAGGGAAGACACCTGAGATGTCTCCAAGTAACTGTGACTTGGAGGATGGTTTAAGGGAGACGACAGGTAACCACTCTCCACTGCTGTAGCCAGAAAATGAGCTTAAACTGAAAAAGGAGTATTTTATATGAAGATGTGAAGACCTAAGAGGGGGAAAAAAGGAAGGAAGGAAGGGAGAGAGGGAGGGGGGAGGGAGGGAGGAAGAAAGTAACAGAAGGAAAGATGTCAGAAGGAACTTCCCCCCCACCCAAGGATGCTTCTTGTTAAATAAATATATAAAGAAAATGAATCAGTAAAAAATCTGTTCTCTCCTATTTTTTTCCATTTTGTTTTTCCAGTTCTTCACATCTCTAATTTTACCTAAATGATAATTTTATGAGCAAATCAAGTTATACATAATACATTTTATGTTTCTCCTTAGCAAAATGATTTTAGATATGTAAATTGTACTACAGAAATAAATATTGCATGTTATTCTAATTTTTCACCAAATTTACATTCCCCCTCCCATCATATTCTCTAAACCTCTCTCTCTGATGGTTTGAACATTTCTAAGACCTTAACATTTATACATTTAGCTTGGGTCTAAGGATGAAATTATTTCAGATGAGGTTAGGTGGTACAGTCTGCAACTATGCAAGTTCATAAACTCTCTTTGGCAAATATCATTATTTCATCTCTGGACCAGTGGTGGGTATAATTGCATGGAATCCAGCAGAATAGAGCCTGATGGGCCTTCTACACTTCTGTGACAAGATTTTCAAAACCTCTCCATTATACAGAACATCTTCTCCAGGCTCAAGCATATTTGAAATTCCTCTAAGACCCTGCCTCCCTCTCTGAGGAGTATATCCAGGAAAATGGATATATGAATTCTCCCCAGCCCTCAGGGCAGAGAGGCATGGCAGCTGTCTTGGCTGTATTTCTAGAACTTTTTGCTCATGATGGCATCAATTCCATGGAGAAATCTAGGGAGGCTGTACAGCCAAAAGCTTTGGCCTCTGATCCCCCAGACTGAATTCTAGTTCATCTTCTGAACATCCTGAGTATTAAACACTGCTAGTTAATTAATTTATAGAGAGCTGTGTCATTCAGCACAGTAGCTGCTAGCCTTCTGTGGCTATTTAAATTAATAAAACTAAATACAGTTAAAATTTCAGTTCCTCAGTCACACTGGCAACATTTAAAGTGCTACCTGGCCACATGCAGCCCACAGCTTCCACGCCAGGCAGCTCAGATAGAAAACATTTCCATCATCACAGAGAATTCTACTGGACAGCACTGACCTTGAAGAAAATTGTAAGTGAGGATGCTAGTCATTGTTAAGTGCCTGACGTATACCAAGATCTCCTTCATGCAGTGGTTTATTAAATTATTTGATTATCAAGAGTAAACAGCATCATGCTCACTTTCCAGCTGAAGAATTAGAGGCTAACCTACCCAGAGTCCCCTTTGTTGTTCAGTCGCTCAGTCGTATCTGACTCTTTTCAAACCCATGGACTGCAGCATGCCAGGCTTCCCTGTCCTTCACCATCTCCTGGAGTCTGTCAAACTCATGTCCATTGAGTTGGTGATGCCATCCAACTATCTCATCATCTGTAGTCCCCTTCTCCTCCTGCCTTCAATTTTTCCCAGCATCAGGGTTTTTTCCAATGAGTTAGCAGTTTGCATCCAGTGGCCAAAGTATTGGAGCTTCAACTTCAGCATCAGTCCTTCCAATGGATATTCAGGGTTGATTTCCTTTAGGATGGACTGCTTTTATCTCCTTGCAGTCCAAGGGACTCTCAGGAATCTTTTCCAGCACCTCAGTTTGAAGGCATCAATTCTTTGCGGCCTAGCCTTTTATATTGTCCAACTCTCACATCCATACATGACTATTGGAAAAACCACAGCTTTGACATAGAGACGTTTGTAGGCAAAGCAATGTCTCTGCTTTTTAATACACTGTCTGGCTAACCCAACCAGATTCCCCTCAGTTCAGTTCAGTCACTCAGTCATGTCCAACTCTTTGCGACCCCATGAACCGCAGCATGCCAGGCCTCCCTGTCCATCACCAACTCCCGGAGTCTACCCAAACTCATGTCCATTGGGTCAATGATGCCATCCAACCATCTCATCCTCTGTTGTCCCCTTCTCCTCCTGCCTTCAATCTTTCCCAGCATCAAAGTCTTTTCAAATGAGTCAGTTCTGTGCATCAGGTGGCCAAAGTATTGGAGTTCCAGCTTCAACATCAGTCCTTCCAATGAACACCCAGGACTGATCTCCTTTAGGATGGACTGGTTGGATGTCCTTGTAGTCCAAGGGACTCTCAAGAGTCTTCTCCAATACCGCAGTTCAAAAGCATCAATTCTTTGGTGCTCAGCTTTCTTTATAGTCCAACTTTCACATCCATACATGACTACTGGAAAAATCATAACCTTGACTAGACAGACCTTTGTTGGCAAAGTAATGTCTCTGCTTTTTAATATGCTGTCTAGGTTGGTCATAACTTTCCTTTCAAGAAGCAAGTGTCTTTTAATTTCATGGCTGCAGTCACCATCTGCAGTGATTTTGGAGCCCAAAAAAGTAAAGTCTGTCACTGTTTCCACTGTTTCCCCATCTATTTCCCATGAAGTGATGGGACCAGATGCCATGATCTTAGTTTTCTGAATGCTGAGCTTTAAGCCAACTTTTTCAATCTCTTCTTTCACTTTCATCAAGAGGTTTTTAGTTCCTCTTCACTTTCTGCCATAAGGCTGATGTCATCTGCATATCTGAGGTTACTGACATTTCTCCCAGCAGTCTTGATTCCAGCTTGTGTTTCATCCAGCCTGGCATTTCATATGATGTACTCTGCATAGTTAAATAAGCAGGGTGTCAAATAGAGTCCCTTAGTTGGCACCAAAACTGGTGAATCTAGGGCTAACCTTGAGACTCTGCTATAGTCTTATGATGACACCAAAGGCATAAGATGGAAGCGCAGAGCAGGTGTACATGGGCTCAAAGATGGGAGATGGTGAATGGTTGGGGCAGAAATGCAAGTAACTAACATTCACAGAACAAGCAGACCCCTCCCCTGACTATGCACCTCCAAGGAGAGAAGCAAGAGCTGCCATCTCCATGAATAGGTCAGTCCTGCTTCACACCAGAGGAAGCAGTGAGCGGTCCCCAAGATCACATGGTCTAGGACCTGGGGGATAGAAGGGGGATATAGTGCAAGACAGTGATCAGATAACACCACAGGCTGAAAATTCATCATCACAGAGGTCCTCCAGGTGCTCTCTGGGCTCAGTCCTCTGTCACTGAGGCTGGAGAGGAACTTCTTGACATTAGGACAATGAAAGCAGGTCCATTTAAGAGAAGTTCATTACCAGTCTCTTGCTGGTAGAGACTCAAGAGCATGGGTCTCATGCCCTGAGAAGTGTTGCTATGAAAGCGGCTGGACAACAGGGTCCATATGACCTGTTTACAGAGAGCTTCAGCAGCCCCGTGCATGCTTGGAAGAGTGAGCAATGCCTGGTACCACTCTTCTGAGCAGCTGTGGTGTTGGCCAATCAGAATAGCCCAGGAGTAACTGCAGCAGTGTTCTGAGGCTCTGAGTGGCAACGACTTGTGGCCATTGATGGTCACTGCTGCACACATCACAGTGGCCATGGTCAGGGGTCCAAGATACTTGGGTTGAGGATGGAGATAATTATCCAGGTAAAGGATGCACAGTGGTTGGAACCCTAGGGAGTCAGGGATGCAGTGAGGAAATGCTGCTGGATGATGAAATTATAACCATGGTGTGCTTTACAAAGAGCACAGCTAATGGTTCAAGTCAAAGAACTATATGGACACAGGGTGTATGGCTGATGGTCTGTCTCTCCTACTACATCTCCTTAGAAGAAGGATCCCTGTGTAAGTTACCCTTTCCAGTCCCACCGCCATTCACAGAAAACAGAAGACTTGGTAAGTGCCCTGTTTCTTAATGCTCCCCTAAACCAGAATTCCTCAGTGTTCACTTCACGGAAAACTAGTTCTGAAAGATGCTAATGCTAATGGGTGTTTTTTTAAAAAAGAGAAGGAAATAAAGAAAAAGAAAACCTTCCATGGTCAACTTAGTTTGGAAAGCATTGGATTAAACAAGGTTCAACAGGGCAATTTACTGTAGGATTTCTCTGAGCCTTTTAAATGATAATGAAGGGAATATAGAAAGCAGCACTTCCTATGCCTAATTGACCATGGAATCCTTTTTCCACAGAGCTTCTTTGGGGATATCGTTCTGTAGAAGCACCGATCAAGACCTCTAACTTCAGCTCACTATTGCAGGCTTTAGATAAAGCAAGTATGCCACTCTGTTACTGATTGGACAATCAATGGATTGCACTACCATATAAAACATCACTGGAAGCCCACCATCCCTGGGTTTATTTATCCATCTAGGCAACTAAGAGGTGCCTCACCTGTATTAATGTTAGTCCCAAGAATATAGATTTCTTCCTCCCGTTTCCATACCAATGATACAATGATTACTAGCCTAGTAACCAGCCAAATTCATCATCACTTTAACATTGAATTAATATGTCTACTACTATTTTAAGCATCTGCTATGTGCAAAGTATTGTGTTATACAACCTGGAGGGAAAAAGACAGATTTGTAAGAGATGAAAAGGTTCTCCCAGCTCTCCAAGAATCTAAAACCTAATTAGCGAAGTAAGAAAGGGACACCTTTGCCCCCGGGATGTCTGTGGCCCACTGCTTCTCACAACCCCACCTTCAGATGCCTTCTCTCTGGTCCCTTTATTCAAAGATGTTTCTCCAAATCCCTTCATTTTCACAGTCTCCACGGAAGCTAGTTCCGTGTTTTGGGGGCTGCGTACAGTATGTATCATTCATATGCTCACTTGTTTCTGAGCAACTTATGAAAACCAACTAGAGATTAATTCATAAAAAATAGGCCGTCTTCCCTCCTCCCTCCACAGGACCGGATCTGTTTCTCTGCACAGTTTTATTGTCTGATTGGGTTTCTGCTCTCCCCCTGCCTGAGCTCTGTAGAAAAATCATGTCTCTTTAGTATGGCTGCCACACATCTTTTCATGTGCCTGAAATATACACCATTGTGTTCCGACTTTTGTTTTGTGCAGAATCCCTTTCATGCTCTATCTTCCGCAAGGTCCCTCTGTCTTGGCAGCCAAAAACACTTGTGTCTGCAGCCAGGAGATTTCTATTGTACTTTGCACATCGCAAGTTTTTTGTTCAGCGAGGTGGCCTTTTGTAGTTGAGTTTGCTAATGTTTCCAACTGAAAACAGACACAGCTACACTTCATCAGCCTCATTCTTCTCAGAAACATGGCTGTCAGGTCCACTGAGGCAGCCAGGATGCTCCCTGCTCAAGAGGGAGAAGGTGGGCTCAAGTCAGCAGCAAAAGGAACCCGAGCGTCACTCACCCAAGGTGGAAGCTGCAGAGGTCTTTGACCACTGGGAATGCTAATCTTTTGAATGGCAGACGCTTCTATCTTTCTCCTACGTGGGCATATGCCCACTGCTCTTTCTCTGCAGCTTCTCTTCTCTCCTCCTGCTCTGGGGTGCCCACCATGATGTGGCTCCTCTGATTCCCAGCAGAGCTTGTGAATAGGGTTCAGAGACCACAAGGTCCCTTCCCTGCCCTACTCCCTACACCTCACTTTCAGTTATAGACCCAAACCAACTTCGACATCACTGTGGTCAAAATCTTATGTGTCTCATGCCCCAGCACCTCACGCCCAACTGGTAGTTGGGATTTTGGACTCAAAAAGTGTCTACTGAATGAATAAGCCCATTAACCTTGTGAGGGCTTCCCAGGTGGCACTAGTATAAAGAGCCCAGCTGCCAATGCAGGAGAGGTAAGATCCGCAGGTTCAATCCCTGGATCAGGAAGATGCCCTGGAGGAGAGAATGGCAACCCACTCCAGTATTCCTGCCTGGAAAATTCCACGGACAGAGGAGCCTGGAGGGCTACAGTCTATAAGGTTGCAAAGAGTCAGACACAACTGAAGTGACTTAGCACAGCCCAATGAGACCTGGCATCCCAGGCTTTGAAGGAGATGACCAGGCATGCCTGCCGCCTCCCATTCAAGTATCATTCCTGTCACTCCTCACTGGCACCATTCTGCAGGAAGCTGGGAGGGAGGGCAGTGGAAGTGATAGAGACTGTGGTCTGTGACATGGAGGGGCAGTCATGAAAAGTACTGACCCATGGGGGCACATGCGATACACCTGTTCAGTTAGGGAAAGGCACTCTTGGAAATCACAATATGAGAATCACCTAAGTCAGTCTGGCCTTGCATGATGGTCCCAAACTGCTCCCCTGGAGGATATGCATGTGTGTGTGTGTGTGTGTGTGTATGTGTGTGTGTGAGAGAGAGAGAGAGATCCTTCTGATTTACTATCTCAAATCAACTCTCACTTTTAGAACTTTCTCTCTTTTTTCAAATTTTTTAAATACATACCCTTTTATACAAAAGACTGTAATTTTCTTCTTCTCCCCTTCCATGTTTTCATTCATTATCCTATGCTATTCTTCACTGTGTTCTAAAACACTCTTATATCCACATCAACGTGCACTGAAAACTTACTTTCCTTTCTTACATTCCTTCCTTCCTCCCTCCCTCTCTCTCTCTCTCCCCCATCCTTCCTTTCCCTCCCTTTCTTCTCTTCTTTTTTTCTTTCTGGTAACCTTGACTCTACCTGCTCCTTTGTCTAATTACAGTTTATTAGTTGTTATGGCAACTTCAGTTGCTCTCAGTACCTCTCTCGTGATGTGGCTGCAAATGAAGACACCAGCAAAATAAAGATGGATTTTACTCTCCCCCATCTCTTCCCCACACACTTCCCCATCCTCATCATTAGCTCGACCTGATAGTTCCCAGCTGCCTCCTACACCCAGGCAACAAACAAGCCAAAAACCAGGTAAATAAAAGGCTCTGTCTCCTGTTTGTCCACAGTAGTACTTACCATTATAACATGTAACAGTGGAAGGTTGAGCTGGAGGAGCAACTCGTGATTTGTGGGACCTTGAAATACATGGGATCTTTAGAGGAGCTTCTCAGAGCTGGAGCAGCAATCACCCCAGCAGGACAGTTGTGATAGGGGAGACAGGTGGCACCTTTAGCCCTAATTCTTTCTGGCTTTACTTCCTGCCATTTAAGCCCCAAGACCCCCATGGGTCTATACAGATCACTGCTCACTAGAACTACCTCATTCCCTTGGTGCTGGCTACACTCCAGACTGATCAGGACCAAACTGTCTACCTATCAAATTCATAAAAAGATCTCCAAAATTTTCACTAAATTATTCCAGACACCATGCTCCACAACTCTCTAGGAGTGCATTCCATTTCTATGTCTTTCCAACAAGTTACTTTGCTGTCACATTGTCCCTGACGTCTGTCACCTTGATATCTAAGCATTCTGGCAAATTCTTGAGGCTGAAAACAAACACTTAAGCGGGAAGGGGGAAGAAAGCTCTCATCTCCATAGGGACAGAGCAGCACAAAGAGGCTATGATTCTCCAAGGTCATTTCTGTGCAAAGACAGCAAAACAGCCAAGAAAAGACTATGCAATCCTACTTCCAGGCCCTGACCTCCGTAATTCAACACAACTCCATCTGAAATCAGTGTCTCTGTAGAAAGTACCAAATGAGATTTTGTAGCTGCTGGCCATAGGCAGGAAGACATCTTCACAAAAATCAAGCATGCCTCCTTCTCTTCCAGGCTCTGGATTTGGCCTCTTTTTCACTGCTAGGTATTCAAGCCCTCTTTCAACCTGAATATGTAATGACATTAACTGAAATCTTCAGAGATTTTGTTCATTTATCAAATCATTAAATCATTATTAATTGTTCCATAAGCAAACAAATGTTGAAGATGGGTAAGGATTTGTAGTCTAGAAAGACAAGACAAAATATACATGGGAAAAAAATGTTTACCAAGAACCTACTGTTTGCTATTTTAAACTCTGAAAAGAGAGCAATGGATAAAACCCACAAGTATTCTGTTCTAATGGACCTTAGATAATAATGTGGAAAACAGATGAAAAACAAACAGATAAGTAAGCTCTGTTACATTAAAACACAGTACAAGATGAAATGTGATAAAACATGACCGGGAAACAGATGAAGTGCTTTCAGTATATTTTTTTCACATGAAGTTTATACAGCTGAACCAAAAGTACAATCTAGTTTCAGAATCTGGTCTATAACACCCCAGATTTCTGAACATAAACTTTTCTTCTCTAATAAGCAGATACTATTACAGTTCTTGCATTTGTCCATTGGTGACCTATGCAAAAAAAAGGGGGAGCGGGGGACTTAGCACCTATAATAGGTTAGACCAAAAACTTTAGAAGAACCTAGAGGTAGTTGAAATATAAATGGCCCAAATCTAGGAGCGAATGGGTAAATATATATATAGAACCTGTGAGATCTATTGCATCCCACTGGCCACTTGATGGATTGCTATCTAAAGGAGAATGGAATTTTCTACCCTAATTATCCAGTCAGATTCCCTTGTAGTTGCTGAAAATCAAAGTAACAACCCTAACCTCACTGTCTTTAGAAGTGAGATTTTAAAGTTTTTTTAAATATTAAAATATTCAGGGACTCATTAGGGTGGCAATTTATCTTCCAACATTTATTGTTTCCTTAGTCCACCTTATCTATCCCTGTGATTCAGTCAATGGGCAACTAGAAACTTTAGCTCCTCAAACAAATGACTTCAAAGAAACTTACTACACAGCTCCATCGCATACTCCCTGCTGACCAAGAAGTTTCCATTGAAAACAGTCACCACCTCTCATGTGTAGAGAGATCCAGGAAAATAATGAATGTTATCAACATTCAGAGGATGCATTTGCTGAAAGCATTTCAAGCAAGGGAAAAGTAAGTAACTTCTGACAATGGCTGATATTATCATCTTAATGGCAGAAGAAGGAAGGATGAAAAGAAAGAAAGAAAGGAGGGAGGAAGGAAGGAAGGCAGAGTGGAGAAAGAGAATGAGATGGAAAGAGAAAAAGACAGAAAAGCTATATGAATATCCACAAGAATTTGAACCAGTTTTGCTTTCAGTTTTAGCTTCCCATTGTGCACAACTATACAGCTGAGTAAAATGTACAGGGAAACTCTTTATAGGCATTGGACAGCAGGAAGCACAGAACCATGATCCTAGAGGGAAGGAAGACACACGTGGTGAGCTTCTCATTTGCATATGCTCTCTGGTAAGGAATGCTTTTCAGACAACAGCACAAGGAAGTGGAGTTCAAGCAGAGCTCTCTGAAAACAGAGATCAGTGTTCAGGACAAGTGATGCTCCTCAAATTTGCAGGGTAGGATAAAGGAGAAAAGGGAGATACACAGAAGGGTGACCTCAAAAGGGGTGCACATCCGCAAGACCCAGCAGAAAGTGGGTGCTCTGGCAGATGAAGGTGAGCGGAGATACAAGCGTCACACAATTCTAAGAGATAGTAAAGATACCTCACTGAGAAACTTAGGCGTTCCACTGAGACATGAGAAACATCATACCTTAAGAGTAAAAGCCATGCTCTAAAACAGGAGCCACACCCTAGAACTAAAGACAAAACTGAATTGGATCCACCCTAATAGGGAAAAGAAAAAATAATCTTAGCAGGACCAAAAGACTCACCGATAATTTAACTACTTTCTAGAATAAAATTCAACTTTGTTTTTAAAAGTTGAGCAAAATCCAGACTCCGTACAATGTGTCACCGATAAGGTCCAGCAAACAATGAGAAACTAGAACTGATGCTTTTGAGCTGTGGTGCTGGAGAAGACTCTTAAGTCTTTTGGAGAGCAAGGAAATCAAACCAGTCAATCCTAAAGGAAATAAACCCTAAATATTCGTTGCAAGGACTGATGCTGAAGCTGAAGCTCTAATAATTTGGCTATCTAATGTAAAGAGCCAACTTATTGGCAAAAATCCTGATGCTGGGAAAGACTGAGCACAGGAGAAGAAGTGGGCAACAGAGGATGAGATGGTTGAATGGCATCACCGACTCAGTGGACATGAGTTTGAGCAAACTCCAGCAGATAGTGAAGGACAGAGAAACCCAGAATTCTGCAGTCCATGGGGTTGCAAAGAGTGACACACAACTTAGCAACTGAACAACAACAACAAAATATGCAAGGAAAATGTAACCTATAAGCAAGGGAGAAAACAGTCAATAGAAACAGACCCTAAGATGACCCACATGTTAGAATTTGTAGACAGGGACTTTAAAATGGCTATTAATAAATATGTTCAAAGATAATACAAATATAACCAAAGTAAATATAGAAAAGTTTAAGGAGAGATTTAAAAGAACTAAATGGAAATTCTAACACTCAACTACAATATCTGAAGAGAAATATATTGAATGGACTTAAGAACAGATCCGAGATTTCAGAAGGAAGGGTCAGTGAGCTTTGACAGATTCATATTTATGACTCAAATAGTAGAGTCTGCCTGTGATGTGGGAGACCTGGGTTCATTCCCTAGGTTGGGAAGATCCTCTGGAGAAGGGACTGACTACCCACTCCAGTATTCTTGCCTGGAGAATTCCATAGACAGAGGAGCCTGGTAAGCTTCAGTACACAAGATCACAAAGTGTCAGACAAGACTGAGAGACTAACACACTGCACATCCAAACTGAAGACGACAGAGAAAAAGACTTTGTAAAAAATAATACACAATCCATATTCTGCAAAACAATCACAAGTGTTGTAATACACACATAGTTTATTTCCCGAAGAAGAAAACCATGAGAATAAAAATATTAAAGAAATAATAACCAAAAACTTCCCAAATAAACCAAGAATTCTGTCCTTCAAACCCAAGGCCAGTGAACACATGTAAAATTTAAAAACAATAGCAAAAACATAAGTACATCATATTTAAATTGCTAAAGTTCAAATATAAATAGAAAATGTTTTAAAAGCCAGCAAAAAATACATTATAGACAGAACAATGATGCAAACGACTAATGTCTCATCACAAACACTGAAAGCCAGACCACAAAAGAGCAAGTTCTATAAAGTACTTAATGAAAAAGAGAGCAAAACCAAACTCCAAAACTTGCCTAAAATTTTATATTTAGAAAAACAACCTTTAAAATAAAAATGAAAGAAACATATTTTTAGGTGAGTAGAAACTGAAAGAATTCATGTTCAGCAGACTTCACTACAAGACGCTATCAGAGATCTTCAGACTGAAGAATGGAACTTCTGATGTTCAAGAAGGAATGAAGAGCCTAGGACTAGATAAACATCCAGATCAATAGAAATAACATTATTTTTCCTTCTCTTAATGCGTTTATAAGTAGCCTTGACTTTTTAAAGACCTTTTTTTATTTGTTTTTTGGCTGTGCTGGGTCTTTGCTGCTGCGGGCAGGGTTTCTCTAGGTGCTGCAAGTGGGGGCCGCCCTTCCTGTGGTGCTCAGCCCTGTCACTACGGTGGCCTCTCTTGTTGCCGAGCATGGGCTCCAGGGGTGTGGCCTTCGGTATTTGCGGCACGTGGGCTCCATAGCTGCAGTTCCTGGGCTCCATGGCACGTGGGATCTTCCTGACCCAGGGATGGAACCTGCGTCTTCTGCACTGGCAGGCAGATTTTTTACCACTGAAGCCACAAGGGAAGCCCTGGCTTTGGCTTTTTAAAGCAAAAATAAAACAATTGTTTTCTTGTTTTAATACATTTAAAAGTAAAATAAGTGAAAACAATAGCAGAAAAGATGAAGGTAAGCAGAACCCTTATAAGACATGTAATGAGGTGCAATATTAACTCTAAGTAGACTGAGAAGTTCATTCCTAGAACAACTCTGAAAATATACAAGGAGGCATGGCTAAAAAGCCAACAGAATAAAGGAAAGTGAATTCGAAAACATTGGACAAATTGAAAGAAGACAGGGAAGGAAACACTGAGAAACAAAATAGAAAGGTGAAACATGGAAAATAAATAGCAAGATGACACATTAAGTCCAAAATCATCAATAATTGCACTAAAAGCAAGATGGTCACACACTCCAATTAAGGGAAGAGATTTTTCAGGCTGGGTGAAAAAACAAGACTCAATAATATTTTGTCTATAAGAGATGCTACTTAAATATAAAGGTCCCGATACACTGAAAGAGTAAGAATGGTATAAGATAAATCATATAAGAAGTAAGCATAAGAGGCCTTGCATATTCTGATAACAGGCAAACAGATATTTTGACAAGGAATATCACCAGAGACAAAGAGAGAACCATCACAGTGATAAAAGAGATCAATTCTTGTGGAAGATAGAACAATTCTGTCAGTGCTTGTAACAATAGAGCGTCAAAATACACAAAGCAGGAAATGACAGAAATAAAGGGAGAAGCAGAAAAATACATAGAGATTTTAAAACCTCTCAATCTGAAACTGTTAGAGAAACTAGGGGGGAAAAATCAATAAGGAAGTACAGAGATTTGTACAACACTATAAACTGCCCTGATCTAATTAAGATTTTTAGAACAATACAACTCTAAAACTGTATAGTATATGTACATATATATGTCAATGAAGACTACATATCGGACCATAAGTTTCAATACATTTCAGAAGGTTGAAATCTGATACATAGGTTCTCTGGCAAAGAACTAAATAAGAAACTAATAAAAACAAAACATGTAGAAATCATCCAATATTTGGAAATGAAGCGACATGCTTCTAAATAATCCACAGATCAAAGTATAACTCATAAGAGAAGTTAGAAAATACTTTGAATTGAATGATAGTAAAAACACAACATATCAACATTTATGTGACACCTTTAAAATCGTGCTAGGAGTGAAATTGTTACTTCAAATGCTTATATTAAATGCAAAATAAATTTTAAAATAAGTGACCTAAGTTTCCATTATAAGAAGCTAGAGAAAAAGAGAATGTTAAACCCAAAATAAGTATTAACGGAAGAAACAGAAAAAAAGATCACTAGAAAGATTGATAAAGTTGAGAAAACCTGAATAAGATCAATACAAAAAGTAGAGAATAGTTTAATTGTCACTATCAGAAATAGAAAGAAGATTACCACTACATTTGCACAGATCTATAAACAGAAAAGTAAGGAACACTGTAACAACTTTATGCCGATAAATTTAACAACTTAGATGAACTGAACAAATTCCTTGAAAACACAATCTTGTAAAATTGACACAAAAGCATAGAAAATAAAAATAGCCCATAGCTAGCTTTTTTAATGTGAAATTCATGACCAAAACAAAAATTTACAGTCCAGATAGTTTACCAGTAATTTTATGACATACTTAAGAAATAATGAAATCATTCACAAACACCCTCAGAAAATGAAAAAAAGAAGGACCATGTTATATTTGGTTCACAAAGCCAGAAAAATCCTGATTTCAAAACTGGCCAAAGACATTTCAAGTAAGGAAAAATTGTGGTCAAATAGCCCCCCTGAACATAGACACAAAAATCCATCCCAAAATATTAGCAAATCAAACCCATCAATACACAAGGATTTCAAATTATGACCAAGTAGGAGAAGGCAATGGCACCCCAGTCCAGAACTCTTGCCTGGAAAATCCAATGGACGGAGGAGCATGGTGGGCTGCAGTCCCTGGGGTCACTAGGAGTCGGACACAACTGAGCGACTTCACTTTCCATTTTCACTTTCATTCATTGGAGAAGGAAATGGCAACCCACTCCAGTATTCTTGCCTGGAGAATCCCAGGGACGGAGGAGCCTGGTAGGCTGCCATCTATGGGGTCGCACAGAGTCGGACACGACTGAAGCGACTTAGCAGCAGCAGCAGCAGGGTCATATATACCACTATACCAGGGAAACAAGTAGTTTAAACATTCAACAACCAATCAATATATTTCATATTAATGAAGTAAAGGAGAAAATTATATATTATATCAATACATAGTCATTTAAATTTAAAAATCATTTGTCAAAACTCAAAACCCAATCATGGTTTAAACTGAGCAAAGTAGAAATAGAAGGGAACTTCTTAATCTGATAAACACATCTACAAAAAATCCTATGATTAACAACACACTTAATGGTGAAATACTGAACTCTTTTCCCTTTATTTCAGGAAAAGAGTAAGAATGTTTCTTGCAACTTGCTATTCATTATTGTACTAGAGCTTCTAGCTAGAAGACAAGAGAAATGAAAAGTAAACAAAAAGCAAAAAAAAGATTGAAAGAAATTCGTATTATGAGAGTTTATGTCGAAAATCCTAAAGAAAACACCTAAAGAGAAAGCTATTAAAATTTAGAAGTGAATAAAAGTCACAGGATACAAAATTCACAGTGTCAGTATACAGCATTTGGATAATGAAGTTTTAAAATATCATTTGCAAAAACATCACGAGATGTACAGCACTTAAGAATAAATTAGCAAAGGATGTGCTAAAGATCTACATTGAAAACTACAAAATATTGCTGAGAGATTAAAGAGATATAAATAAATGAAGAAATACACACTGTTTGTGTATTATACAAAGAGTCAATATTGTTAGTGCCAGTTCTCCCCAGATTTTCTATAGAGTCAATGAAATCCCAATAAAAATTTCAAACAGACATTTTATAGACATTGACAAGTTGATTCGAAAATGTATATGAAGAAAAGAGGGACTAGAATAGCCTTTACAATGTTAAGTGAAAGTGTTAGCAGCTCAGTCGTGTCCAACTCTTTGCAATCCCGTGGACTGTAGCCTACTAGGTCACTCTGCCCATGGGATTCTCCCGGCAAGAATACTGAAATGGGCAGCCATTCCCTTCTCCAGGGGATTTTTCCAATCACAGGAAGATTCTTTACCATGCGAGCCACTAAGGAACCTGGTTTCCAAGCTTACAAGGTTTCCCTGGGGTGATGATTACATAGGTGTATATGCATTTCAAAGCATGTTGGATCACTCATGAGAACTGGGCCTATTTTACCACAATAATAACAATAATAAGTAATTATTATTTATGCCAATTTCTTATTGGTAGACCCCATCACAAGAAGGGAAAGATGCGTGCCGGTCGGTGCAGGCGGCAGGAGGCAAGCATCACACAATGACTCTGATGGACATTGCTGTGCCAGCTAGCTTAAACCGAAACACCCCAGAATCTTAATGGCCAAGAATTTTCCCAAAACCTGGAAGGCAGGTCATACCATAGCTAACAGACTCTGAAGGTCGCCCTAATCAGATGTGGTGATGAGTCGCCCAACGGGTCTTGTAGCTCTTGTCCACTCCTCATCCAACCCTCCTTCTCCACTGCCGACCCTGCCCACCAGCCACAGACTCGGGCTCAGGTACTAGACACTTGCTGAGGACCCAGAGGGGCAGCCTCGTAGAGCAAAGTGTCCCCCAGCCCACCCTGTGTTCCCAGGCTTGACGTGTTCTCAGCTTGTCTGGTTGGTTGCCGGCTCATTTTCTCTTCCTCTAGTTTCCTTTCTGACCTTCTCTTGGCAAGTTCCTTTCCAATTGTGTAAGATCTGATGGCCAAAATAAATCTCTTGTTCCCTACACTTATAGTGACCCTGGCCCTCTGACTGTGATAGAGTCTCCATTTCACCCCTGAGGTCAGAGCAAACCACCTACTGCAGGGATACGAGTCATGCAGGAGATTAAACCTCAGCTGAGCTCTCACAGCCATCAGAGCATCTGAAAATCATAAGATGCAGCCTTGTATTAAAATAGGCTTCCCCATGAAGCTGCCTGATACAGATTCTGATTGCAAAAACCAAGATCCCTGGACACCCTGTCTTGGATCTGTGAGGAGACCAGTCCACATAACTGAAAAGTCAGACAAGGTGTCGGGAGAGGGTAAGGTGCCTGTGCACAGAAGCAGATGCTTGTATTTATTTCAAAAAAAAAAAAAAAAAGGAAAACCCATGCACATCTTTTTGGCCAGAAAAATAAAGACTCGTTTATCAGAAACAATTTACCTGGACTTTGTATTGAGAAAATGATGGAATCTTAGAAAAAGCATCTTACATTCTCATATATATACAAATTTTATATATTGATAGATAAATGTATATGGCACCAACTTGTCTTTACTTTCTCTAATGTACATATCAGAGAAGGTGATGGCACCCCACTTCAGTACTCTTGCCTGGAAAATCCCATGGACGGAGGAGTCTGGTAGGCTGCAGTACATGGGGTCGCAAAGAGTCAGACACCACTGAGCGACTTCACTTTCACTTTTCACTTTCATGCATTGGAGAAGGAAATGGCAACCCACTCCAGTGTTCTTGCCTGGAGAATCCCAGGGACGGGGGAGCCTAGTGGGCTGCCGTCTATGGGATCGCACAAAGTCAGACACGACTGAAGCGACTTAGCAGCAGCAGCAGCAGCAGCAACATACATATATATTCAAGGTGACTTTTTTTGAAATACAATACTCTTTGCAGAATGTTCAAATACATATGAAGCATGTTGTAGATGAAACAGCTGCATTGGAAACAGAGTTGAACAATATGGCCTTTAATATCCTTTCCAACACTGAGATTCCCTGTAATATAATTTGTTATGTTTGTTTTTAAAAAAAAAAATCACTCTATTACATTATGGTCACACCTCATAAAAGGCACTATGCAAATGAAGGTGGATCTTTGTTATGAATAATAATGTTCTGATTGTCCTTTTCGTAGAAGCTGTAATTGCTGAATTAATTCCACTCTGGTGGGTGCTCCTAGGACACCGATATCTTCTCTTTCACTTCGCAGAAATCATACTCGCTTGTCCAAACTCTCCTCAAAGTCTTAAGTTCCTTGATTGCTTAGGCATTCCCTGGTGGCTCAGACAGTAAAGAATCCACCTGCAATGCAAGAGATCCAAGTTCAATCCCTAGGTCAGGAAGATCCCCTGGAGAAGGGATTGGCTACCCACTCCAGTATTCTTAACTGGAGAATCCCATGGACAAAGGGTTCTGGTGGGCTACAGTCCATGGGGTTGCACTGAGTCAGACACAACCGAGAGGCTAATACTTTCAAAGACACCAAAGGAGAAATATGCAAATTTTTTAAACAGAGCTGGGCAGTCCAGTGGGCTGAGGTGTATGGTCCATGGAGGGAGTGGTGGGAAATCCAATGGTGACACTGGTCAGGTGAAAAAAACCTTCACTGACAAGTGCAGTAGGCTGGGAGATGGTCCCAAAGACACGGAAACTCCCATCCCTGAACCCCGTTACTTTATTGGCAAATGTGACCTTGCAGGTGTGATAAGATTATCCTGGGTTAAGCAAGTGGACCCTAAATGTGTTCCCAAGTGTCCTTATAAGAGGAAGGCTGAGGGAGGTTTCAGTGTAGAAGAGAAAGAATGTGAAGATGGACCAGAGAGAGCACCAGAGACACTCTGCTGCTGACCTTGAAGGCAGTGAAGAGGCCATGACCCAAGGAACGCAAGGAGCACAAGCCTTAAGAGTGGAGAAGGCAGACGACAGTCTCCGTTGGAGCGCAGCCTGCCAGCACCTTAGTGTTGGCCCAATGAACTGCATTCCAGATTTCTGAATCCAGAATCTTAAGAGAACAAATGTGTATTATACACAATCACGTTTATGGTGATTTGTCTCAGACACCATAGGAAATGAACAGAACCAGATTAAGACATTAGATTGTTATGTGTTAGGCAGTGAAGGGTCATTAAAATTCAGGTAGAAATGGATGGAGAGAAGGCAAACATGAGGGGTGTGTGAGAGGAAAAAGTAAGAAACCACAGCTTGATTTCAGAAATAGGTAAAATCTCCCTGGGTATTTTGTTAGCAAAGCATTTTGGTATCTTCTGGGATGAAAGGTGCAGGAGAAAATGTAATATCGCTAATAAATATTCTATGATTTTCCTGGAACATGTCCTCGGGTGAACTACAGGCAGCTCTAAATGTTAGGATAAGAGATGCGGGAGGTTTGGCAGTTTGGGGTCTCGAGGGTGCCATAGAAACCATGACTGTGTTTGTCTGGGTTCCCTGGGGACTCTCATCCTCACATGTCTTCCCCCTCAAATTGTAATTCATACAGGAGCTCAAGGGGAGGGGTGGGGTGGCAGCAAAGGGCAGAATTGAGAGCTGTTTGAGGCAACAATAGCAGAACCAGAGTGTCATGAATTATTTAGCAATTAACCAAGGCAGCTTAAGACCCATTCCAAACACTGAGCAAGCAACCACTAGGTTAATCGGCATGGATTTGTCATGAGTGGGCAGCTAAACCCCTAAAGTGTATGTTGGGGACACTTGTTCATATGGGGGCTCTAAGACCTGCTAATTCATCACCCTCATATGTCATAAAATGACAATTGAGGCTCCTACCTCCCAAAAGTTGATTTTTAAACCAGAGATTTGAGGTCCCAAGACTTCTGATTCTTCATCATCTTCTAAGGGGGCCTTAAGGACTCAACAGGTGGAATTAGTGGTAAAGAACCCATGTGCCAATGCAGGAGACGTAAGAGACACGGGTTTGATCCCTGCATCAGAAAGATCCCCTGTAGCAAGCCATGGCAACCCACTCCAGTATTCTTGCCTGGAGAATCCCATGGATGGAGGAGCCTGGTGGGCTACAGTCCATGGGGATGCAAAGAGTCAGACACGACTGAAATGACTTAGCATCCACACAAAGACTCAACAGAGGCCTTGACCTTGGATATAAAAGAACGCCACATTCCAAAACAAGAATATTCATTTTCTATTCGAGCTGAGGGGAACCTTGGGGGTTGTGTCACACAAGCCTCTAATTCAACAACCGAGAAAGCATACAGTCATGGAAGTCAAGCAACCTGACACCAACACCCCTGATTTCCCAGCCAGGGATGTGGCTCCTGGACCCCAACCCTGAAGTTAATTTCTCCTTGGGAGCAGGAGATTCATGCATCACTGGGGCTAAAATCTGGGGGACATATGGACCCAAATATCCTTGTCCTTTGGAGAATGAAGGCCTTGCTCCACAGAGTCCTGGCTTTTCCTTCTGTGTCAGGGTCCACTTTGGAGCTGAAACCACTTATAAGCAGAATTAATGGAAAAGGAGCCATAAGCATGAAGTCAGACAGACCTGCATTTAAATTCCAGCCCCGTCGCTTACTTATGTGCTGTGTGATCACAGGCAACTCATGTGATCGCTCTGATCCCCGTTTCCTTATGTGTAAGTATAGAATAATAATTCCTACCTCTGAGTTGCTGTGAAGATTCGATTGGGTGATACATGGAACGCAAAAGCACTTAATAGAATGCTTAGAATACTCCAATGCGGGATGAGCACTTGCTGTGTCTGAGTTTGAACGAGTTTTCAGGAACACAAGGATGAACACAAAGGCTTCCAAAAATACCTTCACTGTTATAAAGATCTTACATTCCGCCATTAGCAACATAGAGTCTAAAAGAACTGTCGGTCTCTGGGAATTCACATTAAAATAAAAATACCCCAGAAACTGAAATCGATTATTAACACTTCAGCAGGAATTAACTGCTCAGGGAAACAATGAAGGTACTGCAGAAATAAGAGAAAAGAGGTAAAAGCCAGGGGAACAGAGTGAGTTACGCTGAACAGAACCAAACTCTTGTCAAATCCTGTTTTCTTTGGACCAAAGGGATTTCTAAATCCAATGGGATTTCTAAACTCTAAAACAATCTTAGAAGTAATGTTTTTTTAATTTTCTTGTTTCCATGTTTTGCAACAGCTAAGACTGTTGACAGGGAGGAAGGGCAAGGTCCAGATACCTCCCCTAGATCTGTCCACTGGTTCCAGCCCGGTGTTCTGGAAGCCAGGAGTCTGCCTCCGCCCATTGCCATTATTTCTTCATTGGTACATCTGGCCTTCTGTGACGTGACACACACTCACCGAACTCTTTGGCAGAAACAGTGATAAAACAACATCCTTGACTTGAAGAGTTCACCTTTGAGCAGAAAATATAGATTTGAAGCAAGTCATTGGAATATGATGTAATCCCTGGTTTACAGAAGCAAGAACTCTAGATGGAAACAGGGAAGGAAAGACTTCTTTCTGGCTGGGGAAGGCCTGGAAGGTTGCAGAGAGGAGACATTTGAGTGTTGATGTGGACAAAACTGTGGGTGGGAAGAAAATCCCCTCAATAGGACAGGATAGCCTGAGCTAAATTAAATGGGATTTTAATTTTTTAATTTCTTTTAAAAAGAGAAAGAACCTTCTATTTTATTGTATTATTTGGAAAAATATTTTATTCATTTATTTAGGCTTTCACTAGGTCTTAGTTGGGGCATGCAGGATATAGTTCACTGACCAGGGATGGATCCCAGTCCCCCTAAATTGAAACCATGGAGTCTTAGCCGCTGGACCACCAGGGAAGTCCCCAAATGGGTTAAATGGCATTTTTCCCAAACTGACTGATCACTGGAATTATCTAGAGACCCTTTAGAAAATGTTCATTATCAGATCTTGCCCTAGACACACTGAATTAAAATCTCCCAATACGGGTCCTAGAAACTGATCATTTTCTCCAGTCTTCCAGCTGATTCTAGCAGGAATGTTTGGGAACAACTGACTTTGGATACAATACGGATAATGCAAGTGATTGTCTCTAGCTCACAGAGTGCTGTGGCCACCCCCCACCAATGCCCACCAGGCTTGCTCCTGGCACTTACATGCTAGTCCACGCAGGTGGCCCCTTCATGCAGACCTGTGTCTCTGCCCCCGAGCTTCCCCTAGCTGCATGCTTGGCCCTCAGGGCTGACAACCCAGGGGCCTGCGCTACACTTTGGAACTGACTCCAAGCTGCTCACGGAGAAAACCTCTCACTACCACATGCCATGTAGGCTTCGGTCCCTCTCTGTCACTCACCCACCTGCACCCTTAGCTCACCTCCAGGCGTACTCACACTCAGATCCTTTCTGAAGTTCAACTTCTGGATGAGCCACACCTAACACACTCACACATGGCTACTGCCCGTCTCACCCTTGCAACACCCTTCAGTTTTGGATTCCCAGAGAGGAAGGACCACCCATCTCACCCAGATCAGATGTCCTGGAGATGATATTCCTCTGTGGACAGTGTTTACTACCTGTGACTATGGGCATTATGAAGTACTAGGGTTCTGTTCCAAGAAGGCGATGGCACCCCACTCCAGTACTGTTGCCTGGAAAATCCCACGGACGGAGGAGTCTGGTAGGCTGCAGTCCATGGGGTCGCAAAGAGTCGGACACGACTGAGTGACTTCACTTTCACTTTTCACTTTCACGCATTGGAGAAGGAAATGGCAACCCAATCCAGTGTTCTTGCCTGGAGAATCCCAGGGACGGGGAAGCCCATTGGGCTGCCGTCTATGGGGTCGCACAGAGTCAGACACGACTGAAGCAACTTAGCAGTAGCAGGGTTCTGTTTCCGTGCGAGGAACCTGAGACCCCAGCTGGCAAATGAGTCACATGAGGCCTCACAGAAAGGAGTAACCCAGGCTTGAAACTCAGGTTTCTTGTTCGTAATGGTTCATAATGGTTCTTGTTCATAATTGAACCTGATGAAATGTGTATGTCCTCTCCTTACTCCTTCCCAGGAAAACTGCAGACACTGACCTTCTCATAGATGCCCATACATTTCAGGCTATTCATGGACTTCAGGTGTCTCCATGCATCCCTGTGGGAACAGAATGCAAAGATTCACAGAAGAAGGCTAGTGCTTCTGTTCACCTTTCCCCCAAGATCTCACTCAAGGCCACAGAGTCCACCAGAGGCTTCTCTCTGTCATTTTGATTTAGAGCATCAGTGGACAGTGTGCTCATCAACATCTGGTCATTGGTGCAAATGCAGAGGAGGAGAGAGCATGGCTCTGCTAGCTGGGAGCATCCATTCAGGGTCAGCATTGACAACCAACAATCAAACCATGAGAAATCAAGCAAACAACTAAATCTATGGTAGATTCATTTTCAGAACCCAGGCTGCCACAATCACAGACACCCAATAAACAGTGGCCTTTCAATGCAGAGAGTGTCAAAAGACTTTCCTTTCAGAAATACATAATATTCTTCTTCACTTATCGGGGAAGACTTTCTAAAGGTGCCAGTTCACGTGATATTTGAAACACGAACATCTCAGCTGATGCTCTGACAGTGGCCATTCTTCAAGAGGCAAAAGCATAACCAGGAGCAGGAATGGCTGACCTAAATCTTGGTTCTTAGCTTGACTAGCATGGGGACCTTGGGCAAGTCACTTAAACCCTGGGTTGCACTTTCTCCATCTGCACAGTGGAGATGAAAACAGCACCCACTTTATCACACTCTCATGGAGGAGAAAGGAGTTGATATGCACACAGCACTAAGAAGGGTACAAGAACTCGGTACATAGGAATGGTCTGTCCTGGTCTGGGTCCTCTGAGAAGCAGATCATGGGCCAAAGCTGATGTGATAACCCTCACAGGGGAGGGGACAGGAAAAATGCCAAGAAACAAGAATGAGGGGAGAGGGAAGAGAAACAGAGGAGGAGGAAAAACAAACAGAAGGTCCAAGGTCACACGTCAACAGGATGACCACAGCTTCACGAGGAAACACTGCTGGGTCTTTATCCCAAAAGTCACCTCCAAAGAGGCCACCCAGAACCACCACCCAGAACCACCGCATTTAAGAATAAGCCATTGGGAAGAAAAAGACTGGACGCTTCATCTCCGGTCTCCTCGTTGCCAGTCCTTTATTGGTCATAGTTCGCCTCGCAGAGAATAACCTGTGTCCTGAGCTCAGGTCACTTCTGGAGAAGCCAGGGCCTCCATGCATCTGGTCAGTTCAGCCCTGCCCCCAGGAAAAGGCTTGGGGACTGGGCGCAGGGGTGTGGGGGTGGGGATTGTGGAGAGGACGGCAGAAGGGATCAAATTGTTCTAAGACCTCACAATAACTGGGTCTGCTACACTTATTACTGTTGCTCTCTCAAACTGTTATTTTCAAGCATGTACCTTTACCCTTTCCTGACAAGGGGTTACTTTTTATCCACCTGGTCTTGAAGAGAAGTTTCTCTCCCATTTTCTGCTCCAGTACCAGAAAGACGAGATGAAAACTTCCTCCAGTGAGTTGAATCACAATTCCATGAAAGGACCCCAGTGAATCTCAGAGAGGAAATGGATTTGTGGCCAACAATCAGATGTGTGCTCGAGATTACTGGGGGATTTTCGTTTTCCAGTTCGGGCTTTCTCCACACTGAGCTTCAGAACTGAGCGGGAGGCAGAGAAGAGTCTACCAGCAAAGGAAGAACCCAGGCCATGGAATCTCAGTGCTGAGAACAGAAGCGGGATGTGAGACCCCGGAGCTTCCAAGCCAGAGGCAGAAAGGCTTGCACCAAAGGGCGGTGCCCCCTTGGGGTCTCTGGAGGCAGACTGTGAGGCTGAGCTGGGGTGCAAGATGCCCACTAGGGATCAGCCACAGAGGAAGAAAGAGGCAAAAGCAGGATGGGCAGAGGGAGAGGAGGGAACCTGAGGCAGGTGCTCTGGAGCAAGGGGTGCCTGTTAGGGTACCCCATGTGGGCCCCAACTGGCTCAGGCACCAGCATGTGCCGTCTCAGTGAGATGTGACCTCAGGTGAGGCCACGGCATCAGTCAAGGTCCACTCTGAGATGCTGAGGGTGGGATTGCCTGTCCCACGCCTGGGCAGCAAGTCCTTCCCTGAAGGGCACCTGGATGATGCTGCTCCATGTCACTCACAGGCTTCCCTTGGCCACATGGATCTGTTTATCTAGGTATGTTCAGGGAGTGTCTCCTCCGGAACTCAGAGGGGGCCGGGGGCTGGGACGGGGGCTGAGTGGGGTGGGTGGTGGCAGGTTGCTGTGCTGGAGGAGACTCTGGAGAGTCTCCTGGATTATAAGGAGATCAAACCAGTCAGTCCTAAAGGAAATCAACCCTGGATATTCATTGGAAAGGCTGATGCTGAAGTTGAAGCTCCAACACTTTGGCCACCTGATGCAAAGGGCTGACTCATTGGAAAAGACTCCGATGCTGGGAAAGATTGAAGCAGAAGGAGAAGGGGACAACAGGGTATGAGATGGTTGGATGGCAACACCCGTTCAGTGCACATGAGTTTGAGCAAACACCGGGAGATAGTGAAGGACAGGGAAGCCTGGCATGCTGCAGTCCATGGGGTCGCAAAGAGCTGGACATGACTTAGTGACCAAACAACAAAAAATTCCTATGTAAATGAAACCCAGGCTCTTTCAGGATGGAAACTAGCTGCAATAATTATTTAAACGTCCTCCCAATTGTTTTGTTGAAATCCTAACACCCAGTGTGATGTAATAGGAGGGGGCCCTTTGGGAAGTGCTTAGATCCTGGGATTGGAGCTGTCTGAATGGGATCAGTGCTCTTAGAAAAGAGAGCCCCAGAGAGTTCCTTGCCCCCTTCTGCCAAGTGAGGACCCAGGGAGAAGACGGCCATCTCTGAGCCAGGAAGTGGGTTCTCATCAAACCCCCAAATCTGGCTGTGCTTCGGTCTTGGACCTCCCACCTCCAGAACTGCAAGAAATAAACCCCTACTGCGTATAAGCCAGCCAGTCTGTCGTATTTTTGTTAGAGTAGCAGGGCAGACTATGACAGTAGCCGAGTTACCATTAAGTGTCCAGTTGGTCTCCTTGAGGGATGGGGCCACTGTGGAATCTCAGCATGAATCTCTGCGGCAGCAGGCTGAACAGTTGGCAGTGGTGGAAATCAGCCTTGGGGAGTGGGTGTCCATGTTGAAGGGACCATGCATGCCCGCCTTCCTGGCCACCAAGCCTCATCACAGACATGCTCATGGCTAACGTCCACTTGCCCATTATTTTACCTTCATGGTCGTTTAGTGCCTCTTCCCTGGGGGCGAATTCAACTGATATTAACATGCGTACAAAGATCTTCACACACAGCACTCTCTTCCATACGCCCATTCACCAGCCCCCGCCCTCCAATCTCTCCACCTTTGTCACTCCAGATCCCTGACCAGCCAGCCAGAATCCCAAATGTTACTAACTTGGGCTCTGCCCAAGGTATAAGAGACCTGTCTTTACCTAGTAATTGAAGCTCAATTTTTCTGCCCCAAAGCCCTGGCCCCAGCCCTCAGCTTCCTCAGTCCACCTGCTTAACCTCCTTTCAGTTCAGTTCAGTTCAGTCGCTCAGTCGTGTCCAACTCTCTGCGACCCCATGAATCGCAGCACGCCAGGCCTCCCTGTCCATCACCATCTCCTGGAATTCACTCAAACTCACGTCCATCGAGCCGGTGATGCCATCCAGCCATCTCATCCTCTGTTGTCCCCTTTTCCTCCTGCCACCAATCCCTCCCAGCATCAGAGTCTTTTCCAATAAGTCAACTCTTCGCATGAGGTGGCCAAAGTACTGGAGTTTCAGCTTTAGCATCATTCCTTCCAAAGAACACCCAGGGCTGATTTCCTTTAGAATGGACCAGTTGGATCTCCTTGCAGTCCAAAGGACTCTCAAGAGTCTTCTACAACACCACAGCTCAAAAGCATCAATTCTTCGGCGCTCAGCTTTCTTCACAGTCCAACTCTCACATCCATACATGACCACAGGAAAAACCATAGCCTTGACTAGACAGACCTTTGTTGGCAAAGTAATGTCTCTGCTAACCTCCTTTAGATGCAACCAAAGACGCCCTCTGGCTTTCAGTCACCTGTTGCTCTCAGCTGTTTCTTTTCATTCTGCAGAGCATCAATAACCTCTAGCAATAGCCATCCAATCCTGTTATCCTGATGGCTAATGTTGTTTCCGTACCTTTCAAACACCTGATATATTTCACCCACTCGTCTGTTCCCCCCTGCCAGTGCCGCATCGGTCAGGTGTAAACACTGGACCCCGACTTTGTGCCAGAGGCTCTCTTTAGTCCACCTGCCTGCAGTGAAGGGCTCTTCTGGCCGACCAGAGAGTGAGCAAGCCAGCTCCAGACCTCCCTGCAGACCAACTGCATCTTAGTACCATCCTGGGTCACCAGCATCCTAGGCTGGATTCTCTAAAACTGACGCTGAGATGGAATTCGGGGTACAGTCTATGAGTCAGGGTCAACATCTGTGGAAACAAAGAAGAAACAAGCTTGGGAAGAGGGAAGTCAGACTGTGATGCAGACCTGACAAAACCTCAACCACGGGCTCTCCTGGTGGCTCAGGAATCTGCCTGCCAATGCAGGGGACATGGGTTCAATCCCTGGTCCCAGAAGATCCCACATGCCTTGAGCAACAACCCATATGCCACAGCTACTGAAGCCTGGGCACCTTGAGCCCATGCTCTACAACCACGAGAGAAGCAGCCACGAGGATAAGCCTGCCCACCATAGAGTGGGGACTACTCGCCACAACTAGCAAATGCCAACGTGCCACAATGAAGACCCACAGCAGCCAAAAATAAATAAACAAATCTTAAAAACAAAACAAAACACCTCAGCCACTCGGAGGGGGCTCTGCAGTGACAGCTGCCCATCGCTGTGTCCCTGGGCAGGCTGGGACTCAGGGCCTCTACTCCTGCACCTGGCACGGTCTCCAGGGAGCTGCTCTGGGAAGGGCATCACGTGAGAGGCAGTGAGGAGACCCAGAAGGGGCTGGGGGTGGGTGGGTGGCTGCCGAGGGCCTCCTCAGGGCTAAGCGGCGAGCTCCATGGACGCAGGCAGTGCTTCACAGTTTCCCGTGTCCCCCCAACTCAGGAAGCGCCACGTCCACCCCTGGGCTCCACTGGGACCATTTCAAGGCTAAATCAGGCCTGCAGCAGCACCGCTGTCTGCCCTCTGCCGCTCTCTGGGCCTGACTAGACCTCTCGATGAGGGGTCCGGTTATGGGCTGTCCAGAATCCAGAGCCCTTACTAACTGGCCCCTGATTCACAGCCCTTCACTCAGGCGGCCCTGAAAGGTTCATCAAAGGTTCTCTTCGCCTTCAGGGCACACGTTTGTTGAGGGGACCTCTGTGTACTCTGAGTATTTCACTGTGGAGGCAGCCTCCCCCAGGCTGCAAGCAAAATGCCATATGCCCTGCGGGCCTTCATTTAGATAATAATTAACTAAAAGGGAGAGATTGAGGGCCTGCTGTGAGCCCAGAACTCGGGTTCTCCCTCCATCCCTCCCTCCCTCTCTCCTCCTAGCTCTCCCCACCACACACACACACACTCACACACCACGCTACAGTGCCTGTGAAAGTCGTGGCATCTGTCCATCCACTCAGCACTTGCAGGGTGACCCCTAGGTGTCGGTGCTGAGGAGACCAGTAGAGTCCCTGCCTCATGGAGCTCCTAGTCTCAGGTGAGACGGGCAGATAAGGTGAGGAAGGCTGCAGTTTCCTGTGATAAGGGCTCCAACAGACATGAGTAACACTACCCCTGCAGGGACAGGTGAGGCTAAGCCCAGGGATGAATGTGGGTGCCTCCAGGCCAAGACTGAGAGGATGTCTCTGCAGCGTGGCCTGAGGGAGCTGTAAGCTGGGCGAGGCTGAAGCATTCAGTGTTGGAGGGCAGGGTGATGAGGGGGCAGAGTGATCTCAGGAAAGGCCTGAAGACATAAGGTGGGGTCCACAGGTCCTTCAGAACAAGCGAGGGGCTAAGGAGCATGTATGTAGGCAGATCAGCCTAGAGCCCTGCTGTGGATGGAGCGAGACGGGTGACGAGTCTCAGGCCCGGACACCGGGACAGTGGCGGAGCTCCAGGCCAGGATAGGAGGGTCAGGTTCCAACAGCAGCAGGGAGAACAGGAAGCTCCAGACAGGTAGAGAGACAGGAGGAGGTAAACCAATCAAACCTGAAGACAGAAACAAAGAATGGCAGAGGGTTTTTACATAAATCATAATTAGTAACACATACATGGGCTCAGTGTGGGCAAGCAATTAGACAGCTAATTACATGGAAGCTGTGTGTTCACAAAGCCAGAGAGTCTCACCCCAAAATGGGGAGCTTGGGGCTACAAAGAATCACCTGGAGAGACTGAGGCTGCCAGTGGGGCGGGTCCAGGCCTCCGGGAAATAGTAAAGGTAATGAGTGGGAGTTTGGGTGTGTGCGTGCACACGAGCGCGTGTACGTAAGGATGCTACGCATGAATCCACAGGCACAGAATTCCTGAGCACCTGCAAAAGCAGCTGGGCTTCTGGCCTAACTGGAAGAGAAATGGATTCTCTTAACCAAGTACCACTCGAAAAATGCTGCCCTCCAGCTAAGTTATTCGCCGCTACCCCAGGGCCCAGGGGGCCTGGATTTGTGCATAGCAAGAGCTCCATCTAGTGATGGGCGTTGGAATCGTTCATGGTGCCTACTGCCCCGTGGATCTTGGGGGATCCGTGGAGCAGGGGGTGGTCCACACCCCAGAGTTCCCTGGTGATGAGGGATTGCGTGTCACTAGGGGACTGACTCCTGGCCAGCCATGTTCTGAGCCATGGCTAGAAGCAGACAGGATGTTCCTTCACAGGGGAACAGTAGAAACCGCCCAAGCGCAGAGAAAATTATGGGGCTTTTTTTCCCCTTTCTGTTTCACAATTTATTTCCAGAAGCCCTTTTTGTCTTCAACAGCCTCAGGCTCTATGTGGGGTCTGCAGCTCAATTGTGGTTCTCTCTCATTTTTCTGTTTCCTTTCCCTCACAAACATGAAGGAAAAAGGCTTCCTCAGAAACAAAGGGTTTTGGATTCTTTCCAGCTGAGTGCCAGGGGTAAGTGTCCACCTGGAAAATTCAGTGATGGAGAAACCCTTGAAGGGGAAAGGGGGAAGGGGGAGGGGGGGAGGTTCCCCCTGCCGCCTGTACCTCAGTTTCTCCCTTCGCCTCAGCCCTCTCCCCCTGTAACCATGCACAGACAGCTCCCAGCCAAGGTCACATTGAAGCAGAAGCCAGACAGAGGCCAGAAATGACGAGAGGACCAGTGCAGCCATTGCTTCAGTGGGGGAAGGAAATTGGGGGTGGGGGGGGGGATGTGAAAAACAGAATGCAACTGAAGAGATTTTAAAGGTCTTATGTCTGGATTCGTGAATCGGGCAGCACCCCCATCCAGCATACAGGAAGGAGCTCCGAAGAGCTGCACAAAATGGGAGAGTTTTCCAGGCAGAAGGGAGCAGGATGAGGAAGTTTCCAGCAAAGAGTGGACTGTTTCAGGCAAGGTCACCTTCCAATGGGGGCGGCAGGGGTCTGTCAGGCAGATCGCCTCACCAGTGCCGACCAGGTCATGCCAGATGGTCTGGTTTAAGACTCCACTCCCAGGAGAGGTTGAAACTGCAATTAAGTGAGATTTGAAGTCGCGGTTTGGTGACGGAGCACAGGTGACTCCATCTGGGGCCTGTTATCTCTTTTTGACCAGGGGCAAACTTTTTTATTGTTTTTGTGGAGAAAGGAATGTGGGGCTGAGTGCTGCGGAGAGAGGCCACCTTAGGAAGTAGAGGGCAGAGGGCAATTCTGAGCAGAGAAACCAGCAATTACGGATGCTGCAGGGTCTCCAGGCCGAGGCTGCCGGCAGGTCTGGGAGATACAGCCATTCAGCACCGCCGCGAGGCGTGAAGAGATCTCACCTTGGGAGACGTGATAACAATTTCCAGTGTATTCTAGATCTAACACTGTAATACACAGAGCAGGCCGGCTGTCAACCAGCTGAAGGTGATTCAAGGATAAAGAAGCAAACCCTCCCCTGTATGCACCACCCACTATTAAATCAGAGGTAAACACGTGAAAAGGAAGGGAGAGCTAGGATGAACCCCCTTCCCTGGCACGCACGGTACATCCCCCAGCGTGTCTGCCGCTGACACAGACCACATCCCTCAAGAACAGAACTATGTTCTGAATTCAAATGCACTATCTATTTTGCACGTAGACACAGAAACAAGGCTGTTGCCAACACTCCTAATGGAAAAAATGGCAGTCTGGATACAAAGGGAAAGCAGATCCTTTCACTCTATGAAATCGTCTCCACGAAATCAGAAATAAAACTGCAAGAGAAGCAAGAAAATCTTGAGCAGGAACTCTTCCCTGGGCATAAAAATGAGTTTAACTGAGCAAAATCAGAAATGCAAACCATCCCCATCACCTTTGCCACAGGGGACTATGCCCCAGAATAGAATGTAATGCCACATTAAATGTTCCATCCACCTCTTCCAGCAACAGAGCTGTAAAGGGGGAAAACAAATCAAGGTTGCTGCTGCTCTTGCTGAAGGGGATTGGCTGGTGGCACATAAATAAGCATATAGGAAGCAGCTAATCCGGGCGTGGGATGCTGGGGCCCAGAGGGGTTGGATAAGAGGGCAGTCATCACAGAGCCGTCAAGTTAATTCTCCTCAAACCCACTTTCCCTTTCTTTGCAGAGGTTTTAGAATCTCTCAGACTTCGCCTGATGCACTGGAAGAGTATTGATTACAATCAGAACACATGTGGAGGTTTTGGAGGGGCGGTAGGAGAGAGAGCTGGGCTGGGGTGTAGGGGTATTTCCATAACAAGGACTTGGCACCAGATACAGAACGTGCCTCCTGCTGCCTTCGGCAACTGTGGCACCACCAGAGCAAGGAGACAGGTGAGTAGCACAGACCACCCTGGGCTTGGATTCCGATCCCTTTCGGTGCGGTGTGGCCTTAACCGGATCTATGGCTCACGGCAAGGCCCTCTTGGGGGCCTTGAACCTCAGTGTTCTTTCTCTTCGTGCAGGGTGAGACTTGCACAAATCTAGAAAATTCCTTTCCGGTGTGTTATCTGATGTGGGAACCCTCGTAGAAGAGTAGAGGATACATGACTCTAAACTCAGTAAGACCGAAGACCAGTGCTGACTGTGTCCACTGGGTGGGCAAGCATCACTTTTACTTCCTTCTCTGTCACTCTACTGGAAGACCTATCGCTTTTATCCTCAGAAAACAAATAAGCAAACACAGCCACTTGCCGCTAGTGAAAAGGCATACTGCTCCCTCACTTTGTAACTGCGTTCCTAGAAATCTCAGACCAAAATGGGTTGCTATGAGCCGCGTACCATTCCCCTACAGGAAGATTGCTGTAATTGGGAATTGCGTTCCACATCGAGAATTTTGGCATCAAATAAATCATAGACATTGCTAGCAGTGTGATGTAAGGGGGGAACGATAACTATAAACTTGTATGATCATTTAAAATAGTAAAATTGTGCTCCAGCTCACATAAAATGGGCATAAGTGTATTGTGCATGTTGGTTATACAAGAGACCCCGAAGTGCTATAAAGTACGGATAGAATACATAAAACCCTCATGTTAGTATACCATAAATTCAACCTGAAGCCAGCAGACTAGCTATAATAAATTTAATTAAACATTAAATGAACAATAATTTGGTTTTCTTTCTTAGAACCTGGAAGGGCTGATTTGGCAAACTTGAATCTCTTAAAAAGGACAACAAAAATTAGCTTAAGTCCCTGTGTTATTTTTCCTTTTGATTGTTTCCAGTAATAAGCAGAGGAATTTGGACAAAGGATGGATCCATCTCAAAGGAAGACAGTAGATACCAGTACACATTTGGTTTTTGAAGGTAATGATGACGGCATTTTTTTCCCAAAATAAACACCATTTAAGTGAAAGCTTATCTAACATATTTCCCCTTCACCCCTTCTTGCCTCCTCTCTTGTTCCAAAGTTGTTCTCTCTATCGGATCAAATAAAGGCCACCCAGTAAGAGAAGAGGGTCTGCCGCTTAAATCACTTCACGACATTTTGTTGACAGCTATTGGAGACCTTCACACCTTATCAGGAAAAGGAAAACAATTACGAGTCATTCAAGTGGCCTTTAAAAAGAATGTTAAAACATTTCCCTCTCACATAAGACAGTTGTAGGAATGCACATGGATTGGCCACAGCTTTTGTGGAAAACAAAGAAAATCATCTCTTATATTTTCATAGACTTTACGGTTTAATACTATCACGCAGTTCGATTATCATAGCTATCTGGTCAGGAAACTGTCAGGCACCATGATTTCCTATTTTATGTCCCAAGACACCAAAGTTTAGACAGCTGAAAGGATTATTCGGGGCTACAAAACAAGAAAAAGATCTTAAGAGCTAAGACATTATAAAAGTGTGCAGAGATGGTGTCCAGAAATATTTAATAAACAAATATGAGTCCTCAAATCCTAAAAGAATAATAATTATAGGAGGTAACTTAGAGGTTTCGCCCCATCCAAGAGTCCCCTTCGTAATACTCAGTTCATTTCAGATCATCCAGTGGTCCACAGTGGTCTGTTCTGTTCTTACTGGGACACCCTAGAAGGGTTAGTTATCCCACAAGGCAGAGCACTCCATTTTCCTTTTTGGCTGTGCATATGGGATCTTAGTTCTCCAACCAAGGTTCGAACATGCGCCCCCTGCATAGGAAGCATGGAGTCTTAGCCGCAGGATCACCAAGGAAGTCTCTTTCTTATTAATGAAGATGGGATGAAAATGTTTGAAAATTACATTTCTGGAACAATAACAGAGAAACTTAGCTTCAGTAGAACATGACAATAGTTGGATATAGTTGTGGGCACTGCCCTCCAAAGTTGGCTCCTCAGCGAGCCTTAAGCCACCTGGTTCCATCAATCATCCAGTATCCTCTTCTTGGACAGGGCTAGCTCTGTGCATACTTGAATCACTACGTGCAGTGTAAGCAATGCTCCCAAGGTTAGACCAGAAATCCTAGAGTTCTACTGAAAGACTCTCTTTGGGAGCCCTTAACTCTCACACTGTAAGTCTCACTACCTACAGCTGCTGTTCTGGTAAGGCTAAACACAGGTCCCCCCAACTCAGCCCCATCCCTTTAGCCATGGATCACACTGGAGCAAGCTTCCCTGGTAAATTAGACAGTAAAGAATCTGCCTGCAATGCAGAAGATGCAAGTTCTATCCCTGGGTCAGGAAGATCCCCTGGAGAAAGGAATGGCAACTGACTCCAGTATTCCTGCCTGGAGAATTCTATGGACAGAGGAGCCATCCGATCTCAAAGAGTTGGACATGACTTAATGACTAACACTTAAACTGGAGTAAAGCCATCTTTAACTTTCCAGTCAAGCTTATATACACGCTGTATACCACTGAGTTGACTTCATTCAATGCCGCGTGGGGCAGAAGAATTGCCAAGAGGAGACTTCCCATGTTCCTGACCCACCAAACTGTGAGATGCAAGAAAATTTGATAGATGGGCATGTGTTCCTTTCTCCCTAAACTTCATATTCTGCCACAAACTCTGCATTCATCGGCTCACTCGTTCATCACACACATTTATGAGAACTCCTATTGTGTTCTAGCATTTTGAGTGACACTGGGAATAAAAAGGGTGATTAAAAAAAAATCCACCATCTCTGAGCTCGGGAACATCACAGCAGAATGTATGGGAATTCATAAACTAATAATTAGAAGAAGACTTAAAGGGTTGAAGGTAGAGGTAAATGTGGAGGTGCTATGAAAGCAGAGAAAGACCTAGAGTTGGGGAAAAGATGTCATGGAGGTTTTTGCCTCCATAGAATCATTGCTGTTGCTTTGTCGGTCAGTTGTGTCTGACCTTTTTGTGACCCCATGGACTTCAGCCCGCCAAGCTCCTCTGTCCATGGGATTTCCCAGGCAAGAATACAGGAGTGGGTTGCCATTTCCTTCTTCAGGGGATCTTCCTGATCCAGGAATTGAATCCGCGTCTCTTGAATTGGCAGGTGGATTCTAACCACTGAGCCACCAGGAAAGCCCCATGGAGTCATAGGGAGGAATAAAAGTCAAGACAGAATCACCCAGGCAAAATAAAGACGCTTCCATGGTGACTCAGCTGGTAAAGAATCCGCCTGCATCGCAGGAGACCTGGGTTCCATCCCTGGGTTGGGAAGATGCCCTGGAGGAGGGAACGACAGCCACCTGCTCCAGTATTCTGGCCTGGAGAATTCCATGGACTGCACAGTCCATGGGGTTGCAAAGAGTTGGACATGACTGAGCAACTTTCACTTTATTTCAAAAGGATTTTTCAAGGACAGGGAGCAGCACTTAATGGCAAACAGTTTTGAAAGACACATGCATTAGAAACTGAAGCCCAGAGTATGAGGAAGTGGTTAACGGTGACGAGGGAGATTGATAGAAAATGATAAGAAGCAGGAAAAGTAAGCACAAGCAAGATCTTGGAAAGCTGCTAAATGCCATATATGGTAGTTAGCCTCCAAATGGTCCCACCATGAACGGTTCACTCTAGCATCCAGACTTTCGTGTGGCCCCTCCTGCATGGAGGTTGGTCTGTGCCAGAGCATAAAGCAATGTGATGGCATGTCACGCCTGAAATTAGGCTGTAGAAGGCTGAGGCTTCCATCGTGCATCCTCTCTCTCTCTCTCTCTCTCTCTCCCTCTCTGCCTCTCTTTTTGGGGAAACACTTCCCAATGGAGACCCATGAGGTAAAAAACTGAAAGTTCCTGGGACTTTCTGATGGTCCAGACACTAAGACTCCATGCTTCCAATGCAGAGGGCATGGGTTCAGTCCCTGATCAGGGAACTAGATGCCACATGCTGCACCCTAGAGTTCATGTGTCCCAACTAAAGATCCTGCATGCTGCAAGTAAGACCCAGCACAGCTAAATAAATTAATTCATTTTTAAAAGCAGACACATTACTCTGCCAACAAAGGACAGTATAGTCAAGACTATGGTCTTCCTTGTGATCATGTACAGTTGTGACAGCTGGACCATAAAGAAGGTGAAGTGCAGAAGAGTTGATGCCTTCAAACTGTGGTGTTGGAGAAGATTCCTGAGAGTCCCTTGGACAGCAAGGAGATCAAACCAATTAATCCTAAAAGAAATTAACCCTGAATATTCATTGGAAGGACTGATGCTGAAGCCGAAGCTCCAGTATTTTGGTCATCTGATGTGAACAGCCGACTCCTTGGAAAAGTCCCTGATGCTGGGAAAGATTGAAGGCAGAAGGAGAAGAGGCGTTAGAGGATACAATGGCTGGATGGCATCACCAATGCAATGGACATGAACTTGGGCAAACTTCGGGAGATGCTGAGGGACAGGGAGGCCAGGAGTGCCACAGTTCAAGGGATCACAGAGTCAGACACAACCTGGCGACTAAACAACAGCAACAAAAAACCTTGAAGTCCTGCCAGCAGTCATGTGAGTGAGTCTGGAGGAAGAAGCCCTCAGTCACAGTTAAGTCTTCAGAGACTGAGGCCCAAGCCAACAGCCTGACAACAACCTCATGGGAGACCCTTAGCCAGGACCGCAGGTAAGCCATGCTCAGGTTCCTATAGCTCAAAAGCTGTATGCCAAAGTATTTACTGTTTTAAGCCACTAAATTTGGGAATTATTTGCTGTGCAGCAGTAATAACTAATATTCAATGCTGAGAGATTTAAACATTGTCCTGAACTTGATAGGAAGCCTTTATAGGATTTTAAAAGGCTAGACAACTCTTTGAACATTGGAAAGGTCACCGGGTTAGCAGTGTGGAGGGTAAAGTGAAAGAGAAGGGGGATATATGAAAGAGACCACCATAAAATCCAGTTCTGAGCAGATAAAGAACTGTACCAAAATTATTGAAAAGGAAAGAAGAAAAGGATGAAGATTTAAGCTATATTACTCTTGATGAAGGTGAAAGAGGAGAGTGAAAAAGCTGGCTTGACACTCAACATTAAAAAAATCAAGATCATGGCATCTGGTCCCATCACTTTGTGTCAGATAGAAGGAGGGAAGCTGAAAGCAGTGACAGATTTTATTTTCCTGGGCTCCAAAATCACTGCAATGGTGACTGCAGCCATGAAATTAAAAGACGCTTGCTCTTTGGAAGGAAGGGTATGACAGACCTAGACAGCGTATTAAAAAGCAGAGACATCATTTTGCTGACAAAGGTCTGTATAGTTACAGCTATGATTTTTACAGTAGTCATGCAGTCATGTATGAATGTGAGAGTTGGACCATAAGGAAGGCTGAGCACTGAAGAATTGATATTCTTGAATTGTGGCTCTGGAGAAGATTCTTGAGAGTCCCTTGGATGGCAAGGAGATCAACCAGTCAATCTTGAAGAAAATCAGTCCTGAATATTCATTGGAAGAACTGATACCAAAACTGAAGCTCCAATACTTCAGCAACCTGATGCAAAGAGCTGACAAATTGGAAAAGACTGATGCTTGGAAAGATAGAAGGCAAAAGGAGAAGGGGGTGGCAGAGGATGAGATGATTAGATAGTATCATCAACTCAATGGACATGGAGTTGAGCAAACTCTGGGAGATAGTGGAGGACAGACGAGCCTAGCTACAGTCTGTGGGATCGCAAAGAATTGGACACGACTTAGCAACTGAATGACAACATTGTCAGGTGACAAAATCACTCAATCCCAAGAGCATGAGGAAGAAAGTATACATTTGAGTATCCTATAATAATTTTAATTTTTCTTTGCTTAAGCCAAAGATGATTTCTGCCAATCTTGATGCTCCCTTAAGAAATCCAAGACTAAAGATATAGATTAATTCCTCTGCCAAGTCCCCAAGGAAGCAGACAGCAATGCTGCTATGGGAGAATTTGATCACAGACAACTTCCCCTGGGGAAAATTTCCCTTAAAAGTAGTAAATCGGATAAAAGAGGTGTGAAATATCTATATTAATTAGGGTTCTCCAGAGAAACAGTCAGTAGTGAGTGTGTGCACATTTGTGTGTGTGTGTGTGTGTGTGTGTGTGTGTGTGTGTTAGAAAAAGATCTTTGTTAAGGAACTGCCTCATGTGATGGTAGGAGTTGGCAAGTCCAACATCCACAGACTGGATTAGCAGGCTGGACACCCGGGAGAGATTCAGTGTTGCAGTTCCAGTCATCTGTTGGCAGGATTCCCTCTTGTTCTGGGGACCTCAGATCATGCCATTCAGGCCTTCAACTGATTAGACAAGGCCCACCCACTTTACAATGTGCAATCCGTTTTACTCAAAGTCCCCCAGTTTAAATGTTAATCTCATCCACAACACCTTCACAGGAACACCCAGAACATTGTTTGATCATGTGTCTGGCACCATGCCCTGGCCACATTGACACATAAAGTTAGCCATTCTGAAATGCATGGCAGGCCGGGGTGGGGAGATAAAACTGGTGTTTACCATTGTTCATCATTTAACTCTTCTTTGCGGCCAACACAGCCCCCCTGTCAAGTGCTATGTGCATAGTAGGCACTGAGCTAAACAGTTCACGATGACATTCACAGTCCCTGACACGTCCACACAAAGTCAGTTTGACACTGACAACATTAAAGTCACAGAAGGGGCTTTGAGGTCCAGTGTTTGCTGGGGAGGTGAACAAAAAGCTCACACCAATCAACATGTGCTCTTCTTTTCTTAGTTGTGCTAGTTTCTGCTGTACAGCAACGTGGATCAGCCGTAAGTATACAGTATTCCCCCTGCCCCCCCACCCCCTAGGCCATCACAGGGCACTGAGCTGAGCTCCCCGTACAGCAGCTCCCCATTAGCTCTCTATTTCACACATAGGAGTGTATGTATGTCACTCCTACCCCCCCCCCCCAATTCGTCCCTCCCTCTCCTTCCCCCCTGCTCTGTCCATGCATCCATTCTCTATGTCTGAGTCTCTGTTCCTGTCTGGCAGATAGGTTTATCAGCGCCGTTTCTCTGGATTCCACATATACGCGTTAATACGCGATATCTGGTTTCCACTTTCTGACTTACTTTACTCCACATGACGGATCCTGGGTTCATCCACATCTCTGCAAATCACCATGTGCTCCTCTGACTGTCCTCCTTTCCTTGTGGTCTCTGCAGCAGCAGGTGGAGAGTAAGGACAGTGACTGTTGCAGGTGCCCCTCCCCAGCCCTAATGAATCCTTGCAGGTTGCAGACCAAGTCCAGCACTGCTGTCAAAAGTGAAAGGAAAATGTCCTAGAAAGAGATGATTTGTCTACATCTGGGAAGATAGCCGTCATTTTGTGTGAGTCTGTTTTGCTTTTCCTTCAGAAGAGAGTGAGGGGAAAGTAAATGAGCTTTTCTCACTTTGGAAGAATATGACATTCAGGATGCGGCTGGCTGTGGGCGGGTTGGTGGGGTGGGGAGGGTGCGGTGTTCAGGGCTCGGTGAGCTAGTGAAGAGTGAGCAAAGACTCAAGACTGGACACACACAGAGCACAGGGTAGGCAGACACCCCTGGGGCAGAAAGACCTACTCTTCCACCTTCGCTGACTTTACTTCCCTATGGAGATGCGTCTGGTGGGGTGGTCAAGACACCCGTGTCTCTGTAGCCTGATTAATCCCTGAGAAAATGCTGGTTGATGGTTTTCTTGCTCATTAAGTTTCTTCCCAAGGAAAAGAACTTAATTTGGTCCACAGACCCCTCAGGAAGCCAGAGATAGAAATCAGCGGAGTCCGTGAACTTGGATGTATGTGTATATATATATATATATATATATATATATCTCACTACTTTCTAGCTGAATTGAACACATCCCAGTAATCTGGATGTATTCAATGAGGCCCAGCAATAATCAGCAGCATCCGTTGCAGACATCTGAAAGTGTCTTTGAGTTCATCTCCTTTTCATCCTGCTTCAAGCTGGTGGTCCTTGTCCAGACCAGGATTCTGCAGGTCCCAAAATGTAAGGTAACTGAGTTTTCCTGTATACTCAGTTGCTAGTGAAAAAGCGAATGCTGCCTTTTGATGCCCATGTAGAGCCTTGGATCCACTTTTAACTGCTTAGAAGCCAAAGAGCAGGAGGAATGAGTACATTCTCTTCTCAAAAAAACCTCCCAGGACAGGTGGGGCTTTTCATTTGGATACCAAATTATAGAACCAAATCACCGTGCTGAGTCCCCGTGTGAGTCACTGCAAGAAATCCAGTCCCTCCCAGGAGGAGTACTTGAACTTTGCACAAATCTATCTTCAAGCTGTTCATCAGCTTTCTCTCCAAGTCACTGCCTCAGGTTTTTGTCCCCTTTACCTCAGATTTCTCAAGGCTGTTTCTCTGCACTGCCCCAGCCCTCTATCGGCTCCATCCCCCTAAACTGTAGACCTAAATCCTTCCATTACAGCTCTAAGCACAGCTCACCCAGAACTGCAATAGTTTAAAAATGTGACCGAAGTTTAGGGGGAAATGGAGCTACAAGAATTAAAAGAGAAAATTAAAATTAAATGATGATGTATAACTCTGCCAAAACCACCAACAAGTCCCTCCATAGGGGTTATGAATGGTCATATTTTTTTCTCAGCCTTTTGCCATGTGACTAGGGCCCACTGACCACCCAGGCCTGTAGTCCCTTCAGTCTGTCCACTTCCCCTCAAGGTCAGGTTGCCTTTCCCAACTCTCAGGCTCCAACTAGAGAAATCAAATCCTATAAACTTCTCTCAAATACTCGTATGAAGACAGCCTTATTTAATTATATTTGTAACATATTCATTTATTTGGCCACATCAGGTCGAAGTTGCAGCACATGGACTCGTTAGCTGTGGCATGTGGGATATAGTTCCCCGTCCAGGGATCAAACCCAGGCCCTCTGCATTGGGAGCGTGGAGTCTTAGCCTCTGGGCAGTCAGGGAAGTTTTATTTGATTATTAAGCAGAATATCTAAATCTGAAGGATAGGAATTGAGGTCATTTCCCCCAGTTCCAGGTGATACCACCCTCAAAGCTGCATGAATACGATGCTTGAAAAGGTGACCCCTTTAAGTAAAAGGAAAACCTGCAGGGCACACCCAAAATGAACCATCTGGGGAATCCTGTGCAGCTTCTCAGATAGCTGAGTGGGTAAGGTATTATCTGCCTGCACTGCAGGAGATGCAGGAGACCTGTGTTCAATCCCTGAGTCAGAAAGATCTCCTGGAGGAGGGCAAGGCAACCCACTCCAGTATTCTTGCCTTGAGAATCCCATGGACAGAGGAGCCTGGCGTGCTACAGTCCATGAGGTCGCAAAGAGTCGGACACGACGGAGCACAGGGCACACATGAGCAGCTTCTACGTTGTTCTACATTGTCCCAGGGTAGAAACTACATGGACTCCCCCAAACATTGTTTCAACAATCTTGAGATCTATTTTGCACCTTGAGAATAGAAGCGTTGGTAGCATTCACACAGCATTCTGGGGGAGAGACAAGGAGGTGTCTCTTACAGAACAGGGAAGAAGGAATACCTAATTGACTCCAGTGCTCTTAGGGGAGACCAGAAAAGGCTCCCTGGAGGAGGTGTCCCTTGAGTTAAAATGAAGGATGAGTGTACATATCTGTGCCGATTGGCCAGCCAGCTCACTGTGTGCGTGATACAGAATGGTAAGGACAGGAGCCCAAGGGCTCTGCTGGCCACCTCACCTCCATGACTTTCACTGAACCTTGAAATGACTTTTGAAGTTAACAATCACCTCATATAATAGTAGACACTTAAAAGACGTGAAGATTTTGTTAAATCCCCAGTTAATCCAACAGCACATCTCAGTCATTGGTGGCCATGTATTAACTCTAAGAAGTGTCCCTTAGATTTCCTAGCAATCACCCATAGCCAGACAAGCAGGTGACCCTTAATATAGATAAAGAGAGTTTAAGGAAAGCTATGAAATCACTTCTCAGGCAAGGTATGTTCATTTTTGTAAAATCCTCTTGGTATTGAGAAGGAAAGTGTCAGAGGACAAGTTTGGAGTAGGGGATGGGGGTGGGATTCTGCCTCTGCCTGTGTGAGCAGAGGTCTGTGCAATTTGCATCTGAATTTATCTTTGCTCAAGATATCCAACTTATTGTCCCAAACTTCTGCTACCCAGCAAAGGAGCCTAGAAATAAACTGTATGCTTTCAAAACAACAATTAAAAAAAAAAAACAGGAGGCAACTATGTGACTAATTCCAACATAGCGTTCATGGTGTTGCTGCTGCTGCGTCGCTTCAGTCATGTCCGACCCTGCGCGACCCCATAGACGGCAGCCCACCAGGCTCCCCCGTCCCTGGGATTCTCCAAGCAAGAACACTGGAGTGGGTTGCCACTGCCTTCTCTCGATTCATGGTGTTAGTAGATGCTAAAACACACACAGAAAAAGAAATGTGTTCTCTGGAAGAGAACAATGTCTGAGGAAGTTTGAGTACTTTTTTTCTTAAATTAAATGATGCCTAATGAACTATTACAGCAGCCTCCCTGCTAATTAAAGGAATAAATTGAACTTTCTGAACATTTCACTGCTTGGAAACCCTCTGTTTCTGGTGTTTTCTAGCTGGAAAGCAGGTTTCCATCCCCAAATGGGTCAACTAGTTAGAGAAAAGAGGCATCAAGTGCTGGTTGAGGTGATCAGACTAAGCCTCCTAAAATAGCAGCCAGATGTGTCTGCAGAAGCGGTCCAGGCGTGCTGCGGATACCTGTGTCGCTACTGTATCCCTAAGTATCCAGAATAGCTCTGGTACTCATCTCATCTCATCACACGGCTTAGCACTTCAGTCACTTTAGTCACATCCAACTCTTTGCAACCCTGTGGACTTCAGCCCTCCAGGCTCCTCTGTCCATGGGATTCTCCAGGCAAGAATATTGGAGTGGGTTGCCATATCCTTCTCCAAGGGATCTTCCCAACCCAGGAATCAAACCTGCCTCTCTGATGTCTTCTGTATTGGCAGGCAGTTTCTTTACCACTAGCGCCACCTGGGAAGCCCAGCTCCGGTGTTAGTAGATGCTAAAACACATACAGAAAAGGAAATGTGCGTGTGAATGAATAAATGAATGACTGCTTACCTGGCAAAGAGCCCTTTGGCTTTCAGTCTACCTTGAGGGTCTGACTTTTCCTAATCCAGAGTGTGAGTCAACCAGTCAATAGCAGGTGATACATAAACGCATCAATATTAACTTGGCCAAAGAGGTTAAGAGACTTGCCCAGTGTCACAAACTAACACGCAGGCCAGGTCGACCACCTCCCTTTCTGGAGATCCTATTGAGAAAATGTCTACAAACCGTGCCCTTGAATCTGCCCACTATCCACCAAGAGAAGGCACTTGGTGCAAATGCAGACCCTTTGCAAAAGGACTCAGCAACTCTGCTAGAAGACATCAACAAAGCTGTTCACTTCCTCCTGTAATTCTGTACTCAGTGCATTTGTCTCAGGCTCCTGGGGATCTGGGGTATCATGTTACATGGTGTCGTCCAGGGCCAGGACTCTTAGCAAGTTTTGCTTTTGTCAACATTATGCACTGTACACATTTTTTTTTCCTTTTGCTGTGGGCAGCTGAAAGTAAGTGACACTAATTTCTATTCTGCAGTTATCCAAATATTGCACTCACAAAGCAATCAGTAAACATAATGACTGCTCATCAATAAAGCAGAGGAGTATCTGAGAAGCCGTCATTGTCACCCCCCAAAAAAAATTAAAAAAGAAAAAGAAACAACAAAAATGCTGCCAAATGGTAGGTCCCTTATCTTAATTACAGGCTGATTTGCATTTAAATGAAGGTTATTCTATAATTACCACTGGATGCTTTGTGTTGGGGTTGAAATACCACTCTGAGGGCTGTCTGCCCATTTCCTTTCCATTTCCCCCTGTCACCCTGCTCCTCTATAAAGTCTGATGCAGTCAGGCGCAGAGAGGTGCTGGCTCTTAATCCCGTTTCAAATGCATCACCACCTGAGGGCACCTTGTGGATTCTGGGGCAGTCCTTCTGTAGGATGACATAGACAGAATCTTCCTCCCCCACAATAAACAGCCTCAAGATCTGCCAGTTTGAGAGCAGGATTAACTTGGCCTGACTCTGCGCTGTCTGTGGTGCTGAAAATCCCCACTCCCTCCTCTGTGCCCCCACTGCATCCCAAACGCATTGTACCATTCATTAACAAATGCAGTCCAGTCTTGCCATTTTTGAGAGTGATGTTCTATGACATCACCACAAACACTGAATTAGAGGAATTGGACCATCGATACTCGAGCAAGTACAGGGTTAGGTTCCTATAAGCCTTTGGACACAGGTTCTTGTCAACCCAACAATACAAAACCTTGTTTTGTGTTTAGACACCTTATTTAATATTCAGTAAGTCCCCTACATGGGGTTTCCCTGGTGGCTCAGAGGTAAAAAGTCTGCCTGCCATGCAGAAGACGCAGGAGTTGCAGTTCGATCCCTGGGTCGGGAAGATTCCTGGAGGAGGGCATGGCAACACACTCCAGTATTCTTGCCTAGGAAATCTCATGGACAGAGAAGGCTGGCGGGCTACAGTCGAGAGAGTCAGATAGAGTCGGACACAGCTGAACAACGACAAAAAATTCACAGATAAGGAACTGGCATATAATGGGGATGGACTGTGCTCACCAAGCATCTCCTTTGTGAAACGCACACGAGATGCTCTGCAGGGTCTAAGTGAGTAAACCACAGAAGAACAGCGAGTCACCTCCCCTGCGGGCAGCTTAGTCTTCAGATGGTGTTGGGGGGGGGGGGGGGGGGGGGGGGCGGGCGCAGGGAGCACACAAAGAGAAACTGATCCAAAAAATATAAACAGAAAAATAATAAAATATTTTCAAATCATGATGATACTATGAACGAAACAAACCAAAAAATTTAAAAAAAAAAAAAGAGAGGGGAAAAAAGCTATCGAGATTCAGAATAATAAAGGGAAAAGGAAAGGGCTTGTTTGAGATCGCAGGTAGCAGTGATGGGAAGCCTTGAGAAGCCCCAAGGAGTTGGGAAGTGATGGAGAGGGAGGGGCATGAAGCAGGAAGGACAATAGGCATAAAGACCCCACCCCAGGAGAGGCGTGTCCCACAGGTCAGACCAGTGGGACTAGAGACTCGGACAGGGGAAGCAGAAGAGACAGTATAAAACAGGCTTAGAGACAGAGCCCGAGCTGGCCTGGAGGGCCTTCTAGACCCAAGGTATACTTACTTACCGGTTTTCAGATCCCTTTAGAACAGATATCTCCTAAAGCCTGAAAAGATGCCACATGAAGCAGGCATTCAGCAAACGCTGACTAACTCACTAGTGAGTGAGTCAGGGTACTGCAAAGCATGATGAGTGTGTCAGCTCAGGAATGAGTTTTACTGTATGTAACAGAAGAAAACTCAAAATATGGTAACTTGAACAAAATCAAGATTTATTTTTCTCAAGGAGAACTCCACATGTGGGCAGTTTTTGACATTGATTTAATGGCTTAATTACGTCAAAACTAAGTCTCTGAAATTTGCTTGGTCTTTGCCACATGGTTGCAAGATTTCTACTCTAGCTCTAGCCATCACATCCTAGATCCAAAATGAGGGAAGTACCCAAAGTGTATGTGCCAACTGAGTCCAATCCCCTTACAGAGTTTTCCTGGAAGCCCCAGCCAATGACATTCGCTGATACCTCATGGGCCATAACTGTGTCCTGTGTCCATCTCTAGATACAAAGGAGGCTAAGAAATGGATTCTTTCTTGTTGGATCTATTACTACCCACAACACAGTCATGTTCATAAGGAAGAAGGGGAGAATGTCCAGAAACTGGTAGTCTGTGTTCCCCGGAGATGAGGGCACATGCTCCAGCCAATGCTTTGGAAGTGATGGAGCTATCAGAGGAAAAGAGGCCCTCTGGATAAGGAGGACTTATATAATGGATTTACATAGTGGATATGAGAGTTGAAAAAGGATGGAGAAAATCATCAAGTCAAAATAACTCTACTCTTTCTCCTTACAAAAGGTGACCCTTTCTGTTTCAGAATGAGAGCCTCTCAAGGACCATAACAAATACCTAAAATTCAAAGAATTGGCCACTCTTAACTGGCAACCCAGTATTCTTGCCTGGAGAATCCCCAAAGACACTGGAGCCTGGAGTCACAGAGTCGAACATGACTGAAGCGGCTTAGCAGCCACTCCGTTTAACTAAAGCAAGAAAGTAACACATGTATCCAGGTTCAGCCCCTAACATTATTTTCCGATTTTGCTTACTGATGGCTTTAGCCAGTCATTTAATAAGTCTCCAGGCCTTGGGAGGATGCATCATAGGGCAAATAGATTTTGAAGTAGAAAGAAGGGGGAAAACCTTCTAAGATCCCAAACAAGGCCATTGCTAAAGAGCTGGTCCTGGAGAGATGAGTGAAGCAAAGCCAGTCGGCAGAGTTGAGAAAGCTTCTTCCCAGGGGATGGGGCTGACATTGTGACCTACAGGATCAATGGGTGAGGAGCTGGTAAGAGGATTCCAGTCCCAACAGCCTTTGCAAATGTCAGCGAATGAAAATCAAATCAGGGCCAAAGCCATGGGTAAGTGATAAGGGGACCAAAGAGATCATCTTAGTTGTCTTTGCTCATTTATCAGAAACCCTGCCTACTGGAAAGCTTCTTCACTTCTTGGCTTCTTGCAGCAATTTCTGGACACATGCCATGCTAGTGCTTCACTCTGGGCTGGTCTTAGCTCTCTTGTGCTCTGCACCCTGAGCTAGATATTCACCACTTGAACCTAAAGGGCAGGTAGGAAAGCAGCCTACTGCGTGACTTGGCTCAAACCTGATGGAGCAGGTGGCTCCCGCCCTGGGTGGGACAGAGAAGTCTGATACCCTTCCCTGGCCCCTGCCAACTTGCTCCTCCCACGCTCCTAACCTGCTGGGCCCTGTCCCTGTGTACAAGCAGGTAGGCACCTGGCACAGCAGATGTACCCAGCGACCACAGTACCAATGTCCCCAGGCATCTCCATGTATGAGCAACCCCTACCCAACTGCTGGGGGAAGCTTTCCAAACACAGATCCCACCATGCCAATCCCCTACCCCGGACCCTCCCGTGGCTTCCATAGAAGATAAAGTCCAACCTCTTTGGCATGACTCAAAGACCCTCCCGCAAACCCGTCCTCAGCCCAACACTCCAGGTTCCCACACTCACCTCCTACTCTTAAGCCACATTGGCTGCTTGCCACTTTCCAAACACATCATGCTATTTTCTCGACTTTGGGTCCCCTTCCCGGCAAGCTGCCCTCTCCCCACTCTCCTCGTCTGAACCCTTACAACCCCAATTGTACACTACCTCCTCTAAAAAGCCTCCCACCCTGCTTAGAGTTAGTTTTCCTTTTCTTTTTTGCAATTATTCCTGAAACTATTTGCACATCAGCCTCCCTGATATAGTATTTGCTGTTGCTCAGTCACTAAGTCATGTCTGACTCTTTGAGACCCCATGGACTGCAGCATGCCAGGCTTCCCTGTCCTTCACTATCTCCTGAAGTTTTCTCAAACTCATGTTCATTGAGTCAATGATGCCATCCAACCATCTCATCCTCTGTCGTCCCCTTCTCCTCCTGACATCAATCTTTCCCAGCATCAGGATCTTTTCCAATGAGTCAGCTCTTTGTGTCAGATGGCCAAAGTATTGGCGTTTCAGCTTCACCATCAGTCCTCCAATGAATATTCAGAGTTGCTTTCCTTTAGGATTGACTGGTTTGACCTCCTTGCTGTCCAAGGGACTGTCAAGAGTCTTCTCCAGCACCACAGTTGAAAAGTATCAATTCTTCAGCACCCAACCTTCTTTATGGTCCAACTTTCACATCCATACATGATTACTGGAAAAACCATAGCTTTCACTATACAGACCTTTGTCAGCAAAGTTATGCTATAGTGTAAGTTTCTTAAATGTAGGGGACAATTATAAGCATTTGTGTCCCCTTGAATACTGCCTGGCACATCAGGGATTCAAAATCACTGGCTTCATGGTTAAGCAGGGTCCTCATTGGATAGATAAATGGCCATGGTTCTGCAGGACGCGGTAGCATCCACTCTCCTTACAGCAGCAGCTTCCCGTCTCCTTCTCCAAACTGGTAAAGATGCTGCCTCGCACGCCTCCTGGAACTGCTGGTCCCACTGAAGCAGCACCGCCCTGCCTCACCCCCTCCTTCCTCCTACAGCACTCCCAGAACCAGAGTTCACTGCCTTTCGTTCAAGTCCCCATGGAATGGAGCAGGAGCTGGTGGGCTAGACCCACAGAGGTCTTTAGAAACCTGGCCTTCCCTGACCTCAGCCTCACTGGCTCCGTGACTTCCAGAGCTCAGGCCTTGGTGAGGGGAGCTGTGACCTGCTGCCAGGGATCACCGCCTCTCCTGCTCTCCCAGTCCCGCCGTCCCCCGGGCCACCGCAGGCTCACCCACCGCAGAGCAGAAGGGCTGTTCCAATGCTTGCTTCCTGGGAAGCCGGGCTTTGTGCCTCGGGCTCCCTCCTCTGCATGCACAGTCCCCTTAATTATGTCCTCCCTGCACAGAGCGCCTTCATCTCCTCCTCCTTTGAAAGAAGCCTGGGCAAGTCCTCCCTGCCTGCCCGGGACAGGTATGGGGATGACCCCAGCCCTCCCTCCGCCGGGGCCCTGGGCTTTGATGCTCCGGCTTTACTGCTGTCATTTGTATTCCGTGCTTCCCGCGCCTGCTCCTCCTGCCCAGGGTGTTTTGATGAGCTTCCCTCTGCACTCATATTGTCTCAGTCGTTAACCACCCATTTGCAAGTCTGTAATTTACTTTTGATCATTCATTTTATGAGGCGCGCAGGGTAAAAAGCCGATGCTGTTCTTCCTTCGTTTCCCCTACTCCTCGGTCTACACTGCAGCGCAGGATGCTCTGCCAGCCCCAGACCCTGTTGCCATATCAGCTCATAAAGAGGCATGTGCAGCCCTGCCCTTCCTGGAAGAGATTTTCCTTTCTGTTTCTCCTTCTGATGTGCTTCTTTAGCTTCCTCCCTTCTCCCCTCAGGGATTAGCTTCTCTGGGAAATGGAGGAGTTGGGGGAGGCAATTATTTGCAGGTCTATTGATATGATAACCCCGATTGACAGCAGGGGGACTCGCTGGCAGAACGGATGGGATTGCACTAAACCTCCAGAGGAGGAGCTACAAAGGGAGACCCGGCAACAGTTCCCAAACTGACATTTCACAGCTCTTTTCTGTTGAGCAGGAAACAGCAGCAGCCCTGGGGGAGGAGGCAGCTGCCTGCCAAACTGGCGCTCTGAGTATCTGGCGTTTCCCTCCGTCCTGCGGTCATCCGGATTCCCAGTGAATAAAACCTGCTGCCTCTCTCTTACCCAGGGGATAGAGCTGGTGGGTGGCAGGAGACGCCCAGGCTTATGGAGCACAGCGGGAGCTGAGCATCTCTGGTGTTGCCCCAGTTTTGTTTTCTTCCTTTTTCCTCTTCGGAAGCAAACACTATTCCTGAAGCAGAAATCAGCCCTCGCAGTTCTGGCTGGCCTGGTCACAGGATATCTCCCCCTCCTCCTTCCCATCCCCTTCCTCCCCAAGGGCCGTTCTTAGAGCCTCCGAAGGATGGTCACTGGATCTTCCATGGATTTCATGGTATTATGCAAACGGGGAGCTTCTGAAAATGAAACCAGTCACTAGCGGCAGGGGCACAAGGACAGAAGGTCTGAACCAGAACTGCCCCCTGGCTGTCCATCTGCCAAGTCCCACTCCTACCAGGGCTGAGCCTCAGCGGAAAATAAAAGATGAAGACGCCCTCCTTCCCCAAAGCTGCACTGGTGGAGGGTGGGGGGTGGGAAAAGGGGCTGGAGGTCTTGACTGGAAATTCAAAACAGGCTTTCACATAAAAATAATGGCCTACATGGTGGTTAGACCGAATTGTCCATTATGAGCTATGAGATCACCTTTTCCCTTTAGAATGTGGTTTGATGTAAGAATTTTCAGCATGGTGCCACCCTCTGCTGTGAGTCAGCTGTTTTGTTGTCTGTTTTTAGATCCACAGATTTGTCCCAATGGTCTCACTGCAGACACGCACATGGCGAGAGCCATGAGTCAGTGAGCTGGACATAAAAGTCCTGGCCAAAAGCAAAATAATTTCAGGGAAAGGCTTTCTTGTATTTTAGGAGATGCTGGTACAGGGAGCTTCAGAGATGCAGTTCTGAGCTGCTGGAAACTTCAGGGTCCAAGTTCCATCAAGAGGTATCTTTCTGTAGATGCTTTCTGACTTAAGAAGCCAGTACCCAGACCGCTGTCCCAAGAGAAGGATACTAAAAACATGTCTTGAGGGTCCTGCACAAGGCTGGAACATGCCTCAGCAGGCAGCCTCAAAATTTTAAGCAGAGCAAGGCTCTTATTCTCGATCCCTCTTTAAAGGCAATCTTTAAAGGAAATTAGTAAACCTAACTAACATATCTTGGCTGCTAATTAGCATAACTGGATCAAAAAATCTTAAAAGGAGAGGGTGGGACAAATTGAGAGGGCTGTATTGAAGTATATACATTATCATATGTAAAATGACCAGTGGGAATTTGCTGTATGACAGCAGGGAGGTCAGACTCGGTGCTCTGTGACAACCTAGAGGGATGGGATGGGGTGCGAGGTGGGAAGGAGGCTTAAGAGGGAGGGCACGTATGTGTATCTATGGCTGATTCATGTTGATGTAGGTAGAAACCAACACAATATTATAAAGCAATTACCCTCCAACTAAAAATAAATACGTTTAAAAGAAGAACGTGTCAAACCTAGAACATTGTCAGTGTATTTGCCTCAAAACAGCTGGGTAGGGTTACTGTTCTGTTAAAACCTCCACTAGCCACATCAGGATGGCTTTCTCAGGTGTATTGTTACCTGTGCTCTTCCTCCTAGCAGCCCGCCTTTCCCATGGGCTCAGCAAAGCTCCCCACGAGGCTCCTGCCAGCCTGCCCCAAACCTAGAGCTTACTTCTCTCTTTACTCGCTAAGTCATGTCTGACTTTTGCAACCCCATGGACTGTAGCCCACCAGGCTCCTCTGTCCATGGGATTCTCCAGGCAAGAATACTGGAGTGGGTTGCCGTTTCCTTCTCCAGGGGATCTTCCCGACCCAGGGGTCAGACCCAGGTCTCCTGCATTGCAGGCAGATTCTTTACTGACTGAGCTATGAGGGAAGCCCTCCAGCATCTGGATGTGTTGCCCACCCCAGAACACGACTCATCCACTTTCAGGACCCAAAGAGAGTTCCACTTCCTGGCCTCCCAACAACCCAACCTCAGGTTACCTCCCTTAGGAATCCTCGGGTGCTCCTTTCACTCTTCCCGGGTCTCTGCACATCCACTAAGCAGCCCCTACTACTACTACTACTAAGTCGCTTCAGTCGTGTCCGACTCTGTGCGACCCCAGAGACGGCAGCCCACCAGGCTCCCCTGACCCTGGGATTCGCCAGGCAAGAACACTGGAGTGGGTTGCCATTTCCTTCTCCTATGCGTGAAAGTGAGAAGTGAAAGTGAAGTTGCCCAGTCCTGTCCGACTCTTAGCAACCCCATGGACTGCAGCCTACCAGGCTCCTCCATCCATGGGATTTTCCAGGCAAGAGTACTGGAGTGGGGTGCCATTGGCTTCTCCAGTCACATAAAAAACACTCCTTCTGTAGGGCCAAACATTGGCACTTCCATATAAACAAAGCTAATTTATGTCTTCGTCTTCTGCCCAGTCCCCCATAGCCCTAGCACTAAGCATGACATAGGGGCTCAACAGACACGAGTTAATAGACTAATTGATTCATCACTTGAAAAACACCCTCCATCCACTGCACCCACATGCATAACTCCCTGCTTAGTATGGACAGAACACTGCCTTGTGAAAACTTATGCTAAATGACAATACCTGTGTATCCTAATTGGCAATGATTATTCAACAGCTGGGCCCTGGGTGAGACGCAGGCTCCCAGGACCCCTGATGAAAGGTTCAAGCTTTGAAGGCAAAGAAGAGTGGAAAAAAAGAAAGGAGAGGGAGTAGGTGGGGTGAACTGTGTCGAGAATGAAGATGTGGTCAGACAAGTGGCTCTGAGACACAGACCTGAGCCGCTGTCCTCGTTCCCTGGCTGAACACCAAGCATCCTTGGAACACACAGCCCAGGCCACTTCGGTGCTGTGTGCTGCACGCACGTTGAGGGATAAGGTGAAGCCTCGGGCCCAGAGAGCTCCCAGCATGTCTGGGAGACGTGAAAACAGCAAAGCCTGATCCTTGGTAAGACGGGCTGTAACACAGATGCAAACAGAGTGCTATGCGAAAAGAAGGCTGTCCATCCTTCCTGGGGGAACCAAGGAGAATGTCACAGGACCTGAAACTCTGGAGCTGGGTCTTAGAGAGGAAAGCAGAGGAGAATATTTCAGGTTAAGAGACTGGTTTGGGAAACAGGGAGAGAGTAAGACGGAACCAGGAACAGGATGAGAACGCAGGCTTGCATAGCCAGGGCCAGGAAGCTGAAGAAAATTTGCTTAGTTCAGATTTGGGGGGCTCCGGGGAAACCAGAAAGAAACAAAATCTCAAGGCGTCAGGGAAAAATGGGCAGGAAGAAGGAGGTCACAAGTGGCCCCAGAGTGGCAGCTTAGTATATCTAAAACCCAGGCCTTAGTGCTCCTCTGGAACTGAGTGCCGAGTTGACATGACACGGCTTCCATGTGGAGGTTAGGACAGGTAAAACGAATGACAAAGATCCCGAGGCAACGATATCAGGAACCTCACAGGCCTGGTTTTAATGATCATTTTGTTACTGTCAAGATTCACCGCTTAAGGCGGATCCTCTCCCTTCTTTTTTAAACAATTCATTAAGTAACTGTATTTTTGCTTGTCCTGGGTTTTTGTCACTGCCTGGGCTTTCTCTAGTTGCAGCGGTCCGGGGCTACTCTGCCTGTGGTACACAGGCTTCTCACTGCAGTGGCTTCTCTTGTTGTGGACCATGGGCTCCAGGGTGCATGGGCCTCAGCACTTGTGGCTCACAGGCTCAATGGTTGTAGCTCGTGGGCCCTAGAGCATGCGCACAGTAGCTGTGATGCACGGTCTTAGCTGTTCATTGACATATGGAATCGTCCCAGAGCCGGGACCAAACCCGTGTCCCCTCCACTGGCAGGCGGATTCTTGTCCACTGTACCACCAGGACATTCCTGATCCTCTCCCTTTTGCTCCATGATAAGATCATGGTGGCCCAATCAGAAGATTCATGTCTTCTTTAAAAAATTCTAATAGTTTTATCCTTGACTTTATCCAGCTTAGTAAGATAGAACAGCATTTAGTCTTATTTTCCCCCTTCCTCTTTTCAGCGTCCTCCAGAAGAAAAAAACGTAAAAACAAAAGATTAAAACCTATCACTTTTCTCAAAGGTTTTCCACGTACAGTAGTGTAGTTTGTGATTTGTGCATTTCAGCTGAAAGACACCTCTTTCAGTCCCACTGGAAAGTAGCTTTTCGATTAAAAGTATGTTTATCAAAATTTGTGTGTGTATATGCATGCGTACCCCTGAATCCCAGAAAAAAAAATGGGAAATTATTCAATGTCGAAAGAAATTAGAGGGACTTCCCTGGCAGTCCAATGGTTAAGACTTTACATTCCAAGGCAGGGATGTGGGTTCAGTCTCTGGTGGGGGAATTAAGATCCCACATGCCTCAAAGGCCAAAGAAACGCAGAACATAAAACAGAAGCAGTAAGGTAACAAATTCAGTAAAGACTTTAAAAAGAGTCCATATCAAAGAAATCCTAAAAATAAATAAATAAATAAAAGAATTGAGAAAAAAGGCTATGTCCACCTGATACCATCACAACAACGTTAACTGGCAACGCAAAATGAAAGGTTTAAAAAAGAAAAAAAAAAAGGCTAAAAATAGAGGCTGAAAGAAAAGGAAGTTTGCAATGAAATGATTGTGATGGTTTTCCAACTCTGTTTTTCTGCAGTTTGTAAGCTGTCTCCCACACTGATGCTTGTTCTCCTTGTCTAACACATTGAGTTTTTCTTTTCTAAAACAAGAGGGAGGAGGAGGAGTGGTCACCATCAGTGGGCTGTGTCTCCCTCCCTGGGTATGGTCTCCTCTCTTTGAACAAGTAACTGAACTTCCTCTCTCTCTTCTTTGCAAGGAGCCCATGATAAATGCTGGGTGACTGCCCTACCTCTCCTGCTATTCCTTTCTAACAAGATTCCTAACTGCTCCAGGTCTCTGTTGGCCACAAGCTTCCAGGAAGTCTGGGTCCATCCCAAGCCCAGAAATAAGTCCTGTGTCTTGAAATCAGCATTTTCCAAACTTGTTGGTCTAAGGATCCCTTTACATCTTCAGAATAATTGAGGACCTCAATGAGCTTTGTTGATGTAAATTGTATCTATGGGTATTTACCAGATTAGAATTTTGAGATAATTTTTAAATATTTGCATGTACATTTTTCTAAAAGAATAATAAACCCAGTATACATTAATATAATTAGCATACTTTTAATGAAAAATAACTACATGCTCCAAAACAGTTTGCTGAGACAAGTGGCATTGGTTTACATTTTTGCATATCTCTTTACTATATGACTTAATAGAAGACAGATGAATTTTCATCTTTGCCTCTACATTTGATCTGTTGTAATATTTGTTTTGGTTGAACTATATGAAGAAAACTGAGATTTTAATTTCCTAGGTATATAATTTTTTAAAAATAGAGGAATGTTAACTTTTCAAGTAATTGTGGATATTTTTGATGTTCGAAAACTTGCAAGTAGTGGTATCTTTAAGCTTAGTTGCAACGTGGAATCTTAAACCAAGTGATTGACCTTTTCATGTTGTATTGCACCAAAATCCATTGATTTATCTTGCTCTTCAAATGTACCGTTTACTCATGTATGATTTTATAACATCATACCTTGGTCATTTAGAAAATATCAGTTCACTAAATTATGCAGATCTTCCAAATGTTCAGTTATTTCACTTACAAAATATCAGAAAAGAACACATTTGTTAACATCACCACTAACTTCACCATAAAAGTATTTAAGGGTTGGAAAAGTGTCAAGCTGCCAGTAACAGATACAGGTTTTCCCAAAATTCTAATTGTCATTTGAAAACTCAAATTTTATCATTGGCAACAAATACAGTTGGCCTCCTGTATCTGTGGGTTCTACATCTGTGCATTCAACCAACAACAGATTGAAAATATTAAAAAAAAAAATTTCCAGAAAGTTCCAAGAGTACAACTCAAATTCACCACGCTCCAACAACAATTTACATAGCATTTACATTGCTTTTACAACTATTTACATAGCATTTGTAGGGCTTCCCTGATAACTCAGTTGGTAAAGAATCCGCCTGCAATGCAGGAGACCTGGGTTCGATCCCTGGGTTGGGATGATCCCTTGGAGAAGGAAAAGGCTACCCACCCACTCCTGGAGAATTCTGGCCTGGAGAATTCCACTGACTGTATAGTCCATGGGGTTGCAAAGAGTCAGACACGACTGAGCAACTTTCACATAGCATCTACATTGTATTAGGTATTATGAGTAATCTAGAGATGATTTAGAGTATATGGGAGGATGTGTGTAGGTTACATGCAAATATCATGCATTTTATACAAGAGACTTGAGCATTTGTGGATTTTGGAATCTGTAGGGGGCTGGAAGCAATTCCACACAATACTAAAGGACAACATACCATCAGCCATTTTTCCTCAAGTGACTCACTTGATTCATTTGGAGGAAATTTTCTTCCAAACACCTAAGTCTGAATAACCACAGTTTGTCTGTTGTTCTTTCAAGTTAAAGTGGTGTTTCATGAAAAAAGTGGGTACTTCAACCTACTACTCAAATAATCACCCAGGCGTTTTTGCCTTAAGACAATCTTTATGTTTCAGAGTAGCAACAAAAGTGCTTTATGTGTATTTTCCATTTTGTCACACAGAATATTAACAAATAAATATTTAATAAAATCAGAAAAGAAAGGTGAGAAATAACAACGGATACCATAGAAAGACAAAAGATTATAAAGAATATCATGACTATGTATACACCAACAAACTGGACAACCTAGAAGACATGGACAAATTGAAAGACTCATAACCTTTTAAGACTGAATCAGGAAGAAACAGAAAGTAAGAACAGACCCATTACTAGTTCAGAGGTTGAAACCATAGTCAAAAAGCTACCCCAAAAAACCAAAAATTCAAGACCAGATGGTTTCACAGGTGAATTCTACCAAATAGACTAAGAAGATTTAATACCTATTTTTCTCAAACCCTTCCAAAAATTAACAAGGAGGGAATGCTTTCTAATCCATTTTACAAAGCTAACATCATCCTGATACCAAATCACAGGCAAAGGCGACACACACACAAAAGAAAATTACAGGCTAATTTTTCTGATGAACATAGACACAAAAACCCTCAGCAAAATACCAGCAAACCCAATTTAATAATACATCAATAAGGTCACATACCATGATCAAGTAGGATTTGTTCTAGGAATGTAAGATGGTTCATCATCTATGAATTAATTAAACTGATATGCCACATTTTAAAAATGAAGAATAAAAATCATGTGATCATCTCAATAGATGAAGAAAAAGTATTTGACAAGATTTAACACAAATTAATAATAAAAACTCAATAAACTGGATATAGAAGAGATACATCTCAACATAGTAAAAGCCATAGATGATAAAACCACAGCTAACATCATACACAATTGTAAGAAATTTGAAAGTTATACCTCTGAGATCAGGAAAAAGACAAGGATACTCACTCTTGTCACTCCTATTTAACATAGTACTGAAAGTCCTAGCCAGAGAAATTAGGCAAGAAAAAAAAAAAAAGCTGTTCAAATTGGAAAGGAAAAAATAAAATTGTCAATATTTGCAAATGGCATGATTTTATATATAGAAAATATTAAAGACTCCTCCAAAAAAAAAAAAAAAGAACTATTAGCTATAACAAATACAGGATAAAAAATCAATATACAAAAATCTGTTGCATTTTTATATACTAACAATGACCTATCAGAAAGAAAAATTAAGAAAACAATTCCATTTAAAATTGCAGCAAAGAGAATAAAATACCTAGGAATAAATTTAATGAACAAAGTGAAAGTGCTGTGTACTGAAAACTATAAGACACTGATGAAAAAAGCTGAAGAAGACACAAATAAATGGAAAGATATTCTGTGCTCATGGATTAGAAGAATTAACATTGTCAAAATGTTCTCATTACATAAAGCAATCTAGATTCAGTCTAATTCCTATCAAAATCGTAAAGATATGTTTTATAAAAATGAACAAAAAATTTTAAAATTCACATGGACCTCCAGAAGACTCTGCATAATTAAAGCAATCCTGAGGATAAAAGAACAAAGCTAGAAGTATCATACTACAGAGCCGTAGTAGCCAAAACACCGTGGCATGGGCAGAAAGACAGATACATAGATCAAAGGAATGGAATCCCCAAGATAAACTCATGCATATATGAACACTGAATTTATGACAAAGCAGCAAAGAATACACAATGGAGAAAGGATAGTCTCTTCAGTAAAGGTGCTGGGAAAACTGGGCAACCGCATGAAACCTAAATGAAACTGGACCACTATCTCACACCATACACAAACATTAACTCAAATTGGATTAAAGATACGAATGTAAGACATGAAATCTTAAAACTCCTAGAAGAAAACATAGGCAGTGTACTCTCCGACACTGGTCTTAGCAATACCTTTCTAGAAAATGTCTCCTGCTTCCCTGATAGCAGTTGGTAAAGAATCTGCCTGCAATGTTGGAGACCCCAGTTTGATTCCTGGATCCGGAAGATCCCCTGGAGAAGGGAAAGGCTACCTACTCCAGTATCCTGACCTGGAGAATTCCATGGACTATATAGTCCATGGGGTAGAAAAGAGTCAGACAAGACTGAATGACTTTCACTTTAACACAAGGCAAGGGGAACAAAAGGAAACAAACACAAAAGATTACACTGAACTAACAACAAAGGAACTCTTAAATGAAATGAAAGACAACATACTGAGTGGGAGAAGATATTTGCAAATGATATATCCAATAAGGGGTTACTATTCAAAACATATTTAAGAACTCATGTAACTCAACAACAACAACAAATCAAACAACCCACTTAAAAGATGGGCAGAGACACTGACAAGACATTTTCCCAAAGAAGACATACAGAGGGCCAACAGGCACATGAAAAGACATCACTGATGAATAAAGAAATCCAAATAAAAGTCACAATGAAATATCACCTTACACCTGTCAGAATGCCATTGTCAGCAAGACAAGAAATAACACATATTGATAAGGATATGGAGAAAACGGAACCCTTCCACATTGTTGCTGAAATGTAAACCAGTGCAGCCACTACACAAGGCAGTATAGAGATACCTCAAAAAATTGAAAACAGAACTATCATATGATCCAGCCATTACACTCCTGGGTATTTATCCAAAAGCATTTATCTGAAAAGCTACCTGCCCCCCTGGGTTCATTGAACAAACTGTTTATGATCCGCAAGATATGGAACAACCTAAGTGCCCATAGACATATGAATGGATAAAGAAAAACATATATATATACACATCACATATGAAACCTTGCCATTTGCAACAACATAGATGGATCTTGAGGGTATTATGCTAAGTGAAATGAGTCAGATAAATACTGTATGATTTCACTCATACGTAGACTATTAAAAACTAATAAAACAAATAAAAATAAAATAAATGAATACACAAAAACAAACACACAACTACAGAGAACAGAGTGGTGGTTACCGGAGAGGAAGGAGTTAGGGGACATCAAAATGGGGAAAGAGATCAACTATACACTGGAAAATACATTTTTAGAGGTGAGCATGTTGTAGGGTGGAGAAGGCAATGGCGACTCACTCCAGCACTCTTGCCTGGAAAATCCCGTGGGTGGAGGAGCCTGGTGGGCTGCAGTCCATGGGGTCTCTAAGAGTCGGACACGACTGAGCGACTTCACTTTCACTTTTCACTTTCATGCATTGGAGAAGGAAATGGCAGCCCACCCCAGTATTCTTGCCTGGAGAATCCCAGGGACGGAGGAGCCTGGTGGGCTGCCGTCTCTGGGGTCACACAGAGTCGGACACGACTGAAGCGACTTAGCAGCAGCAGCAGCATGTTGTAGGGAGGGGTCTTCCCACGTGGCTCAGTGGTAAAGAATCTGCCTGCCAAGACAGGAGACGCAAGAGAGGCAAGTTCAGTCCTTGGGTTGGGAAGCTCCTGTGGAGGAGGAAATGCAACCCACTCCAGTCCTTTTGCCTGGAAAGTCCTATGGACAGAGGAACCTGGTGGGCTACAGTCCATGGGGTCGCAAAGAGACAAGACGGAGCACACACACGTGTGGCCGGTGGTGGCGTGTTGCAGGGGATGCAGAAGTGAAAATATAATGCTGTATGAGTGAAACTTGTAAATAAGGTTTTAATTAACAATTAAAATAAAGTTAAAAATTGAAAAGTATTTCAGGGCCAAGATTTAATAGCATCAGTCATTTTCACTATTCCACAGAGGACATTTTAAAGTGATCTTGACTGTGAGCTTCTGGCAGTAGAAAACATAGTGCCGTTTGTACAGTTTGATACGTTTGCCTTGATTCATGATAAGGTACCATCTGTTTTACCCACCACTGCTTTATACCAGATATCTGGTATAAAAACCAACTGAAAATAGTTTGACTTTGCTGACCCCCTGAAAGGATCTTGTAGAGCCCCCCCACACACATCCATGGTCCACAGTTTGAGACCCGCTTGTCTAAGCCAGCAATCACAGTAACTTCATTCTGCCTAGCCAAGTTAGCAACATAGTCCCCAGTATATGAGGCAGCCTTGGCCTATGACTGATGAAGATAAGTACTTGGAAAGACTTCTTGGAAGGTCTTGCTTATTCCAAAAAAGGAAACAAAGATACAGATATTTCCTTTTCTGACTCTGGACATTGACATAATCTGTGGTTCCTGGAACTGCAGCAGCCATCTTGTGATCAAGAGGGAAAAGTCAAGAAAATCGGAGAAGTGGACGCTGGAGTTCCAGGTAACTCTGAAGCAGCACATTAATCACCGTGATCACACAGTGCCTCTGGTCTCTCTGTGAAATGATAGGTATCTTCTTGCTCAAGCCACTTTTAGTTGGATTTTCTTCTATTTGAGATAATACAGTCGTTGGCTTTGCATAGCCTGCAAACTACTTGGGTTGAATATTAGCATATACACTTTTATGAAGTTCATATTCCCAGCTAAATAATAAGCTTCTTGAAGGAAAAGTTACTTTAGAATTGCTTTACTACTGATAAACAAAGGCCACTGAAAATCAGGACAATATTCCTTCAAAGCATTTTCCTGTAATTTCACGCCCTGCTTTTTCTCTGTGGTCTTGCTGCCAGAGCTTGGATGAATTCCCTCCATTCTGTAAGACACATATTCTTCTCCTTATGAATCCCTGTCATTTATGCTGTCTTTCACAATTCTGCTCCAGAAGTCAGTTTCATAAAATATTAGTCTGACTTATCCTCCACCTTTCCCACACCCATGCTAACATATGAGGCACGTGTTATAAAAAAGCACAACAATAATATAACAAGCTCAGTCATGAAACACACATGTAATGAATATTAAGGGGATAGACTGAATTAATCACAAATATTTCTTTAATGACTTATATCTGGAAATCCATTCACCACTCACTAGGGTGGGCTTTTGGTTTTCTTTCCTGAAAATGTACATGGGATTAAGGTGTCTTTATTTTTATATTTAAGCTCTGGAAAGTTTCCACAGTGTTCCTCACTCCATGCACTGAATCTTGGATGTAACCAAGAACTTCTGTTCATCTCCATTCTGATTGTGTGAATTGCATTATTAACTTGACCTCTCTGTGCCTCAGTTTCCCCATTTGTACAGTAAGGATGATAATAGGATTTACTCCACAAACTAGTGTTAAGATTAAATGAATTAATAAACATCACACACTTCAGAAAATGCTTGACACATCTTTTGTTGTCGTTCATTGTTCAGACACTAAGTCGTGTCCAAGTCTTTGCGACCCCATGAACTGCAGCATACCAGGTTTCCTGTCCTTCACTATCTCTCAGAGTCTGCTCAGACTCATGTTCGTTGAGTCAGTGATGCTATCCAACCATTTTGCCCTCTTTCACCCCCTTCTCCTCTTGCCTCAACCTTTCCCAGCATCATCTTTAGAGTCCAACAAAAATTAGCTATTATTACTATGTTTATATATCATCAGTATGTTTCCTTTGCCCAAATGTGATGATTCTGCACACTTTTCTATAGGGCTCTAATCTTCCCATTTCCCACCCTCTGGCAAGTATAATAAAGAGCTATTAGCAGTTACCTATTAATCTTTTTTTTTTTCCTTTGAGGCATAAAAAAAAAGTTATTTCTCTGAGTATATAGGCAGAAGAGGAGTTTCAGGCAGAACAGGAGTTCCCTGGTGTTTTCTGGTAATTTCCATCATCCCTCTTTGTTTCTTTTTTTTTTTTTCCTTGACCACATCTTCCTGTTTTGGCTTCTCTCATTTCATCTCCATCCTCAGTCTTCGAAGTCCCCTCTATACAACACTCCATATTTGAGTTCCATTCCATTTGTGTTCAAAGAGCATTTAAGGGAAGAACAAATTTATTCTTGTCATTCTTATTGACTTTGCGGTCAGAGTTGGGATCTCGAGCAATTGATTTCTGTTTGTGTATAGTTTTGATGTACTGCAGCTAAGTAATTTTCCAGATGGACAAAGGGCCTATCACAGACGGTGGGTTTCCCCGTCTGATCAATCTCCAGCTCAATTCTCTTGGTCAAAAAATTGATGATTCCCACAAAAGCACTTTGGAGAGCAAGAAGAATATGTCATCATCTCCTCTGACAAAGGGCCCAGTTGATCCTTCACCCAAATAGACCCTGAAGAGAACCAGGGACAAGAGTCTAAGAAGAAAGGTCAAAGGTTTCTGATTAATAAATACCTTAAGTTCCAAATTCCTAGAGCAAACAGTTACTCTCTTCCTTCCCAGGGTAAGTAGTCATGAAAGGTCCCTTCCCTACTTACTGTTGCCTCTGAGAGTCTTTCCAAATGTCCTTTCCTGGTGCCTCCTAGTTTTTTGTCGTTTCTTCTCTATTACCAGTATTTTGCTTGATTAAATATTCTTGTTGTTTACCTGTTCTCTTTCTAAACTCACTTTCCAGACCCTTCTTCATTTGGACATCAAAATCATTTCTCGACACTTTTTGACTGTCATTCATCTGGGGCTTAGGACAATTAAAGACACTGAGGAACCTACAGGTAGGGTGATCATGTAATTTGTCCTCCAAATCAGAATACTTTCCAAAGTGAAAGGAGGTGCTGTTAGTAATTAACCCAGGACTGTGTATATAAATGGAGACTTATCTTGGGCAAACCAGACTAAAATCCTCTTACATGGAGATGGATGCTACTACTTCTAGGGTATACTGATAGCAGCATGCAAGTTCTCTGAAACTGAGCTTTCTTAGTCTCACAGTGATTTGGGGCCAGTGTCTTGGGCAGTTCAGTAAAGTATGTATTCAAGCCATGGGTGGTGGTTTATGTCATTGTAATTAAATCTGCCCCCCTTGAAGTCCATTCATCTACAATAGACTCTCTACTGCCGTCCTGTGGTGTGTGGTGGTTTGAGTGCACCTGACCCCTTCCCTACCACCACCTTCCCCACACTCCCCATTCTAAAGGAGGATCTACAATGTAATTGCAGCCATGAAATTAAAAGACGCTTACTCCTTGGAAGGAAAGTTATGAACAACCTAGACAGCATATTCAAAAGCAGAGACATTACTTTGCCAACTAAGGTCCATCTAGTCAAGGCTATGGTTTTTCCAATGGTCATGTATGGCTGTGAAAGTTGGACTGTGAAGAAAGTTGAGCGCCAAAGAATTGATGCTTTTGAACTGTGGTGTTGGAGAAGGCTCTTGAGAGTCCCTTGGACTGCAAGGAGATCCAACCAGTCCATTCTAAAGGAGATCAGCCCTGGGATTTCTTTAAAGGGAATGATGCTAAAGCTGAAACTCCAGTACTTTGGCCACCTCATGCGAAGAGTTGACTCATTGGAAAAGACTCTGATGCTGGGAGGGACTAGGGGCAGGAGGAGAAGGGGATGACCGAGGATGAGATGGCTGGATGGCATCACTGACTCGATGGACGTGAGTCTGAGTGAACTCCGGGAGTTGGTGATGGACAGGGAGGCCTGGCGTGCTGCAATTCATGGGGTCGCAAAGAGACAGACACGACTGAGTGACTGAACTGACTGACAATGCAAAGTTAATGACTTCTGTGGGCAAGAGGAATGGGAAGAGAGGGAGCTGACAGCAATGATTTTGAGATTCTGAGGTCATTCCCCTTTACTTACAGACCTCAGCAAATTCAACTCCTTTATCCCACCCCCTTTCTTCTCACAAGAGTCATTGCTGTCCTGTGGTTGGTTCCACCCCCAACATAGGGATGGGATTAGGGGCTGGAGGTCTGAGGCCTGCGTGGAACCACAGTGGATGGGCCATGAGAGGTCAGCAAAGAGTTAACTTGGGGTCAACTCTTTAGGGACACAGCATGGTGTGAGCTTCTCAGGGGGGCCCTGCAAGAGGACAGGTGGCCAGAACTTGGGAAGGAGGTGGGGTACAGACCTGGATCTGGACCTGGCCTAAGACTGGAGCTAGATGGAAGGAACAGGAAAATGGTGAAGGAGGAACCGGACAGAGCCAGAGGCCAGGACGGACTATGACCCCAGGCAGCTAAGAGGGTCAGTCCCTGAGAGCGAGGAGGCAAGAAATCTGGGCCAGGAGGGAGCAGTCAAATTGAGTCTGACTGAGGAGCAAGGTGAGTGACACCAGTTTCCAGCATCACAAAGGCCTCTCATGGAGGGCACCCTAGGTATTAAAGCAGTTGCTACAAGCTACCCTAAAAACACCTGATGAGAAAACATTATCAAAATCGTAATCAGGTCTCCCAGCCTATCAAACTCTGGTCACTTAAAATCAAGGATTCACTTTATCAAGCGTAGCAGAAAAGCTTTTATGTGTATATATACAAGTATATATATATATAGCATGTATAATAGAGAAGGAAATGGCAACCCACTCCAGTGTTCTTGCCTGGAGAATCCCAGGGACGGCGGAGCCTGGTGGGCTGCCATCTATGGGGTCGCACAGAGTCGGACACGACTGAAGTGACTTAGCAGCAGCAGCAGCAGCAACAGCATGTATAATATATATATTTTAGAAAACTTATGAATTTTTGTCTGATTAAAAAATTTATGACATTTTGATTCTACTTGTTTGACTTAGTATGAATAGAATGCAAGCTTTCTAACTAAAAAAAAAAAAAAGGACATGCAGTAAACAAGAAAGGTTTACCGTATAGCCCAGGAAACTACAGTAATATCTTGTAATAACCTATAATGGAAAACAATCTGAAAAATGATATATGTGTATACGTATAACTGAATCACCTTGCTCTGCACCTGAAGCATTGTACGTGAACTATACTTCAACTTTATAGGTAGTGAAAAAAGAGGAACAAAAATAAAATAAAATCAGGGCTTCAGGGACTTCCCTTGTGGTCCAGTGATTAAGAATCCACCTTGCAGTGCAGGGGACATAGGTTTGATCCCTGGTCAGGGAATTAAGATCCCACAGGCCACAAGTAGAGCACTGGGGGCCTCAAATGAAACATCTCGCGTGACACAGAGAAGATCCCATGTGCTGCAATTAAGACCTGATGCAGCTAAATAAATAAATATGTTTTAAAATCTCATTTTAAAAAAATCAAGGCTTCAGTGTGCCTATACAATTCAAAATCTTCAGAAATCCAGGTGATCCTTCCTGTCTGTGTGTGACTCATCATCCAGTATTAGGTGCTTCATGCAGCCAGGGCTCAAAGAACGGAAGCAGGGAAAGTCAATCAGTCCTATCCTGAACCCCCTCTCTCCTCCGGGAGTCTCCAGTTTCTCCTCCACTTGATTTGGCCACTCGAAGCACTTGAACCCAGATGTCGATGGCTGCCCTCTGAATCCGGGGCAGAGGATTAGACCTCGTGGAAAATGACTTGCTTGTGAGTGGCTAATAGCACACCTGCCAAATGTCAAATATGGCCGATATCTTTCCGCTGGTTCCCCGCATCCAGAGCCTCCTTTTCCTTCCAGTGCTATCTGAGATGTCTCTGTAGATCCATGCTTATATGCCACAAGGGCTGCCGTTACTTAATAATGTCAAGATCGCTGAGCCTCCCTAATGAGAGAGATGTACAACATCAACTGTCATTTTAAACAAACATGCAATCAGGAGAGCGGTGCTGGAAACACGATCTGTCTAATTTCATGGGGATGACGCAGGCACGAGGCTGCTTTCAAGTGTTTCCTCTGGCTCCATTGCACAGGATTTCGGTGGCGGGGGGACAATGGATTTTCACAAGAACCGCAAAATTGTCAGTTCTGTGAAAAAGAAATTGCTTTAGCAGCTGGAATCCAGGAGGACAAATAGGTGCACTGATTATATCTTCATTGTTCACCAGAGCTGCAGCACTCAGCAAGTTGTAATTATGCTGTGAGGAGCTCAGTTCTACAGTCAAGTCTTTCCCCATGTGAATATAAACAGTATTATTCTGTTTGTTATCAAATACTTGCAGCCAATCCTGCAACACACACACACACATGCACACACACATGCACACACGCACTCACCACACAGCATATGCAAACCCCTGGGTCTGAGCTACAGCCCATTTTGTTCAGAGTGGAGCCGTGGACACATTCTGTTCAACTGGGTTTCAGCAGAGGGGTGACCAGCTGCACTACCCGGCACCCGGGCCTAGGTCATGCAGAAGGAATCAAAGAAATGCGGTAGAAAAGAAAACTAGAAATGAGGGAGTTAAAGACTTGGATTATGCAAAACAACAGGGAGAAAAAGACAACATGACAACCTCAGACACTGACTGTGGTGTGTGCATCTGAACAGCTCCTGACACACCGGCACGGGGCTCACTCCTGCAGGTCTCATATGTCACGGATGCACCGCCACACGCAAAACTCTGACAGTTACCAGCGTGTCTCAGTGGCCATCGACCCTTGATTTCAGCTTTCTCTCTCATTCTGAGAATTTTACCTTCCAGGAACCAGCCAGAAAGAAACTCTGGATATCTCTACCCCCCTGTCCTCTCCCCGTTTCCCAGGAAACAGGGCCTTTTCATGGGTAGACCCCACCTGCCTTGATTTAGGGAATCCATTAATATTTCAGGGTATCATCAGACCTTTGAGATGATAAAGTGCAAAGATTCCCAGGAAGTGCCAGAGCCCAGCTAGGAGGGAGAGAGCAGGGACGGAAATGAGTTTCTTTCCAAAGGACTTTCCCTCCATGTACAGGTTGTGGTGATTTGTGCACCAAATGCCAGCCAGTAAGTCAAATGTAGTTTGCTGATCTCATATTTCTTCTTTCTTCTTAAAGACCTTGCTCCTACATAAAGGAAGCAGGGAAAGCAAGATGGAGAAAGTTATAGTCTGGGCACTTGTAGGCTCAACTGTAATTTCTATGAATAGATGTCTCTAACGCAAGGTGAATTGGAGCCTTATTGTTTTGAAATCCTACCATAAGGGAAGATGCCTTGAAGGTAAAGCATCAGGACAAGAAGACAACTCTGTGATAAAAATCTTCATTGGTACTCAGTATCCAAGGGCAGAGTTTCCAGGGCATAAGCTCACTAGAAGAGGCTGGAGGGAATGAGAGGAGGGAATGAGAGGAGAGAGGGGTCTTTTGTGTTCTTTTAAACATGGCTGGAGGTGGTGGTTTAGTCACTAAGTCGTTATCTGACTCTTTGTGACCCCATGGACTGCAGCCTGCCAGGCTCCTCTGTCCATGAGATTTCATGCTGGGTCTTAAATATTTAGAAAGTATTTAAGCAAGAGTTTGCGTAATATTAATGGTTAAGCTAAGTCGCTTCAGTCGTGTCGACTATGTGCAACTCCATAGACGGCAGCCCACCAGGCTCCTCTGTCCCTGGGATTCTCCAGGCAAGAATACTGGAGTGGGTTGCCATTTCCTTCTCCAATGCATGAACGTGAAAAGTGAAAGTGAAGTCGCTCAGTCGTGTTCGACTCTTAGCTACCCCATGGACTGCAGCCTACCAGGCTCCTCCATCCATGGGATTTTCCAGGCAAGAGTACTGGAGTGGGGTGCCATTGCCTTCTCCGATATTAATGGTTAAGTATCAATAAAGATGAAATATTGATAAGGGTTATCCCGGTGGCTCAGCAGTAAAGAATCTACCTGCAATTCAGTATACTCGGGAGGCTCAGGTTTGATTCCTGGGTCTGGAAGATCCCCTGGAGGAGGGCATGGTAACCCACTCCAGTATGCTTGCCTGAAAAATCCCACGGACAAAGGAGCCTAGAAGGCTACAGTCCATGGAGCTGCAAAGAGTCAGACATGACTGAGTGACTGAGCTCATACAAACAGACACTGAGAAGGGATAAAGGAATTGGAACTGGTTTGTGTACATCATCACTACCACCAGTCACACCAGCAAAAAGAAAGGGAAAGAGAAAATGAACCCAAGACAGGCAATCTGGACACAGTCCTGGCATAGAGTGCATGAGCACAATTGGAGGAGGCATTTAATGTATCTGAGGACCAAGGGCAACCGTGGGCTTCCCTGGTGGCTCAGATGGTAAAGAATCTGCCTACAGTGAAGACCTGGGTTCAATCCCTGGATCAGGAAGATCCCCTGGAGAAAGGAATGGCTATCAACAAATGAGAAATGCTGGACTGGAAGAAACAAAAGACGGAATCAAGATTGCCGGGAGAAATATCAATAACCTCAGACATGCAGATGACACCACCTTTATGGCAGAAAGTGAAGAGGAACTAAAAAGCCTCTTGATGAAAGTGAAAGTGGAGAGTGAAAAAGTCGGCTTAAAGCTCAACATTCAGAAAACTAAGATCATGGCATCTGGTCCCATCACTTCATGGGACATAGATGGGGAAACAGTGGAAACTGTGTCAGACTTTATTTTGGGGGGCTCCAAAATCACTGCAGATGGTGACTGCAGCCATGAAATTAAAAGACGCTTACTCCTTGGAAGAAAAGTTATGACCAACCTAGATAGTATATTCAAAAGCAGAGACATTACTTTGCCAACTAAGGTCCGTCTAGTCAAGGCTATGGTTTTTCCAGTAGTCATGTATGGATGTGAGAGTTGGACTGTGAAGAAGGCTGAGCGTCGAAGAATTGATGCTTTTGAACTGTTGTGTTGGAGAAGACTCTTGAAAGTTCCTTGGACTGCAAGGAGATCCAACCAGTCCATTCTAAAGGAGATCAGCCCTGGGATTTCTTTGGAAGGAATGATGCTAAAGCTGAAACTCCAGTACTTTGGCCACCTCATGCGAAGAGTTGACTCATTGGAAAAGACTCTGATGCTGGGAGGGATTGGGGGCAGGAGGAGAAGGGGATGACAGAGGATGAGATGGCTGGATGGCATCACTGACTCGGCGGACGTGAGTCTGAGTGAACTCCGGGAGATGGTGATGGACAGGGAGGCCTGGCGTGCTGCGATTCATTGGGTCGCAAACAGTAGGACACGGCTGAGCGACTGAACTGAACTGAACTGAATCGACTCCAGTAATCTTGCCTGGAAAATCCCATGGACAGAGGAGCCTGGTGGGTTACAGTCCATGGGGTTGCATAGAGTCAGACACAACTTAGCGACTAACACACTTTCACAAGGGCAGCTGTGGAAGAAAAAAAAATGCTGAGGTCATAGCTAGGAAGATAATAAATAACTCCACTGAGAAAGGAGTTGCTTGTTATGCAGGAAAGAGCAGTGGATGTGCAATTAGGAGCCATGACTCCGGGCTGTGGATTTGCTGGTGATGGTCGTATTATCCTAAAAACTGCAAAGCCTTGATTTTCATCTTGATGAAAGGAGATTAGATTAAATTAGTCTCATGTCCGTGCTCTAAGAGTTCATAAAAGGACTTTACCATACATAGGATGTCATCATACAATATAAGCAGAAATCAAATAGATTTTGCCCAAATAGTGTTGAAAATAGGAGGAAAATCTTGGACCACAGACTGTGCTGACAGTGGACTGATGGCTAGAAAGATGGAAGAGAAAGGAAGGCAGCCTCTGCTTAAGGAAGATTTCTGCGCTCTCTCAAGGCTGAGCCCCCAGCTGTCTTGGTGGCTGGGTAAGCGAGCACACCTATGCTGTAGGTTACCTGACGGCCCAGCAAATTGTAAATGCAAGGGGTCGGCTGGAGAGTAAGTGGGCAGGTTAGACACAGAAAGAAAAAGTAAGTTATTTCATAGAAATACATGTCTTACAATCCACACCTGGGGTTCCAGACACCTCTGAATGTGTGGGAACTGTGCTCGGGGTTGGTCTCATACGAGCTCCTACAGCCCCACACAGCCCCACATTCAGAATGGCCCCATGCCTGGTTTCATGTTCTGCTGTCACTGCCTTGAAACTCTATTTTTGAACAAGAGGCCCTGCATTTCCTTTGACATTGGAAATTATGTTACCGATTCTGACCGGACTCAAGGACACAAATCATAAAATCATTTTTAACAAGGCATCTGATATACTACCCCATGGCTAAAATAGCCCTTTGTCCTGGTCAGTTTTCTTTCCCATTTGGTCTCTGTTTATTTTGCATCTCTAGCTAAGCGCTTCAAATGTCCTTCTTACATTCTACATCTCCTCACATCTACAATCTTCATGACTTTCTTCATAGAGATGCAACCTTCCTACCTAGGATGTCATACACAATGCAGGGGACAGTGTACAGACTCGTCAAAACCTGGAACCACTGTGAGGGCACCGGTGAATCTGGCGTGCCCAGCGGCTGTGACACACTCAATTGCCGGTGTTGCTAACAACCAAAAGAAAGCCAAAGGCAGGGGACATTGGCTTGTGGTCCAGTGGCCAACAATCCGCCTGCCAATGCAGAGGACACAGGTTTGATCCCTGGTCCAGGAAGTAAGATCCCACATGCTGAGCAGCACGTAAGCCCACGCACCCAACTACTGAGCCCACGTGCTGCAACTACTAAAGGCCATGTGCCCTAGGGTCTGTGCTCCAGAGAAAGCGATGGCACCCCACTCCAGCACTCTTGCCTGGAGAATCCCATGGACGGAGGAGCCTGGTGGGCTGCAGTCCATGGGGTCACTAGGAGTCGGACACGACTGAGCGACTTCACTTTCACTTTTCACTTTCATGCATTGGAGAAGGAAATGGCAACCCACTCCAGGGTTCTTGCCTGGAGAATCCCAGGGATGGGGCAGCCTGGTGGGCTGCCGTCTATGGGGTCGCACAGAGTCGGACACGACTGAAGCGACTTAGCAGCAGCAACAGGGTCTGTGCTCTGCAATGAGAGAAGCCACCGCAATGAGAAGACTGACACCTCAACTAGAGAGTAGCCCCCACTCACCACAACTAGAGAAGCCTTGGTGCAGCAACAAAGACCCAGCACGGCCCAGAAAATAAATAAAAGGAAAAAAACAGAAGAAAGTCAAAGAGGGGGTGAGCTCTTTGAAAGGAATCTCAAAGACCCTTTCCAAGGTCTCTCCTGTTAAGAACATTACAGGAGGCTATGAGTTGCTAAAGCAGTAGCAAATTGAAGAAATAATTACAGTATGGAACAGAAAATCATCTATAAAAGTAATTTTGAAAGAGGTAGAATAGAGAAGCAGCTAAGAATGTGGCTCTTGTGTCAGATGATCAGGTTCAGATGTGAACCAAGTTCATATCCCAGCTCTGTCATTTTACTAAGAGGATGTGACCTTGGGCAAATTCCTTAGCCCGGTGGATTAGTGTTCATTGCCGCCAAACGAACGACCACAAACCTAGCGGCTTAAACAGCAGCCGTTTATCCTCGTATAGTCTCTGTGTGTTAGGAGTCCCAGCCTGGCTTACCTGGGCCCTGTGCTCAGACTCTCATGCGGCCACCAGCCAGGTGTGATCAGGCTACACTCTCACCCAGAAGCTTGACTGGGGAAACGCCAGCCCCCATGGCTCATACTCTTGACAGAGTGCGCTTCCTTGCAGACTGGAGGTCTCTGCTTCTCACTGACTGTTGACTAGAGAACACCTTCGGGCCCAAAAGCCCACCAGCAGCCCCCTGCCATGTGGCCATCTCCATGGGTAGGTCATGGCTATTTGCTTCTTCAAAGCCAGCCACAGAATCTTTCTCACTCCAGTCTGCTGAGATAAATCTCAGATCAGACAACAAGGTTCTAGAAGGGGCACCCATCAACTCTGCCCTATCCTACTGGAAGAAGCAAATCCCAGGCTTACCCCACCCCACACACACTGAAGGGGAAGAGACTCTGTAGGGTGTAACACCAGGATAATAGTGGTGCTTTTACTTACTTACTGTCTGTGGCTCAGACAGTAAAGAATCAACCTGCAATGCAGGAGACCTGGGTTCCATCCCTGGGCTGGGAGGATCCCCTGGAGGAGGGCATGGCAATCCACTCCAGTATTCTGCCTGGAGAATCTCCATGGACAGAGGATCCTAGCGGGCTACAGTCCATGGAGTCGCAAAGAGTCGGACCTGACTGAGTGACTAAGCACATCTTGGTTCTGCTTCACACAGCCCAGCCTCCCATTATGATGTGGGAACAGAGTAACGCATCAAATCACCTCTGAAGGAGTATGGGAGAATATAGGCTTTTGAGTAAACATTTGGGGTTCAGACCCCAGCTCCTCAGTCCTTCCAAGCATGCGGCCTGGGACAAGTTTCCTTACCTCTCCATATTTATTTCATCTCCTACAAAATGAGAATTATAATAGTCATTGCCTCAGGTGCCGATGGAAGGATTAAGAGTGATAACGTTTATAAATCATTTAAGACCATGCCTAGCATTTAATAAATGCTCAATACATGTGAGAAATGGAATATTTTCTGCCACATCAGTAAACAAAGGATGGCACAGTCACCAGCGATTACAGCCACCACCGAAGGTGAGCCTGAGGAAACTCAGGAAGGAAACAAGTACCTGCCATCTAGCAACCATCAGACTGCAGCCACGCCTCATAGGGAGCCCAGAGGGACTCAGGGTATGCAAACACAGAATACCAGCCGCAGATAGCTGAATGCATGTCGAAAGAATGATTTCAGTGAGCCCAGACTCTTGCATCTTCCCACACATAGGAAAGCACTAAATTCCTTAAAACTTGCCACATCTAGTTTTCTTTAATTTATAATAATCTTTTGATATTCAGACTGTGCTGTGCTATACTTAGTCACTCGGTTTTTGCCAAGAGAATGTCCTGGTCACAGCAAACACCCTCTTCCAACAACACAAGAGACGACTCTACACATGGACATCACCCGATGGTCAATACTGAAATCAGATTGATTATAGTCTTTGCCACTAAAGATGGAGAAGCTCTATACAGTCAGCAAAAACAAGACCAGGATCTGACTGCGGCTCAGATCATGAACTCCTCATTGCAAAATTCAGACTTAAATTGAAGAAAGTAGGGAAAACCACTAGACTACTCAGGTATGACCTAAATCAAATCCTTTGCAATTATACAGTGGAAGTGACAAATAGAGTCAAGGGATTAGATCTGATAGACAGAGTGCCTGAAGAACTATGGACGGAGGCAGTGATCAAATCCATCCCCAAGAAAAAGAAATGCAACAAATGCAAAGGTCTGAGGAAGCCTTACAAATAGCTGAGAAAAAAAACAGAGACGTAAAAGGCAAAGGAGAAAAGGAAAGATATATCCATCTGAATGCAGAGTTCCAAAGAATAGCAAGGAGAGATAAGAAAGCCTTCCTCAGTGATCAATGCAAAGAAATAGAGGAAAACAAAAGAATAGGAAGGATTAAAGATCTCTTCAAGAAAATTAGAGATACCAAGGGACTATTTCATGTAATTATGGGCACAATAGAGGGTAGAAGGGGTATGGGACAGACACAGTATGGACCTAACAGAAGCAGAAGATATTAAGAAGAGGTGGCACAAATACAGAGAAGAACCACACAAAAAAGATTTTAATGAAGCAGATAACCAAATGGTGTAATCACTCACCTAGAGCCAGATATCCTGGAATGCAAAGTCAAGCGGGCCTTAGGAAGCATCACTACGAACAAAGCTAGCGGAGGTGTTGGATTTCCAGTTGAGCTATTCCAAATCCTAAAAGATGGTGCAGTGACAGTGCTGCACTCAATATGCCAGCAAATTTGGAAAACTCAGCAGTGGCCACAGGACTGGAAAAGGTCAGTTTTCCAAAGAAAGGCAATATCAAACAGTATTTGGTCAGTTCTCATTCCAATCCCAAAGAAAGGCAATACCAAAGAATGTTCAAACTACCGCACAATTGCACTCATCTCACATACTAGCAAAGTAATACTCAAAATTCTCCAGGCCAGGCTTCAACAGTATGTGAACTGAGAACTTTCAGGTGCTCAAGATGGATTTAGAAAAGAAAAGGCAGGGGAACCAGAGATCAAATTGCCAACATCCATTGGATCATAGAAAAAGCAACAGATGTTCAGCTACCTGCCCTTTGTTGCAAAACTTCTGTGTATCCTGGCTCCTCCCACTGCTTTCCCACAGCAGTTTCTCAGAGCTCTTTGAAAAACTGTCTCCTGGTCTGCAGTCCTCTTTTTACCCCAAATAAAACTTTACTCGCATCTCAAGTTGTGCATTTTATAAAAATCAACACGTTAACCTATGAATGCATTCCTCTCGGCAGCAGACTTGGAACAGAATAGTCTAGTTCTAGATTGTTTAAACCAATGTTGGCCAATTGGAGATAGAGAGTTGTTACTGTTTAGTTGCCAAGCTGTGTCCTACTCTTTTGCACACCTATAAACTATAGCCCGCCAGGATCCTCTGTCCATGGGATTCTCCAGGCAAGAATACTGGAGTGGGTTGCCATTTCCTCCTCCAAGGGATCTTCCGAACCCAGGGACTGAACCCGCATCTCCTGCTTGGCAGGCAGATTCTTTACCACTGAGCCACCAGAAGTAGATCGAGCCACTGCTAAAACCCAGGGCAGAGTCAAAGCCGTGACCAGTATAAGCCTTGTTGTGCTTGCAGAGCCCAATTCTGCCTCTCCAGGCTGGACCATCCCCTCCTGATGGGTCCTTCCCAGTGTGTGGGGAAGGGAGCCACATTTCCAGCAGAGTTAGTGGGTGGGCGTAGCCCAGGTGGAAAAATGAGCAGGGGTGTGCAAGAAAAGCAGCTTTCCTCCAGGGATGAGTGGACAGACAGACCTGGAGAGATGAGGTCCAGGGGCCAGGAGGCTCTGAGAGTGAGGCAAGAGCATGTGGGTGGAGCAGAAAGGTGGTTAGGGAGACCTGGGCAATAGAGGATGCGTTGTGCAGACATGACCTTGCAGCAAGCTCGCAGCACAGAGGAGATGACGACTTGCAGTTTTGCTGTTGGTGCTGCATGAGTCATTCGCCATATGGCTGGTCTTGTCCATCTCCATTTCTCCCATAATTTTAAATGAACGTCATGCACATACAGGTATGCATCTGTTAGGTACCTGGACTGCTGCCAGGGTAATGAGTCAAGGCTTGCTTTAAGGACCTGAGACCCCCTTCCCAGGAATTAGGCATAAATTTGGACATCAATGTGATAACTCAGCATTTTGATAAAATACTTCTTGTCAGTTCAAGGATCTTAGGGAGTTTTAAGGAAATAACTTGAAAGATCACCTTCTTCAGAGTAGAAATTAATCTCTTAGATTGATGGAGACCATGGGGAAAAGTTGAAGGCAGGAGAAAATGGTTGCAGACAGGACTCAAGTGAGAAGTAAACAGAATTGGTTTTAGATTTGCAAAACAACTCACCAGGAACGACGACCCTGTTCCTTACAAGAGCTCCTCAGGCCTCAACAAAACAAAGAAGGAAAACAAGAAGATATCACCTGTATTCTCATGAGAAACAGAGTCTCCACGAGGTGAAACAAGTAGCAGAGAATTCCAGAAGGCAGGTCTTCAGACTTCTAATTCAGTATTCTTTCCTCTACAGAACCCAGAAATGGACCCCAGCATGGTCTTCTTAAGCACCCTGATGTCTACATAAAGGTTATTGTCTAAATATTCATCGAGTAAGCTCTGTGAAGTCACTGCCAAAAGAGAGATATATTACATAAAACACTCAGAGCCTGTCTTCTTATGTGTAAAATAGGGATAATAATAATATGCACCTAATTGGTTTTTTGAGGATTAAATCAGTAAACAAGTATCAAATGTGTAGGAAAGAATCTACCCAAAATGTTAAATGAAGTATTAGACTATTGTTTTGGCCGCTTCTTCCTGCTTTCCATTTAAAATAAAAATACCCCTTCAGGGAGGAATTAACACTAACTTGCTGGATGAATTGATGGAATGACTGGGAGGGAATGGAGATGGGAGAGGACACAAAATTAAGTTAAAACTTCCTGGTGACTCAGTCAGTAAAGAATCTGCCTGAAATGCAGGGGATGTGGGTTTGATTCCTGGGTTGGGAGGGTCCCCTGGAAAAGGAAATGGCAACCCACTCCAGTATTCTTTCTTGCCAGGAAGATCCCAAGGACAGAGGAGCCTGGCGGGCTACAATCCATAGGGTCACAAATTGGACACGACTGAGCAACTAAACCACCATCCAAGGAAGGGAACGACTCATTTGTGGTTTCCGTGACAGATTTTCCCACCATCAACTAATTGATGGCCCAAACCTCAGATTTAACTGACATTTACAGTACAAACCCAAGTTTGCTAAACTCCCAGAGAATTTCTTTCTTGCTCATTTCACTGTCACCTTCTAATTTATGGCTATAACACTCTACTTTTCATGCAGGGTAAAAAATAGTTTTTTGTGAGTTCTTAGTTCCCAGACCAGGGATTGAACCCAGGCCCTCGGCAGTCAGAGGACCACGAGGAAATTCCCACGAGTCTTAAAGGACTCTCCTGACACTCCAGAAACTCAATTCCTGTGCACATTCTCACTGTTTTGAGGGTTAACTAATTTAGGGGGTGAGCGAACCCTAACCCTAGTGTTTGCTAGTATCTATGGCATGAAATACTCCCATTATGACTGATTTCCAGCTATGCCAGATTTAACAACCAGCTGGAAAATTCCCGAATCTGTAACAATTGCCCTTGCACACAGTGGGGCCACTCTCCTTCCCTCTTCATTTCCACAAGAGGACTTGGTCTCAACTGCAATTTCCACTGAGCCCAGCTCTGCGACTCAACACGGCTATGCTTCATCATCCCTGGGACCTTGCTGTACAGGGCAGAGAATGAGGACCCTGAGCATCCCAGGACAAAGAACAGTACAGAGGAAAACATTTCCCTTCTTCCCTTCAGGCATCTTCAGCTGGCCTGGTGATTCAACTGACTAAAGACAGATTCACGGACCCAGAGGAAACCATAATTCAAAAAGACACAAGCACCCCAGTGTCCATTGCAGCACTATTTACAGTAGCCAGGACATGGAAGCCACCTAGATGTCCATCAACCGAGGAGTGGATAAAGAAGCTATGGAACGTATATACAATGGAATATTGCTCAGCCACCAAAAAGATCGAAATTAGGCCATTTGTAGAGAAATAAATAGACCTAGAGACTGTCAGACAGAGTGAAGTAAATCAGAAAGAGAGAAACAAATATCGTATAATTTCACTTATATGTGGAATCTAGAAAAGTGGTATAGATGAACTTAATTGCAAAGAGAAATAGAAACACAGATGTAGAACCCAAACATACGGACGCCAAGGTGGGAAAGGGGGCGGTGGGGTGAATTGGGAGAACGGTATTGACATATACACATTATTGATACTATGCAAAAAATAGATAACTAATGAGAACCTACTGTATCACTCAAGGGACCCTACTTAGTACTCTGTAGTGACCTAAATGGGAAGGAAATCCAAAAAAAGCGGGGGGATATATGTATACGTATAGCTGGCTTGACTCACTGGAAAAGACTCTGATGCTGGGAGGGATTGGGGGCAGGAGAGGAAGGGGACGACAGAGGATGAGATGGCTGGATGGCATCACCGACTCGATGGACGTGAATCTGAGTGAACTCCGGGAGTTGGTGATGGACAGGGAGGCCTGGCGTGCTGCGATTCATGGGGTCGCAAAGAGTCGGACACGACTGAGCGACTGAACTGAACTGATAGCTGGCTTACTTTGCTGTAAGGTAGAAACTAACACAACATTGTAAAGCAATTATACTCCAATAAAAATAATTTTAAAAAAGACTCATGGGAGACCAACAAATGTCATACACATGGCAATCCAGACAAATGTGAGGCTCAAGGAAGTAACCTGTACCTTTTGGACAAATGATAAATTTGTGAAGGATTGAAAAGACAAGAGGATTTGGGCTTGGGGTAGTAAATTCGTGGAGGAGTAACAAGGTCTGTCCCTACAGCCTTCTCAGTCTTGAATCCCCACCTGAGGTGATAAGGAAGTCTCTCCTCTCCTGGTCCAGGCAGGGGACCATTCCCAGGGGAGATTTATTCTGCTTTCTCAGGACGAAAGAGGGTCAGATTGTCCTGGCCCTGGCTGTCTCTTAATCAACTTTAATTCAACATAAATAGAGGATTTTGGAGTGGCCTATTTTTTCCCTTCAGAAACAAGCAAGAGAACCCTAGAGCTGGAGCTTCTCAGTTTTATTCCACAGCATTAATAAACCATTTGAACTGAAGAAAAGCCAAGTTCACCTGGTCTTGGTGGCTTATTTTCTCCATTCATCAGCCGGCGTCAACGGCGACCCTAGTCACGGGGGAGGCAGGAAGCTTCATTAGCTCATGATTTTTAAAGGCTCAAATACAAAAGCCAGTGGAATAGGAGTGCAAAGCCTCATTATTAGGTAATAACTCTCATCGGGCTGATTCAAATTGCACATCTCTTCCTATCTAACCTTTTCCCAATTACGTTGCTCCATCTTTTTCTTCTGTATATTTTTTAAAGTCATTTTGATGTGTCATAATTACTATTTCAATAAAAACCTCACAGAGATGATGAGTTGAAACTAAATGAAGAAAGCAGGGAAAAACAGGCATCCCCACACCAAAAAAATTAAAATCTCATCGCCTGTTTTACAAGCAGTGAAATCAGTGCCTTATTTGGAGGGTGTTCATTCAAGGAGAGAATCTTTTATATGTGGAAATGATCATTGTACACTTGCCAGATAGTTAATTACATTAGGTTGTTCTGCCCACGATGGGAAATCAGCTTCATGCAGCAGGGGCTTGCGGTCAAGATAATAGGAAAAGATAATGCAGTGAAACAACTGTGAAAAGAAAATGGTGCAACGCATAAATGTTGAAAATTGCTGTTTGTTTTTATATATATGTATTTTTAGGAGGGCGGCAACACGCTCTTTGCTGTTATCACAAGCATTAAAGTTTAATAGACCATCCGTGAGTTATTTACTGCTCAGAAACACCTGCTCAGTGAGATAAAGTAGCAGCTATCTTTCTAGTTTTAAAATTGACATTCAGCCAGTTATATTTCTGGTCTCTCTCATCACTTAGATGGTTGTTGACTTTTCTTAAATGTCAAAGGAGGTTTTCAACTTAATTTTATTCCTCGTGCTAGTTTCTTCCTTGGGCTTTCCAGAGGTCCTGCTCATCTGTGGCCTCCAAGTCGGTCCTCAGAAAGGGGTGCTGTAAGGAAATCTCTCTTGGAGAAAAGCAAGTGCATTTACAACCATCTTTTGCACACATTAGAAAGAAAAGGGAATTCGGCACATCTCATCCACACTTACTCCTGCTTTGTCTTTCCACTGCATCTGTGAGGACGCATGGCGTGGTGGACAAGTACAGTATCTATACACGTGTAGAGAATTGCAGGTTATAGTGTCTATGTTCCGGGTGCCTTTCTCGGTCTATCTCAGGCCCTGCCTGGGTTCTCAGGACCTCTTTCTCCTTTGCTGTGTGTTTTCTCCATTCTCCATTAGCTGGCCCATGCTGTCCATACCCTGTACTCCAAATTCTGGAAGATAAGGTCTGATCAGTTGCAGTTCCAAGGCCAAGTTGTTGAGCTCAGATCACCTCAAAGAACGACCACCAAACTATAGCGAGATCTGTGGCAGGTAAGGTCTAAGCAGTCAGTGGTCACGTCTGTGCACGGACCACCCATCATAACTGCCTTGGGCAGGGGATGTGGGGTGGCAGTGGTTGGCCTGTAGGAGCTGTTGGGTGTTTCACAGAAGTGGACCAACAAGTTCTGTATAACATGCTAGGTGCTAAGGCAACAGGTATACCCAAAGTGAGGAGCTCCAGCAAGTGTCAAGGTTCAAGCAGGATCTGAGCCAAGAGTTCTGAACAATTGAGCTAGAACTTAGCTGCTAGACTTAGTTCGAGTACTGGTTCTACCATGTGACCTCCACATGACCTTAGGAAAGTGATTTAAGCTCTCTGAGTTTAATACCCTGCTACGTAAAATGAAGTTTATAACACACCTATGTCATAAAGTGGTTGTAAGGAGTCGATGAGAAGACACACAAAATGCGAAGCCAGCGTCTGCCCAGGGCATGTGTTCAGTATCTGCTGTGTTGCGTTCAGCTGTTTGTTTGACATTTGTCTCTGAATCTGTGTTTGTGTCCACTGTAGGTACACGCACTTGGAATTCACTGTGTCCTTGGTCCGTGACACACATCCATCGTTCATCTATGCAGCTCTCTATTTTATATGCTTGTTTACAATATAATGACGGGCTTCCCCGGTGGTTCAGATGGTAAAGAATCATTTGAGTTGTTTCTGTTGTCATGTAGATGGTATTCCCTCATCTTCATTTCCGTATAGTATTCTGTTGTGAGAAATTATTTAAGGGCTCAATTAATTCAGCTCTTTTTTTTTTCTTTTTTTGGTCTTTTCATACTGTCAGTGGGATTCTCCAGGCAACAATACTGGAGTGGGTTGCCATTTCCTTTTCCAATGGATCACTTTTTGTCAGAATTCTTCCCTATGACCCATCCATCATGGGCGGCCCTGCTCTGCATAGCTCATAGCTTCATTGAGTTGAATAAGCCCCTTTGCCAGAAGGCTGTGATACACGAAGACTCTTAAGAGTCCCTTGGACTGCAAGAAGATCAAACCAGTTAATCCTAAAGGAAATCAACCCTGAATATTCATTGGAAGGATTGTTGCTGAAGCTGAAGCTCCAATACTTCGGCCACCTAATGCGAAGAGCCTACTCATTGGAAAAGACCCTGAAGATGGGAAAGACTGATGGCAGGAGGAGAAGGGGGTGACAGAGGATGAGATGGTTGGTTGACATCATCAACACAATGGACATGAATCTGAGCAAACTCCAAGAGGCAGTGGAGGACAGAGGAGCCTGGTGTGCTGCAGTTCAAGGGGTTGCAAAGAGTCAGACACGACTTATCGACTAAACAACAAATTAATCCAGCTATTAATCAGTAGCAGTCACCTCTCCTTGTTCTTCCCCGAGATCATCCTCTGCTAACTGCTATTAATAATTTCACCCTTGTATTCCGTGGACACCACCCTCAGCCTAGAACGGCCCTTCTGGCCAGCCGTGGACCAACGTGGACACAGACACCAGTTTTCTCCCTCCCTTTTTCAGGATTCTGCATCCCTAACCAACACCCCTGCTATCTGGTCCGCTATGGTGGGAAGAGACCCAGAGTGTAACTAGGAGGAAGAGGGAATTGATTGCTGCCTTTTAATTTCTTGAGTGAGAATGGGAAGGGCTTTTATTGACAAGACTGTTATGCAAATGTGAATCTATCACCTCCATTATTGGCATCCTTATTATCCAGCTCTACTGAGATCCTGCCTGGCTCAGCTCCCTCCAGGCACCCACCTTCTTTCATCCTTTCCCCAATGGCTTCAGTAGAAAGTCTGCAGACTCTGATACCACGTGGAGCCACAGACGGGGAAGAAACAGCTGAACACGCTTCCCCTGTGCTGTCTGAATACAGAAACGGTAAATAAAGCAGGAGCTCTGGGGCCTGGTCGACTTTCCTTCTAGTGACTGCTGCAGAAAACTCATGAACTGACCCTTATTAGTTTGGCCAAGCTCCCTCCCCAGCAATTACTGTAGCAAAACTCAGACACTGAATTCTGATTGATTCTGGAAGATTAAGCAAGAAAACGAAGGCACGCTAATACTGTAGCCAGAAAAGTAACCTGGCTTGAAATTCGTGCACTAATTCAAAAGAAAAAGGCAGGCTGCCAATAATTCACGCCACATTTATCTAAGTTCCATTATGTGTTTAATGCTTATTTTGACCATTTTCTCCATCCTCAGAAACAGATATCCATGCTCCTGATATTAAAGACTAGTTGCAGGGACTTCCCTGGTGGTCCAATGCCTAGGACTCCACGCTTCCACTGCAAGGGGCATGGGTTCAATCCCTCGTCAGGGATCTAAGATTCTACATGCCTCAGTCAAAACAAACAAAAATTGACACACAAGAAATAAATAAGTAAAGACTAGAGACAGGAGATTTAGCTTCACATTTCTTCCTCTCTCCAAACTGATCATATTTTTCTCCCATGTTCTTGGTGTCAGAGGCAGAGCAGGAGCAAGGAAGACCAGGGAGCTGTATACCTGGACACAGACTGAAGAATTGCTCTATCAGCTGTACTACAGCCCGTTGCTGGTGCAGGGACCATGTTTCAAAGTGTTCTTTCATTAATTCCACAAGCACTTTCAATGTTTGTGTGTCTGATGGTTTGTAAGCTCTGGCCTCAAGAGGCTCCCACGTGGGGACAGGTTGGCATCTCCAGTGATAAGCACTCTGATGGGATGTGAACAGGTGGCTATGTTCACCACGGCAGGAGAAGTTGTCTTCTCTGGATGGTGAGAGTCAGAGCCATCCACACCTGCACAACTCATGTCACATGATGGGGCTATTTCCTGCCATTTCCCCAACATGACTTTACTCTTCCAGGAAGAACTTTTACGAACAGCTGAACATCCTCCATTTAAAATGGATCAACTTTCCAAAAAAATAACATCAAATTGATTGTCTATGATTCAAGTCACTTCCATTCCTATCCTTAAAACCCTTCCCTCCCTGGGTCCACCAAGCATAGACTCACATCTTGAGCGTTGGCCAATCCTAAGCAAATTTCTGCATTTAAAGACGCACCTTAAACAAGACTTTAAAACCTCATGTGTGTCCTGGCTTTGCCCTACCCTGCCAAGACCCTCTGAGAATTCTGTCAACACTGGGTTCTTTCTCATCACAGAAAGCAACAAACTCAGCTCTGAATTATCAATAGGCTATTTGATGGCGCATTTGACAATGAGGAGGAAGAATGAAAAGAGAAATGACAAGTAGGTCTTAAAAATGACGGGGCTGAACCTAAAGCTGCAGAAGACAGAGTGTGAAGCTGAGCAAAGAAATACAGTGATGCCATTCCAGGCCTCCTGGGGCTTACATTGCATTGTATCTGGGGGATATTTTCACCTTCTTCCTGTACAGGATAGCGTCTCTATAAGCACCTCCTTCCATGACTGTTGGGCTGCAAAGTATCAGGTCCCATTTAGAAATAATGAGCGACTCCCCATCCCCCAGAGCAAAGTGCTTCACTCTTCATGTGGTCCTCCTGCCTCCCTGGCTCTGTCTCTACCATGTTACTATCCGGGGTTCCCCACTTCCCACTTCCCTCCTGTCCCAGAGGTCCCGCCGATTCCTCGTGGACCAAATCCAAGGCCACTGCTTGGGGACCTCATCTAGCCGGGTATCCTGTCTCCAGGATAGACATCAGGTCCGCAGAATCTGTGCAGACAACATATGATCAGTTCAGTCATTCAGTCGTGTCCGACTCTTTGTAACCCCATGGACTGCGGCACGCCAGGCTTCCTGTCCATCACCAACTCCCAGGGCTTGCTCAAACTCATGTCCATCGAGCCAGTGATGCCATCCAAGCATCTTGTCCTCTGTCATCCCTTTCTCCTACCCTCAGTCTTTCCCAGGATCTCCTAGAACCAATGATTTCTTCTCTTCCCCAGGATCCATTCCTTCCTGCTGCTACGTTGCTTCAGTTGTGTCCAACTCTGTGCGACCCCATAGACAACAGCCCCACCAGGCTCCTCCGTCCCTGGGATTCTCCAGGCAAGAGGCTTTAATAAAGCCACAGCCTCTTCCAGGGAATATTTTCTTTCTAGAAGCCTCTGAGACCCCTGCATGGAACACACAGACTTTATGGATTGGGCCCAGGAGCCTGACAGCATGGGTTCTCAGACCGTATTGGCCTGAGCTGTACCTTCCCAAGAAGAAAGCGGTTGGGGGCTGGTCCAGCCTAAACCCTTGATACCTAGAGAGAAGCTGTGATGTGGATGCACCCACTTCCATGGTCAGCTTTCCCTGTAACAAATTCTGCACTTTCCCTGGAAAGGCAACTGAGCTACACACGTGGACGCATTCGATCTCCTTAAGCCCAGAGGAGTTCAGTACTGGGGGCAGGCAGGGAGGAGAGCCAGGAATTTGTAGGCAGAAGACCTGGGTCCAGTTCCGGCTCTAACTCTGCGAGCTCAGATGGGTTCCCTCATTCTCTTAAGTTGACTACATGGTAAAAGAGAAGAAAGAGCCCCAAAGCCCCAAGGCTGTAATGCTGCTAACAGAGGCAAAGTGTGGGCATGACACAGGCATCCAGTAAATGTTCATTCTCCCTGCTTGACCACTCTCCCACAGCTGTTAGACATAAGGTCTGATTCCTGTTCACCCCACTATTAATAGGAGCCTTAACCTTTTAAAAGCAAAAATCCATGTATTAATACCTATAGCAGCTGTCTGCCATAGGAGACCACAGAATTCTTTCCATAACCTCCTCTTTTGCACTGACATGGGTAACCAAATGCTTCCGAGGTGGCGCCAGTGGGAAAAAATCTGCTAGCCAGCGTGGGAGACACAGAAGACAGGGGTTTGATCCCTGGGCCAGGAAGATCCCCAGAAGGAGGAAATGGCAACCCACTCCAGTATTCCTGCCTGGGAAATCCCATGGACAGTCCATGGGGTAGCAAAGAGTCAGACACGACTGAGCAGCTGAGCCTGCATGCACACACACAGGTAACTAAATATCCTCACTGAGAGGGGAAAGGTGTCCTCTAATCTCTCTGGAGGTGCAGACGGCTGCAAAAGCGGGAAGTGGTGGTTAAGTGGCGCCTTCAAGCTTACACAGTGTAAAACCTCTGGCATAAGCCAACCTGTCACTCTCCGTACTGTCTATGAAGTTGTCATGGCCTGGAGCGTGTAAGCCGTGTCCCCTTGGCAGGAATCCCAAAGGCTTTAGCATTCATGACTGCCCGGCGTTTCCCAGGCTTATTGCGTGAGCTACAAAGACATCCCTTAGCTTGCTGTCGGATGAAAAATGTATTACTTCCCCCGTCTTTCTGGGCTGTCATCAGCTCACATGCTCAGCTAATTTAGCCCAGGAAGCACACTTCTCCAGGACAAGTGGTACTTAAATGGGGCTTGCCTGCTCCCACATTTCTTTGCAGAAAATCGGTCTGGTTTCAAAGCCAAGTGTTCAAAGATGAGAGGAAGCTGGGCCTGGGAGAAGAGATGGAGCTGTCTGCCTTGAAAGCTTTCTTGTTAATTTTAGTTTCAGCCACTGTCCCCAGATCTTTGGTGCCAACTAGAGAGAGCTCTTTCCATCCTGAGAAAGTGAACACGGTATTTCCGAATAAACCTTGAACCATTGCCCAAACCTCAGATTTCAAGGCTTTCTTAAGGCTATGGCCACCAAAGCTAAAAAGAGTAATGGAAAGAACAGAAAACTGCAATGATCAAAGGGTGCAGGCAAGTGGGGGGTGCGGGGGTACCCAGAAGCCTTCACACAGTCCAACATCGCCCTCTGCTGGGGACAGTCCTGTCATAGCACCAATCTGCTTGCCCGCCGCATTCTGCATCCACACAATACCCTCACTTCTCAAGCGTTCATCCTCTCCCTTCCTGGGACCCAAACAGAATTCTTGTGCTTTTCAGCTGTTTTCCTTTGATATGCCCTCAAATTCCAAAATAACAAAATGTTTTACAAACTATGCATTTGAAAATGTTCGTGTATTTTTCTGTATTGAGCTGACCTTGTTTCTGAAAACAGTGTGCCTTGGAAATTCTTTGGATTGATGGTAGGTACGAGGAGTAAGAGGAATCTTTCCAACAAAAACATAATGGGTGATTAGGAGTGTTGCCCCAGAACTGTTGGTTCCATTTTTGCCTGGGGAAATTCCACCTTAAATTTTCAGAAGTAATATTACAGGTGATGATGTAATATTATCTGAAATTTATCTGAAAGGTGATGTCAGATAAATAAGGAAAAATACCTTCAAAGGTTAGAGTGGAATTCACAATTAAAAACCTAAAACAGTGTGCTCATTGCAAAAGCTCCTTCAGGGAAAGATAAAACTACCATCCATACCCATACAGAGTTTGGCTTAAATGCTAAGAGTACTTGGAAGTAGAGAAATTATTAGAAAATATGGAGTTGTCCCAATAAAAGAGGACTCGATTTAAAGTCAGGAGACTTGAGATTTCTAGCTACCATTTAACATATCTGTGAGACTGTTTACTGCCGTCAAGAAATATTTGAACACCTATTCTTTGCCAGACATCATAATGGATCTTAGATCACAACAGTGAATAAGAAAAAGACAAGCTGCCCTCTCCAAACTTGCTGAGGGTAACAATTTAACAAATATTGTAGCTCTATGGGATCAGTGGCATGAAAGGATGAGTGCAGGATGATCTGGAAGAGCACATAGCAAGGCAGGATAACTTAGAGGGTCAAAGAAAATGAGTGTGGGACTTCCCTGGTGGTCCAGCGGCTAAGAACCCACTCCCAATGTGCAGAGCATGGGTTCGATCCCTTGTCAGGGAACTAGATCCTGCATGCCGCAACTAAGACCCGGTGCAGCCAAACAAGTGAATAACTTTTGAAAACAGAATAAAGAAAATGGGTGCAAAAGCATTTAAAGAACTATACCAATTGTTTTCCTCCATTTCTTGCTTTTTATTGAGGAAAACATACACAAAATTTACCGTTTTGACCATTTTTAAGTTTCGATTCAGTGATATTAGGTACATTCACGATGCTGAAACAGCATCACCACCTTCTGTTTCTAGCAAGTTTTCATCATCCCTGACAGAAGCTCTATATCCGTTAAAAATCACTTCCATTCTCTCCCCCTAGCCTCTGGTAACGACTATTCTATTTTCTATCTCTGAATTTGACTATGATAGATACCTCATATAAATGGAATCATACAATATTTGTCCTCTTATGTCTGGTTTATTTCACATAGCATACGGTTTCCAAGATTCTTCCATGCTATAGCATCTGTTCTTTTTTACAGTTGAGTAATATTCCCTTGGGGCTTCCCAGGTGCCTCGGTGGTAAAGAATATGCCTGCCAATGCAGGAGATGCAGGTTTGATCCCTGACTTGGGAAGATCCCCTGAAGGAGAACATGGCAACCCACTCCAGTATTGTTGCCTTGCCAGGAAAATCCCATGGACAGAAGAACCTGGAGGGCTATAGTCCAGGGATCACAAAGAATCAGACACGTCTGAGCACTCAACACCATTCAATATTCCATTATATAAATATATGCGTTATGTGCTATATCACATTTTGTTTATCCAGTTATGTATCAGTGAGCATTGGGACTGTTTCTACCTTTTGACTACTGTCAGTAATGCTGTGAACAAGTATCTGAGTACTTGCTTTGAATGATTTTGGGTCTATACCTAGAAGGGGAATTGCAGGATCATATGGTAGTTCTGTGTTTAAATTCTTAAAGAGCTGCCACACTCTTTCTCACAGTGGCTGCACCATTTTACATCCCACAATAATGCACAAGAGTTCTAATTTCTCCACATTTTCACTAACACCTAATATTTCACTTTGTTGCTTTCTTTCTTTTGTTACACTAGAGTTACCCACTTACTCAGGAGTCCTACATTGCTACAAGTCGTGAGAAGTGACCAGGAGTGGAGAAGGCACTCACAGAAGTCCTGCTGTCTCTTTACCACCCCAACCCACCAGCTGACACTTCTTTCCTCGGAAAAGAGCAGTCTCTCCTTTCTCGTTGCCTGCTGAATGGGCAAGTCATGTACGGTGATAGAATAACACAGGAAAAGAGAGCTGCTTCCACCGACATCACATTCCTGGGTACCAACCTTCCTCACTGTCTTCTTTGGAGGTGTTGTGCTTGGAGAATGAGGTGGGAGGTAATTACAATACTGTGGTGGTTTTCGCCACACATTGACACGAATCGGCCAAGCGTGTACACGTGTTCCCCCATCTCAAAGCCCCCTCCCACCTCCCTCCCCATCCCATCCCTCTGGGTTGTCCCAGTGTACCGGCTTGGAGTGTCCTGCTTCATGCATCAAACTTGGACTGGTGATCTATCTCACATATGGTAATATACATGCCTCAGTGCTATTCTCAAAGGCGAGGGTGGGATGATTTGAGAGAATTGAGTTCTTATGCAGGAAATAGGAATCTAGAAATTGAGTTAAGAAGGAATCCAGAAGAATATATTCAGGCCAACTGGGGTGGAAATCAAAACAAAAATCAGGGACTCAGTAAATACAACGAGCCTACACAGCACCAAATGTTACCCCTATTCTCACCTAGGATAGTAGCATGAGGTTTCTCTTTGCAAATAACTCCAGCTGCTTATTGTCACTCAGCAGTAGTTGAACAAGCTTGAAATGATGAACACAGGGAGAACAATGCTACGTCCTTTCCTGAGGGTGGGGGACAGTATTGCTCTGGGGTGACGCTTTTCTCCAGCCCTGGCACCCTCTTCTTGAAGGGATTAATATGACTCTTCAGTGTAGACAGGAAATCTGCCCTGCAGATGCTAAACGCTGCCTTGTCTCTTTCTCCTAGAGCCGAGCTTCCAACGGGGACCACACGCTGCGTTTTGCTGCTCCAGGACGTCATTTGACCATAAAAGCCACCAGCAATTATCCAAGAGGGTCACCTGAGCCCAGCACTCCCTGTGACCAGACAGAAAATGTTGACGGAATCTGAGGTTTGCCATGAGCATAAGCCATATTCACTAACATCAGCTTTGCTCAGTAATAAAAGCAATTAGTTTGGACTCCGTCCACCAACTTTTGTTTAATTTTTTGATTGTTATCAGAACTCTTACGGAGAAGTTAGGTATGCATCACTGGCTGCCCTCTAAAATCCAACAGCAACTTGAAAAGGCACGTTTTATTCAAATTGGAGTGGGACACATGAAAATGTATAGCATTTAGGCACTAAAGCAAGTCTCAAACAAATTTCCAGGAACTGGTAACATACAAATTTTATTCCTCCTTGACTAAAAAGTCACTTAAGAGAAATCAGTAACTACAGTTTATAAATAATTGTAAAGTCAGAGGATATTTATAAGAAATAAGAAAATGCTTAAGGTGGAAGGATTTTTTTAAAAACTGCAAATCAAAACTTGTGGGATATAGCTAAAGTACTTAGAATAAATTTCTGTTCTTATATTTTATATTAGAAAAGAACAAAGGTTAAAAAAATGAAATAAGCATTAATAAGTTTTAAAAAGAACATCAGAATAAATATGGAGCAGGTTGAAGTAAGGGCATAATAATTTAAAAGCAGCCATTAATGAAATAAGAAGCAAAAGATAATAAAGAACTATGACAGCCATTATGAAAAAGAGTATGACTTTCCTGACAAATTAAAAACTGAACTATCATATGATCCAACAATCCAACTTCTGGGCATATATCTGAAATAATTGAAATCATTATCTCAAAGGCATATCTACACACACAGTTTCACTGCAGTATTAATCACAGTAGCCAAGATAGCTATGTAAACAACTTAAGTGTTTGTCAGTGAATGAATGGATAAAAAAGATGTGATATATATATGAATGCCACTTAGCCTTGAGAAAGAAGTAAATCCTGCCATTTTGTGATAACATGGATGGACGTGAAGACACTATGCTAAGTGAGATGTCAGAACGACAAACACTATATGAAAGCATTTAATGTGTAATCTTAAAAAAAAGAACTCTGAACTTGTGACACAGGGTAGAACGGTGGTTACCACTGGCTAAGAGGTGGAGAAGTTGGGGGAATGCTGCTTAAGGGTAGTTGTGGTTGTTTAGTAACTAAGTTGTGTCCGACTCTTTTGTGAGCCCCATGGACTGTAGCCCACCGGAGTCTTCTGTCCGTGGGATTTTCCAAGCAAGAATACTAGAGTGGCCTGCCATTTCCTTCTCTAGAGGATCTTCCCAACCCAGGGATCAAACCCAAGTCTCCTGCACTGCAGGCAGATTCTTTACCTCTGAACCACCAAGGAAGCCCTGTTGAAGAGTAAAACTTTACAATTAGTAGATAAATACGTTCTGAAGAGCTTATACACAACATAGAGATTATAGTCAACCGCATTATATTCTAAACTTCAAAATTGCTAAAGAGACTAAATCTTAACTGTTCTCAACACATAAATGAAGTGATATATACGTGACATGATAAAGGTACCAGCTAACACTCCTGTAGTAACTATATTGCAGTATATAAATGTGTTAAAGCCACACATTGTATACCTTAAACTCAATAGTGTTATGCATCAATTATATCTCCATTAAAAAAAATAATATAATGAAGATCAGCAAAGTGAAAAGATATCTCAGAAAAGAAAAATCCAATTCACAAATTTATAACAAGATAGAAAGAGAATAGTACAACCACCACTACCACCACCAATAACAAAATAAAACGTATAAAATACCTAGTATCTCTAGCCAGATATAACTAGAGATATGATAGATATTAAAATAATTATAGGTGAGTATTATATTAAAAAAAACTTCATGCTACTAAGCTAAAAAGCATAAAGGAAAGACACCAATTCTAAGAAAAACATATTTAGATTACTGTCACTTATTGAAGTATCATTGGTGACCTTAAGAAGGTCAGCTTTAGAGGAGTGATAAGGTCAGCTGCCTTGGCTTAAAATGGAATTAAGAGAGGCTTGTAGGAGAGAAAATGAGGAAAACAAAGATACCTCTCAAAACACTTGTCTGTAAAGGACAAAAATGTTTGAAGTAAAGGAGGTTGAAAACTGAGTCTAAGACAGTGGTTCTCAATGGAGAGCAATTTTGCCCCCCAACCAGGGGACATTTGACAATATCTAGAAACATATTATGTGGTTCCAACTGAGGCTGCGAATGGTAAGAGGCAAGTATATATAGGAATTTTGTGCCCTCTCCCCACCCTCCTGCCAATGGAGGAGGCATGGAGGCTATGAGAGGGGCATTATTATTGCAGGAGCACAGAACGCCCTCTTAATTTGTTCGGAGAACAAAACTAGAAACTGTTAGTGAGTTTACGAGAGGCAGATTTTAGAACTGGTCAAGGAAGAATGTGCAATCAACTAATGATTTTCAAAAAGGGAATAGGCTGGTTTTGGTTGTGAGGTTCCCATCAACAGAAGCATTCAAACAAAAGTGGGTGACATATTTTTAAAAATATATTTGCACTCAATACAATCTGGGCTAGATGCGTACCCAGAATTACTTCTCAAATTTAGGACCCTGATTTGTTCAGACCTGAGACAGACACCGTCTAGACTATGGTTCCCATAACATTTCATCATAAAACCTGCTGGCTATCATCTCCCCTGGCTCCTCACTGCCAAGCTGCTAGTCCCTTACTGCATTATTAAAGTCCCAAACATTGCCACATTTCCTTAGAAGAGCTCCACTATGGCTTTTGAGCATGTTTTCATTTCCAAGGCAATTCACAGAGATAGCTATTATATTTTTAATATACCTAGTATCTCACATTTACTTCTAAACAAATATGCTTTCTTCAAATTAAATATCAACCCTTGATGGTATAAGAAATTGTTTAAATAGCCAGCTTCTAAGTAATTTAAAATCATAGCAGAAACTTCATTTCCTTAGCCGTGGGGTATGTGCTTCTAAAGGCACAGATATATTGAATGTCCTAATCAATTCAAAGTGGACTCTGCATCCTTATATGCCAGAAGTATTTATTAAGAGCATCTCAGCTTCATCTCTTGATTCTCTACATCAGCTCAGAGATCACACCAAAAGAGATGGATATATCTCAACACTCTCCTTATCCCAATCACCAGTAAGAAGATTGAATAAGTAATCAAAAACATCCCAACAAAGAAAAGTCCAGAACTTAATGGCTTCACTGGTTAATTTTATTAAACATTTAAAGAAGAACTAGTACCAATTATCCCCAAACTCCTCCAAAAATATAGAGGAGGAGGAAACACTTCTAAATTCATTTAATGAAGCAAGTTTTACTCTGATGTCAAAGCCAAACAAAGACACTATAATAAAAGAGAATTATAGGCTAGCATCCCTAATGAACACTTACATAAAAATTTTCAACAAAATATTAGTAAATTGAATTCAGTGGTATGTTAAAAGGATCATACGCTATGACCATGTGGGGTTTATTCCTGGGATACAAGGATAGTTCAACATATACAAATTAACAAATGTAACACATTACATTAATAGAATAAAAGACAAAATCATAAACATTGCAATAGATGCAGAAAAAATATTTGAAAAACTTCAATATCCTCTTATGAGAAAATCTTACATTTGGTAGAGAAGGAATACATCTCAACACAATAAAGGCCACATACAACAAGCCCACAGCTGACATCATACTCAACCGTGAAAAGCTGAGTGTCTTTAACATACAATAAAAGTATTTCCACTAAGATCAGGGAAGACATAAACATGTCCACTTTTTCCACTTTTATTCAGCATAATACTAGAAGTCTTAACAAGAGCAATTAGGCAAGAAAAGAAATAAAAGTCATTCAAATCAGAAAGGAAGAAGGAAAATTATTTTGGTTTGATAACAGACTATTACACCTACAAAAGCCTAAAGACCACACTAAGAAAAATCCCTGTTAGAACTAATAAACAAATTCAGTAAAACTGCAGGGCACAAAACCAATGCACAAAAATCAATTAGATTTTTTCCATACGTTTTTCCATACACTAACCAGTCCATTCTAAAGGAGATCAGCCCTGGATGTTCTTTGGAAGGAATGATGCTAAAGCTGAAATTCCAGTACTTTGGCCACCTCATGCGAAGAGTTGACTCATTGGAAAGGATTCTGATGCTGGGAGGGATTTGGGGCAGGAGAAGAAGGGGACAACAGAAGATGAGATGGCTGGATGGCATCACGGACTCGATGGACGTGAGTCTGAGTGAACTCCGGGAGATGGTGATGGACAGGGAGGCCTGGCGTGCTGCGATTCATGGGGTCGCAAAGAATTGGACACGACTGAGCGACTGAACTGAACTGAACTGAACAACTAACCAGTAGAAACAGAAATTAAGAAAACAATCCCATGGCTGTTAGCATTAAAAATAGTAAAGTACTTAAGAATAAATTTACCCAAGGATGTGAAAGATCTATACAATGAAACCTGTAAGGCACTGATGAAAACATTAACAAAGGGACAAATAAAGAGAGCCAGCCTGTGCTCATGGCTTAGAAGAATTAACATTGTTAAAATGTCCATACTACCCAGAGCTATGTACAAATTCAACAGAATCCCTCTCAAAATTCCAACAGTGTTTTTCACAACATAGAAAAAAAAAAATCTTAAGATTTGTACGGAACCATAAGACCCTGATGCTGGGAAAGATTGAGGGCAGAAGAAGGGGGCAACAGAGGATGAGATGGTTGGATGGCATCACTGACTCAATGGACATGAGTTTGAGCAAGATATAGGACAGGGAAGCCTGACACACTGCAGTCCATGGGATCGCAAAGAGTTGGGCACAACTGAGCTACTGAACAACAACGGCACCAACAAAAGACCTCAAACAGCCAAAGAAATCTTGAGAAGGAGGAGCAAAGTTGCAGGCATTACACTTTTTTACTTTAAGCTATATTGCAAATCTTTGCTAAACGAAATAGTACGCTATTGGCATTGAGAAATATAGATCAACGAGACAGAATAGAGAGCCCAGAAATAAACTCATGAATATACCGTCAAATAATATTTAACAAAGAAACCAACAATATACAATGGGGGAAAATAGTCTCTTTAATAAATAATGTTGAGAAAACCAGATATCCATATGCAAAAGAATGAAATTGGATCCCTATCTTCACCATTCAGAAAAATAATTCAAAATGAATTAAAGACTTGAATGTAAGACCTGAAACTATAAAATTCCTAGAAGAAAACATGGCGGGGGGGGAATCTCCTTGATATTGATCTTGGAAATTATTTTTTATATTTAACACCAAAAGCAAGAACCAACAAGTGGGACTGCATAAAATTTAAAAGATTCTCCACAGCAAAGGAAACCGCTGACAAAATGAAAAAGCAACCTATGAAATTGGAGAAAACATTCACAAACCACATATTTAATAGGGGGTTAATATCAAGATATACAGGAACTCATACAAGTAAACACCAGAAAATAACAAACAAAAAATCCAATTAAAAATGAAAAATCACCTGAATAGACATTTTTTCCAAGGAAGACATACCTGAAAATGTTCTCATCACTAATTAGGAAAGTGCAAAAAAATGAAATCTCACCTCACATCTATTAGGATGTCTATTATCAAAAAGAAGAGATTACACATACTAGCAGAGGTGTGGAGAATAGTGAACCCTTGTATACTACTGGTAGGCACGTAAATTGGTGCAGTCACTATGGGAAGTAGTATGGAGGTTCCACAAGACATTAAAAAGAGAACTACAATGTGACCCAGCAACCCCACTTTCAAATATATATCTAAAAGAAGCAAAATCATTATCTTGAAGACGTATCTGTATTCCCGTGTTCATTATAGCATTATGCACAACAGCCAAGGTAAGGAAGCAACCTAAGTGTTCATCAGAGGAGAAATAGACAAAGAAAATGGGATAATATTCACTCATGTACACGTGCGCACACACGTGCACGCACACACAGACCCTGGAATATTATTGAGCTTCTAAAAAGAAGAAAATCCTGCCAGTTGTGAAACATGGAAAAACCTGGAAGGCATTATGCTGAATAAAATAAGGCAGACAGAGAAAAGCAAACACTTCATAGCATCACTTATATATGGAATCTTGAAAAAAAATTTGAGCTAATAGAAACAGAGAGTAGAGTGGTGGTGGTCAGGGGCTGGGGAGGTGGAGGAAATAGGGAAAGGCTGGTAAAAGGGCACAAACTTCCATTTCTAAGGCAAATAAATTGTGAGGATCTAATGTATAACATGGTTATTACAGTAGATAACACTGTACTGTATAATTGAAATTTGCTAAGAGGATAGAACTTGTATTCTAACCCTTCCAAAAGACATAAATATGTGAAGTGTTAATTAACTGATAGCGAAAATCCTTTCACAATGTATTTGCATATCAATCACATTGTACACTTTAAATAAACAATAATTGAAAAAAACTAGAAAAAAGTAATGATCGTGCATTATAAGATTTACAAATAGAGGCAAATATGTGACAAAAAAACATACAAATGACTGAGTGAAAAGTGAAAGTATTTAGAAATCTTAATCTATTGATATAAAGTATCATTATTTTAAAGGACAGCGTGGAAAGGTAAAAACGTATATTGTGTGTGTGTTAGTCGCTCAGTCGTGTCTGACTGTTTGTGACTGCTGGACTGTAGCCCCCCAGGCTCCTCTGTCCATGGGATTCTCCAGGCAAGAATACTGGAGTGGGTTGCCGTTACCTTCTCCAAGGGATATTTCCAAACCACGGATCGAACCTAGGTCTCCTGCACTGCAAGCGGATGCTTTACCATCCGAGCCACTAGGGATGTCTGATGTATATATAAGATATATATTATAAATCATAAAACAATCACTAATAAAAACATAAAGAGTTTTTTTTAACCTAAGTAGTAAAAAAAAATGGAGGTAACATAGAATCTTAAAAAGATTTTAATTTCATGTTATAACAGCAGAAATGAGCACATTCAATAGAGACTATATGATCCAAAAGCCTAAAATATTTACCGTCTGGTCCTTTACAGAAATAATGTATTGTCCCTTGGTCTATATACTCCAATTTACTCTCAAATTGGTCTTCAGAAAAATAGCTAAATGTGATATCCAAGAAAAACACCTCAAATATAAAGACATGGATAAATTAAAAGTGGAAGACAGAAACAGCTGTATCATATACACATGAATTGCAAGCAAGCTGGAATGGCTAAGACAATATCAGATGGAGCAGACTTCATAACAAGTATTACAGCCAGAGATAAAAAGAAAAGATAAAGTGGTTAATTCATTTTAAAAAATAGCAATTTCAAATGTATTTGCATTAATAACAGATTCAAAATGTATGAAGCAAAAACAACTGAAATGAGAAACAGACAAATCCGCAATTATGGTAAGAGGTTTCCACACTCTTCAGTCAGTAATGGATAGACAAGATAGACAGAAAATTAGTGAGTATAAAGAGGACTTGAACAGCACTATCAACAAACTTGACATAATTGATATTAATGAATATTTCATCCCCAAACAGCAGAACACACATTCAAGTTGGCAGAACACGCACCAATATTAGTTCCAGTCAGCACGTTATCAGCAGCAGATACTTGTAGTTCCAAAGAGTCCTAGCGGTTTACAGACCCCAAGATTGTGGTTTCCTTTTCACTTCCTGGAATTCTGTATCATTTCTCTTGTATCAGTACAACACTGGACAACTGGAAGCCTCATTGGTGGTCTGCTGTACCAACAATCATTTCTCTAAAAGTGAGCCTTTCCTTTGGGACGACTCCCCCTTGAATTTCATGATAGTTCATGGCACAAGCATGTAAACCATCAGTACTGATTATACATTTACCAGTAGGAGCAATTAAATGATGCATTACAGTGATCCAAACAGCCCCACCCAAGTGGTTATGGCACCTTCTGTCATAATGGAAACAAGACAGCCTCTCTCTCTCTTCCCCATCTCCCACACCGAAGTGTGGAGCAGCATGCTGAGGGCAGGTACCTCCTTGGGTGCCTCCTTGGTTGCCCATGTGACCAGCTATAGAGAGTGCTCAGTTTGGGAATTAATAAGCCGCACAGTCTGACTCAGGTCTTCCCAGCTGCTGCGAGTGGTAAAGAATCCACATGCCAATGCAGCAGATACAAGACACGGTTTGATAACTTGGTTGGTAAGATCCCCTGGAGGAGGAAATGGCCACCCACTCCAGTATTCTTGTCTGGAGAATCCCCTGGGCAAAGGAGCCTGGCGGACTACAGTCCATAGGGTCGCAAAGAGTCGGACACAACGGAAGTGACTTAGCTTGCCAAACATGCCTAGTTTGGCACACTCGTGAGTAGTGTTCAGGGCTGCTCACTGACCATGGTCGACTGCCTGTCCTAACATATACTAATACAGTAAGCAGGTATTGATATAAGGACAGATGGGCAAATAGGCCAATGGAACAAAAGAGTGAACTCAGAGAAGACCATGTATGGGTGGAGAATTTAATATACGATAAATATAGAAATGGGCTTCTCCGGTGGCTCAGTCAGTAAAGAATCTGCTTGCAATGCAGGAGACCTGGGTCTCATCTCTCTAGTGGGAAGACTCCCCTGGAGGAGGGCATGGCAACCCCCTCCTGTATTCTTGCCTGGAGAAGCCCCATGGACAGAGGAGCGTGGCAGGCTACAGCCCATGGGGTCACAAAGAGTCAATCATGACTGGGCCACTAAGCACACAAATATAGAAATCCAGCAGCACAAATCAAATCTGGTACATAATGTTAGGGAGACAAGAAAATTGTATCCCTTAATAACATCACACATAAAAATAGAATCCAGGTAGATTAATGAAAGATAAAATCAACAGAAGAAAGTGTCAGAATATATATTTGTGAAGAGAGGGGGGGAAGAATTCTTTTTCACATAATTTAAAAGCAGAAATCCTCAGTCATAAATGTGTTTTAAGTATAACTACACCAAAACTAACTGCTTTTGTTTAATGGAGAAGAGCATGGATAGAATTAACAAAGAAATGACAGATTGTAAGAAAACATTTGCAATATCTAAAACTGACAATATCTCAGTATACAAGAAATTACTTTAAATCCACAAGATACAGATAGACCAAGGGAAAAAATGGGCAAAAATATGAATAGCAATTAAAATAGAACAGATCACAGGAAGGAGACATTCACATTCTGTGCTCATCACAGACTCAAAGGTAAGCAATCATGAAATATCATCATATCCCTGGTTAAAATGTAAAACTGGGAAATCCTAACTACTTGTAGAATGGAGGGATGTAGGAACCCACTCCTTTGGGAAAAAGAATTGATGAAGCTTCTTGAGAGCTATCTGTGGGCATTCAGGAATATCAAGTTTGCACACACTTTATGACCCAGCCATTATGCTCCCAGGAATGTAGCCTAACGAATTCTCGCATAAACCCATAAGCAACATATATACACATGCCCGCTATAACCTTCTTACTGTGACAGAGATTCACAGCAATCTGAGTGTCCATCACTGACTGGGAGAGTGGATAGATCAGGTCTAGTGAATACACAGAGTTTTATGAAACTTTAGAAAGAATGGACAGGATATTCACGAGCCCTATGTTAGCATTTCACTGTTAAGTTAAAGAAGTAAAATGAGATCTATAATTTACAATATTTACATAAATTTTAAAAAGCAGGCACACAAGACAAAACCTAATTTGTAGGACTACATATAATCAAATGATACTGATACGTAGGAAATAAATGCCTATGTTTGCCAATGGTGAATGAAAAAAATGAAAGTTGATAATGGGGACAAATAAGGAAAGGAAAGGAAGAAGGAAGGTGGGAGGGGTGGAAGGGAAAAAGGGAGTGAGGAAGAAAGAAAATAAAAGAAAGGTAAGGAGGAAGGAAGAAAAGTCAAAGAAATAAAATTGTTTTTTTCTTTTGAAATAGTTTGAGAGCAATGGACTCAAGTAGAGGTAACCGCTTAAGGAAAAGCACACAGCCAGGGAAGCATAAGTCTGTAGAAACAAAGGCAAATGACCCAGTTTGGATGGAACATCAGAGCATTTCAAGAGGAACAGGAGATAAGCCTGAAAGAGTAAGTTGGTAGGCTGAGGTTGGTCTGTTTTTACCTTTCTTTTAAAAATAAGATATACACTTTACTAATATATAATATTATACATGGATTGACCCTGGAACTCAGGCTCACCATTGAAGACATTTGGGATCCACATGACAGCAAATTTTTTAAAAGAGCCGAATTCTGTCCTTTCTCCTAAAATCGATCCTCATTCTCCTCTGCCTCAGTGCAGCTCACTTCCACAGCACTTCCTGGGGTTCTGTGATGTCATTTCCTCTTGTAGCTATTAGTTCCCTGCCACGTTTGTGGTTCACTCAACCCAGGCCTGTCTGGTAACAGATGTGATTTCCAGCTGTGTCTATGTACCAACCACAGTGGGTTCATTAATAACAATTATTAAGCACTTTGTGATATAAATTGAATCTGTAGCAATGAAGAAAACATCCAGCCACTTGTTTTATGGCCTCTAGACAGAGCGAACTATAAATTCCCATTATCTCAACATTATCAGCACTGGCAAATGGATCTAAGCATGAGTCATAAATAAAACTACCAAACAGCTCAATCATTCTGAAAAGAACAGAGCATAAATTAACGCTTGACGACATAATGTTATATACTAACTTAAAGCGTAGCTCAAGCCTTCCTGTCGGCTAATTATGCAAATTATTATTTTTAAGACTTATATTGGTAGTCGCATGACTGGCTCACAATTAGAGTTCAATAAATATGCAGCCTGTACACTGCCCTCCCTTGACCTAAGAGCTTCCACTAATTATATATGAAGAACAGCAAATATGAAGAGAGAAAAATTTCAACTGAGAGATTGTCTCTTAGGACTACAGGGAGTAGAAAAAAATCACATTTTCTCCAAATACTACTTCGCTTAGGAAAAATCATTTAATTGGGAAAGATTGATAGAAGAGGAGCCGCAGAAACTGTATGCAATATTGGTTCCTGGGTGGTAGCCCATATGGATTTTCAGTCAATTATAAAAATATTTATTAAGTTATCGCTCTGTGTTGGGTTATGGCTCAGTTATCCAAGCTGTCTTAAATGATGAAGAGGGAACGGAAAGATAAACACGTGAAGGTGATTTTTGAAAGAAAGATAGCCAGTAAACTTGGTAGGAACCAGAGACATGCAAATGAAAACACAAGATAGTATTTTTCATATTTTAAGTTAATTCTCCGTACTGGGGAGGAAGCAGTGAAAGAGGAAATCTAATCATTGGCTAAAAGGCATCTAAAGGGACCAAACCTGGCAGGTCACTTGGTAATATCTACCAAGAGCCCTAAAAATGTCCATTACTTTTTTTACATGAAGGGATAACTGACATACAACTTTATGTTATTTTCAGGTACATGACACAGTGATTTGATGTTTGCATAAACTGGGAAACGATGACCATCTAGTTAACATAGAAAAATATGGAACATTTCACAAATGTACATGTTATCTTGCACAAGGGCCAGGTTGATCTCTGTATTGTTTCAATGCGAGATGTGTTGCCAAAGTGGGCTTTAGTGTCCATAACTTCTGACCACTACATCTTCTAGTTCTGGAAAATCTATCATGTACCAATTTCATGCTATTTATAAAAGAAAAAAATAGTAAATAAAAAGATTCATTAAGGGAACGGGAGAATAGCTAAAATAAAGTCTGCAAGGAAATGGTTAAATAACTTATGGTTCACCCATAAGATGGACTACTGTTGTGCCTTCAAAAATTATTTTGTGAAGATTGTTTAATATGAAAGTGTTCACGGAGCACTTTTAATAGGATGTAAAATGGTGTGTATATTATAATGTCAAGTATTAATCATATTAGGAAGTTTTTACACACAACTATTCATGCACCCACACACAAGGCTAGAAGAAACACTCTGAAGTATAAAAAGGTTTTCCGCATGATGGTATTATGAATATTTTTATCATCTTAATAATTTTCTGTGTTTCTAAAAGAAAAAAGTTCAGCAGGAGAGAGGAATTCACATTTTTTCCCAGGCCTTCTATAACCTGTATTCAATGGACCTGTCCAACCTTGTCTTTCACAAAACTTAACATAAAACTGGTCAAACTCACTTTCTCACTGTCCCCAAATGATGCTCTGCTTTCCAAATTAGCCTTCGTTCAAGTTCCATTTCACATGTGTGCTCAAGACAACAAAATTAGCTGGCATTAAAACTTGAACCTTAATGAACAAAGTCTCTACTTGGAATAACATAGAAGCAGGAATACCTCCGCCGTCAAAAGTCATTCAGTTCAGTTCAGTCGCTCAGTCATGTCCGACTCTTTGCAACCCTATGAATTGCAGCACGCCAGGCCTCCCTGTCCATCACCAACTCCCCGAGTTCACTCAGACTCACGTCCATCGAGTCAGGGATGCCATCCAGCCATCTCATCCTCTGTCGTCCCCTTCTCCTCCTGCCCCCAATCCCCCCCAGCATCAGAGTCTTTTCCAATGAGTCAACTCTTCGCATGAGGTGGCCAAAGTACTGGAGTTTCAGCTTTAGCATTATTCCTTCCAAAGAACACCCAGGGCTGATCTCCTTCAGAATGGACTGGTTGGATCTCCTTGCAGTCCAAGGGACTCTCAAGAGTCTTCTCCAACATTACAGTTCAAAAGCATCAATTCTTCGGCGCTGAGCTTTCTTCACAGTCCAACTCTCACATCCATACATGACCACAGGAAAAACCAGAGCCTTGACTAGACGGACCTTAGTCGGCAAAGTAATGTCTCTGCTTTTGAATATACTATCTAGGTTGGTCATAACTTTCCTTCCAAGGAGTAAGCAATCTTTTAATTTCATGGCTGCAGTCACCATCTGCAGTGATTTTGGAGCCCAGCAAAATAAAGTCTGACACTGTTTCCACTGTTTCCCCATCTATTTCCCATGAAGTGATGGGACCGGATGCCATGATCTTCATTTTCTGAATGGTGAGCTTTAAGCCCACATTTTCACTCTCCACTTTCACTTTCATCAAGAGGCTCTTCAGTTCCTCTTCACTTTCTGCCATAACGGTGGTGTCATCTGCATATCTGAGGTTATTGAAATTTCTCCCGGCAATCTTGATTCCAGCTTGTGTTTCTTCCAGTCCAGCGTTTCTCATGATGTACTCTGCATATAAGTTAAATAAGCAGGGTGACAATATACAGCCTTGACGTACTCCTTTTCCTATTTGGGACAAGTCTGTTGTTCCATGTCCAGTTCTAACTGTTGCTTCCTGACCTGCATACAGATTTCTCAAGAGGCAGGTTAGGTGGTCTGGTATTCCCATCTCTTTCAAAATTTTCCACAGTTTATTGTGATCCACACAGTTGAAGACTTTGGCATAGTCAATAAAGCAGAAATAGATGTTTTTCTGGAACTCTCTTGCTTTTTCCATGATCCAGCGGATGTTGGAAATTTGATCTCTGGCTCCTCTGCCTTTTCTAAAACCAGCTTGACCATCTGGAAGTTCATGGTTCACGTATTGCTGAAAGCCTGGCTTGGAGAATTTTGAGCATTACTTTACTAGCGTGTGAGATGAGTGCAATTGTGTGGTAGTTTGAGCATTCTTTAGCATTCCCTTTCTTTGGGGTTGGAATGAAAACTGACCTTTTCCAGTCCTGTGGCCACTGCTGAGTTTTCCAAATTTGCTGGCATATTGAGTGCAGCACTTTCGCAGCATCATCTTTCAGGATTTGAAACAGCTCAACTGGAATTCATCACCTCCACTAGCTTTGTTCATTATGATGCTTTCTAAGGCCCACTTGACTTCACATTCCAGGATGCCTGGCTCTAGATTAGTTATTACACCATAATGATTATCAAAAGTCATTACCACCCCCAAAACAAAACACATCTTTTTCTTGCTTCTCTTAAATGAAGCATTTCAAAAGGAGATCCAATCCACAGCCCCACCATTCAGAGCGCATGTACCTCCCACAAAGCATGTACAGGTCCCGGCGATGCCAGGTCCCCTCCTCATGCCCACAGACCTTTTCTCACCTCCCTCTAATGTCCTCTTCCCAAGATTCATATGACCTCTTCATCTATGTCCTCTCTCTTCTCAACATCACACCTTGTCTCTGACCAGTCTCCAGGATGACTAAGGCAGAACTAGGAGGGGGTGAGCCTCCATTCCCACATCTGCAAAGAAGGTAAAATAATAAACCCTGTCCCACAAGATTTTAAGATACAGGTTCAAATATTTCAAAACTGTAAAACATTGTACATGTCGTGACTATCGTCCCGCCTTTTTTTCTCATTCATACAATAAGCATTACTGTTATGCAAACAGTACTCTGCCAGCACTCTGGAAGTTAGACAGAATTATTTCCTCTTTATGCCTGCCTGAACTGAATCCATCATTAATTCGATTTTTACCTCCAAAATGTATCTAAAGTGAACCATGCACGGTTCTTTGTGTCCATAGCAACAATCTCACCCAAACATCGAATTGATCCCTGACTTACCTTCCCATCCACTCTTTCCCTCTCTACCCTATTACCCATACTGGAGCTAACCTTCTCTTAATCAGAAGTAATCAGCTCCAAGAGTCAGAATGTCCAGTGGTTTCTTTAACAAACACGATCTGTCCAATTATTTGGGCAGCGCACACATCATGAAGCTCACACATAATGTCATAAGAGTACAGATGAGGAACTAGAACCCATGAAAGGAAGACTTACTTGCCAGAGAACTCTGCAGCTCTGTGCAGTGGGAAGAGAGACATCTACAGAGAACTTCTCTGACACGCACATGTGTGCCTCCTCCTTGAATGTGTGACATACAGAAGATGCCTATCAAAACAATTCATTGAATACACTGAAACTGACCGATTGCTTATTCAACTTAACAAAAGATATCTGGACACATTTAAATTGTTTTCCCCATGGATGACTGCACTAGTGAAGTTCATAAACCAAGCAGGCACTCTGAACTAAGAACCTCAATGACTTCTTACTGCATTCTGATAAAATCTTACCATTGACCTCCAAGCCAGCGCATGACATGGTCCTTTTCTTTCTCTCCAGTCAATCTCTCCTTGACTTACTATGTTTAAACCATCGTATCTGACTCTTTTGCCATCCCCTGGAGTACAGTCTGCCAGTCTCCTCTGTCCATGGGAATTTCCAGGCAAGGATACTGGAGTGGGTTGCCACTTCCTTCTCTGACTTATTATGTTTGCCAACTTGTTATTTCTTTACCATTTCAGCTCTTTCCGTGTTTGTGTGGTCCTGTCCCCCCTGCCCTATTCCCCACCTGAATAATTCCCACAAGGGTTCAACCCTGATGTCAGACTGATGCTAGGACGTGGCAAGAATGTACCTGCATACAGAGCCAAGGAGGCTCCTGAGACAACGCTCCTCTAAGGGCAGGAAGCATCCAGCTACTAAAAGGAGCTCAACAGTCAGCACTATTCATTGATATAAAAAAGGGATTCTAGACTGGCATGGGCCTATCACTATTATTTGTTTCATTACAATCTCACTGACTGAGAGATCTGTGATTTAAAGATTGTTGTGCAAACTCAGTAATAGCTTTTTTCTCTTCTGAGAAATTGGTTCACTACATAAGGAAAAATGAGTTGCATCCCTACTCATTTAATTGTTTGCTTGTTCAGTGCTCACTTCCTCCTCCTCCTTTGATGACTGAACTGTGATTTTATTTGGGGTGTTGCTGCATGAAGCTAAATCCTTGCTTCTGCATCCTCCCTGAAAGCTCATCGTGTCTGAGTGGCTGATGACATATGCACAGGAGGTCCTTGTGGAAAAATTATGTTTTCTTGGGGAGAGGAATGAATGCACCTGACAAAGTCTTTCCCCCTTTCCCATACTTTCCTCCCTTAAATGCGGACATGACGTCTGGATCTCCAGCAGCCATCTGCTCACCATGAAATGACAAACACAAAGCAAAAGAGATGCTGACGTCACCAAGCTTCTGAACAACTCATGTATTTTCCATGACCCTCCCCCATTTATTGAGAGAATCAAACATGTTCATAGAGTCTAAACAGCTGCTGTGTTTTTGTCTTCAGGAACAACTGCTGTGTCTGTGACCCCATGCTCCAGTAAAGCTAGAAAGCCCTCGAAGTTCTGAATCCTCATGGTGGTTTGTGGGGAAACAAAGGGAACTATCTTTTTTCTTACTTGTCTCAAATTCAGTGTAAAATGACAATTGAGACAGTTTCCTGAAACTTTCATTTCCAAATTGGCAACAATTAGAATTGGCAGTGTTCAACTAAGACCAAGTTGCTGAATTCTGGAAGTGGAGACATGGACAGAGCCCATAAGAGAAAGAAGTCTTAGTCCATGCCCATCACTCCATGATGCTTCAAGGGACTGCCTGTGACCAGCAGTGATGTCAATGTTCCAAATAACACAAACAACGGAATATCCACAACTGATACTTATTAAACTCTTTATTCTGAAAGGAGAGCACATGATTTATTTTTCAAGCATCCATGACACTGTCATATGGATTGGTTTCTGAGTCCTGGTTAGCAATAGGGCTTTGAATAAATGTTGTTCTCCAATTTTACTGAAACTCTAGAGATGCTCTGTCCAACGTGGTGGCCACTAGACACTGGCAGCTATTTAAATTTAAGTGAGTGAAAATTCCATAAGACTTTAATTAGAGTTCTTCAGACTTGCTTGCCACCTGTGGCTACAGATATAGAACATTTCCATCATTGCAGAAAGTTCCACTGAACAGCGGTGCTCTAGAGACTGAGACACAGGCTGTATGGCTTGGATGTTCTTCAGCATATACAACTGGTTTGATTACCACCAGAATGTAAGCTCTGCAGGGGAAGATATTTTTGTCAGAATTATGCACCGCTCTATCTCTAATGCCTAGATGATCATCTTCACACATCTGGTGGTCAATAAATAATTGGTTCTCAATTCACGTAGGAATAGCACGAAGTATGTCTTATTCTCAAAATTGCTTGCACTTTTCTTGGCCTTGAACACTCAATCTGGCTAGAGCACTCATCTCATTTTCTTTCCAATATACTTCTATTTAAATTTTAGTCCAGTCTAATTATTTCCATAATCTGGTTAAAATGGAAAGACTCACTCTTTCCCTCCTGTTCTAGGGAAAACCCCAGTTCTTCCCCACTGTGTTTCTCTCCTGTGTGTCTCCTTAGCTGTGCACACAGAACCCTTCACTCCGGATACTTCTGGTCAGAGGATGGGTAGAGGCTTATCCCCACCACAAGCAATTCTCTGTGACACCAGCTGGTTGTCCCATGGTTTAACTCAGTTTTGACACTGTTTACCTGGAGGCTGCATTGGGTCCCACAAATTAAGGGCTCAACCAACAAGACCACCCCCCTATACACACACACACACACACACACACACACACACACACACACACACACACACACACTTTCTCTCTTTTCAGATGCCAGTCACAAGCCCAGGTTGTCACCTGTGCTTCTGATCAGCCTGCTACAGAGCAGAGGTCCCAAGGACCCCTCCTTGGGTGTGACTAGTTTGCTAGAGTGGCTCACAGAACTCGGGGAAACACATTTACCAGTTCATTAGGGATATGATACAGGATCCAGATAAGCAACTAGATGAAGAGATGCTCAGGGTGAGGTCTGGGAGGGTCCCGACACAGGAAGTGTGTCCCTTTGGGGTTGGGGTGTGTCACTCTCCCACTGTGGATGAGTTGACCCCCTGGGAAGCCCCTCAACCCCACACTTTGGAAATTTCATGGAGGCTTCATTGCTCCACTTCCAGCCCCTCTCCCCTCTGGAGGACGAGGGTTTGGACTGAACATTTTAGGCTTCTAATGATGGTTTGATCTACCTGATGACCAACCACCCTCCAGGAACCCACCTCAGTTCAGTCGCTCAGTCGTATTCAACTCTTTGCAGCCCCATGAATCGCAGCAAGCCAGGCCTCCCTGTCCAACACCAACTCCCAGAGTTCATTCAAACTCATGTCCATCGAGTCAGTGATGCCATCCAACCATCTCATCCTCTGTCGTCCCCTTCTCCTCCTGCCCCTAATCCCTCCTAGCATCAGGGTTTTTCCAATGAGTCAACTCTTCGCGTGAGGTGACCAAAGTATTGGAGTTTCAGCTTTAGCATCAGTCCTTCCATTGAACACCCAGGACTGATCTCCTTTAAGATGGACTAGTTGGACCTCCTTGCAGTCCAAGAGACTCTCAAGAGACTTCTCCAACACCACACTTCAAAAGCATCAATTCTTCAGGGCTCAGCTTTCTTCACTGTCCAACTCTCACATTCATACATGACCACTGGAAAAACCATAGCCTGACTAAACGGACCTTTGTTGTAAGGAGATACCCCTCGTCCAAGGTAAGGAGTAGCAGCTGCGCTTTGCTGGAGCAGCCGTGAAGAGATACCCCACGTCCAAGGTAAGAGAAACCCAAGTAAGATGGTAGGTATTGCGAGAGGGCATCAGAGGGCAGACACACTGAAACCAATAATCACAAAACACTAGCCAATCTGATCACACGGACCATAGCCCGTCTGATTCAATGAAACTAAGCCATGCTGTGTGGGGCCACCCAAGACAGACAGGTCATGGTGGAGAGGTCTGACAGAATGTGGTCCACTGGAGAAGGGAATGGCAAACCACTTCAGTATTCTTGCCTTGAGAACCCCATGAACAGTATGAAAAGGCAAAATGATAGGATCCTGAAAGAGGAACTCCCCAGGTCAGTAGGTACCTAATATGCTACTGGAGATCAGTGGAGAAATAACTCCAGAAAGAATGAAGGGATGGAGCCAAAGCAAAAACAATACCCAGTTGTGGATGTGACTGGTGATGGAAGCAAGGTCCAATGCTGTAAAGAGCAATATTGCAGGAACCCACCTAGAGTCACCTCATTAGAACAAAAGATGCTTCCGATACTTTAATTGCTTAAGAAATTACAAGGTTTTTCGGGAGTTCTATGCTGGGAATCAGGGGCAGAGTCCAATAGAGGTATTTTCTGTTATGTCACCTTCATCCATTTATTAAAATCTGTCTCATTCAGGAAAATATTCTGTCCGATTCAAATGCTACTTTTAGCGTCCCATGCATCTTTTCTCTCCAGTGTTAAGGTAGGACATTCACTCTAGCCTCCTCTCTCTCTTTTCTTCTTCCTTCTTCTATTGCTGGTTCTCCTGTCCTCATCTGCCCCCTGGAGTGCAAACTTCAGGAAGCCCTTCTCTCACCTGTCTTGTTCAGGTGAGGAGGCAGAAGCAGGGGCAGAGAGAAGAGATTCTGACTTACAGTGGGCAGAGGCGTCTCCAATTGTGGTCTTAGCTGTCAAGGAGATCTTATTGTATGAGGTACCATTCTCGTGGGGCCTCACTGAGGCCCCCTTCATCTTGGAAGAGGTTCTTGAGCCTCTGCCAGAAAAACAACCACTAATGCCAGGGGGCTTCCCTGGTGGTGCAGATGATAAAGAATCTGCTGGCAATGCAAGAAACCTGGGTTCAGTCTCTAGGTTAGGAAGATCCCCTGGAGAAGGGAATGGCAACCCACTCCAGTACTCCTGCCTGGAGAATTCCATGGACAGAGGAGCCTGGGGGGCTACAGTCCACCGGGTTGTAAACAGCCGGACACGACTGGGCGACTAACACTTTCACGTCAATGCCACTCTGACTTTTTTCTCTTTTTTTGGCCACACCACTCATCACACAGGATCTCAGTTTCCCATGAGTTTTCCAGGGATCAAACTCATGCCTTCTGCATTGGGAGCATGGAGTCTTAAGCACTGGACTGCCAGGGAAGTCCCACTCTGACTTTTCTTAACAGCTGCTTATTTATGCTTCCTAATTTCAATATTGTTATTTCTTTCAAAATACTTCTTATACTTATTTTAAATTGTTTGTTCCACTCCACTAATTATCCTTCTAGAATAAGCACCATATTGTGCATCTTCCTTTTTAATCCTTAAGTAACTGAAATAGGTGCTTGTTCTTGTGAGACCATATCCATTTGACAGCGTCAGTTTCTTTGGATGCTCAGAACAAGATAGTGAGCTTGGATATATAATTTGGCATTGTTGACATATATGTGATATTTAAAACTGTGGAAATGGATGAGATCACCCAGGGGGAAAGCATGGAGAGTGAGCCAAGAGGATTATGATAGCGCTGAAAGGAATTCTAATATTTAACGGTTAGGGAAAAGAAGAATAATCAACAAAAAATCCTGAGAACCTGGGGTAAAAGGGACACAGGCAGGCCATGGTGTCAAGAAGTCAGGAGTGTTTCAGATAGGCGGGCGTGGGCTTTGGTGTCAAATTCTTGTCAGATCTGTTTTAAGTGAAGTGAGAAGTGACAAGCCTGCCTTTGCAAACAAAAAGCAACAATTTCACTCAACACTTTGGGCTTCATGAAGTCTACGGAGATTTTCTTGTTACTGTTTTTCTGTATCACAAGCACAAAAACGGACGTGAAATAGCAAAAATCTTTGCTTTCCACCGCAGAGTAAATTCACACCCACAGCCACCTCAATCACCACCTACCTCAGGAGGGACTGCCAGGCAGTGCATGGAAGAAGCTGACATCTGCTGTGGGCCTCTACACACAAAAGAGAATAAGAGCTTTGGCCCAGAGGTTAGTCACGATATGGGTGCCTCTTGACATGCCAACCCTCAGAAGCAGGGAGATTACCTACTCCCCAGAGATGAGTTAGATCCTCAGTTACCATCTTACAAGCAGTCAGACAGAAAGTGAGAACTGGATGAAACAGTCCCAAGGTTTCCAGATAGATGACAGATAGGGAGATGGGAAAATATATAGATAGGTCACATAGACAAAGAAAAAGATTAGATAGAAAGATAGATAGATAAAGAGATGCATATATTTAACAAAATAGTGTGTACATGCAAATATATTTTATGTCAGTTTTTAATGCACTGGAGACAAACAGTTGCATTAACTTGTGGGATGACAGTAGGTGAATTTTGTACAGACCTCTGTTGAAAGCATAGTCACCATCTTGAAACTTTAAGATAAGCTGCTTACAAACATGCAGATCATTTGAACTGCCTATCTGTGTTTCAGAGACTTGTTGATAGAGAATAGCTCAATGGGACAGAAATGCAAATATCACGCATAAATGCCGATTTCTAGTAATTAAATTAGCCTGACTGTTCTAACTGAACTTTGTATGTGTTGTTTAACATAGAAAATGGTATCTACTAACAAAATACCACTTTTGTTTTCTTTCCTTTTCCTCTGGGGTCCTTTCCTTAGTTTCCTCTTTTTTTCTTTTACGTTTTTTACTGAAATGTAACAGACACACAGAAAAGACCATGAATCTTAAGCTTCATGAAAGATCATAAAGAAAATACATTTATGTAATATTAGCAGTGGCCCCCCACCAGACGCCCTCTCATGCCTGCTCTTCATCACTCTCTTTCTCCTCCCTAAAGATAAGTTCTACTCTGACACCATAAATTCATATTGCCTATTTTTAAATTTATGTAAATGAAATAATACAAAATGGGCCCTTTCAGGACTAGATTCTTTTGATAACATTGTCCTTATAAGAATTACATATTTTACTATGTACAACAGTAATTCATTCTCATAGACATTTAGAATTTTGTTATCCGAATGTACCAAATTTATCTGTTTTACTTTCAATGGACACTGAAAGTTTTGTCTGTTTTTTAATTATTACAAGGACAATTATGATTATTCATTCCACATATTTTGTTATGAAAGAACTTGGTGGTTATAGGATGTAGATACTTAACATGAGTGAACTCTGTGGACTGTGTTAGTTGCTCAATCGTGTCCGACTCTTTGCGACCCCGTGGACTGTAGCCTGCCAGGCTTCCCTGTCCATGGAATTCTCCAGGCAAGAATACTGGAGTAGATTTCCATTCCCTTCTCCAGAGGAACTTTCCAACCCAGGGATCAAACCCTGGTCTCCTGCCTCACAGGCAGATTCTTTACCATTTGAGCTACAGGGAAGCCTACTTAACATGAGTAGATAATGACAAATCATTTTTCAAAGTGGTTGCATGACTATCCAAAGCCATCTATAGATTTAATGCAATCCTTACCCGAATCACAAAGACATTTTTCACAGAAATAAAAGAAACAACCCTGAAATTCATATGGAACCACAAAAGACTCTGACTAGGCAAAGTAACATATGAAAAAAAAAAAGAACAAAGCTAGAGGCGTTATACTTCTTTATTTCAGAATTTATTATAAAGTTACAATAATAAATAAAAACATGTTATTGTCATAAAAACAGACATAGTCACCAATGAAACAGACTTAAAGCCCAGAAATAAACACATACATATACAATCAACTAACCAAAAAGTCAAGAATATTCAATGGAGAAAGGACAGTCTCTTCAGTGAATGGTGCTAGAAAAAACTGGATATTCATAGGCAAAAGAATGAAATTGGACTTCTCTCTTACAACCACCATAAAAATTAACCCGAAAAGGATTCAAGACTAAATGTAAGACCTGAAATCATAAAACTCTTAGAAGAAAACAGCAGCATTTGATACTGTTCTTCACAAAAATGTTTTGGGCTGTGATGCCACAACCACAAACAGCAAAAGCAAAAATAAACAAGTGGGACTACAACGAACTTAAAGACTTCTGCGGAGCAGAAGAAGCAACCAACAAAGTTAATAGGTAACCTACTGAATGAGAGAATATATCAGCAAGCCATATCTCTGATAAAGGGTTAATAACCAAAATATATAAAGAATTCATGTAATTCACTAATAATAATAATAATAATAATAATGATTTTTTAAATGGGCAGAAAACCTGAATAGATATTTTTTCAAATAAGACATAAAAGGTACCTGAAAAGATGCTTAACATCACTAAACATCAGGGAAATGCAAATTAAAATCACAATAAGGTATCATCTCGCACCTGCCATTATAGCTATTATCAGAAAATGAGAGATAATAAATGTTCCTGAGGCTCTAGAGAAATGAGAACCCTTGAGCACTGTTGGTGGGAAAGTAAACTGGTGCAGAGTTGAGTTCAGTCACCAGGTCGTGTCCAACTCTTTGCAACCCCATGGACTGCAGCACACCAGGCCTCCCTGTCACTCACCATCTCCCAGAATTTGCCCAAGTTCATGTCTAATGCATCGGTACAGCCACTATGGAAAATTGGCGCAGCCACTATGACAAACAGTAGGGAGGTTCCTCAAAAAATTAAAATATGATGATTTTTACTATATAATATTGAAGAGCTATCTGCACCCCCTCCATGTTAAATACAGCATTATTCACAATAGCCAAATTATGGAAACAACCTAAGTTGTTCTATGGGTATCTATATTTCAAACGATCATTAAGAAAATTATACCATTCTAATGCAGAATTTCCAGAGCTGCCATTACATGCAGGAGAATTAGGGACCTGTGACAAGATGTTAAAAAGGTCTTTCCTTGTGGCTAAAGGCTCAAAGCCTAGGGTAAAAGTAATAGAGGCCCATACATTCTGAAGAGGTGCTATATACCTATAGCACAACTTACTAAAAAGTGGCCAAACTGGCCTCATGACCATCACTTTCAAAAGCCTATATAGCATAAAGCTAGAGATTCATTGAGGGAAAAATTCTTTGAAGGAAACTCACAGGAGTAGAGAAATTAACCTTATTTCCCTTTTCTCCCTATAGCTAAAAATTATTGACCCAGCAATTAATGAGTACTCACCATGTATTAAAACTGCACTAAGTTCCATAAAAGATTTATCTCATTTAATTATCACAGTATTACTAGGAGGTGAACACTTGCACCTGCCTGGCCCTGAGAGTGAGCACCTCTGTAAATTTCATACCCTGGGTGCCTTTCTGCTTCACCCTGGTCCTGCCCTCACTAAAGGGAAATAAATACCAAAATAAAAACAAAATCCCACACTCCCCAATCTCTCAGACTGCGTCCAACTTGGGTTTTAACCATTGGATCCACTTGAGTGGCCCAAAAAGGTGGGAGTGAACAGAGGCTCCTTTCCTTTGCTGTTTATGCCAGCAGGTAACATCCTGAACATCCGAGAATCAAGATGTAGTAGAGACAGCCCGGCTTGGCATCCCAGTGTCCAGGCCCCAGCTCCACGGGTATCAAGAGACATTCGTGACAAAGACAGTGGCTTTCTGATCCCTGGATTGCAGCTCTTGTGATGTGCTCTTGAGCACAACGATTTCAACCCTTGACTCCATTTTGCAGCAATTCTAATTATTTTGAAGCACCTATTTTTGCATATTAAGTCCCTTTCTGCTTAAGAGATCCAGAGTGGTTTGTGCTTCATGCACTGAACCCTGATAGCAACAATGGATACAGAATAACACTGGTATTTGATTTCTTTTTTTTTTTTTTTGCTTTGCCTTAATAGACACATCAAATGCATTACCTAGATAGAGTCAAGCTTTTCCCATCTGGAACTCACTCTGTTATCATGAGCCAAAATAGCCATGGAGAGCAAGGTCAGCTGGTACTCCCATCCAGGCAGCAAGAGCTGGAATGTTCTTAGCTCTGCATTAAAGGCAACTCTGGGGAAAGACACCATTCTACTGAGCTAAGTCCGATCACCCTGAAAACTATTCACTCTGCCCTCGTGACCAGTGCCACACACACTTTCCCAGATTACTGATCTTCAGGTTTCCTTTGTTAAAAAAAAAAAAAAGAAAGAAAGAAAGAAAGAAAAGAAAATCAATAAACAGAAGCCTCAATTAAATAGAGCTGGAAGATCAGAACAAGGCGCTCTCGTGCCCTTTGAGAATAGCAGAGCCCAAGAGGAAGAAGCAAGACTCTTATTTCCTGGAAAGGGCTCCGTGGCCAGTGAAAAGCCGTGGACTTCTGGTTCACTCCAACCTTCCCAGCTTCCTTCTCCCCTCTATAAAAGAGTTCTCCTTCTTGGCCATGTGGGGATACGCACATGGCTCACCATGGCTGCAGACCCAGAATTGCTATTCTCCACCAATCTTGAATAAACCCACCTTTGTTGAAAAACATACCTGGCAGTCGATCTGCTTCAGGCCAACACCTTCTTGGCCATATCTCTAGCCCTTCCAGCATCACCTCTCAAGTCTCCCTACTGAGCACCTTACCCTGAACTTGACCTTGGTTGTCCCCTTGAACTCTGCCTCCGGGCACACATAAATCTTTGTTCAGTCTCTGCTTCCATCACAGCCACCCTGTGCATCCCAGTCTTTATCCTGTCAACCTGCATATTGGGGCACTAATATTCCCATTCCTATTTTTGATTCAGGAAGGAAAATCACCAGAAATCTGCAGTAAATAAAGCAGTGATGTTTTTGGCAGGACTCTAGCCTTCTCTCAGCGGGATATTATTTTGCCTGCAAGGCAGCTTAATCATAACTTTAATGATGTCTCCCCACTGCTTAATATGGTGCCGCCCTCGTCTCTAGAGCCAGGCATAGTGTGGACACAGGGCACCTGGGGCTTCTGCATGTTTGAGTTGTCAGACTCCGTTCTTGGAAAGCTGTTAATTTCCTCTGAGGTAATTTGACTGTGATTAAGTTAAGCTGCCACCAGGTGGACATTGGAGCCTTCGTTAAGCCGTTTTAATCTCAGTAGCCAGACTCCCTATAGGCATAATAAAATGAAGAGAAAATGTAGTTTGATTTCCACTTAATTGAGTTTTAAAAAAATAAACAAAAAAAAATAGCAGTTTAGCATACTACTTAGACAGAATTAAAATGGAGTAGTATAAAATATATCTCACTCATGTATTTAACCAATATTTATTGAGGACCTGCAATGTGAAAAAGATGGCTTTAGAATCAGGGATGGGGCAGAGAACAATAAACTAAGCACCTGACTTCATAGAGCTTATGTCATGGGGAAAAAACACAGCAAACAAATAAAACTACATATTTCCCTTATATAACATTATAAATTATGATCTATGATAACATACTATATATATAATGATATGATACAATGATATAATACATGCCCCCATGCCTACTAGCTTATAAAGACAGATAAAATCACAATAGTGATTTTACTAACTCTCATGCCCCACCAATCTGTCCACAAAAGACCTTATCACACTGTTGAATTTCTCTTGTCCCCAACGCTGCAGTATTTCTGGAATTTTTTAGTATATATGTCAACTATACTGATGCATAGTCTGGGCAGTAATTTCAGTCAGCTACCATGAGGTTCACACCAGCCACAATGGATGTTCATGCCGAGGACTCATCACCCACCAGGAGCCATTGCCCCTGCTTTCATCTTCTCCTACTTACTGGTCAAGTAGACATTTATTAAATATCCACTTTGATCCAGCAGGAAATAAGACAGCTATGCCTCTGTCCTCAGAGAGCTTATAAACTTGAGGTGAAGAAAGACAAGGAAAAGAAATAGAACTATGAATGAGTGTGACTAGAAGTATAGAATGCCATGAGTTCTTCTAAAAGGGGCAGGTGCAAAAGGACAGATGCTCGGAGAACTGGCTTCTGAACACAGTCACTTGTGGACTGAGACGTAGAAGAAAAGCAGGAGGTGACTCGGGGAACAGAGTGTGGGAGGATGCTCTCCATAGAGGGAGTAACACACCCAACGATTCTGGGATGTGACTCGGTTCAGGCCGAGCGTCTCCTGCCCAGCACAGCTCTCCATGTCCCAGGACACTCAGGACACCAACAACGAGCTGAGAAGAAATAACAGCAACTGGATACAACCTCCCACTTAAAACAACTAAAAATCAAGACAGATAATAATATAATGATCCTGAAAACATTAGACATTAGGCATCAAGGGACAGTGCTGAGTGATTAGAAATAAACAGAATTAACCCTCTCATTTCCCACTCTACCTCCTGGCGAGAGTCCAGCAGAAAGAAACCAGCAGAGCCCAGCACCTCAACAAGTTAAGGAAAGAGTCAGATGAGAGACAGGACGAGCAGGAAAGAAATGGAAGAGATAAGGACTGTGCATTATCCAAACTGCAAATCCCACTGCTCTCAGAATCTCTGCAAATCCTAAGTTCAAGAAATGTGAGGAAACTACACCATGGAGGATTTCTTAAGACCATAGAAAACCCAGAAGTTACATACGAAAGAACATATGTCAGAAGGATGACAGCAGATTCTTCATTAAAACAGTACAAGCCAGAACTACTTTAAAGTACTGAAAGGAACAAGACTTTGATACTACATTTTTTTTTAACCCAGCAGAAATATCTTTCAACAATGAGTGTGAAATAAAAACTATTTCAGACATTAAAAGTCTGAAAGAATTAATTACCAGAAGACCTGCTCTACAAAAAAAGTTAAAGAAACTATTTCAGGTTAAAAAATAAATAAATAAAACAGATAATAGTCCCAGTCTACACAGAAAGCACCAGAAATGGAAACTATATAGGCTTGTGTGAAGATAATTTTCCTATTATTTAAATACCTTTAAGAAATATTATACAGTTAATGCAAAAATAACTATATTATGGGTTTTATTAATATAGCATACATAGAATAAAAATATGTTGAAAATAACACAAAAGGAAAGAAAAGAAAAATGAAATATACTGTTGTAAAATTCTTGTAATGCATATAATATGCTATCACTGAAAAGTGGATTGTGACAAGTTAAAGCTTCATAGTATAATACAATTGAACACAACAAAGATATATAGCTAATAAGTTACAGAAGTATAAAATGAAATTATAATAAATAGGCAATTTAAAGGAATGCAGAAAAATATGAAAAGAGAAAATAAATAACTGATAAGACAAATAGAAAACAAATAGTAAGAAAGTAGATTTAAATCCAGCCATATCAATAATAAAATTAAATGGAAGTGGTCTAAACACATGAATTAAAAGACAGGGATCTCAGATTGAATAAAAATAAATAAAACAAGAAATAACATATTATTCAGTCTCCAAAATCTCTCTTAAGTATGAGACAAAAGCAGATGAAAATTAAAAGGGCAGGACAAGATAGAACACTAATCAAAAGAAAGTTGGAATGATAATGTTAACAAAAGACAAAGTAGATTTCAGAGGAAACAGTATTTTCAGAAATAAAGAGCTCATTCATAAAGTTAAGTGGATTAATTTATTGAGAGGATATAAAAATACTAATAATTTGTGCACCTAAAATTTTTTCCAAAAAATATTTAGAAAAAAACAGAGAGAACAGAAGGATGTATAGACAAATTCACAATAGGAGGCATCAATGCTGCTCTTTCAAAAACTGATAGAACGACTAGACCGAAAAGAAGTAAGGGTATATTAAGGATATATCACCCAATTTGACGTAATTGACATTTACAGAACACTCCACCTAACAATAGCAGAATACAGATTTTTTCCAAATGTATACAGAAGACAAACCAAGGCATATCATATTCTGGGCCAATATATAAAAAATTTTTAAGTATTCACATCAAACAAAGCAAGTTTTCTGACCACCGCGAAAGTAAATTAGAAATGAACTGCAGAAAAATATGTGGAAAAATCCCCAAATATTTGGAAACTGGTGACACACTGCTAAGTAGTATGTTAAACAGGGCAAGAATCAACAGCAAAACAAGAAAGCATTTTGAACTAAAAGTATTATATATAGCATATTATTTAGATAATACATAACACACAAACATACATCATAATATGTCAAAATTTGTGAGATACAGTTAGTACCATAGTAGGAGGGAAATCTATAGCACTAAATATCCATCTCAAAAACAATCTCAAATCAATGATTTCAGCTTCCACCTTAAGAAAATGAAAAATAAATAACCCCCAAGTAAACAGAAGAAAGGAAATGATAAAGATCAGAATGAAATCAGTGAAACAGAAAATAGAAAAGCAATATAGAAAATCTGTGACAACAAAAGTTTATTCATGGAATAGATCAGTGAGATTCCATGCATATTAAAGTGATTATAGGGCAAAACTATGAACAACTTTATGTAAATAAATTCAACAGTCCACATGAAATGGAATAATTCCTTTAAAGACACAAGCCATCAGACTTCACCCAAGGAAAAAAAAAAATAGATGACCAGAAGAGCCCTAAATCTATTAAGGGATTGAATGTATAGCTACAAACCTTTCTATAAATCTTCCTACTAAATACTGAGACAACTTCACTGAAATGTTTGAATTCTATCAAACATTTAAGGAATAAATAAAGATTAGCTTTGACACTCTATCCCTAGTTATATATCCAAAAGATACAAAAGCATGTGTCCATGCCAAGATTTGCATGTGAATATTTATACCAACTTTTCAATAGTCAAAATCAACACACAACCCACACAGAGATAAACAGGTAAGTGGGTTAACAAATTGTAGTATATTCATACAATGGAATATTACTCAGCAGTAAAAAGGAAAGTGCTTTTGATATTTTGATACATGAAACAACATGAATGAATCTCAGAATAATTATGCTAAATACAAAAGACCAGGAAAAATGTATTGCTCTATTTCTAGAAATATCTAGAAAATGCAAACTCATCTGTAACTACAGAAAGCAGATTAGTGGTTGCCTGAGGATATGGACGTCTACAAGATTCTTAAGGGAAAGATTAAAATGGGACATAAGGAAAGTTTTGAAGTGATGGATATGTTCATTATCTTCATAACTGTGATAACTTCACCTTTGCTCAGTCATGTCTGACTCTTTATGACCCTCTGGACTGTAGCCTGCCAGGATCCTCTGTCCATGGGACTTCCCAGACAAGAATACTGCAGTGGGTTGCTATTTCCTCCTCCAGGGGATCTTCCCGACCCAGGGATCAAACCTGTGTCTCTTACATGTTTATATATAAAATTGGACACAACTGAGCATTATATATAATATATAAAATATTTTCAAATTGAAATGTATAGCTTACTATATATGAATTTTATCTCAATAAATCTGTTTTTTTAAAAATCAGCATTGCAAAACTGTTTTTGTCTGTGAGGTAAGAGAGCCCCAATGCCACCCTTGAGTAGACTTGGCCGGAGTGACACCAAGGCCACGCCCTGGAGCTTCAAAGTCGTGAGAAACTACCAATGAGGGAGTCTTTCTCCAATTTTACTTCTGTAAACTCACTTCCCTTCATAGGACACAGAGCAGGAACCCGGGGCATTTAGGGGCGGGGCGCTACCTGCTCTGTGCTCCTACACGCCCATGCAGCAGACCCTGCGCTGTGCTCAGAATCACTCCCCTTTAAGACCCTGAGACTCTCTGTTGAATACAGTTCAAGATTGTAGGCCAGGTTCCTCTTCCCTAGGGATGAGCACCCTCCTGGGAATCCCAATCATTTCACATTCCAAGTCACATCTCACAGACTCTTTACTAGGTTGCCAAACCCTTTTTCTTTTTTTTTTCTGGCCATGCTCCACAGAACATGGGATCTTAGTTACCTGACCAGGGATCAAGCCTGTGCCCCCTGCATTGGCAGGGTAGAGTCTTAACCACTGGACTGGCAGGGAAATCTCAGGTTGCCAAACACTGAAGGACTTGTCTGAACTCTGCCTATGACTTCTCTCTTCCTCCTTTGAAGGGAAAGGCAATTAAAGCAACACTTCTAAAAAATAGAAATAATTACCCACTTAATTTATCAATCATTGCTTAATCTATGCTTGGTTTTCCCTGCAGGCTTGAGTTGAATAATTTCTTCACTTCAGCTAAATCTGTAGACCTCAGTTAAAAGCCCCTCTGTGCAGAGATGCACAGTTCTGAGCTTTCAGCATTTTCATCGGTTTTCTCTCCGCAGTCTTTCTTCTTTAGAGACTCTAATTCTTCTGAAAAGGGTACATAATTTTAAAAGGCTTTTGTTCCAGATCCTTTCCTAAGCTCTCTGGGACCCAGTTTGTGGAAGGCTGGGATGGAATCCTGGTAAACAATGAGGGCGCCCCTTTGGGTGTGAAAGGGAGACAGCAGCAGGACAGGCCATATTCACCCCCATAGGAAATCTCATCTCGCCTCAAGAATTCCAAGATATACTTAGCAAGCAGACAACAGGGGTCCATTGTTCTAGTCAACCACTTGCTAAGTCTCCATTTTCAACTAAGCAGGGAAGACAACACAAATTCTTAACCATATGCTGCAATCCTTCCTTATAACTACTAAGCCTACCATGAGTCTGTTTATTACAAAATTCTGATTACATTCAGATACCAAAAGCATCCATCACATGCCAACAAATAACCTTAACCTCAGAGACAATTGAATGTGCTTCTCATTACAGAAAACATCCTGGATCCGCTGAAAAATTCTGTTTTAATCTGTCTTCATCTTTCAATCTTTTTCATATTTTTTTCACGCAGAGATCTCTCGGGCTTTCATCTCTAATATAAATTTTCTGTGCCTTGCAATAGTCTGAAGAAACCATCTGCAAAATACATTTCAGTGAATCCTGTCATCCCCAGCCATCTGATTTTTCTGCTTTCCTTGGGTGTTTTCATCTTCCCTGGGCAAACACACATACTCACAGTCCTACACTAATTCATCTTTTCTTCTCCCCTTCACTTTCACAACACTTCCAGAAGCCAGACCAGTCCTGCGGCAGAGAATCACCCAAGTTCACATCACAACCAAAACTTCAAATGGGTAAAAGACAAACATAACATGATATAATACCAGCACAAGCCCTTCCTATGTGTGTTTCTTTGGAGAGAGAGAAAGCCAGTCCCTTGTTCTGCCCAATAGTCCACCCCACCATGATCCTCAGTTCCTATCAGATAAGGGACATCTCAGTATATTGACTAAGCTTACCTTTTAAACAAAAGTGTGTCTCCTTGCCAGTGTTTATGACTCAGCTTTCTTTTGAAAAGTTATCTCCCTGTTCTAAATTCAAGCTTTTATGAATTTTAAAACATATTTAAGCTGAACATGAACATATTCTGAAACAAACACAGCCTAAGAGAAAACCTCAGAATCTTTATATATGAAATCTCAAAATTAACCCAGTGGTAATGGTTTATCGGAATATGAAACTGCAAGCTGACCATGCCTCAGCGTCCTGCACTGTGGACTGATACTGTAAGGACTTTCTCTAGTACTGTAAGGATTCTGGTCCCAAGATGCTGCCCTTAGAATCTTAGCATTCAAGAAAATTCCTTGACAATATGAATATTGAAAATTTAATAGGATTTTCCTATCAGAACCTATTACATGTCTATACACTAATAATGAACTAAGAGAAAGAGAAATTAAGGAAACAAACCCATTTACAGTTGCATCAGAAAGAATAAAACACTTAGGAATAAACCTAATTAAGGAGATAAAAGATCAATACTCAAAAGAAGTTTAAGATATGAGTGAAAGAAATTGACGACGACACAAATAGATGGAAATACATGCCAGGCTCATGAATTAGAAGAATGTGTATTGTTAAAAATGACCATACTACACAAGGCAACCTATAGAGGTGATGCAAGCCGTATCAGAATGGGTGCCTGCTGCTCAATTGCTCAGTCAAGCCCAACTCTTTGACCCCATGGATTGGCCGAAACAATATGAGACTGGCACAAACACTGACATTTAGATCAGCAGGACAGAACAGAGAGATCAGAAATAAATTTACACACTTATGGTCAATTAATCTACAACAAAGTAGGCAAGAACATACAACAAAGAAAAGACAGCTCTTTCAATAAGTGGTGCTGGGAAAGCTAGACAGCTACCTGTAAAGAATGAAATTAGAACATTTTCTCACATATACAAAAATTAACTCAATGGATTAAAGACCTAAATGTAAGACTGGAAACTCTGAAACTAATAGAAGGAAACATAGGCAGAACACTCTTTGACATAACTCATAGCAATATTTTTTTGTACCTTGTCTCCTAAAGCAAAGGAAACAAAAGCAAAAATAAACAAACGGGACCTCATTCAACTTCAAAGTTTTTGCACAGAAAAGAAAAACATCAAAAAATGACAGTACTATATACAGATGAGGAAACTGAGGCACCGAGAAATGAAAGAGCCCCAGCAATCCCACTGCTGGGCATACACACCAAGGAAGCCAGAGTTGAAAGAGACACGTGTACCCCAATGTTCACTGAAGCGCTGTTTATAATAGCCAGGACATGGAAACAACCTAGATGTCCATCAGCAGATGAATGGATAAGAAAGCTGTGGTATATATACACAATGGAATATTACTCAGCCATTAAAAAGAATACATTTGAATCAGTTCTAATGAGATGGATGAAACTGGAGCCGATTATACAGAGTGAAGTAAGCCAGAAAGAAAAACACCAATACAGTATACTAACATATATATATGGAATTTAGAAAGATGGTAATGATGACCCTGTACGCGAGACAGCAAAAGAGACACCGATGTGTAGAACGGACTTTTGGACTGAGGGAGAGGGAGAGGGTGGGATGATTTGGGAGAATGGCATTGAAACATGTATACTATCATGTAAGAAACGAATTGCTAGTCTATGTTTGATACAGGATATAGGATGCTTGGGGCTGGTGCATGGGGATGATCCAGAGAGATGATATGGGGTGGGAGGTGGGAGGGGGGTTCAGGATTAGGAACTCATGTACACCCGTGGCGGATTCATGTCAATGTACAGCAAAACCAATACAGTATTGCAAAATAAAGTAAAAATAAAAAAATTTTTTTTAATTAAAAAAAAAGAGAAATGAAAGAGCTTTTCGATGGGCATATAGACAGGAAATGGAAGAGCTGGGATTGAAAATATGTGAAATATGCTTTCACACTTAACCTCAAAACTGTCCAATGTGATGACCAAATTTTTAATAATACAAACAAGAACCAAAAACAAAAGGAAGGAAGGAAAGAAAGGTTAGAGTTAAAAAAGAAGTCTAAGTAGGAGGTGAAAGACTTCCAGATTAGGAGTAATTTGTAAGACAAGGAGTAGAAATCAGAAATCAAATACAAAGCCAGCGGAAAACATGATCCGAAAGGACACATGCATCCCAACATCCAATGAAGCACTGTTTGCAATAGCCAAGACAAGGAAGCTGCCTCAATGTCCATCAGCAGAGGAGGGCATAAAGAAGATGTGGTACATTTATACAAAGGAATATTACTCAGCCATCAAAAAGAATGAAATCACGCCATTTGCAGCAACATGGGTGGTCATATAGAGACTGTCATACTGAGTGAAGCAAGTCACACAGAGAAGGAGCAATATTGTGTGACATCCCTTATAGGTGGAATCTAAAAAGACATAATACAAATGAACCTACAAAACAGAGACTCACAGACACAGAGAGTGAATTTAGGGTCGTCAGGGCAAGGGCCAGTTAGGGAGTTAGGGATGGAAAGGTGCACACTGCTATATGTAAAATAGATAACCAACAAGGACCTCTTGTATAGCACAGCGATCTCTGCTCAAGGTCAGGTGGCAGCCTGGATGGGAGGAAGTTTAAGGGAGGACGGATACATGTACATGTGTGGCTGAGTCCCTGTGCTGTCCACCTGAAACTGTCACAACACTGCTCATCAGCTTTATCCCAATACAAAATAAAAATTTAAAGAGAGAAATCAGATATGAGGGAGCAAGATCACCCAGGAATACAAAACCATGCATAGAGACACAGAGACAAGAATAGACAGGCACATCCCACAGACAGAAAAGAACCACCACAGTAGTGACTTGGGATGAATTTTGACCTTGTGGATCAAGCTGAAGAATTCACACTTCATCTTACTTTGTCCTCTCTAATCCCTCCACCATGCCCCAGAAACATACACAGCTAATTTCCCATAAAAGCTATTCAACCATGTTCACAGTTCTTTGGAAATTAGCAGAATGCAAATTATCCATAAACACTGCCCTGTACGTCAAAGGCAGCAGATTCCAACAGAGAACAGATACTAACTCACAACTCTCTCCTTTCACTTTAGCAAAAAAGCTGGATTATGTCTCCCATTTATTGGCAAACTGATACAGCTTAAACCTCTCTTCTCTCTTCTGAACATGTTGGAGCCTATGTCTTTATTGACATTTACCCCGGAAATGACAGCCAACAGCCCTGGCTGTCATGTCATCACTGGGCCTAGAGTAAGTATAACCAAAGTTATAAGAGAGTGATCTGATTCACTCATTGAATACAAGAGTACAGAAAACTTAAACCATGTGAAAATTGAAAAAAATGAAATATTAAAGTGCTTGGTATGACTGTGTGTGTGTGTTAAAATGCTTCACTCGTGTCCGACTCCTTGCAGCCCTACGGACTATAGCCTGCCAGACTCCTCTGTCCCTGGGATCCTCCAGTCAAGAATACTGGAGTGGGCAACCACGCCCTTCTCCAGGGGATCTTCCTGACCCAGGGATCAAACCCACAGCTCTCACATCTCCTGCAGCAGCAGATGCGTTCTTTACCACTAGCACCACCTGGGAAGCCATGATGACTGACCCATAGTAAGAGCTTTAAAGTGATAACTGCTATCATTAGCCACAGCAGCTGGAGAACTTGGAAATTTCAACTCATGAAATCATCACCATCCTATCAACATTTTCTTATCTAGCCCACAGAACACCGAAGTTCTAGTAGAAAATACATAACACACTCCTCTGATAAGGTTCTTTTTGAATCCCTAAGACTGCAGAAGACTTCTCTCAAGCGCCATGAAGAGGGGACCCCAGAAGTCCTGAGCTAGGATATTCTTGAACAGTCAAGGCCAAATTCCAGTTGCAGCAACAGATTTTGGCTCTCAGGGCCTAGCCCTACTCCCCAGCTATCACAGCTCAAACAAAAGCAGCAAGAAGTACACATAAGGTTCCTCATAGGCTACATTGCTGAACATACTCTGCACTGGGATTTCTGCCTGGAAGCAGGAGGATGATGGGCACTGGATACCCAAGAGGCAAAAAGAAGAAATCTGTGCTTTCCATATGGGTGAGCCCTTTTATCAGGGCTTTTATCAACCAACGATCAGCATTAAGTCAAAAGAGTGAGTGAGGTGGCTGTTCTTCAGCCTGGAATTGGGTAAGTTGTAATTCATGAAGTCTTCAGATGTGCAGGCCTTTGATGAGTTGGGGGGAAAAGATGAGGAGATGGGATGATCAAGGACTTCAAGATGGGAAAGGATGGTGCAGAGAGGGTGAGCGGCTGTGTTCCATTTCCTCCGATGACACATCAGGAGGATGGACTGAGCTGCAGCAGGAACATTTGGGTGACTATCCCAGCACCCCAGCAAGCCTGCAGCCCCACTGCCCTGCAGCCCTGCCGTGTTCACTTCCAAGTCTCCAGCCTGGATGGTTTCTCCTTAGAGGTGCCCAGTACCAGGTGGGAAGGTTCCAGCTGGCAGGTGGTCCAGCTCAGTCCGTCTGGATGCTGAGTTCTCATGCTGCCTCCACTACCTACCAGTTCTGTTCCACCTGAGAACTCCATGCTCAGACAGTAATAACCAGCTGCCAGATTGGGTTTTATACTGGATATAAATTAATGTTTTAATTGGTTTTATTTCCAGTCGAATGTGGAGTATGGGACAAGAGAAGGATACTGACAGGATTTCAGAAAACCATTTGACTTCACTCTATCACAGGATCCTAGAAGAGATACACTAAAAATGTGGAAGCCCCCTTTCCCCAGAACGCGCCTGCATCTCCGAGTAATAAACTTTCCATTTCAGTGGAGGAATGAAGCTATCTGTCAGTTTCAATGTCAAGAATGAATGCAATTCAAATTCTCCAGCCATTTATTTCAACAATTCTCTACTCTGCAGCTGCAATAACTTAACATAAGAAATAGCTGTTCACTCGATGTAAAACTTGCAAACCTGGTTCCACAAGGCATATTTCTAAAAAAAATAATGAATCTGGAAGGCCTGCTGGGTAAGATGCTCCATCCATCTTGGTGCAGTGGTAACACCCAAGACCACAGGAGCACTTTCCTCCTCCGTCCTAGGTGCTGGAGAAACACCCCAGGGGGCCAATCTTCACTTCCCTCTTCATTACCATCGTGATAATTGCTGCCGTTTTCTCATAAACATTCACGATTCATCATCCTTCCTCCTTAACCCTGATGTGTTGATGACACCCAAGTGGCCCTAAATGTGAAACCTTCAGTGACTGAGACATCGAGAAAAATTAGAGATAATGATAAAATTTTTCATTTCACCCCTGGCAAGTCCCTATTGCAGGTGGCTACGGAAGACAGACCTGAGTGGCAGTGGGAGAATGGCTCAGTGTGACTGGCGGGACGAGTTGCTAGAAAGTACAAGGCATCCATGTTCAGAGTCTGGCCTGGGGCTGAGCACCACACCTTGATGTTGGGAAGGATCTTCGAATTTTATTCAGCATTACAAAGAATCAAGCTGTTAATCCATGAAGAGCCATAGAAAAAACTGAACTGTATATCAGCAAGTGAAAGAAGACAGTCTGAAAAGTCTGCATACTGCGTGATTCCAAACCCTGTGACACTCTGGCAAAAGCAAAACTATGAAGACAATAAAAAGATCAGTGGTTGCCAGTGGGGATGAATGGATGCAACACAAAGGATTTGGGAGGCAATGAAACTATTCTAGACAACACTATAATTATGGATACTTGTCGCACATTTGTCAAAACTCATAGAAAGTACAACACGAAGAGTGAACTCCAATGGAAACACGGCCTTTGGGTGATAACAATGTCAGTGGAGGCTCACCGATGATGACAAATGCACCTCTAAGGTGCAGGAGGTCGGGAGGTCAACGATGCAGACGGCTTTGCACTTGCAGGGGCAGGAGGCTGTTGGGAACACTCAGTAGTTTCTGCTCAGTTTTTCTAACCTCAAACTGCTCTGAAATATTAAGTCAATTTTCTGCAGAGTGAATAGCGAGACCCTCTCTCCTGACAGATGCTTCTGAAGTCCTCATTCCTGGATGATTGAATTATGACTGACTGAAGCAGCAAAGGGTTATAGCACATTGTAGAGGATCTTTCAAAAATCATTTATCCACTACTTCACCAACCAGTTACTGAGGCATTGGAGAAAGCTCTGAGGGTCTAAAAATAATGCAACCCTGAGCCTGGCCTTGAGGAGCTCATGGTAAAGTAGAAGAGACAGACCTGCCAACGACTGTACTGAGAAGCAGTACTGCCTTAATGCAGTAAATGCAAGTGGTTGTGGGAGCCCAGAGGAGAGAGAAAAAGTGGCCTGGAGGAAACTTCTGGTTAATACTCAGTGAGATATCACGGGTCCCTTCCTAGGTGCATTTGGTGACAACTGTGCTGGGCATTGCAGAGGGGACATTAGTGGGCCAGAGGACACAGCCCCCTGTGGGTCAGGGAGATCACAGTTTAAAAGCCTCTATTTTAATTACTGAAGAACAGATATTTAAGCTGAACCAGGTTAATAAAAAAATTTCGTGTGTTGAAATCACAGATGATTAAGAGAGACATTAGATGTGGTCTGTTACAGTGGTTCACAGACCTAGTCACAACCTTTAGTTAACGTCATAGGCACGTTTCAACACAAATTTAATCAGAATGTCTGGCAGCTGAGAGTAGGTATCGTGTTTCTTAAATCTCCCTGATTCTGGTACATAGTGAGGATTGAAAATGCATACTGACCTAGCCCTGCCTTTCTTCTGATTATGAATCCAAGTCCAAAGGTTGAGGTCAAGATGACAGAGCTAGTCAATACAGCAAATCCATAATACAGCTTCAGAATGATAACATTACCAATTCTGTTGCTGTTGTTTAGTCACTAAGTCATGTCCGACTCTTTACGGCCCCATGGACTTTAGCCCGCCAGCCTCCTCTCATCACGGGATTCTCCAGGCAAGAATACAGGAGTGGGTTGCCATTTCCTTCTCCAAGGGATCTTCCCAACCCAGGGGTCACACCCACGTCTCCTGCATCTTCTGTATTGCCAAGTGGGTTCTTTACCAATACTTTGCATCTACATAATTCAATCCCCCTGGTCCTGGTCCCCCAGATAGTAACCACTAGGCTGAATTTTATAATTGCCTTTTTTGTTATGTTACCCCATATATATGCTCAATTTACCTAAATAACATTGCTCGGTGTAGCTTGGTTTTGTGCTCCATGATGAAGCTATTTGCCACATGTAGTCGTAGGACCTTGCTTTGGACCAGCAGCAATTACGTGACTCAGAAACTTGTTAGAAATGCAGAATCTAGGGCATTCGCCCAGATCCACTCAATGAGAATCCTTGTTTTAACACTATGCCTGCATTACACATTTGGAAAATTTGTTGTTTTGTCACTGAGATTTATCCAAGCTGTTACATGTAGGTGTAGTTCTGGGAATGAGTAATTAGGGTGTTTCCTTTTTTTTTTTTTTTTTTGTATTATGAAAACTACTGCTATGAACAATTTTATCTGTCTCCTAGTGTATATATGAAGAGTTTTTACCGGATATACACCCTGGAGGGGGACTGATGGGAAATAAACTACATAAATATTTCATTTCACTGGGCCAAACTGTTTTCCAAAGTTCTTTAAAATTCACATACTTACCAGAGTGTGTAAGAGCTCCTATTATTTATTCTAATATTGAACATTGTTAGATCTTTGATTTTTGCCTACCTGATGGATGACTTATAATCTTGATTTATATTTTTCTGATTTACTAATGAGTTTTAAAATAATTTTAAATGTTTTCTCATCATTCGTATTTTCTCTTCTATGGAATGGCTGTGCATTGACTTTGCCACTTTGTTCGCTGGGTTATTTGGGTATCTTTCTTAGTGGTTTGTAGTGTCTTTTTATATTTATAGATACCAATGCATTTTCAAACACGTGTTACAAATAACTTCGCTAATACATGGCTAGTCTTTCCACTTTCTTTATCATGACTTTGATGAACAGAAATTCTAAGTTCTATTGTAATAAAATTCATCAGTCCTTCTATCTTAGTAATTTCTGTCTTTTTAAAAGATATTTGTTTACCCTGAGATTTTAAACACATTTTCCCACACTTTCTTCAAATAGTTTTAAAGTTTTGCTTATATATTAAGTCCTTAATCCATCTGGAATTGATTTTTGTGCTTTTTTCACAGTCAAGGTTTTATATCATTTTTTTTTTGGTGTGGAAAAAATCAATTGTCCCAGAACCGTTATTGAACACTTCCTTCTTTCTGCTTTCCTCCAGTTAATCTAGAAGCTTCTTGGGTTACGTGTATTCCTCAGTCTGTCTCAGGACTCCTTCTTGTTTCATTGGACAATGTGCCAGTCCTCACACCAATGGCGCAATCTTAACTACCATAATTTCATAAGAAATTTGATCCCTGGTGGGGCAAGTTCTTCTGCCTATTCTTCTCCTTTAGTATCTGAGTATTTTTGACCCTTTTAATTTCCATATATATTATAAAATCAATCTGTCATGTTTCACTCAAAACAATGTTGGTATTTTCATTGGGATTTCAGTATAAATCATTTTGAGGAGAATTAATTTCTTTATAGTATTGAGAATTTCTTCCCCATGGGCACTGGTCATTAATGTCTTTCAATCAAATCTTATAATCTTCTCCACACAGTTTTTACACATGTTTGGTTAGATTTATACTTAATTATCCCTTTTAAATTTTTATCATAAATTTTATTTTTTAATATTCTTTTCTAATGTTGTATTGGTAATATGTAGAAATGTAAGTAATTTCTTAACACTGTTCTTTAGAAGTCACTTAGATAAACCCTTTCATTACTTCCAATAATTGTTAATAAATTATTTGAGGTTTGTGTATTGATAAGTCACTGCCACTGAAAAGACAATAGTTTTGTTTCTTATTTCCAATTGACTGTTAAATATATGTAGTTATATTTATCATGGTACAGTTATATATGTGGGCTTTTCTGGTGGTTCAGTGGTAAAGAATTTGCCTGCCAATGCAGGAGACCCGGGTTTGATCCCTGGGTTGGAAAGATTTCCTGGAGAAGGAAATGGCAACCACTCCAGTATTCTTGCCTGGGACATCCCATAGACAGAGGAGCCTGGAGGGCTACAGTCCATGGGGTCACATAGAGCTGGACACAATCGAGCCACTGAGCACACACGCACAACACACAATTGTGTTGTGTGACCAAATACCTAAGTGTGACCAAATCATCAAGTTCAGGGCAATAGGTCATGCACAGAGATATTATGTGAAGCTTCCATGCCATAACCTTAAAGACAGGCTGCAATCCAATTGACTGAAACTAAGGTTTGGGGTCTGGCTGTCTTAGAAAAGTCAACTGACCTTATATCCCCAACAACAGGCAAAGAGCTTGCTACCCAGAACCTTTCTCAAGATCCCCCAGTAAATGTTCCACCAACTGGAAAATGGGAGACAATCCAGTGGCGCAGATCAGATTAAGGATGATGCTTTCGCACACCAGACTCTCTTTGCAAATGGCCCTAACACAGCTACCATTCAATAAAGAAGGCTGAGCACCAAAGAACTGATGCTTTCCCACTGTGGTGCTGGAGAAGACTCTTGAGAGTCCCTTGGACATCAAGGAGATAAACCCAATCAATCCTAAAGGAAATCAACCCTGAGTATTCATTGGAAATACTGATGCTGAAGCTGAAGCTCCAATAATTTGGCCAGTACTGATGCAAAGATCTGACTCAATTGGAAAAGACCCTGATGCTGTGAAAGATTGACGGCAGGAAGAGAAGGAGGCGACAGAGAATGAGATGGTTGGATGGCATCACTGACTCAATGGACATACATTTGAGCAAACTCCAGGTGATAGGGAAGGACAGGGAAGCCTGGCGTGCTGCAGTCCATGGGGTAACAAAGAGTCGGACATGACTGAGCGACTGAACAACAATCACTCAATTGACTGTGGGAGCTATGAGCTCAGCACAAAAGCTAGTAAGTAAAACAGATTTCAAAGATGTAAAAACTACAGTCTGAAGTGATCACCGGATGTGTTTACTTTTACATGGAACTCATTAGAAACTCAAAGATTGGAAGCTGTTTAGTTTGTGAGGCATCACATTAATAAAAAATCCAAACCCCTTGCCTTTGGAAGCTTAAGACTGTTTAGCTCTTAAAGCCACACTCAGGCCTCAAAATTGGACTAGATACATCTGTACAGAACAGTGGGAAAGGAAGAAACAAAAGCAAAAATAGGAACAGGATGAAGATAAGGAACTGACACTGGAACTTCCAGAGAGCAAGAGCAGTCAGCTGGCCTAGGCAAGTCCAGCCCTACTGCCAAGGTGGGCACTGCTGCAACTCACATCCAGCAAGATCCGATGACCTTTGCTGCGTCTCACTCTTTGGTTTCCAAGTAGGACTTTCATTCCAATTATCTTTCCTGATTTCCTTGTTTGTACGAGTAAAGATAAAGGCTAGGTTGTTACAGAAAACAGACACAAGAATAGAAGTTTATTTTGTCCTGAGCTAATATTCCAAAGAAAATGGACTCTAAGAGGTAATCCAAGATCTTAGGCTGGCAGGGCAGAGCTGTCATCCTTAACAAAAGGTTGTAGCCTCTTTTTCTGAGTCTACAAGGAATTTGTCAATTTCTTGCTGGCTAGAAGTCCACAGTGAGTATCTTGTCACTAAGGAGGTAACATAAAAGGAACTCACATCACTTTTACATGTATTGCACTGACCCCATGTTTGTTATATGTCCAGCCCTCGCTGCAGGGGCTTCCCTGGTAGTCCAGCTGGTAAAGAATCCACCTGCCACGCAGGAGACCCCAGTTCAATCCCTGGGTTGGGAAGATCCGCTGGAGAAGGAATAGGCTACCCACTTCAGTATTCTTGGGTTTCCCCGGTGGTTCAGCTGGTAAAGAATCTGCCTGCAATGCAGGAGACTCCAGTTCAATCCCTGGGTTGGGAAGATCTGCTGGAGAAGGAATAGGCTACCCACTTCAGTATTCTTGGGTTTCCCTGGTGGTTCAGCTGGTAAAGAATCTGCCTGCAATGCAGGAGACCCCAGTTCAATTCCTGGGTTGGGAAGATCTGCTGGAGAAGGGATAGGCTACCCACTTCAGTATTCTTGGGTTTCCCTGGTGGTTCAGCTGGTAAAGAATCTGCCTGCAATGCAGGAGACCCCAGTTCAATTCCTGGGTTGGGAAGATCTGCTGGAGAAGGGATAGGCTACCCACTTCAGTATTCTTGGGTTTCCCTGGTGGTTCAGCTGGTAAAGAATCCGCCTGCAATGTGGGAGGCCAGGGTTTGACCCCTGGGTTGGGAAGATCACCTGGAGAAGAGAATGGCACCCAATTCAGTATTCTGGCCTGGAGAATTCCATGGACTGTATAGTCCATGGGGTCACAAAGAGTCAGACATGACTGAGCCACTTTCACTTTTTCACTGCAGGGGAGTTTACAAAATTTGGTCAGCAGCAGAGCAGCCATGTGTCGGTCTAAAATGCTACTATATATTTTTTTAACTTTAAACTTTTTATTTTGCATTGGGGTATAGCCTATTAACAATGTTGTGGGAGTTTCAGGTGAACCTCGAAGGGACTCAGCCATACATACACATGTATCCATCCATTCTCCCCTAGAACCCCCTCTTATCCAGGCTGGCACATAACACTGAGCAGAGCTCCATGTGCTACACAATAGGTCTTTTTGTTGATTACCCATTTTAAATATAGCAGTGTGTACATGACCTTCCCAATAAAACTCTACTATTAAAAGGAGGAAACGGAGAAGAAATTCCTGGAGACAATTAGCAAGCCCATTGACCCATTATTTTACATTGAGTGTGAAGTTGGGATGAAGGCAGTCTGCCTCTTAATTTCTTGTCAGTAAACCACAAGAAGGTAGAAGAGCTGAAAGAACAGCACCCATACAGCTAGATTTTGAGCCAGGTGCATGACCTGAGTGGGACCTTGGGTTACTAGAGAAGAGTTTTGCTCTACGTATGGGGAAAAGAGTTCCCATAAAGGGAACAGCGGCAGTTTTCTCAGTTAAACCTAGGAGAGAAGATGTACAGGATACCCATCATGCCACTATTTGTTGACAGGATGTGGAAGGAAAGCTAACCATTTGTCTCTGGGAGAGTAAATACATAAATGCGTTAGATGCATACAATGGTTTCCTATATAACAGAGAGCAGGTTACATAAATGAAACTTAAGGACACAGTGCTAAGTTTCAAAAATGATTTATGCCTTAAAGCCATTTGTATAAATGTAAAATACACAAAAATCCAACATGCGGATTTGTATGAACTCCAGCAAAAATAATACAAATTAACTTCTTATAGTAGTGACTCATGGTAGGGGAAATAATGAGAAGTCAAAAGAAAAAGATGGAAAATGAAAACAGAAGATCCCTTCAACATGTACACACTGCTATATTTAAAACGGATAACCAACAAGATTCCACTGCAGAGCACATGGAACTCTGCTCAATGTTATGTGGTAGCCTGGATGGGAGGGGGTCTTGGGGGAGAGTGGATACATGTACATGTACGGCTGAGTTCCTCTGCTGTCCACCTGAAACTTTCACAACATTCTTAATTGGCTATACTCCAATGTAAAATAAAAAGTTAAATATAAATTAATTTTTAAAAAGAAAGACAAGCTTAACTTCTTTAGGAAATAAAATATCTTCTGCCCAAAACAAGAAAAAAGTTACCTATATAGACCAACCTTACCTGCCATGATTTGCAAAGAAACACGAATCACCCTCTGCATCTGAGATCTGAAAAGAAAAAAAAAAAAAAGAGTGACTTATGAATTACTGTGAAGGTAAAGAGTCTGCCTGTGATGCAGGAGACCTGGGTTCAATCCCTAGCTTGGGAAGATCTCCTGAAGGAGGAAATGGCTGCCCACTCCAGCATTCTTGCCTGGAGAATCCCATGGACACAGGAGCCTGGCGGGCTACAGTCTAAGGGGTCATGAAGAGTTAGACACAACTGAATGACTGTGATGAAAGAGCAGTGAGACTTTCACATTGAAAAAGATGGAGTAAGAGGGGGCATATCTCCCCTCCCTCCTGAAATAATTATGAAATCAGTAAAAAAAAAAAACATATGAAACGATGCCTCTAAGACACTGGACATGAGACAACTCACAATGTGATCCCCGAGAAACAAGGAAAAACGAGGTGACGTCTCTAAGCACTTTGCTAGTGAATGGCCTAAAGAGGGTTTCCGGATCACACTGTAGGCAAGGACTGGTGGTCTGATTTGAGAGGCTTTAACTGGACATCTTAAGGCCAAGATGGCTACAGCTTGCAGGGCAGCTTACTGGAGAGAAGAAATCTGAACAAAGAGAGAGCAAGAATATCTGCAGAGAATACCCCCAAAATCTTCCGCTGAGTACTGATCAGCACATACAAGGGAGGAGACTGCCCAAAGCCAGCGGAGCAGACACTCTCGAACAGATCAGAGGAGATGGCATCCAACAATGACACAGGGTGATAACAGTACAGTTTGCTGGTAAGCCGCACTAGAAAGTCTAATAACTCAAAAAGCATCAGGTATGGTACCCAGGTGGCTCAGTGGTAAAGAACCGGCCTGCCAATGCAGGAGACCTGAGTTTGATCCCTGGGTTCGGAAGATCCCCTGGAGAAGGAAATGCAACCCGCTCCTGTATTCTTACCTGGAGAATGCCATGGTCAGAGAAGGCTGGCGGGGTACAGTCCATGGGGTCGCAAAAGAGTCAGACACAACTTAGTGACTAAACAACAAATGGTCCCCAGAAGTATTTAGCTTAAGTAGCTGGGCAAAATTAGCCCCAACCCAAACATTGCTCTGGTCCTACCTAACAATGCTGAAACATTAAGACCTAAAATTATCAATTGATTCCAAGTAACTTAACCATGGAACAACAGACTGGTTCCAAATAGGAAAAGGAGTATGTCAAGGCTGTATATTGTCACCCTGCTTATTTAACTTATATGCAGAGTACACCATGAGAAACGCTGGCCTGGAAGAAGCACAAGCTGGAATCAAGATTGCTGGGAGAAATATCAATAACCTAAGATATGCAGATGACACCACCCTTATGGCAGAAAGTGAAGAGGAACTAAAAAACCTCTTGATGAAGGTGAGAGGGGAGAGTGAAAAAGTTGGCTTAAAGCTCAATATTCAGAAAATGAAGATCATGCCATCCAGTCCCATCACTTTATGGGAAATAGATGGGGAAACAGTGGAAACAGTGTCAGACTTTATTTTGGAGGGTTCCAAAATCACTGCAGATAGTGATTGCAGCCATGAAATTAAAAGACGTTTACTCCTTGGAAGGAAAGTTATGACCAACCTAGATAGTATATTCAAAAGCAGAAACATAACTTTGACAACAAAGGTCCATCTAGTCAAGGCTATGGTTTTTCCAGTAGTCATATGTGGATGTGAGAGTTGGACTGTGAAGAAAGCTGAGCGCTGAAGAATTGATGCTTTTAAACTGTGGTGTTGGAGGAGACTCTTGAGAGTCCCTTGGACTGCAAAGACATCCAACCAGTCCATCCTAAAGGAGATCAGTCCTGGGTGTTCATTGGAAGGACTGATGCTGAAGCTGAAACTCCAATACTTTGGCCACCTCATGCGAAGAGTTGACTCATTGGAAAAGACTCTGATGCTGGGAAGGATTGGGGGCAGGAGGAGAAGGGGATGACAGAGGATGAGATGGCTGGATGGCATCACTGACTCAATGGACATGAGTTTGGGTAGGCTCTGGGAGTTGGTGATGGACAGGGAGGCCTGGCGTGCTGCGGTTCATGGGGTTGCAAAGAGTCGGACACGACTGAGTGACTGAACTGAAGTGAACTTAACCATGTCTTAAAACAAAGGTCAAGAATATTTATAGAGGGAATTTATGTATGTATACTTATGACTGATTCATGTTGTCATACAGAAGAAACCAACACAACATTGTAAAGCAATTATCCTCCAGTTAAAAATAAATTTAAAAAAAAGAATATTTGTAGGAATTGAAAATATCTAGCATATAACAAGATAAAATCTACAACGTATGACAGCCAATAAACAACTACCAGGTGTGCAAAGAAGCAGGGGGTGTGCTAAGTGTAATTTTAAAAATGAATCTCAATAAAAGCCATCTAGAAATGACACAGACCATAGGGTCAGTAGACAAGGACATAACGATATCCCACGTGTTCCAGAATCTAGAGGAAATAGTTAACGTGTTAGAGATGGGGAACATCTTTTTCAGTTCCCAAACTGGACTCCAAGAGGCGATAACTACAATTTCTGAGACAGAAAATACAGTACATATATTAATAGTATATTAGATATTGCAAAAGAAAGTGTTAGTGAATTTGAAGACGTAGCAATAGAAACTAACCACCACAAAACATGGAAAAGAAAAAGACAAAAAATAAAAATAAAAACCAAACAGAGCCTCAGTGAGCTGTTTGGCAGTTTCAAGAGACCTAATATGTATTTTTGGAGTCTGAAAGAAGAGGATATATTGCAGAAATACAAGTGAAAAATAGTAACCAAAGTTTTCCCACAACTGATAAAAACTATACTTCCACAGATCCAAACATGAAAAATACAAGAAGGAGCACCATAATCAAATCAGTAAAAGAAAAAAAAAAAAAACAGAGTTTAAGAGAAAAGTTCAAAGCAGTCAGAGATAAAAGTTGTGTTTTATATAGAGGAACAAAGGTAAAAATGAAAGTAGATTTCTCATCAGAAATTATGGAATCCAGAAGAAATATCCTTAAAGAACGGAGGGGAAAAAAGTAGCTGTCAACAACTTTGAAATCCGTTTCCAGAGAATACACCTTTCAAAGGTGAAATAAAGATATTTTCAGGCATAAAAAATTGTGGACATTTTTATCACCAGCAGAATTACACCACAAAGAACGTTAAGGAATCTTTCAGGCAGAAAGAAAATGATTCCTGAAGGAAATATGTCTCTGCCAGAGAAATGGCCCCAGAGATGGTAGCTACATCTGTAAATGTTAAAAAATGTTTTCATTACTTAAGTCTCTTTAAAACGCAGTCCACTCGTTAAAGCAAAAATAACAAAATATATTTTGGGACTTACAAAGTGTGCTGAAGTTAAATGCATGACAGCACTATCACCAGGGTCAGGAAGAGAAAAATGGAAGTAGATTGTTGCAATATCCTTCAGTCACATGTAAAGTGGTATAATATTACCTGAAAATAGACTGCCTTACATTAACTATGTATCTTATAAGCCTTAAATGAAACACTTAAAAAATTATAGCAAATGAAGTAATAAAGAAGAAAGTAGAGCATCATTAAAATGTTCATTTAATCCAAAAGAGGGAAGACAAACAGAAAAAAAAAAAAAGAATAGATGGGACAAACGAAAAATAAATAACAAGATGGTAGACTGAAACTCAAATATAAATTGGCATATTAAATACAGAATGTCTGAACATCCACATAGATTTTTAAAAAGCAAGAAATAACTACATGCCTTCAAGAAACCCACTTTAAACAAAACACAAATGTGTTAGAAATAAATGCACAAAAACTACATGATCATTTTAGCACTAATCAAAAGAACACTAGATGACAGCTTGAAAGATCTTGTTAGCCAAATTTGTAGCAGAGCATAAAAAAAGAAGAGTGGCAGAAAAATGGAAAATGAGGGACTTCTTCCCAATTCATTCTTTAAGATCACCATTCCCCTATAGCCAAACCTAAGAGATTTTAAGAAAAGAGAAGTACAGCTATACACATCCCTCAAAAATAAAGTTGCAAAAATTCTTCACAGAATTTTAACCAATCTAATCTAATAATATTTTCAAATGGGCTTCCCTCATAGCTCAGATCGTACAGAATCCACCTGAAATGCAGGCGACCCCAGTTTAATTCCTTGATTGGGAAGATCGCCTGGAGAAGGGATAGGCTACCCACTCCAGTGTTTTAAAAGAATAATATATTATGACCAAAAGGGGCTTATCCCAGGAATCTAAGGTTGGATTAGCATTAGAACATTAGTCAAAGAAACTTATCATATTAACAGACCATATGTTTATCTCAATAGATACAGAAAAATTATTAGATGATGTGAATGTTAGTTTTAATGCATTGACTTGGTTAGGCATGGTATCCAGTTATTTAATCAACACCAATCTAGGTGTAGCTGTGAAAGTGTTTTGTAGGTGTGGTCAACATCTACAATCAACTGACTTTAAGTAAAGGAGCTTGCCCTTGGTAATGTGGGTGAGCTTCATCCCAACAGTTGAAAGGTCTTCAGACCAAACACTGAGATTTTTCAGATGAGAACTTCTGTCTCAACACTGCAGCATAAGTTTCTGCCTGGAATTTGCCCAGTAGATTATGGATATGCCAGCTGTTACAGCTGCAGGTGGCAATTCCTTGAAATAAATCTGTAGATAGATCATCTATACATTAAAATATACATTTATTATTTAGATAATATATTCAAGTGAAAATGGCAGTCATTCAGTCCTGTCCAACTCTTTGCGACCCCATGGACTATAGCCCACCAGGCTCCTCTGTCCATGGAATTTTCCGGGCAGGAATACTGGAGTGGGTAGCCATTCCCTTCTCCAGGGGATCTTCCCTACCCAGGAAATGAACCCGGGTCTCCTGCATTGCAGGCAGATTCTTTACCATCTGAGTCACCAGGAAAGCCCAATATATTCATAATATATATTATCTATAATAATAAATATGTACTTTTTATTTAAATTCTCTATATATGTAGGATTTATAAATATATATGTATATATATAAAGAGAGAAACAGAATCTTAAGTATAAGTTTTATGAATTGGTTCAGAACCTCTGGAATTGCTTCTGTAACCAGACTATATTTAAAGGCATTAATGACTCTATTTCCAGCAGTAAAGAAGCACTGATATGATGCAGGTGTGATGTGGCAAGAGATACACAATTATCTTCTTTGGATACTCTAATCAAATACTTATGAAAGGCAAGTGTCTGGCTGACCGTGTATCTGATATCTAGTTTAGTTAAAAGAGGGGCTTCCCCAGTGGCTCAGTGGTAAAGAATCCACCTGCAGAGCAGGAAACGCAGGAGACCCGGGTTCGATCCCTGGGTCAGGAAGATCCCCTGGAGAAGGAAATGGCAACCCACTCCAGTATTCTTGCCTGGAGAATCCCATGGAGGGAGGAGCCTGGCCAGCTACAGTTCACAGGGTCACAAAGAGTCGCACACGACTGAACATGCATTCATTAGTTAAAAGAACAAGGATAATGAGATTGACAAGCTGCTCCTCAGTGCACTGGAGAAAGCAGAAAATTAAAAATAAGAGTTCAGGGCCTCGAGTTCCCAGATCAAACTCAGCATCAATTATCTCAAAGTGTCTGTCATCCCTGAAAGAACACTGTATCTCCTAAAGTTGCAGCACTGAGATTTCCAAAGACCTAACCCAGAGCCTCATCCTACAAGCAGCTGACTTACCAAGCAAACTGAATTCTCCACGTCACAGCCTATGTTCTGTTAAACCTAGAGCACTGTCTGGGAAGGAAGGGGGATCCTGAATACTGGAAAGGAGACTGATGAAGCTGGCAGGTACTGAACCCTTAAATGCCCATCTTCTCTGCCAGGGGAAGCAGCCCTCCTCCCCTGCCTGAAGAGGGTGGCCCAGTTTTGCCCAAGGAAGCTGTAATGAATGACCCGTCCTGAGTAAATGCCCTGCAAGATGTTGCTGGTTCCCCTTGGCTGCATGCCCCCCACCCCAGGATGACTTATTTTTGCTCCTAGATCTATGTGTGTGCATGCTAAGCTGCTTCAATCATGTCCAACTCTTTGCGACCCCCGTGGACTGCAGCACGCCAGGCTTCCCTGTCCACCATCTCCTGGATTTTGCTCAAACTCATGTCTATTGAGTCAGTGATGCCATCCAATCATCTCATCTTCTGTCGCCCTCTTCTCCTCCTGTCCTCAATCTTTCCCAGCCTCAGAGTCTTTTCTCATTACTGATACTAATAATTAATTACAATTCATGTTCACTCCTAGGGTTAAGAGGAAAGAGCACCTCTGATTCTTCACCTGCTCTTGAAATTCAAATCATACATTCATAAACTCTCCACGAACAGTAGAGGTTTTTCCAGTTAAGAAAATATACATCAGGGTCTTTTCCAATGAGTCGGTTCTTCAGATCAGGTGGCGTGCACAGTCCACGGGGTCCCAAAGAGTCGGACACAACTTAGCAACTAAGCAGCAACAACAGGGAGATAAGCTGAGCCTGCCCATCTGTGAAGGACTGTAACAAAGTGATACTAAGGCATCCCTCTGCCTCGGCCTGCCATTCTAGGAGATATTTGCAAAAATTAAATGGTCTTTTTACTTTGTTTCCTCACTTCCCCCATCTCTGATCCATAAAAGAACATGTCATCCAGGCTCCAGCAAGATGGTTATTTGGAGACGCTGGTCTGCCATCTTCTCGGTCAGCTGGCTTGCTGAATAAAGTCATATTCCTTGCCCCAACACCTCATCCCTCGGATTTATTGGCCTGTCTTGCAGCAAGCAAAGCGAACTTGGACTCAGTAACAGTATCAGTTTTTCCATTCCACCTATAACTGTATCACATAGTATTTGTCTTTCTCTTCCGACTTACTTCACTTACTATCAGTTCAGTTCAGTCCAGTCCGACTCTTTGCAACCCCATGAATCGCAGCATATGCAGAGTCCATCATGAGAAACGCTGGACTGGAAGAAACACAAGCTGGAATCAAGATTGCCGGGAGAAATATCAATAACCTCAGCTATGCAGATGACACCACCCTTATGGCAGAAAGTGAAAAAGAACTAAAAAGCCTCTTGATGAAAGTAAAAGAGGAGAGTGAAAAAGTTGGCTTAAAACTCACTTACTGTAGTTACCTGTAATTTTATCTGTGTTCCTGAAATTCACATTATTTGATTCATTTCAAGCCTGAGTCCTCTTCAACTGTGTCCATGTTGCAGTTTTCCTTTATCCATTCAGCTGACCCTGGATGGTGAGCATCTTGTAAGACGCTTTATGGCCACGTGTATACCTTCTTTGGAGAACTGTCCATTAGATCTTTGGCCCACTGTCTTTATTGCATTGTTTGTTTTTTTGATATTGAGCTTCAGGAACTGCTTTCATGTTTTGGAGATGAATTCCTTGTAGGTATTTCATTTGCAAATTTTTTTTTTTTCCATTTGGCGCATAGTCTTTTTTGGTCATTCATGGTTTCCTTGGCTGTGCCAATGCTTTTAATGTTAATTAGGTACCAATTGAGCTATGAGGGAAACCATTAATTAGGTTACATTTGGTTACTTTTGTATTATTTTTCATTCTTGTAAGAGATGGGTCCAAAAAGAGCTTGCTGTGATTTATGTCAAAGCGTGTGCTTGTTATATTTTCCTCAAGCGTTTCATACTGCCCTAACTTCCATTCGGATGTTTAAACTCTTTGGGATTATTTTTCTGTATGGTGTTAGGGAGCATCCTCATTTTATTCTTCTTTTCATTGTTTCAGGAAGCTGCACGCTGTCCTCCACAGTGGCTCGTCCCAATTTCCATCGCCAGCGTCACTGGAGGAGGGTTCCCTTTTCTCCATCCCCTCTCCAGCGTTGACTCTTTGTAGAGATTTTGACAGTGGGCATTCTAGCACCTCACACGATGATACCTCATGGTAGTTCTGATTTGCATTTCTGCAGTATTTAGCAATGGCACCCCACTCCAGTACTCTTGCCTGGAAAATCCCATGGACGGAGGAGCCTGGAAGGCTGCAGTCCATGGGGTTGCGACTGAGTGACTTCACTTTCACTTTTCACTTTCTTCCATTGGAGAAGGAAATGGCAACCCACTCCAGTGTTCTTGCCGGGAGAATCCCAGGGACAGGGGAGCCTGGTGGGCTGCCGTCTATGGGGTCGCACAGAGTCGAACACGACTGCAGCGACTCAGCAGCAGCAGCAGCAGTATTTAGCAATGTTAGCATCAGTTTATGGGATATATTTTTCAAACGGTGTGAGTTAAACTTGCCTCTTGAAACTGGCTTCTTGAACGTCTGCTCTGTTTTAAATTCTATTTCCATGAACCGCGCCCCCCCCCACCCCCGCCCCTCCAGGACATTTCTTCAGAGCAGGTGTTTTTTAGTGACAGCCCTCCAGGCCTTCTGTGTTCATCAGCACAATTGTCAAGTTGTTGTTACAGAAAATAGCCACAAGGCGGCAGCATTTCTTTACTCCACACATTTTTTGTTGTAATTTCATTTTTAAATTATATTGGGGTCGGAGGAGCCTGGTAGGCTGCAGTCCATGCGGTCGCTAAGAGTCGGACATGACTGAGCGACTTTCACTTTTCACTTTCATGCATTGGAGAAGGAAATGGCAACCCACTCCAGTGTTATTGCTTGAGAATCCCAGGGAGGGGGGAGCCTGGTGGGCTGCCATCTATGGAGTCGCACAGAGTCGCACACGACTGAAGCAACTTAACAGCAGCAGCAGCAGAGTTGATTTCCGATGTTGTGTTTAAGTGTCCAAGAACCCCATTCAGTTATACAAGGACATAAATCTATTCTTGTGCTGGGTTCTTTTTGGTCATATATGTTATTGCGATTTCTTTCAGTAGAGTTCTGTGTACAACTCAGCAGGACAGTTTTAACTATCTATTTGATGTATTTTAGTGACAGACGCTAAATCCAAAAAGTTTATCCCTCTTCTTAATTTTTTTTATTATCATTAGTTGCTCTTCAAAGTTTGTGAGTCTGTTTCTCTTTTGTACAATAGTTCATTTTTAAGAATTTATCGATTCCACCTGTATCGTATGATTTTTGTCTTTTTCTCAGTGATTTACTTCATGTGATAATAATTTTCTCAGGATCTGAGCTGGGAGTGGAATCGCCAGAATATAAGGTCTGTTTAGTTTCTTAAGGAAGCTCCACGCTGGTTCCCATCAAGGCTGCGTGCATTTACGCATTTACATTTCTACTCAGAGTGCAGGAGGAGTCACATTTTCCCTATGCCCTCCACAGCATCTGTTCTTTGTAGATCTTTCTGTTGATGACCATTTTCACCGGTGTGAGGGGCTTCCTCAGTGGGGTTTTGATTTGCATTAGTTCAATCATTTGTGAGGTGGAGTGTCTTTTAGATCTTGTGAGTACAATGTACCTCTTGAAATTGGCTTCCTGAACACTGGCCCTGATGTGAATTCTTTTTTGATTTACCCCAGGAAGTTACTTGAGGGCAGGTGTCATTTAAAGCCCTCAGGGCCTTGTGAGTATTAAGAGCCCATTCAGTTCCGGTCAGTCGCTCAGTCGTGCCCGACTCCCTGTGGCCCCATGAACCAGAACACGCCAGGCCTCCCTGTCCATCACCGACTCCCAGAGCCCACTAGCCCTGGATTTGAACTTGTTATGCAAAGGGCCATCAGGCAGCAGCATTTCTTCCTGCCCAACTCTGGTTCCTTAGGCAGCAACCACAGCCTGAGGCAGTCTTGTTCCTGGACTGTCAACTCCAGAGGAATGTGGCAGAAGAGACAGCCAAGGCTTGGTCTCCTGACTTCTTCCCTGTTCCCCAGCACCCCCGCACACATCCCAGTTCCCACAGCGCCTGTGGGAGGGTGCTGTCATCTGCAGGTGGGGTGACCCTAAGGAAGGAGGTTGGAGCTGGGAACGCCACCCCCAGCAAAGACGGAGCCCAGGGGCCCATTGAGAGCTCTTCCACCCGGAGGCTCGATCATCCTTTGCCTGCTGGAGGCTTGCTTTCCGCGTTGGAGGGCCGGGGCGGGGTTCAGCACGCACTCCAGGCCCACAGGGCGCTCCGTGGCTGGCAAATATTCTCCAGCTCCCTTAGCCCCAGACACTCCATCCCTGGGACTGCAGCCTACTCAGGCTCCAGGGATGTGACATCAGCAGAGGTCATCAAGGCCTGAGGGACATAGAGTCAGCGTTTCTTTTTTCTTTTTCTTTTTTAATTTTAACATCAATTGATTATATCAGTTCAGTTCAGTCACTCAGTCATGTCCAACTCTTTGCGACCCCATGGACTGCAGCACACCAGACTTCCCTGTCCATCATCAATTCAGCTTGCTCAAACTCATGCCCATTGAGTCGGTGATGCCATCTAACCATCTCATCCTCTGTCATCCCCTTCTCCTCCCACCTTCAATCTTTCCCAGCATCAGGGTCTTTTCCAACAAGTCTGTTCTTCACATCAGATGGCCAAAGTATTGGAGCTTCAGCTTCAGTCCTTCCAATGACTATTCAGGATTGATTTCCTTTAGGATTGACTGGTTGGATCTCCTTGCTGCCCAAAGGACTCTCAAGAGTCTTCTGCAACATCACAGTTCAAAAGCATCCATTCTTCGGTGCTCAGCTTTCTTTATGGTCCAACTCTCACATCCATACATGACTACTGGAAAAACCATAGCTTTGACTAGATGGACCTTTGTCGGCAAATGAGCATATAGGCAAATTAGAATATTGTGGGGGGGTTGGGGTGGGTTTCTGTTAGATGAACAGCAATTTGATTCACACATACATAAATGTATATATGTTCTTTCTTGGCATCTTTTCCTCTAGAAATCATTACAGAGTATTGAGTAGGGTTCTTTGTGCTACCTAGGGGTCCCTGTGGGTTACTATATAAATAGTAGGGGGTGTATGTTCATCTAAATTGTTGCTGGCCAAAATCTTGGACTTCTCTGCCCACTGAAGCTGAATAAAATACACGGAGTGAGAGTTTGGAAGAAACGGAAAGGTGGCTTTTATTCTCAGCCAGCAGAGAGGGAAATACCGTAGGCTCTTGCCTCAAGAACTGTGCCCCCCGCTCCATGAGGAGTCCAGAGACTTGTATATGGCATGGGCTCCTAGTCAGGAGTCAGTGATGAGGAACAAAGGTGATAAGATATTGATTTTTTCCTCTCAGATTGCTTCAAAGACAATCGCAGGCTGGTGTCAGTAGCCCAGTGACTGAGTCTGACCGTTCGGTGTCTCTGCAGCCTGCTTTCGGATATGTAACTGCAAGAGGAAGGGTGTTGTACGGGTAAACATTAGTTAGGGGGTGTATTTAGCATAGAGTCAAAGGGAAATAAATCTGAAGTGTAGCTCCTGCAGAGTTGGGGGCAGAAAAACAAACTTAGTTACAGCCATGCAAAGTTAAGAGCAGTTACAGTAAAACTAGGAATTTTTTAAACAAAACTGTTCACTGTTCTCTTTATTCCCTTTGTTCTCAGAAAAGGGAAAGAAAAAAATACTCGTTCCTCGTTTTCCCTTTTCACTGCAACAAATTCCCCCCTGTTAGGGTACTCCTTCCATATCAATGGAGGAAGGGAGTTAGGTATCTTCCTTGTCTGGCTGAGGACAAAACCTCAGGTTTCCTCTGACAATCACCAGCTGTTCAGCCCAGGGGCCCATCTATCTCCTACTTTAAATTTTCCTTGAGAGATGTGAACCCCAAGAAATCTTTATTGGGGTGATGAGGGACAGATGATCAGTCTTCTGTAACTTCTTCAATGCTGACACAGGACTCATAGACCCGACCTAGCTGGGGTCATGGAGCTCTTGTCCTGTCTTATTAAGGGGACCCAGGGTTATTTTTGTGGTGTTCCCACAGGATCTGTTCAGAGGAGTAGCTGTGGTCTTTCTGGGGGCGTGGGTTTTCTTTCCACATCATCATTATCTTGATGTAAATCTGTTGTCATCTGGAGGAGACAAAACTTAACAGATATTGAAAAAAAAGGAGGCCATAGATCAGTAAAAGAGTTACTGGTGGCTCAGATGATGAAGAATGAGCCTGCAATATGGGAGACCTGGGTTCAGTCCCTGGGTTGGGAAGGTCCCCTGGAGAAGGAAATGGCTACCCACTTCCGTGTTCTTGCCTAGAAAATCCCATGGACAGAGGAGCCTGTCAGGAGCTCCGTCAGGAGCCTGCCAACCCTTTGTCCATGGGGTTGCAAAGAGTCAGACATAACTGACAGACTTTCATTTTCAGGGGTCAAGGAAGGAGTAAGAACCAAGTTATGTTTTAAGACAATTTTGATTGTGTTCCAAGTAGGGTCGATGCTTGGGTTCCTGTCCAAAGTAATGGAGTCATTTAGACTCAGAAGTAATTGAAGGAATGACAACCTGAACATTAATAGACAAAATAGAAAAAGCTAAGGCTGAGATTAAGTCTGAATCCTGAATTAGATTTAACACTTCAAGGAGACTTGTAGTCAGGTAGCCAGTTGTCCAGGTTTATCTAAGTCGATCTTAACCTTTAATATGCTTATTGGTCATTACACATGTGGGGTGTTTTCCAACATATGATCCAGAGCAATTTCATTGTCTAAACATATAAGTTATGAGAAGAGATATTCTAAAAAAATATGGTTGCAGTCATCTGCTGCTGGCAGATTTTGTTTTTAGAATGGCTGATGGCATCCTAAGTCTGATGAACCTCAGACTTCACAATGCCAAGACCTGTCTGAAATCATACCATAGTGTCACCTAGTTATTTCCATAGCTACTCTATTTTGACTTTAATTGCAATTTGTCTTTATAGCCAAGCAACTGTCACTATCAATTATGTTAGTGTTTCTCTAGGTATGAGAAGATAGATGTGAGAATCAGGGGTCATAAAAATAAACAAATGGGACCTAATTAAACTTAAAAGCTTTTGCACAATGAAGGAAACTATAAGCAAGGTGAAAAGACAGCCTTCAGAATGGGAGAAAATAATAGCAAATGAAGCAACTGACAAAGAATTAATCTCAAAAATATACAAGCAATTCATGCAGCTCAATTCCAGGAAAATAAACAACCCAATTAAAAAAATGGGCCAAAGAACTAAACAGACATTTCTCCAAAGAAGACATACAGGCTAACAAACACATGAAAAGATGCTCAACATCATTCATTATCAGAGAAAAGCAAATCAAAAACCACAATGAGGTACCATCTCACGCCAGTCAGAATGGCTGTGATCCAAAAGTCTACAATAAATGCTGGAGAGGGTGTGGAGAGAAAGAAACCCTCTTACAGTGTTGGTGCGAATGCAAACTAGTACAGCCACTATGGAGAACAGTGTGGAGATTCCTTAAAAAACTGGAAGTAGAACTGCCTTATGACACAGCAATCCCACTGCTGGGCATACACACCGAGCAAACCAGAATTGAAAGAGACACATGTACCCCAGTGTTCATCACAGCACTGTTTACAATATCCAGAACATGGAAGCAACCTAGATGTCCATCAGCAGATGAATGGATAAGAAAGCTGTGGTACATATACACAATGGAGTATTACTCAGCCATTAAAAAGAATACATTTGAATCAGTTCTAATGAGGTGGATGAAACTGGAGCCTATTATACAGAGTGAAGTAAGTCAGAAAGAAAAATACCAATACAGTATACTAACACATACATATGGAATTTAGAAAGATGGTAACGATGACCCTATATGCAAGACAGCAAAAGAGACACAGATGTAAAGAACAGTCTTTTGGACTCTGTGGGAGAGGGCGAGGGCGGGGTGATTAGAGAGGGCAGTGTTGAAACGTGTATATTACCATATGTGATGCGGATCACCAGTCCAGGTTTGATGCATGAGACAGGGTGCTCAGGGCTGGTGCACTGGGATGACCCTGGGGGATGGGATGAGGAGGGAGGTGGGAGGAGGGTTCTGGATGGGGAACACATGCGCACCCGTGTCTGATTCATGCTGATATTTGGCAAAAACCACTACAATACTGTAAACTAATTAGCTTTCAATTAAAGTTAATAAATTAATTTTTAATAATAAATAAAAAGAAACAAATATCATATCTTAATGCATATTTATGGAATCTAGAGAGATTGCAATGATGAAGCTATCTGCAGGCAGCCATAGAGATGCAGACATAGAGCACAGACTTGTGGGCGAGGCAGGGGAAGGAGAGGGCAGGACAAATGGAGAGAGCAGCGAGGAAACACATGCACCGTCATGTGTGACATAGACCGCCAGCGGGGATTTGCTGTATGAGCCAGGGAGCTCAGGCCATTGCTCTGCGGCCACCTAGAGGGCTGGGGTGGGGTGGAGGTGGGAGGGAGGTTCCAGAGGGAGGGGGCATCCGTTCACATATGTGCACCTAGGGCTGATCCATGTTGACGTATGGCAGAAAGCAACACAATGTTGTTAAGCAATTATCCTTCAATAGAAATTAAATTTTGAAAATATGTTCATAACCCAAGAGTTGAGAGTTATGCTTTATTCAGCAGGAACTTTTGGACTTAAGCAGGGAGACAGCATCTCAAGTAACCCTGAAAGAAATGGTTTGAGGAGGCTGGGGGAGGAGCTGGGTTATATAGAAGTTTCACTGCAAAAAGGCAGGTAGTCTGAATGTTGAAAATATTTTTGTGAATTAAAGGAAACCAGATATTAAAAAAGAAAAAGAATTAGGGGTCATAAAAACCTTTTTCTTAAAGTGTCTAACTATCTGAAGTCCTCTTCTGCCAGTTTTTCCAGAGCACAGACTACCTCATTCCTGATTTCAGGGGGTGTTGAAGTTCAGCAGCTTCAGTGGCCATGATTTAATCTTTATGGAGATAGATGGCAAGTGCCAATTTCTAGCTGGCAGAGCCCCTTCAGGGTCATGAATCTGACCGTGGTTTGGGGACATTATAGGACTGTCTTGCCCCACAGTGCTAGGAATGCTCATTCCCAGGTCTGGTGAAGTTTTCATTGACAGGCCACTCAGCGTGCTGTCAGGAGACTAGGCCATGAGACAAAATGGCCTTCAAAATTCTCTAGATTACTTGTACTTCCTAATCTCTCGTGGCCCAGGAAAATATTCCGTTGATTGACAAGGTGAGGGGATCTTATGATATCAATAGTGGCCTGAAATTTCTTCTTTTAAGATAAGTTTCCTAAGAGTCAACCAAACAGAGCCATAGAGTGGAGAAACCCACCGCAGTGACTCAGAAGGGCCAGACACAGGGAACTGGCACAAACCCAACAGCTGGACTGACTTTTAAAACCAGCACAGGATCAAGTCTATGAGAGAAAAACATTTGATTCATATGCAAAGGTCCAAGAAGTCAAGAAAACATTAAAAAGGATCGTACGAACCAGGTCAAGGATCTTGGGCAAGTCGTCTACTACTGATGTCATTTTTTTATTCTCATGTGAACATAGGTTTTCCTCTGAGCATTGTTGGAAGGTGATTTTGAGATCAGCAGTCCTCTCTATAGGCCAGTCCAGTGCAGGGAAACTTTGTGAGTGGACATTAATCCAAGAGTTAATTCTCTTCAGTTCTACTGTAAATGAGCTATGTTAAGAGTGCCTGATAAGGGTCCTTCTGTCCAGGTTAGTGATAGTCCTTTGAATTATGTCTTTTCCAGAATATGTAATCCTCCAATTGCAGGTCACGAGGCACCTGATCATTATCCAAAGATAGATTAGCGAAATAAACTTTAGGAACAAACTTAAAGTGTCCCTTAACAGTTCAATTAAGCTTTTTAGCAATATAACACAACAGCAAGGAACTAATTGGGAAGTGAGCCTTGGCAAACACAGATCCTAACTAACAAAACTAGAATTTAATATTTAGTGAAACACACAAACAAAAAAAATTGTGTGTCTGTGAGACCATTAACCTCACAGCCAGGGAATACTTTATCCCATCAAATAAAATGAGGTGTATCGGGAGACAGGGAAAAGCCAAGCACTCATCTTGGGTTTCCCATAACCCTGACTGTTTGATTTAAACAATGGTTATTCATTTAGCCAAGGGAACAGTGAAAGATTTCAGAGGCAGCTCAAAATCTTAAGAAAACTTGTACCATGGACAAAATTCTTTTTTTGGGTTCCACTTTCCACAAGACTTCTTTTTACTTTCTGTGTCTTTTTCCGTTCAGAAACAGTCACCTGTAAGCCAGACGTACTTCCTTTTTTTTCTGTTTTTACTTTAAAAATCAGGCAAGATGGGCTGTGTATCTCAAGGACATGATAAGAGTTAATTTCAGGTTTTTTTCTAGGCATGATTTTAACAAGCTAGCAATTCTTAATTGCATATGCAAAAATAACTGGTCTTTTAATTTTAAAAGAAATTTTGTCTTAGCCAATTTTCTCTGGAGTCTAAAGGATATTGTGGCCACACTGTTTTTTCTCTTTCCATGGTCTTAATTTTTGCTATTTTTTAGAATTAGAAATATCTCATATATAATGTGTTCAGTTCAGTTCAGTTCAGTCGCTCAGTCGTGTCCAACTCTTTGCAACCCCATGAACTGCAGCACTCCTGGCCTCCCTGTCCATCACCAACTCCCAGAGCCTACCAACACTCATGTCCATTGAGTCAGTGACACCATCCAACCATCTCATCCTCTATCGTCCCCTTCTCCTGCCCTCAATCTTTCCCAGCATCAATTCTTCGGTGCTCAGCTTTCTTCACAGTCCAACTCTCACATCCATACATGACCATTGGAAAAACCGTAGCCTTGACTAGACAGACCTTTGTTGGCAAAGTAATGTCTCTGCTTTTGAATATGCTATCTAGGTTGGTCATAACTTTTCTTCCAAGGAGTAAGCATCTTTTAATTTCATGGCTGCAGTCACCATCTGCAGTGATTTTGGAGCCCAAAAAACACAAAGTCTGACACTGTTTCCCCATCTTTTTGCCATGAAGTGATGCGACCAGATGCCATGATCTTTGTTTTCTGAATGTTGAGCTTTAAACCAACTTTTTCACTCTCCTCTTTCACTTTCATCAAGAGGCTTTTTAGTTCCTCTTCACTTTCTGCCATAATGGTGGTGTCATCTGCATTTCTGAGGTGATTGATATTTCTCCCGGCAATCTTGATTCCAGCTTGTGCTTCTTCCAGCCCAGTGTTTCTCATGATGTACTCTGCATAGAAGTTAAATAACCAGGGTGACAATATATAGCCTTGACATACTCCTTTTCCTGTTTGGAACGAGTCTGTTGTTCCATGTCCAGTTCTCACTGTTGCTTCCTGACCTGCATATAGGTTTCTCAAGAGGCAGGTCAGGTGGTCTGGTATTCCCATCTCTTTCAGAGTTTTCCACAGTTTATTGTGATCCACACAGTCAAAGGCTTTGGCATAGTCAATAAAGCAGAAATAGATGTTTTTCTGGAACTCTCTTGCTTTTTCCATGATCCAGTGGATGTTGGCAATTTGATCTCTGCTTCTTCTGCCTTTTCTAAAACCAGCTTGAACATCTGGAAGTTCACGGTTCACATATTGCTGAAGCCTGGCTTGGAGAATTTTGAGCATTACTTTACTAGCGTGTGAGATGAGTGCAATTGTGTGGTAGTTTGAGCATTCTTTGGCATTGCCTTTCTTTGGGATTGGAAGGAAAACTGACCTTTTCCAGTCCTGTGGCCACTGCTGAGTTTTCCAAATTTGCTGGCATATTGAGTGCAGCACTTTCACAGCATCATCTTTCAGGATTTGAAACAGCTCAACTAGAATTCCATCACCTCCACTAGCTTTGTTCGTAGTGATGCTTTCTAAGGCCCACTTGACTTCACTTTCCAGGATGTCTGGCTCTAGGTGAGTGATCACACCATCGTGACTATCTTGGTCAGAAGCTCTTTTTTGTACAGTTCTGTGTATTCTTGCCACCTTCTCTTAATATCTTCTTCTTCTGTTAGGTCCATACCTTTCTGTCCTTTATCGAGCCCATCTTTGCATGAAATATTCCCTTGATATCTCTGATTTTCTTGAAGAGATCTCTAGTCTTTCCCATTCTGTTGTTTTCCTCTATTTCTTTGCATTGATCGCTGAGGAAGGTTTTCTTATCTCTCCTTGCTATTCTTTGGAACTCTGCATTCAGATGCTTATATCTTTCTGTTTCTCCTTTGCTTTTCACTTTTCTTCTTTTCACAGCTATTTGTAAGGCCTCCCCAGACAGCCATTTTGCTTTTTTGCATTTCTTTTCCATGAGGATGGTCTTGATCCCTGTCTCCTATACAATGTCACGAACCTCCGTCCATAGTTCATCAGGCACTCTATCTATCAGATCTAGTCCCTTAAATCTATTTCTCACTTCCACTGTATAACCATAAGGGATTTTATTTAGGTCATACCTGAATGGTCTAGTGGTTTTCCCTACTTTCTTCAATTTAAGTCTGAATTTGGCAATAAGGAGCTCATGATCTGAGCCACGAGTGCTGGTAATCCTACAGAATCTGAAAAAGTTATTAACAATTGACCTAGACATACAGAAAGAGGTCAAGCTATATCACCAGGCAAACTGTTCCACCTCAGATGGAATGGTCAAACTGAGGCCTGAGATGTGGGAAGTGTCAGGTGACATGGTGGTCTTACCATGTGCCCCCTAGGCAGTGACTGAATTTGCTCAAGGAACTGCTTTCATTGGGAGGTGGACCTTGGTCCCAGCACAAGCCTTCCCTTTGAAGGGAGCAATGCATGTCTTTAAAACTGCTCAAAGACGCATAACAAGCTCATCACCTTGAATCACATGATAATGTATGTCCCTATAGTTAACTAGGAAGAAAGGAAATAAATATTTTATAAATCCTTATCTGTGAAAAAATTGTCAAGTTAGCATGTTAAACTTAGTTTACACATCTGAAATTTAAAGGATCATCCTATAATGCTCCTCATTGTTAATTATCAGAGAAATGCAAATCAAATCTACAATGAGGTACCACCTCACACTGGTCAGAATGGCCATCATTAAAAAATCTCTGAAATAACAAGTATTGGAGAGGGTGTGGAGAAAAGGGAACCCTCGGACATTGTTAGTAGGAATGTAAATTGAGAACAGAGAACAGCATGGTGGTTCCTCAAAAAACTAAAATAGAATTACCATCTGATCCAGCAATCCCACGCCTAGCCATGCATTAAGACAAAGCTGTAATTCAAAAAGATACATGCAGTATTTTTAAAAATGAAACAAAACTGTATATACCAGCTGCAGATCTGACAAGAAAGCTTTACTCTCACTTGTGAGATATCAAATTTGCCTTCACACGTTGCCTGCTATACGTAGACCCTTGGTTCATACTCCATGTAACCACACACTGTCATAATTAAATCCAATTTGAATTTTAGCCTTAATTTGAGGATGTAGTTTCCCTCCAGCCACATAGGATCATTCCCTTTTCTCCAGGCCCTGTTTCCTTGGTATGACATTTCAGACCTCAAAAACTGTTACTTGTTGATATGAATATCAATTTCACTTTAGCTCAGTGTGAAGGAAGCAAAAATCAGGGGAGGGGCCTATTTTTTCTGTTTTCTTCATGGAGAAAAATGAAACTGTCAGAAGAAAAAGTACTTGCGGCTCATGCGCTCTTTGAGTCACTCACTGTTTGCAGGAATTTGCTTTTATTATTTTTTCAAGTGTGAGCTTTGATTCACATAATAACAAATAACAGAATTAAAAGAAATTAGTTTGAAATGATGGCTTGTTTCCGGCTAGAAATTCTGAACCAACAGAAACCACAAAGATCAGGGTGCCAAGCTTTTAAGAATACTTTAGGTTGCAAATAATTACTAGTATGGTTGAAATTTCAGCAATACATCTTAATTCTAATAAAAATATCCTTTTCCAAAAGGTTTGCAGTGTGGCCGCCTCCTGCTGGAAGCCTGGGATGCTGGAATCATGCCACGTCCTGTGTGTCTTTACACGACACTGGGCTGCACTATAAAATATTCCTGCCTCTCCCATGGATCCTGAATGTAGGGAAAAAACAAATTAGCCAGGATGGCGATGTCAGGCTCTCTCACCCCACAGCCTCTCGCTCTGGCCCCATGTTTTGTAAATACATGGTTACGTATCAGCTGAGCACACTTACAGTATAGCGCATGCGCTTCACGAGGTACGGGCTTGGCCGGAGACCACTTTTGCTCTGTAAACATCAGTAAGATCCACCAGAAAAGCGGCTGTGTTATGGCTGCGTCCGCTGGATCACCCCGAGACCAGAGAATACAGCGAGTCTGCTGTTACAGCCGCTGCGCCCGTCAGGAGAGATTGCAGTTCCTACGGCTCCCGAAGTTTTCTTCCAGCTTGCTCGCGCCTTGCCTACCTTGGGTTCAACCAACAGTGAGATACTGTGAGACATTGACCATCACGTGGCCAAAGTAATTGGTAACACTTTGTTTTGCCTGTCGGAATGATAAATGACGCAGATTCTTTCAGTTTCACCCTGCCCTGATGTGGGTGAAGGGTGAGCTCGCTGACTATTTCCTCTTCAAGAAATGTACCTAGTTCCTACCCAAGGGGGGCTCCCTGTCCAAATATGAGAGACGCTGCATGTGTGTGACCTGTGCTTCCTGGCAGAGAAGCTTTAAGCTAGTTTAAACCTGACCAAGGTCTGTGAAAAAGTTGGCTTAAAGCTCAACATTCAGAAAACTAAGATCATGGCATCTGGTCCCATCTCTTCGTGGCAAATAGATGGGGAAACAGTGGAAACAGTGGCTGGCTTTTTTTTGGGGGGTGGGGTGCTCCAAAATCACTGCAGATGGTGATTGCAGCCATGAAATTAAAAGACGCTTACTCCTTGGAAGGAGTTATGACCAACCTAGACAGCATATTAAAAAGCAGAGACATTACTTTGTCAACAAAGATCCATTTAGTCAGGGCGATGGTTTTCCAATAGTCATGTGTGGATGTGAGAGTTGGAGTATAAAGAAAGCTGAACGCAGAAGAATTGATGCTTTTGAACTGTGGTGCTGGAGAAGACTCTTGAGTGTCCCTTGGACTGCAAGGAGATCCAGCCAGTCCATCCTAAAGGGATCAGTCCTGGGTGTTCATTGGAAGGACTGATGTTGAAGCTGAAACTCCAGTACTTTGGCCACCTGATGTGAAGAGCTGACTCATGTGAAAAGACCCTGATGGTGGGAAAGATTGAGGGCAGGAGGAAAAGGGGACAGCAGAGGATGAGATGGCTGGATGGCATCACTGACTGGATGGACATGAGTTTGAGTAAACTCCGGGAGTTGGTGATGGACAGGGAGGCCTGGTGTGCTGCGATTCATGGGGTCGCAAAGAGTCGACATGACTGAGCGAGTGAACTGAACTGAACTGAACTGAAGGTCAGTCTACATGGTAGATTTAGACGACTCCAAGTCCTGTCTACACTGATGATGTTTACACATGACTGTGTACTTTCTACAGTGAGAACATTTACACTTGACCCTGTTTGTGCGCTAGGACTGGAGACCTGGGTAGGACCTGGCCCGCCTCTGTCCTAGAAAACTCCGCACCTGCGTCTGAATGTCAGCGCTCAGATGTCTGGGGTCTGGAGCTGAGGTGGCTGCTCTGGGCAGCGTGCTCTTCTCTGAGGGGGCTCCGTGGCCCTCCCGGGGTCGGGGCTGCGATGGGCTCTGAGTGTCTCCCCCTGCCAGGTTCCCCCTCCCTGGGGCATGGAGGCTCCTCAGGTGGCTACCTGGCAATCATTCCAATTTACCAGCATATTTGGGTTGAGCAGGGAGGCAGGTTCACCCTGTGGATTGACTGCAGGGCACATGGATCAGGCAAAAATCCAGTGGAATCAGGTGAGGTTGCTGCCATGACCTCCTTCAGGTCGACCATCCTACTCAGCAGAAACCAGACCTGCCCCTCGTCTTCCAGCCCTGCATCTGGTGTGTTTTCTCAGCTCCTCAGCGGGACAAGAAAGGACCGAGCCTGCCAGAACCAAGGTGGTGCGTGCAACATTATCATGACAGCCGTAGAAACAGTTAATATCACAGAACCAAAGGGAAAGGGGAGGACTTCTCTGGGGCAACGTGGGGAGAGGAGACCGACCCTACCCTTCTTTCTACCGTCCCAGGAGGTTACAGGAACCCCCTTGTTTCTGCCTTAGGGGTCCAACCAGCAGAGGCCTGGTGTTCTAACCAAGGGTCGTGGGGCCCCAGGTGCAGGGACTGGGGAGGAGGTGTCGCCTTGGAGACTGAGGACCTGTGTCCCCGGTTCAGTCCTGGGGATTTTGTGAGCTCATCCCACCCACATGGGTCAGGATCCTGTACCTGGGGACCCCCTGTCTGCTCTTTACCTGCAGTGTGAATTGTCCCCTCTGAGATTCCCATCCTCTGAACTGAGGGTGTTGCCCTCATGAACCTGTGGTCCCTTTTCTTGTCTTCATATTGTCGCATTCACATGAGGTCAGGCAGCTTCCAGTGGGTTCCTGCTCTGTGTTCTGCTGAGTGAGGGCATCTTGGGGTGTCATTTACTATCATAACGCATCACACATCTAATCACTGGGGCCACCCCTGTCTGGCTTCCCCTACACCAAGCTATGGTAATTTAATTTTTATTTTTTATTGGAACAGAGTTAATTTCCATTGTTTTGTTAGTTTCAGGTGTACAGGAACTTGATTAGATTTTACCTGGGGGTGTATCTATCCTTTCTCTGTTTTCGCCCTCATGTAGTTTATTACAGCTTGTTCAGGAGAGTTCCCTCTTCTATTCTGTAGGTCCTAGTTGATTATCAATTTGATATTAGTGTGTATGTTTTAATTCAAAACTCTTAACTTATCTCTCCCTTTTAACTTCTCTTTTGATAACCATAATTTGGTTTTCTCAGTGTGAGAGTCTTTTTCTGGTTTGTAAATTAGTTCATTGGTATGAACTGATGATTCCACTTGTGTGTGATATCTTATGGTATTTACCATTTACTTTCCCACCAAGATTGTGCGAGGATTCCCTTTCCTGTACGTCCTCTGCAGTGTTTATTTTCTGTAGATCTTTTTCCATGATGATGGCCATTGTGACCAGCGTGAGGTGATACCTCATTGTCGTTTGATTGGCATTGATTTGATCATTGTCGATGTGGAGTATCTTTCCATGTGCTTTTATTATTTTACACCTTCTGAACCTTCTAATTTACCTCTTGAATGTGACTTCTCGGAACTTGGCCCTTTTAGGAATTTGGAATTCTTTTCTCATGATTTGCCCCAGGACATTTCTTGAGGGCAGGTGTCATTTACAGCCCTGTCGGACTTGTTACTATTAGAAGCCCTTCAGCACCTGTTTTGAGACATGTATATACATGTGACACTGCTAATTGCCCCCTGGCCCCTCTCAACTTTCTTTTTTGGTAACCATGAGATTCTTTTCCAAGTCTGTGAGACTGTTTCTCTTTTGTAATGACGTTCTTTGTATCCATTTTTAGATTCCACCAGAAATGATATCCTATGGTGCTTTCCCTTTCTCATTTACTTCACACAGTGTGATCACCTCTAGTTTCTTCCCAGGAACTGGATACGGCATTATTTCATCCTTGTTTCTTTTTGAGTAATATTGTTTTATGTATAACCCCATCTTTGTATCCATTCATCTGTCCTTGTACCCTTAATTTGCTTCCCTGTCTTGGCTGTCGTACCTAGTGCTGCCATAATTGTTGGGGTGACGATAGCTTTTAAATTTTGGGGGTTTTTTCTGAATCTATGCCTAGGTAAACTATGTTAATGCCTATGAAATTAAAAGATGCCTGCTCCTTGGAAAAAAAGTTATGACCAACCTAGACAGCATATTAAAAAGCAGAGACATTACTTTGCCAACAAAGGTCCATCTAGTCAAGGCTATGGTTTTTCCAGTGGTCATGTATGGATGTGAGAGTTGAACTATAAAGAAAGCTGAGCACCGAAGAATTGATGCTTTTGAACTGTGGTGTTGGAGAAGACTTTTGAGAGTCCCTTGGACTGCAGGGAGAGCCAACAAGTTCATCCTGAAGGAGATCAGTCCTGAATATTCATTGGAAGGACTGATGCTGAAGCTGAAACTCCAATACTTTGGCCACCTGATGCAAAGAACTGATGCATTTGAAAAGACCCTGATGCTGGGAAAGATTGAAGGCGGGAGGAGAAGGGGACGACAGAGAATAAGATGGTTGGATGGCATCACTGACTCAATGGACACGAGTCTGAGTAAACTCCAGGAGTTGGTGATGGACAGGGAGGCCTGGCGTGCTGCAGTCTATGGGGTTGCAAAGAGTCGGACACAACTGAGCGACTGAACTGAACTGATGCCTAGGTATAGGATTGCTGGGTCACTTGGTACTTCAATGCTCAGGTTTTTAAAGAACCTCCATAATGTTCTCCCTAGGGGATGAATCTATTTACATTCCCACCTACAGTGGGAGGGATTTCTTCTCTCCACACCTTCTGCAGAGTTTATTGCTGTGGATTTTTTGAGACAGTCATTCTGACTGATGTGAGGTGATACCTCATTGGACTATAGATTTGTCTTTCTCTAAGAATTAGTGATTCTAAGCACCTTTTTGTGTGTTTTATGGCCATCTCTGCCTTTTTGGGAGAGATATGCGTATAGATCTTTGATTTTTTACTGGATTGTTTGTTTTTTGTATTGCTCTGTAGGAGTTGTTTGTATGTGTTGGAGACAAATTCCCCTTGGTATCTTCATTTGCAAGAATTTTTTCCATTCTGAGGATTGTCTTTTTTTCTCACTGCAAGTGTCCTTTGTTGTGCAAATGCTTTAAATGTTTATTAGATTCCATTTGTTTATTCTGTTTTATTTATCCTGATTCTAAGAGGTGGATCAAAAAAGAACTTGCTGCATTTATGTCAATGTGTGTTCTGCTTTTTTCCTTAAGAGTTTTGTTGTATCTGTGCATTTATTTGGGCCCTTAATCTGTTTGCAGTTTATTTTTGTGCGCGGCATCAGGACTATTCTAATTTTATTCTCATTTTCTTCTGCCCAGTGTCCTCCACAGTGGCTGCTCCCATTTTCCATTCCCAGCATCAGTGCAGGAGGACTCTCTTCTCTTTAATGCCTTTTTCAATAGGCATGAAGCCATGATTTGATCCACAGATTTCTGAACACTGACACCCTCTGCAGCATTTATTGTTTGTAGAGTATCTGCCTGGGGCCATTCTGGCCAGTGTGAGGTGATAACGCATTGAAGTTTTGATTTGCATTTCTCTCATATTTAGCAATGTTGACATCTTTTCATGTGGTTTTTTTGAAACTGTGTGAGTTAAACTTACTTATTGAAATGGCTTCTTGAAACCCTGCCCTGTTTTGAATATCTTTCCAATGACCTCCCCTAAGACATTTCTTGAGGGCAGATCTTTTTTACTTACAGCCCTGCAGGCCCTGTAAGTGCCCATCAGCAATGGCTTCAGAGTTGCTGCCATGGGAAATGGGCACAGGGCAGCGTGTCTTTGTGCCCGACTTTGGTTACTGGGGGCACCAGAGCCTCAGGGAAAGGCCTGTTCCTGGACTGTCGGAGGGGAAAGTGCCAGCAGAAACACCCAAGGCCTGTGTCCCGTTCCTTCTTCCTTCCCCATCCCCTGGACATATCCCAGTTCCTGCAACCCCACTCTGTGGAGGGTGCTTTCATCCATAGGTGGGGCGACCCCAAGGAAGGGGCTGGAGGTGGGAACCCCAACACGAGGAGACATGGAGCCCACGGGGCTTTTCAAAGCTCTTCCAGCCCAGAGGCCCCGCATCCTTTGGGTACAGTAGGCGTAGTTCCACTGCAGGAGGACCCCCTGGATCTTGTGGGCCCCTGCAGAGGGGAGCAGGCACGCCAGGTCCATGGGGCAGGGCTCATTGCCTGGCACATCCTCCCCAGCTCCATCAGCCCCATGACAGTCCATCCTTGGGAACCGAGCCTGCCCAGGCTTCAGGGATGTGCCAGCAGCCCAGGGCACCAAGGCCAGAGGGGAATAGAGTCGGCATTCTCTTTCTGTGATTTGCATTTCATATTGGTGTATAGGTGACTTACAGTGTTGTAGGATGTGGCTTTTTTTAATCTTTGTTTTAGGTGTACAGCAACATGATTCCCTTTGCATAGATGTGGACATGTCCTTTTCTGGGTTTCCTTCCCATATAGATTATTATGCAGTGTTGATTAAGGGTCCTCACTGACTATTTTATAAAGAGTAGTGTGTGTGTGTTCATTAGAAAGTGAAAGTCGCTCAGTCGTGTCTGACTCTTTGCAACCCCATGAACTATACAGCCTGTGGAATTCTCCAGGCCCAAATACTGGAGTGGGTAGCCTTTCCCTTTCCGAGGGGATCTTCCCAACCCAGGAATTGAACCAGTGTCTCCTGCACTGCAGGTGGATTCTTTACCAACTGAGCTATGAGGGAAACCCATTTACACCTGCTCATTTCTCACCCCACCACCTTTCCTTAACCATAGGTGCTTTGCTATATCCTGAGGCCCTTTCTATTTGGTAAAGTTTATTTGTATCCATTTTTAGACGCCACCTCTAAGTGATACCATATGATAGTTGCCCTGCTTCCTCTGACTTCGGTTTTTATGATCCTCTCTACTTCTTTGTTGCTGGACATGGCATGATGTCATCCTTTTTATGGCTGAGGGATATTGCCTTGTGTGTGCACCCGATCTTCTGTATCCACTCATCTGTCCTTCTCTGATTAGCCTGCTTTCTTGTCTTGGCTAGTGGGACTGAGATCGATGGTTACCCATGCTTTTAAATTTTAGGTTGTCTCTGGATTTATTTCCAGGTATTGGATTGCTGGGTCTTAAGCAGACTGGTTCCAAATAGGAAAAGGAGTATGTCAAGGCTATATATTGTCACCCTGCTTATTTAACTTATATGCGGAGTACATCATGAGAAACGCTGGACTGGAAGAAACACAAGCTGGAATCAAGATTGCCGGGAGAAATTTCAATAACCTCAGATATGCAGATGACACCACCCTTATGGCAGAAAGTGAAGAGGACCTAAAAAGCCTCTTGATGAAAGTGAAAGTGAAGAGTGAAAAAGTTGGCTTAAAGCTCAACATTCAGAAAACGAAGATCATGGCATCCAGTCCCATCACTTTATGGGAAATAGATGGGGAAACAGTGGAAACAGTGTCAGACTTTATTTTGGGGGCTCCAAAATCACTGCAGATGGTGACTGCAGCCATGAAATTAAAAGACGCTTACTCCTTGGAAGAAAAGTTATGACCAACCTAGATAGCATATTCAAAAGCAGAGACATTACTTTGCTGACTAAGGTCCATCTAGTCAAGGCTATGGTTTTTCCAGTGGTCATGTATGGATGTGAGAGTTGGACTGTGAAGAAGGCTGAGCGCCGAAGAATTGATGCTTTTGGACTGTGGTGTTGGAGAAGACTCTTGAGAGTCCCTTGGACTGCAAGGAGATCCAACCAGTCCATTCTGAAGGAGATCAGCCCTGGGGTTTCTTTGGAAGGAATGATGGTAAAGCTGAAACTCCAGTACTTTGGCCACCTCATGCGAAGAGTTGACTCATTGGAAGACTCTGATGCTGAGAGGGATTGGGGGCAGGAGGAGAAGGGGACGACAGAGGATGAGATGGCTGGATGGCATCACCGACTCGATGGACACGAGTTTGAGTGAACTCCAGGAGTTGGTGATGGACAGGGAGGCCTGGCGTGCTGCGATTCATGGGGTCGCAAAGAGTCGGACACGACTGAGTGACTGAACTGAACTGAAGGTACTTCTGTGTTATTTTTCAAGTGAACATCCATACTATTCTTCCTGCTGGACATACTATGTGATTGTGAAGAACGCTGCAGGATGGTCCCCTTCTCTCCACACCCTCTCTGGCATTGTTTGTTTATAGAGTGCTTGGCCATGGCCATTCTGACCAGTGTGATGTGATATTTTGCTGTAGCTTGGATTTGCATTTCTCTAATGTTTTGTGATGTTGACATTTTTTAATATGATTTTTTTAAAGACTGTGTATCAAACTTCCATCTTGAAATTGGTTTAACGCCTGCCATCCTTTGGATTCTTTTTCGATGACAACCCCTAGGACGTATTTCGAGGGCAGCTGTGTTTTACTTACAGTCCCTGGATCCTTGTGAGTGTTAAACGCCCAACGAAACGGGCTCTTCACGGTGTTATTAGAGAAAATGGCCACAAGGCGGCAGCACTTCTTCCTGCCGGATGCTTTTTCTTTTTCTTTTTTTCCCCTGTAAATTCTTTGTTATTTTCTGTTGGAATAGAGTGGACTTCTGATGTTGTTTGTTTCAGGTGTACAGGAACTTGATTCAGTTATTCATAGACGTTTATTCTCTTTAGGGTTCTGTTTTGCATATAGGCGATAATAGTATGTTCAGTAAACTTCCTTCTGCAGTTCAGTAGGTACTTTTTAATCCTGTATTTGATATATATACATAAATGTGTATACGTTACTTCCAATCTCTTAGTTTATTCTGCTGTGTCTGGAGGTGGGGTCTCTCCAGAGGGAAACAGGAGCTCCAGGTTCACTTTGGGGACGCGCCCCCTGCTGCATGCTCCCAGCTCGCTCTGCCCCAGGACCCTCCAGCCTTGGCGCCCAAACCAGTCGGGCCCCAGGGGTGTGACACCGCAAGTCACTATGCCTGAGGGGAGTAGAGTCGGAATATCCTTTCCATTTTATCTATTTTCACCCATCATTTGAACTGGAGCATACAGGTGAATTTCAATCTCGTGAGGGTTTTGATTTTTCCTTTTCCTTCTACCACAAATTGTTTCACTTCTACATGGTTGTACATATGATTTGTTGGGTTTTTTTCTTTATAGGTTAATACAGAGTGTGGAGGATGTTTCCTTCTGTTACATGGTGGGTCCTGGTCCCTTGTTTTATCAATAGCAGTGTGCATATATTAGTCTGAAGCAGCTCTTTTCTCCCTGTCTCACATCTTTATATTTTGATAACCAGCAGTTTCTTTTCTAAGCCGGTGAGCCCGTGTCTCCAGGCAGTAAGTTCACTTGCATCCATCCTTAGATTACGCCTAGAATAGTATGATATAGTGTGGCATTAGTCTCCCCCTGTCTCTCTTACTTCACGTGGAATGATCATCTCTGCTTTCTTTCCTGGCGCCGGACTTGGCACTTCTTCCTGCTTGTTTATGCTTGAGAAATGTCCCGTTGTGTACGTGTACCCTGCCCCACTGTGCATCCCTTCACCTGTGCGTCTGTAGTTAACTGGCTTTTCTGTCTTGGCTGATGTACATAGTGGAGCCAAAATTGGAGGGTTGTCCATCTCTATTAGAATTTTGGTGTCTCAACCCTTCTGTCTTGAACCCAGATGAGTCCGGACATGAGACCCAAGCCTGCTCAGGCTCCCGGAATGGGAGAGCAGCCCAAGTCTGGGAGGCTGTGGGGAATAACCTAGGCACTGCTCTTCTATTTATTTTCTCTAGTCTCATGCCTGTGCCGTGTTGGAGTATAGTCAATTTGCAGTTTTGTGCTTGTCTTCAGGGTACAGCCATGTGATTAACTAATGACATATACATACAGCTTATCTGTTCTTTTTTGGATTCTTTTCCCATAGAGCTTATTGCAGAAGGTTGAGCAAAGTACCCTGTGTTGAATATCAGGTTCTTCCTGAGAATCTATTAGAGATACAGGTTTCTGTGTATATGTGGTGGGAAGGAAGGAAATAATGACTTTGCATTATCCATTACAGATAGAGATTTCTCTGTATTGTTAGAGGTACAAATTTCTGTCTATTTGGAAGAAAGAAAGGACAGAGATTTGTTGTTACAGGTACAGATTACTGGGTATATGTTAGCCCTGACCTACTAATTCAGCTTTGTTCGTTCACGTTTTCTTGGAACATTCTATTTGTGTTTGAATTCTCAGAGTCCCTTTTGTGGTGTAAATTTGTTCCTTTGTATCCCTTTTTTTATTTTGCCTAGAAGGGACATCATATGTTTTTTCTTTCTCTGTCTGGCCAAATTCGCCTAGACTATATTCCTCCAAGGTCCATCCTTGTGATTATCACTGGGATAATTTCATAATTTCAGTGGCCATTTTTCATGGCTGAGTAATACTCCATTGTATATATGCACCACTTCTTCTTTAACTTTTAATCTGTTCAGAGATATCTTGCAGGTTCTGTGTCTCAGCTATTGTAAGTAGTACTGCTGTGAGTGTGGGGTGCACGTGTCTTTTTGACTGATGGTTTTCTCGGGATATAGGTCCAGGTGTGGGTATGTCAGATCACGGGCTGCCCTCTCTTGAAATCTTATTTTCTGGCATGCAGACAAACAAACTTTCTAGCGGCTGTTGCTAATGTCCATTCCAATGACCGTGTTAGGGGGGTTCACTCTTCTAGCTGTTGCCCGCATTTATTGTTTGTAGAATTGTGAGTTGGCCATTCTGACAAGTGAGATTTGATCTCTTGTCACTTTGATTGGCATTTACCCTGTCATATTAGAAGGCAATGGCACCCCACTCCAGTGCTCTTGCCTGGAAAATCCCATGGACAGAGGAGCCTGGTGGGCTGCAGTCCATGGGGTCGCTAAGAGTCAAACACGACTGAGCGACTTCACTTTCCCTTTTCACTTTCATGCATTGGAGAAGGCAATGGCAACCCACTCCAGTGTTCTTGCCTGGAGAGTCCCAGGGATGGGGGAGCCTGGTGGGCTTCAGTCTATGGGGTCGCACAGAGTTGGACACGACTGAAGCGACTTTGCAGCATTTAGGGATATGGAGCATCTTGTTCTCTGGCCATTTGGGGATTTTTATCCTTTTTTCTTTACCTTGAAGGGCTTATGGAGAATTTACCTTGCAATTGGCCTCTTCAAAGCCGGTTGTGTTTGCAACTGATTTCTGCAATAATCGCCCCAGGTCGCTTTCTGAGGGCAGCTGTCATTAACAGCCCACACAGGCCTTTTGACTTGGGAGGTTCCAGTAAGTGCGGGCGCTAACGTTGTAGTTACAGGAAATGTCCACAAGGAGGCAGCACTTCTTCAAGCCCATCTCTGCTTCCACCTGTAACCAGAGCCTTAGGGAAAGTCAGCTTCCTGGGATACGAATGAGTGTGGAACGTGCCTGAACCGACACCCAAGGGCTTGTCTCACTATTTCTTCCCTCTGCAGCTTCACCTCTCCCCTCCAGAATCATGCGTACCTGGGACACCCCTCCCTGCTGAGGTGCCTAGGAGGCTGCACTCTCAGGAAGGAAGGTTCAGCTGGGGACCCCGGCCCCGAGGATCTGGGTACTTGGTGACATTATCCTGGTCCTCTTGGCCAGACGGTCATGTCACCGTCATTAGGGTGCACAGGGCAAACCAGAAGGTCAGGTGTGAGAGGGTCTCAGTGCAGGGCAGAGTGTCGGCCTGGCCGACACTGCGAGTCCAGCCTTGGGACTCGGATCTACTCTGGTTCCAGGGATTGGAGAGCATCTCAAGTCAGGGAGGCTGGAGAGAGTACACTGGGCATTACTTCCTTTTGGTTTCCTTTAATGTCATGCCGATGCTATGCTAACGCATAGACCAGTGTGTTTTGTGCTTGTCCTCAGTGTACAACAGACTGATTCAGTTATGAAATATACATCCACAGACTTGTATTTTTTTATTCTTTTGCCATAGAGGTTATGGAACAAGGTGGAGTAAGTTCTCTGTGGTGAACATGAAGTCCCTGGGAAGTAACAGTTAGAGAAGCAAATCTTTTGTACAGGTACAAGGAAAGAAGGAGATAGTCCTTGTGGATTATCTGTAACAGCGATAGATTTCCTTGTACAAGTTAGAGATAAATAATCCTGTGTAAGTGTGCACGAAAGACAGGAAGGGAGGAGAAAATCCTTGTGGATGATCTAATAGATACAGACTTCAGTGCATCTGTAGAGGAAGGAAGGAAATAGCCGCTGTGGTTCCTCTTGTTACTCATACAGATTTCTGTGCACGGATTCGTTCTGACTTAAATTCATGCCTGGTTGTTCCTTTTTTTCTTAAGTTTGATCTGTGTTTGAATATAGAGTCTCTAGAGATTCCCAGGTGGCTCAGTGGTAACGGTTCCGCCTACCAGTGCAGGAGACGTGGGTTTGATCCCTAGGTCAGGACAATCCTCTGGAGGAGGAAATGGCAACCCACTCCAGTACCCGTGCCTGGAGAACCCATAGACAGAGGAGCCTGGCAGGCTGTGTAGTCCATGAGGTCACAAAGAGTTGGATACAACTGAGCATGCATGCAGTTAAAAAACAACACCTCAGTGTCTTTGTGTTTTCAATTACTACCCCTGTATCTCTGTGTTTCTTAATGTTGCCTGAAAGGGACATCGATGAAGGGAAGGTTTCAGTGAAGGGCACCTTGCCAGGCTGTGTCGAGCCCATCCCTGTCCACCCCTGGGAATCAGGCCTACTCCAGTTCCAGTGATCAGGTGGCATCGCAAGTCAGGGAGGGTGGAGAGAATACACAGGCATTACTTTTCTTCCCGCTCTGTTCTTTTATCTCACGCTGATGCCACACTGAAGGATAGTAAATTTGCAAATTTTGCATGTCCTCAGAGTACAACAGACGGATTCAGTTATTATCTATAAATAAAGCATATTTGTACCTTTGATTCTTTTGCCATAGAAGTGATTGAACAAAGTGGAGTAAAGTTCTCTGTGCTGAACGTCAGGTTCCTGTGGAGTAACTGTTAGAGGTACAGCCTTTTTGAATCGTGGAAGGAACAAAGGCTGGTCCTTGTGGATTACGGATTCCAGAAACAGAGTTCTATGTGTTTGTTAGTGATAAATATTTCTGCGTCTATTTGCATGGAAGGAGGAAGGAAGGAAGGAGGTAATCCTTATGGATTCAGTTCCGTCGCTCAGTCATGCCCAACTCTGTGACCCCATGGACTGCAGCATGCCAGGCTTCCCTGTCCTTCACCAACTGCTGGAGCTCGCTCAAACTCATGTCCATCGAGTTGGACATAGATACAGAGTTCTGTGTATACACTGGACCAACTTCTAAACCATTTGTGGCCATTCCCCTGCCATATTTTTTTAAGTTCTTGATTTGTGTTTTAATCTAAGAGCCTCATTGTGTGTTTGTAATTACCTCCCATGCATCTCTTTTTAAAATAATGCCTGGAAGAGACATCATATGCTTTTTCTTCCTCTGCTGCTGAGTTCACTTTTATATAATCCTCCAGGGTTCATTCTTGTGGGGAGAAGTATCATAATTTCATAATTTCAGTGGCCATTCTTCATGTCTGAGTAATAGCCTATTGTATATAAGTACCACATTTATTGGCCATTTACTCTCTTGATGAACCTTCTCTTGGGTCTGTGTTCTGGTTTTTGGAAGTAGCAGTGCAGTGAGTGTTGGGGTGTATGTGTCATTTTGAATGATGGTTTTTCATCGCATTGGCCCAGGAGTGAGTATTAAAATCCTAGGCTTTGCTCTCTTGAATTTTTTTGCTCTGGCCAGTAGAGGCTATTCTTTCAGGGGTTGTTGCCAATTTCCATTCCCATGGAACTTGCAGGAAGCTTGAATCATCTCCTGGCGCTCTCCACAATTTAGGGTTTGCAGAAGTCAGGATGGCCATTCTATCAGATGGAATGTGGTTTCTTGTTGTCAATTTGATTAGTATTCCTCCTATAATAATTAGCAATACTGAACATCTTGTCCTGAGACTGCTTAGGGGTTTTTTTCCTGAAAGGGTGTGGGGAAATTTTATGTTTGCAATTGACTTCTTGGAAGTTGGTTGTGTTTGGAACTGATTTCTGCAGTACTCACCCCAGGTCCTTTCCTGAGGGCAGCTGTCATTAACAGCTCCGCAGGCCTTGGGACTTGGAGGTGTCAGTAAGCACAGGTGCTCAACTTGTCGTTATAGGAAATGTCCACAAGGTGGCAGCACGTCTTCATGCTCATCTCTGCTTCCACCTATAAACAGTTCAGTTCAGTTCAGTAGCTCAGTCGTGTCCAACTCTTTTTGCGACCCCATGGACTGCAGCACGCCAGGCTTCCCTGTCCATCACCAACTCCCGAAGTTTACTCAAATTCATGTCCATCAAGTCGGTGATGCCATCCAACCATCCCATCCTGTCATCCCCTTCTCCCGCCTTCAATCTTTCCTAGCATCAAGGTCTTTTCCAATGAGTCACTTCTTCGCATCAGGTGGCCAAAGTATTGGAGCTTCACCTTCAGCATCAGTCCTTCCAATGAATATTCAAGACTGATTTCCTTTAGGATGGAGTGGTTGGATCTCCTTGCAGTCCAAGGGACTCTCAAGAGTCTTCTCCAACACCACAGTTCAAAAGCATCAGTTCTTCAGCACTCAGCTTTCTTTATGATCCAACTCTCAAATCCATACATGACTACTGAAAACACTGCTTATTTAACTTATATTCAGAGTACATCATGCAAAATACCAAGCTGGATGAAGCACAAGCTGGAATCAAGATTGCTGGGAGAAATATCAATAACCTCAGATATGCAGATGACACCACCCTTATGGCAGAAAGTGCAGAGGAACTGAAGAGCCTCTTGATGAAAGTGAAAGAGGAGAGTGGAAAAGTTGGCTTAAAGCTCAAAATTCAGAAAACGAAGATCATGGCACAGGGTCCCATTACTTCATGCCAAATAGATGGGGAAACAATGGAAACAATGAGAGACTTTATTTTGGGGGCTCCAAAATCACTACCGATGGTGACTGAAACCATGAAATTAAAAGATGCCTGCTCCTTGGAAGAAAAGCTATGACCAACCGAGACAGCATATTAAAAAGCAGAGACATTACTTTGCCAACAAAGGTCCAGCTAGTCAAGGCTATGGTTTTTCCAGTAGTCACCTATAACCGCAGCCTCAGGGAAAGGCAGCTTCCTAGGATATGAATGAGTGTGGAATGTGCTGAGCAAACACCCAAGGGCTTGTGTCTCACTCTTTCTTCCCCCAAGCTTCACCTCTCCCCTCCAGAATCATGCATAGCTGGGACACCCCTCCCTGCTGAGGTGCCTAGGAGGCTGCACTCTCAGGAAGGAGGCTTCAGCTGGGGACCCCGGCCCCGTGGATCTGGATATTTGGTGAATTGACCCTGGTCCCTGAGACCAGACGGTCGTGTCACCATCAGAGTGCACAGGGCAAACGAGACAGTTCAGGTTTAAGAGGGGTCTCAAAGCAGGGCACCCTACTAGGTGTGTCAACCCCAACCCAGTCCAGCCTTGGGACTGAAACCTACTCTGGTTCCAGGGATCAGCTAGCATCCAAGGACATCTGAGGGAATAAACTAGGCAATACTTTCCTTCCTTTTGTTTTTCTTTAATCTCATGCTGGGCCACACACCTGGGTCTTAATCACCTGGGTCACACAGCCTGTGGCATAAGCCCTCTTGGAGGAGGTCGCCATTGATCCAACCATAAAGCCAATGAGCAGATGACCCGAAAATCACAGAACAATTATACCAAAGAAATTCCTGCACTGTTAAGAAAGTTCTAGGACCCACAACAGATTTCCCAACCTGGGGATCTGGCAAAGAGACTGAGAACCCCCAGGGAATTTGATTTTGGAGGCCAGTGGGATTTGATTACAGAACTTACACAGGCCTGGGGAAACAGGCTCTTGGAGGGAACAAACAAAACCTTGTGCAACTAGGACCCAGGAGAAAGGGGCAGGGACCCCACAGACACTGACCCAGACTTGCCCGTGAGTGTCCAGGAGTCTCCGGCGGAGGCGTGGGTCAGCAGTGGCCTGCTGCAGGATTGGGGGCACTGAGCGCAGCAGTGCTTGCATGGGACCTTCTGAAGGAGGTCGCCATTATCTTCATTACCTCCACCATAGTTTGTCTCAGGCCAAACAACAGGAAGGGGACACAGCCCTGCCCATCAACAGAAAATTGGATTAAAGATTTGCTGAGCATGGCCCCACCCATCAGAACAAGACCCAGTCAGTCTCTCCCATCAGGAAGCTTCCTTAAGGCTCTTATCCTTATCCATCAGAGAACAGACAGAGTGAAAACCACAATCAAAGAAAACTAATCAAATTGATCACTGGGACCACAGCCTTGTCTAACTCAAAGAAACTATGAGCCGTGCCATGTAGGGCCACCCAAGACAGATGGGTCATGGTGGAGAGGTCTGACAAAAACTGATCCACTGCAGAAGGGAATGGCAAACTACTTCAGTATTCGTGTCTTGAGAACTCAATGAGTAGTATGAAAAGGCAAAAAGATATGACACTGAAAGATGAACTCCCCAGGTCAGTAGGTGCCTAATAATCTACTGGAGAAGAATGGAGAAATAACTCCAGAAAGAATGAAGAGACGGACCCAAAGTGAAACGATGCCCAGTTGTGAACATGACTCATGATGAAAGTAAAGTCCAGTGCTGTAAAGAACAATATTGCATAGGAACCTGGAATGTTAGGCCCATGAAACAAGGTAAATTAGTGGTCAAACAGGAGATAGCAAGAGTGAACATTGACATTCCAGGAATCAGTGAACTAAAATGGACTGGAATGGGCAAATTTAATTCAGATGACCATTATATGTACTACTATGGGCAAGAATTCCTTAGAAGAAATGGAGTAGCCCTCATAGTCAACAAAAGAGTCTGAAATGGAATACTTGGGTGCAATCTCAAAAATGACAGAATGATCTCTGTTCATTTCCAAGGCAAACCACTCAATATCACAGTAATCCAAGTCTATGCTCCAACCAGTAATACTGAAGAAGCTGGAGTTGAATGGTTCTATGAAGATGTACAAGACCTTCTAGAACTAACACCAAAAAAAGATGTCCTTTTCAACACAGGGGACTGGGATGCAAAAGTAGGAAGTCAAGAGATACCTGGAATAACAGGCAAAATTGGCCTTGGAGTACAAAATGAAGGAGGGCAAATGTTAAAAGAGTTTTGCAAGAGAATGCACTGGTCATCGCAAATACCCTTTTCCAACAACACAAGAGAAGACTACACACAGATATCACCAGATGGTCAACACCAAAATCAGACTGATTATATTCTTTGCAGGCAAAGATGAAGAAGCACTATCAGTTCAGTTCAGTCGCTCAGTCATGTCTGACTCTTTGTGACCCCATGAGCTGCAACACACCAGGCCTCCCTGTCCAACACCAGCTCCCGGAGCCCACCCAAACTCATGTCCATTGAGTCGGTGATGCCATCCAACCATCTCATTCTCTGTCGTCCCCTTCTCCTCCAGCCCTCAATCTTACCCAGCATCAAGGTCTTTTCACATGAATCAGCTCTTTGGATCAGATGGCCAAAGTATTGGAGTTTCAGCTTCAAATCAGACCTTCCACTGAACACCCAGGACTGATATCCTTTAGGATGGACTGGCTGTATCTCCTTGCAGTCCAAGGGACTCTCAAAAGTCTTCTCCAACACGACAGTTCAAAAGCATCAATTCTTTGGCACTCAGCTTTCTTTATAGTCCAACTCTCACATCCATACATGACCACTGGAAAAACCATAGCCTTGACTAGACGGACCTTTGTTGACAAAGTAATGTCTCTGCTTTTTAATATGCTGTCTTGGTTGGTCATAACTTTCCTTCCAAGGAGCAAGCAATCTTTTAATTTCATGGCTGCAAACACCATCTGCAGTGATGTTGGAGCCCAAAAAAATAAAGTCTGACACTGTTTGCACTGTTTCCCCATCTATTTCCCATGAAGTGATGGGACCAGATGCCATGATCTTTGTTTTCTGAATGTTGAGCTTTAAGCCAACTGTTTCACTCTCCTCTTTCACCTTCATCAAGAGACTCTTCAGTTCCTCCTCACTTTCTGCCATAAGGATGATGTCATCTGCATATCTGAGGTTATTCATATTTCTTCCGGCAGTCTTGATTCCAGCTTGTGCTTCTTCCAGCCCAGTATTTCTCATGATGTACTGTGCATAGAAGTTAAATAAGCAGGGTGACAATATTCAGCCTTGACGTACTCCTTTTCCTGTTTGGAACCAGTCTGTTGTTCCATGTCCAGTTCTAACTGTTGCTTCCTGACCTGCATACAGATTTCTCAAGAGGTAGGTTAGGTGGTCTGGTATTCCCATCTCTTTCAGAATTTTCCACAGTTTATTGTGATCCACACAGTCAAAGGCTTTGGCATAGTCAATAAAGCAGAAATAGATGTTTTTCTGGAACTCTCTTGCTTTTTCCATGATCCAGCGGATGTTGGCAATTTGATCTCTGGTTCCTCTGCCTATTCTAAAACCAGCTTGAACATCAGAAAGTTCACGGTTCACATATTGCTGAAGCCTGGCTTGGAGAATTTTGAGCATCACTTTACTAGTGTGTGAGATGAGTGCAATTGTGTGGTAGTTTGAGCATTATTTTGCATTGCCTTTCTTTGGGATTGAAATGAAAACTGACCTTTTCCAGTCCTGTGGCCACTGCTGAGTTTTCCAAGTTTGCTGGCATATTGAGTGCAGAACTTTCACAGCATCATCTTTCAGGATTTGAAACAGCTCAACTAGAATTCCATCACCTCCACTAGCTTTGTTCGTAGTGATGCTTTCTAAGGCCCATTTGACTTCACATTCCAGGATGTCTGGCTCTAGGTGAGTGATCACACCATCGTGACTATCTGGGTCATGAAGATCTTTTTTGTACAGTTCTTCCGTGTATTCTTGCCACCTCTTCTTAATATCTTCTGCTTCTGTTAGGTCCATACCTTTCTGTCCTTTACTAAGCCCATCTTTGCATGAAATGTTCCCTTGGTATCTCTAACTTTCTTGAAGAGATCTCTAGTCTTTCTCATTCTGTTGTTTTCCTCTATTTCTTTGCATTGATCAGTGAGGAAGGCTTTCTTCTCTCTCCTTGCTATTCTTTGGAAATCTGCATTCAAATGGGTATATCTTTCCATTTCTCCTTTGCTTTTCACTTCTCTTCTTTCCACAGCTATTTGTAAGGCCTCCTCAGACAGCCATTTTACTTTTTTGCATTTCTTTTTCTTGGGGATGATCTTGATCCCCGTCTCCTGTACAATGTCACGAACTCTGTCCATAGTTTATCAGGCACTCTATCTATCAGATCTAGTCCCTTAAATCTATTTCTCACTTCCACTGTATAATCATAAGGCATTTGATTAGGTCATACCTAAATGGTCTAGTGGTTTTCCCTACTTTCTTCAATTTAAGTCTGAATTTGGCAATAAGGAGTTCATGATTTGAGCCACAGTCAGCTCCTGGTCTTGTTTTTGCTGACTGTATAGGCAGGATTTTTACTATGTTTGATTAGTTTCCCATTAAAATTTTTTCAGTGTAGGTATCATCTAGAGGCCAGCAGTCCTTGTGAATATGAAGTGTCCATGACCGATTGTTTTAAGATTGCTGTTTCAAAAAGAGCCACAGGGAGGCACAATTTCTTCATGTCTTACTGTTGTTAATGGGGTAATCAGAGTTTGGGCTTAGTCCTGGTTTCTGGTTGTAGATGAGAGTGGAGTATGATAGTAAAGCCACCTAAAGCTTGTGTCTCATTACTACTTCTTTTTTTTTTAATTTGTAGATTTCATTGGAGTAAATTTGACTTAAAACATTGTTTCCTCTAGGGGTACAGAGTCTTGCTCAATTATATCCACACATGTATCTATCTAGGGTTTATTTCCACTCCCCCACCCTGAGGGTTATAACAGTGTTTAGTACACAACCTTTGGTAATATAAATCCATGTTCTTTATGTATTTTTTATGTATGGCAGGTATAAGTTAATCCCAATTTCCTAATATCACCCTTCCACCCACCATTATGTTTTGGTAATTATAAGTTTATTTCCTAAGATCTTGAGTTATTTCAAATGTAAATGAGCTCATCTGGAACAATTTCCCATTCCCACTTACAAGTGATGTTTTATATTTCTCTTTCTTATTCTGAATCCCTTCACTTACAATGATTCAGTTCAGTTAAGTTCAGTCGCTCAGTCGTGTCCGACTCTTTGCGACCCCATGAATCACAGTACGCCAGGCCTCCCTGTCCATCACCAACTCCCCGAGTTCACTCAGACTCACGTCCATCGAGTCAGTGATGCCATCCAGCCATCTCATCCTCTGTCGTCCCCTTCTCCTCTCCTGCCTTCAATCTCTCCCAGCATCAGAATCTTTTCCAGTGAGTCAACTCTTCGCATGAGGTGGCCAAAGTACTGGAGTTTCAGCTTTAGCATCATTCCTTCCAAAGAAATCCCAGGGCTGATCTCCTTCAGAATGGACTGGTTGGACTTTCCTTGCAGTCCAAGGGACTCTCAAGAGTCTTCTCCAACACCACAGTTCAAAAGCATCAATTCTTCGGCACTCAGCTTTCTTCACAGTCCAACTCTCACATCCATACATGACCACAGGAAAAACCATAGCCTTGACTACATGGACCTTAGTTGGCAAAGTAATGTCCCTGCTTTTGAATATGCTATCTAGGTTGGTCATAACTTTTCTTCCAAGGAGTAAGTGTCTTTTAATTTCATGGCTGCAGTCACCATCTGCAGTGATTTTGGAGCCCTCAAAAATAAAGTCTGTCACTGTTTCCATTATTTCCCCATCTATTTCCCATGAAGTGATGGGACCGGATGCCATGATCTTCGTTTTCTGAATGTTGAACTTTAAGCCAACTTTTTCACTCTCCTCTTTCACTTTCATCAAGAGGCTTTTTAGTTCCTCTTCACTTTCTGGCATAAGGGTGGTGTCATCTGCATATCTGAGGTTATTGATATTTCTCCCGGCAATCTTGATTCCAGCTTGTGCTTCTTCCAGCCCAGCGTTTCTCATGATGTCCTCTGCTTAGAAGTTAAATAAGCAGGGTGACAATTACTATGATTAGCTCTCAATTGCTCTATGTTGCTGCAAATGGCATTATTTCATTTTTATCATGGCAGAGTCACCTTCCATTGTATAGATATGTGACTTGTTCTTCATTCATCTGTGCATGTATTATAAATGCTCCAGGAAACAAACTCACTCCGAAGGACAGCGTGGATCGTGGAGTGCAATTTATTACACTGGCGGGTCTGAGGCAGTTTCCTCTTTAGCCAGGGACCCCAACCGACTTTTGTGAAAACTTTATATACCTTAAGTGTACTTCTCAAGCCCACATCCCCACATTCCTTAAACCTAGCCTGGAAAGTGTTAAAGGGAGATACAGCCGGGTTACAGCCATGATTCATAACCAGAAGGGTCAGCTGGTTATACACTGTAGCCTACACCAATGGCTGCCATAAAGATTACAAAGGTGATTGACTTCATAAAGGATAATTACATTCTTTTTGGCGACAGGAAATCTTGGTATGGAGTCTGGTGTTTATCAGTCCGGGAGGCCAGTTCGGCCGTATGTATGTTATCCCCATGGCTACCAGGCACATGGTCCAAAGTTCACTGAAAGAGCAAGATGGAGTCAGCTCGGCCTGTTCCTTTCCTCCTTTGAACACGTACATTTGGTTTCCTCCCAGGTCTTGCCTAGACTACATTCTGTTGAAGTGCATGTGTTTTTCAAATTCAAGTTTTCTCTCTCTCTTCACAGGAGTGGGATTACTGGATCTTATGACAGTTCCATTTTCCCCTTTAAAAGGCACTTGCCAATGGCTGTTACCAATTACATCCCACCAACATCAAAACAGGATCCTCTTCTTTTAAGCTGACTCCAGTGTTTCTTGAATGCAGACTTTTTTTTGAACGTAGATTTTTTGATAGTGGTCGCTCGACTCCTCTGAGGTGGAGTATCTGACGATACCTTATTGTCATCTTGATTGCCATGATCTCTATTGATCTGCCTCATTGAGTTCCTTTTCAGATACTCTTTAAAAACACTATAAACTTATTGACCTTTTTCATATTTTGTTCTGAGAGTTTGCCCTATTAATATTTTTATTATGTACTCCTGTTTTTCCTGAAGGCAGTTATCATTTAAAGCCCAGCAAATTTTGTGTCTTAAGTGCCCTTAAGAAAGAATGTTGAGGTTGCTATTGCACAGAATGGCCAGAAGGCAGCAGAGGTTCCTCGTGCCCAAGTGTGTTTACTGGGGCAGTGAGAGCCACAGAAAGTACTGGTTTGGGGTTGTATATTAGAGTGCAGTCTGTCAGAACAATCAATCAAAGTTGTGTGGTTTTTTTCATTTTTTAAATAAATATACTTAAATCCTCATTGTAATTTGCATTAAATATACTTTAACATCTCATTCTACAATGCGAGGTGCTGTGAGTCAGTTCAGTCACTCAGTTGTGTCCGACTCTTTGTGATCCCATGGGCTGCAGCACGCCAGGCCTCTCTGTCCATTACCAACTCCCACAGCTTGCTCAAACTCATGTCCATTGAGTCGGTGGTACCATCCAACCATCTCATCCTCTGTCGTCCCCTTCTCCTCCTGCCTTCAGTCTTTCCCAGCATCAGGGTCTTCTCCAAGGAGTCAGTTCTTTGCACCAGGTGGCCAAAGTATTGGAGTTTCAGCTTCAGTATCAAGAGTCTTCTCCAACACCACAGTTCAAAAGCATCAATTCTTCAGGGCTCAGCTTTGTTTACAGTCCAACTCTCACACCCACATATGACTACTGGAAAAACCATAGTTTTGACTATACAGACCTTTGTTGGAAAAGTGATGTTTCTGCTTTTTAATACACTGTCTAGGTTTGTCATAGCTTTTCCTCCAAGGAGCAAGCATCTTTCAATTTCATGGTTGCAGTCACCACCTGCAGTGATTTTAGAGCCCCAAAATATAAACTATGACACTGGTTCCATTGTTTCCCCATCTATTTGCCATGAAGTGATAAGACCAGATCCCATGATCTTAGTTTTTTGAATGTTGAGTTTAAAACCAGCTTTTTCACTCTCCTCTTTCACTTTCATCAAGAGGCTCTTCAGTTCCTCTTCACTTTCTGCCATAAGGGTGGTGTTATCTGCATATCTGAGGTTATTGCTATTTCTCCCAGTAATCTTGATTCCAGCTTGTGCTTCATCCAGCCCGTACCCTGCATATAAGTTAAATAAGCCTTGACAATATACAGTCTTGATGTATTGCTTTCCCAGTTTGGAACCAGTCTGTTGTTCCATGTCCAGTTCTAACTGTTGCTTCTTGAGCTGCATACAGGTTTCTCAGGAGGCAGGTCAGGTGGTCTGGTAGTCCCATCTCTTGAAGAATTTTCCACAGTTTGTTGTGATCCACACGGTCAAAGGCTGTGTAGTTCTAAGTGTCCAAAATGTGCTCTTCAGTTTTAAAGACACATATATGTATTCACATTTGGACTTTCCCCATATTATCTGTGATATTGTCAATAGAAATCTTTTGGTATATCTAGGTCCTTATTGATTTTCCTCTTTATATGGAATGAATATATTTGTTGCATCTAAGGCTTTGAATTTATTCGTGTACCACTCTATCTCCTTTACTAAGAGGAAGTTTGCTTTTTAAGTCTCTGAATCGATTCTCTGTTAGTTTGTTTGTGTGTATATTTAGATTCTAACGTAAGTGATATGAGGTTTTTCTTTCTGTGGCTGGCTTCTTCACTAGTTACCCCTAGTTTTGTCTGTGTCTTCAGATCTCACTGTTTCATTCTTTCTTGGCTGAGCGCATTGCACTGTGTACTGGTGTCACATACTCATTGTCCATTCACTTCTCCCAAAATACTGTGTTTGCCTCCATTTGTTGGATATTATAAATCTAGTCCCATGCAACTTAGTGGCATAAGTTTTTTGAAAATTTTGCTTTCTCCTCAAGCACTCTCTGTCGTGGTTCTGCAGGATTTTCTGGTGGGCCTGTTTTATCTCCTGCAGGCAGGTCTATGTTCTTTCTACAGTAACCTTTACCGATTACATGCGATGAGGATCTTTGTGTTAATTGCTCTGTTGTGTCTGACTCTTTGCAACTCCATGGGCGGAGCCCGCCAGGCTCCTCTGTCCGTGGGATCCTCCAGGCAAGAACACTGGAGTGGGTAGCTATTACCGACCCACGGATCGAGCCCTGGGTCTCCTGCATTGCTTTCAGTTCAGTTCAGTTGCTTAGTCATGTCCGACTCTTTGTGACCCCATGAATCGCAGCATGCCAGGCCTCCCTGTCCATCACCAACTCCCAGAGTTTACCCAAACTCATGTCCATCGAGTCAGTGATGCCATCCAGCCATCTCATCCTCTGTCGTCCCCTTCTCCTCCTGCTCCCAATCCCTCCTAGCATCAGGGTCTTTTCCAATGAGTCAATTCTTCGCATGAGGTGGCCAAAGTATTGGAGTTTCAGCCTCAGCATCAGTCCTTTCAATGAACACCCAGGACTGATATCCTTTAGGATGGACTAGCTGGATCTCCTTGCAGTCCAAGGGACTCTCAAGAGTCCTCTCCAACACCACAGTTCAAAAGCATCAATTCTTCGGTGCTCAGCTTTGTTCACAGTCCAACTCTCACATCCATACATGACCACAGGAAAAACCATAGCCTTGACTACATGGACCTTTGTTGGCAAAGTAATGTCTCTGCTTTTGAATATGCTATCTAGGTTGGTCATAACTTTCCTTCCAAGGAGTAAGCGTCTTTTAACTTCATGGCTGTAATCATCATCTGCAGTGATTTTGGAGCCCAAAAATAAAGTCTGACACTGTTTCCGCTGTTTTCCCATCTATTTCCCATGAAGTGATGGGACCAGATGCCATGATCTTCGTTTTCTGAATGTTGAGCTTTAACCCAACTGTTTCACTCTCCTCTTTTACTTTCTTCAAGAGGCTTTTTAGTTCCTCTTCACTTTCTGCCATAAGGGTGGTGTCATCTGCATATCTGAGGTTATTGATATTTCTCCTGGCAATCTTGATTCCAGTTTGTGCTTCTTCCAGCCCAGCATTTCTCATGATGTACTCTGCATATAAGTTAAATTAGCAGGGTGACAATGTACAGCCTTGACATAACCAGTCTGTTGTTTCATGTCCAGTTCTAACTATTGCTTCCTGACCTGCATACAGGTCTGCATTGCTTTACAGGATACCATTTTCTCCATGCCTTTTCCACCATTGATTCTTTGTGGATTTTTCACGACGGCCTTTCAGGTTGATGGGGAGTGATCCCTCCTTGTAGTTAGGATTTGCATGTCTGTCCTAAGTCACCAGGTTCAGCAGCTTTTCATGGATTATTTTTTTAAACAGCCTATGAATTGAAGTTACTTTAGAACTTTTCTTCTTGATTGCTTGCCCAGTTTTTATTATTTTCAGTTGGTTTCCCTTAAAAATGTTTCAAGCGCAAGTATCAGTTAATGCCCAGCAGTCCTTGTGAATATGAAGTAACCATGAACAACAGTTAGAATGCTGATTTTGCGGAAAGGACCACTCGTGGCAGAATTTCTTCTTGCCCTACACGTGTTACTATGGTAACTGGAGACTTAAGTTTAGTCCTGGTTCCTGGTTAAAAATCAGTTTGGAATGTGACAGCTTGTGTGTCATTACTTCACTTTTTTTTTTTAGTAGAGATAATGTGTATTTTTATTAAATTCGACTTACATTGTTGTTTTTCCTCTAGAGGTTGGAAACTTTGTTCTTTTACACTGGTGCATGTATCTATTCGTGTTTATTTTCTTTTTTTCCCACATATAAGTTATTTCAAAGTATTTAATACACTGCTCTTGGTAATGTAGGTCCATGTGGGTTATATATTTATATATATTTGTATATTTATATATTTATATATAATATATATTTTATATTTTTATATATTTATATATTTTACATGCTTCTTTGGTGTAAGTTGATCCCAACCTCCTAATTTAACCCTTCTACCACCATTTTTTTTTTCTGGTGGATAATTATGATTTCCTAAGATGTGTGGTTATTTGGAATATAAATGAGCTTATTGGGAACAATTTCCCAATCCTACCTGCGAGTGATATCATATGATATTTCTATTTTCCTAGTGAATGACTTCTCTTACTAAGATTATGTCTCTGCAAATGACATATGTCTGCAAATGACATTATTTCCGCTTTTTCATGCTGAGTCACACTCCACTGTGGAGATGCCTGGTTCTCCTGTATCCACCCGTCGGTGCCTGTGCAGTTTCTCTCATTCCCGGTCTTTCTGATCGTGTGTCCTCGTGCAGTGCACTCCTTGGTGCCCGGGTTTTTCAGATCAGGCTTTCTCGGTGTATGTTCATAGGAGTGGGACTGTGGCATCTTAATGCCCTTTCATTTTTACCTTAAAAGTGCACTTCCATGTTGGTTTTTCTAAGGCTGTTACCAATGACATCCCACCAGCATGAGAAAGGGGCCCCTCTTTTCTTAAGCCCACTGCAGCATTTCTGGAATGTAGACGTTTTGATAGTGGCCTTTGTGCCTTCAATAAGGTGGCACGTAATTGTCATTCAGATTTTCAGTGTCTCATGATTTGCCTTATTGTGTAACTTTTCATGCGCTATATTTTAAACAAAACAAACCAGTTTAGCAACTGAAAAGCAAAGCAATTATTTATAGGTTGCTCTGTGGGGGCAAGATTCCCTCATGTCCAAGTGATGTTACTCATGATATGAGAACCTAAGTGAAATTTCTGCTTTGGGATTGTAAATTAGAATGGAGTGTACCAGAACAGACACCCAAAGGCTTGTGTCTCCTTCCTATTTTTTTCATTAAATACAATTTTATTTCTTGTTGTAAGTAAGTAAGTGTTAGCTGTTCAGTCATGTCAGACCCTTTGCGACCCCATGGACTGTAGCCTGCCAGGCTTCTCTGTCCACGGAATTTTCCAAGCAAGAATACTGGACTGGGTTGTCATTTCCTTCTCCAGGGATCTTCCCAACTCAGGGATTGAACCCGGGTTTCCTGCATTGCACACAGATTCTTTACCATCTGAGCCACCACAATATATATATATGTGTGTGTGTTGATATAGGTTGCAGGTGTGCAAAATCTGCTTTTTAATTTTAAATATATATATATTCACATTGTATTTCTTTCCTATCTAATTTATTACCAAATGTTGATAAAACTCCCTTGGTATGCCTAGGTCCTTGTGTATTATCTATTTCATAAGGAATGGTTATATTAGTTATGTCTAACCTTTTAAATATATATATCCTGCCCCTTCATTTTCCTTCAGTAAGCCTAAGTTTGTTTTTTAAACCTCTGAGTCTTTTACTCAGTTAATTCATTGGTATATCATTTTACATTCCACCTCTAAGTGAGATCATTTATCCTATGATAACTGTATTTTTCTCCTTCTGATCTCTACATAGTTTGATTATCCCAAGTTTGTATATGTCCCTGAAAATTGCATCGTCTCCTTTTCTTTTCCTGGCTGAATCACATCACACTGTGCCCATGTGTCATTTCTTCTTTACACATTCATCGCTCCATAAATGTTTTGAATGCTTCCATTTGTTACATACTGCAAGTTGTAGGTCAGGGCACACTGGCCGCATGAACCTTTTCCAAATCTTGATTTTCCTTAAAATACTCTATGACAGGGTTCTGTAGGATCTGTTTTCTTCTCATAAAGCAGTTCCATACCCCTCTCTATAGTGACTCTTAACATTCACATGCCACTAGGCCATAACAGGATTCCCTTTTCTCCATGTCTTTTCTACTGTTACCCTTTTTGAATTTCTCTGATGCCTCTTCACACAGGTCCAGAGAGACCTCCTCTTGTTGTTTTGATTTTATGTCTGTTATAATTCAGCAGGTTTACCTAAGCTCTTTATTAAATACTATGTGTATAATTTGCTGAAGAAATTTTTTTCGTGACAGTCTGTCTTTTTTTTTTTTTTTTTTACTGTTTTTGATTTGTTTCCCATGAACATGTTTTAAGTGCAGGTATCTTTTAGAGCCCAGCTATTCCTGGGCTCTATACGAATATGAAGTGCCCATGAACAATAGTTTTTTGTCTTTTGTTTAGGAAATGGCACAGGGCACCGAAATTACTTCATGATGTTATGTGGGTACTACGGTCGGTAATCAGAATTTTAGGGGTAGTCCTGCTTCCTGATCATAAATTAGAGTGGAATGTGAGATTATTAGCCACCAAAGCTCAGGTCTGATTATTTCTTCTTTGTTTTCTTAAATAATGTGTTTTTTTATTGGAGTAAAGTTGACTTACAATGTTGTGTTTGCTCTAGTGGTACAGAATCTTGTTTATTTATAGCGAGGTGTGTATCTTTCCATGTTTGCTTGCTTTCTTTTTCACAACTAGGTACAGAGTGTTCAGTACAACAGTCAGTACTGTCAGACTATATCGATAATATAGTTTACGTTAGTATTTGGTATAATTTTATCACAATCTCTCGATTTAGTCCTTCAACCTACCATTTCCTTTTGGCAATTATAACTTTATTTACTCAGACAATATGGTCATTTCATATGTAAATGGGTTCATTGAGAACAATTGCTCCTTTCCGCACACAATAGATATCATAGGATATTACTTTTCTTGCTCTGATTTACTGAGCTGCTGTGATTATGTCTAGACTGCTCTATCTTACTGCAAATGGCACTGGTTCATTTCTGTCATGGCAGAGTCGTATTCTGTGGTGTACGTTATGACTTGTTTATCCGTTCATGTGTCCGTGTACATCCTGTTTCCTTCCTTCTCTTGGCTAATAGACATCCTGCTCCAGTGTACTTTAGGGTGCTTTAGTTATGTAAATTCTGATGTCTCTGCATTTATTCTCAGGAATGGACTGCCAGATCATGTGGCAGCTCTATTTTTGACTTTAAAAGCCACTTCCCTATTAGTTTGTATAATGACAGTGACCAGTTACCTCCCACCAATGGAAAAAAAAAAAAAAGTCCCCTTTTCAAACCTGACACCAGCATTTCTTGAACGTAGATTTCTTGATAGGGGTCTTTTTGACTTCTCTGAGGTGATTCTTTGTTGTCATTTTAATCTTCATCCTCTCTAATTTGCCACATTGCGTAATTTTAATGTACTCTTTCTTTAAGCATTGTCAATTTATTTACTTTTTGATATTTTGTTCTGATAATTTGCCTTGTTTTACATTTTTTATTAGTTTCCCTTGATTTTTTTTTTTTTTTTGATGGTAGTTAACATTTAGAGTCCATCAAATTTTGCGAATTTTGGAGAAGGCAATGGCACCCCCCTCCAGTACTCTTGCCTGGAAAATCCCATGGACGGAGGAGCCTAGTAGGCTGCAGTCCATGGGGTCGCTAAGAGTCAGACGTGACTGAGCGACTTCACTTTCACTTTTCACTTTCATGCATTGGAGAAGGAAATGGCAACCCATTCCAGTGTTCTTGCCTGGGGAATCCCAGGGATGGGGGAGCCTGGTGGGCTTCCGTCTATAGGGTCCCACAGAGTTGGACACGACTGAAGCGACTTAGCAGCAGCAGCAGCTGCCTATAGGGAAAAGTTTTTAGGTGGCTGTTGCAGAGCATGGTCAAAAGGCAACAGAGGTTCCTCTTGTCCAAGTGTGGTTACAGAGGCAACGAGAGCCTTATCTAAGTACTGAATTGGGGTTTTACATTAGAGGGGAGCCAATCATAACAAACTCAAAGTTGTGTGTTTCTTTCAGCTTTTTAATAAATATACCTTAAGTCCTTATTGTAATTATCATTGCTGCTGCTACTGCTACTGCTACTAAGTCACTTCAGTTGTGTCCAACCCTGTGTGACCCCACAGACAGCAGCCCACCAGGCTCCCCTGTCCCTGGGATTCTCAAGGCCAAAACACTGGAGTGGGTTGCCATTTCCTTCTCCAATGCATGAAAGTGAAAAGTGAAAGTGAAGTCGCTCAGTCGTGTCCGACTCTTAGCAACCCCATGGACTGCAGCCTACCAGGCTCCTCCATCCGTGGTATTTTCTAGGCAAGAGTACTGGAGTGGGATGCCATTGCCTTCTCTGTAATTATCATTAAATATACTCTAATTTCTCATTCTCCAATGCAAGTTTCTTTGAATTATAATTGTTCAAAATATGGTCTTTAATTTTAAATATACCCATATTTATTCACATTCACACTTTTCCCCATATTGGTTATTAGAGATTGTTGATAGAACTCCCTTGGTATACCTAGGTCCTTGTTAATTATTTTATATGGAATGATTATCACTACATCTAAAGTTTTAAGTTTATTCCTGGCTCCATTCCTCACCCCTTTAGTAAGCATGAGTTTGTTTTTTTTAAGTCTTTGAGTCTGCTTGTGTTTTCTCAATTAATTCATTGGAATGTATTTTTAGAGTCTAACTGTAAGTAACCTGTTTGTCTTTGTCTGATTCTGACTTCGTCACTTAGTTTGATTGTCCCCAGTTTTGTCTGTGTTACTGAAAATTTCATTATTTCTTTTTCCTACTGAGTCATTTTGCATTGTGTACATGTGTCCCATCTTCTTTATCCGTTCACCTTTCCAAAAAATTTTTTTTGCCTTCATTCATTGTCGGTTGTAAATTTAGGCCCATGTACACTTGGGTGCTCTTTTCAAAAGTGTACACAGTGTACACTTCTCAAAATCTTATTTTCTCCTCAAGCACTCTTGGGTGTATTTCTGCAGGATTTTATAGTAGGTCTATTTTTATCTCTTGAAGGCAGTTCCATGCTTCTCTCTGTAGTGACCTTTACCATTTATGTGTTACTTATTCTTTGCAGATTGTTCGTGATGGCCTTTCACAGTGGCACTGGGTGATGCCTCACTGGAGTTACGATTTGCATGTCTGTCATAATTCGTGATGTTCAACAGCTTTTCATGAAACAGTGTGAGTTGATGTACTTCATGTATTTTCTTCTTGAGTGTCGTGCATGCTTAGTGCTCAGGCCTGTCCTACTCTTTGTGACCCTGTGGACTGTAGCCTGCCAGGCTCCTCTGTGCAAGAGATTTTTCAGGCAAGAATACTGGAGTGAGTTGCCATTTCATCTTCCAGGGGATCTTCCTGACTCAGGGATCAAATCTGCGTCTCCTGTGTCTCCTGCGTTGCAGGAGGATTCTTTACCCACTGAGCCATCAAGGAAGCCCTTGATTGTCCTTTTTTATTATTTTCCATTTGTTTCCTTTACTTTTTTTCAAGTGCAGGCATCATTAAGAGCCCAGCAGTTTTTGTGAATATGAGCTGACCATGAGCAATAGATTAAATGGCGCTTTTGGGGGAATGTCCACAAGGTGGCAGAATTTCTTCCTGCCCTACTTGGTACTGTGTTAATGGGAGTCTTAGACTTAGTACTGGCTCCTGCTGCAGATGAGTTTGGAATGTGAGAGTGGAAGCCACCAAAAGCGTGTGTCCCCTCTCCTCCTGCCTTCAGTCTTTTCCAGCATTCAGGGTCTTTTCCAGTGAGTCAGTTCTTCACACCAGGTGGCCAAAAAATCGGAGTTTCCGCGTCAGCATCGGTCCTTCCAATGAATATTCAAGACTGATCTCGTTTAGGATGGACTGATTGGATCTCCTTGCAGTCCAAGAGACTCTCAAGAGTCTTCTCCAATACCACAGTTCAAAAGCATCGATTCTTCGGTGCTCAGCTTTCTTTATGGTCCAGCTCTCACACCCATACATGACTACTGGAAAAACCATAGATTTGACCAGACGGACCTCTGTCGGCAAAGTAATGTATGTGCTTTTTAATACGCATTGTTTTAATGAACAATGTAGAAAAAAACATTTGTCCTTTGCTTCTCCTTGAGAGCCCCAGACCCCTTTCTCCTTCTCAAGGGCCCTGGACTCCTTATCAACCTTTTAATCTCTATCTTTTTATTAGAGTAAATTTGATTACAATGTTGTTTTTTCCTCCAAAGTTCCCAAACTTTGTTCACATCTTACCACACGAGTATGTATTCATTGTTGGTATTTTTTCACATATAGATTATTTCAGAGTGTTTAATATTCCTCCCTTGGTAATGAAGGTCCATGTTATATATTTTATATCCTTCGTTGTATACATTAATCCCAATCTCCTAATATAAATTTAAACCCACCATTTCTTTTTGTAATTACCAATTCATTTCCTATGATGTATGGTTATTTCAAAAGTAAATATGCTTCTTGGGAACAATTTCTCAATCCCACCTGTGAGTGATAGAATATGACATTTCTATTTTCTCTCTGACTGACTTCTTTTACTATGTTATCTCTGGATCTGTGTTCCTCATTTTTCACAGCAGAGTCATATTCCATCGTGTAGATGTCTGCCTTGCTCCTCATCTCTGCACGTGTATTTTCTTTCATGTCTGATGTAAGTGTACATCCTGTGGCAGTGCACTCTTGGGTACATTTATTTATCAAAATCTGTTTTCCTCTGCACCTATCTGTATGAGTTAGACTGTCAGATCATAGTGCCCTGTGTTTTTATAGTTACTACACACTTCCACATTGGTCTTTATAATGGATTTGCCAGTTATATCCCACAAGCATCCTAAAGGGACCACTTTAACTATCCCCACTGTATCATTTCCTCGGTGTAGATTTATAGATACTGGCATTCTGATTTCTCTGTCTCGATCTTGTTGTTTTTTGATTTTACTGTCCGTAATGAGTTGCATGGCATCTGGTCCCATCACTTCATGGGAAATAGATGGGGAAACCATGTCAAAGTTTATTTTTTTAGACTCCAAAATCACTGCAGATCGTGATTGCAGCCATGAAATTAAAAGACGCTTACTCCTTGGAAGAAAAGTTATGACCAACCTAGATAGCATATTCAAAAGCAGAGACATTACTTTGCCAACAAATGTCCATCTAGTCAAGGCTATGGTTTTTCCAGTGGTCATGTATGGATGTGAGAGCTGGACTGTGAAGAAAGCTGAGCACCGAAGAACTGATGCTTTTGAACTGTGGTATTAGAGAAGACTCCTGAGAGTCCCTTGGACTGCAAGGAGATCCAACCAGTCCATTCTAAAGGAGACCTTTCCTGGGTGTTCATTGGAAGGACTGATGCTAAAGCTGAAACTCCAATACTTTGGCCACCTCATGCAAACAGCTGACTCATTCGAAACCCTGATGCTGAGAGGGATTGGGGGAAGGAGGAGAAGGGGACGACAGAGGATGAGATGGCTGGATGGCATCACTGACTCGATGGACGTGAGTTTGGATGAACTCCGGGAGTTGGTGATGGACAGGGAGGCCTGGTGTGCTGTGATTCATGGGGTCGCAAAGAGTCGGACACAACTGAGAGACTGAACTGAACTGAATGAGTTGCATTATGGTGAACTTTTATGGGCTTCCCTGGTGGCTCAGAGGGTAAAGCGTCTGCCTCCAATGCGGGAAACTTTTATACGTGTTATTTTTTTAAACATTGCAGTTGTATTTACTTTTTGATATTTTCTCTGATAGATTTCCTATTTTACTTTTTTAATTCATTATCCCTTATATAATTTTTTAAGGGTGGAGTCATGAGGGCATGAAAAATCTTGTGAATATTAATTGCTCATGACCCATAATTGTCAGGTTGCGACAGCGGGAAGTGCCACAAGATGGCAGAAGTTCCTCGTGTTAACTGTGGCCACACAGGCTCTGAGAGCCTAAGGGAAGGTCCTGATTTGGGGTTATAATTCAGAGTGGAGCATACCAGAGCAATTGCTGAAAGCTTGTGTCTCACTTTTTATTATTAAATATGCCTTTAGCTATAATTGAAGTAACACTGACAGACAAGTTGATATGGGTTATAGTGTATAACTGGTTATTTAATTTTAAATATACACATACAGATTCACAATCAGGTATTTTGAGTAATTTATTACTGAAGAATATAGATAGACCATACATAGTATACCTAGGTGTTAACTGATAATCAATTTAATAGGACACTGGACATAAAGGATCTGAGAGACTATGAGAGGCTTCATAACATACACGACTGGAGAGTCACCAAGAGGCTCACAGACCACAGGAGCTGAGTGTCTGCACAGGGCCTCATAGCTATACACAAGGTGAGTGTCTGCCTAGGGGCTTCCTTGGAACACCAGTGAGTGAAAGCCTAGAGGCCCCATAGGCACACACAAGAGTCTTACTAGAAGCTGTATAGCTATAAACAAGCTCAGCTTCTGCCTAAAGGCCTCCTAGTAAGACAGAGCTGCGCTTCTGCCTAGAGCCCTCATGGTTCCACAGGAGCTGAGGGTCTGCCTGGAGGCCTTACAGGACAACAGGAGCCGGGCGTCTGCCTTGAAGTCTCTAGACAGGCACAAGCTGAGCATCTGGCTAGAGGCCTCATAGGCCCACAGGAGCTGAGCGTCAGCCTAGAGTCTTCACAGGGAACAGGAGCTGAGAGTCCCTCTAGAGGCCTCTGAGGCTCCCAGGATCTGAGCATCTGCCGAGAGGACTCATATTATACACAAGATGAGTATCTGCCTGAGGCCTCTAGACAGACACAAGCTGAATGTCTTTCTAGAGGCCTCAGAGTTATACACAAGCTGAGCGTCTGCCTTGAGGTCTTTAGACATACTAAAGCTGAGATCTGCCTACAGGCTGCAGGGGACCACAGGAGCAGAGTGTCTGCCTAGAGGCCTCAGAGGCCCACAGGATCTGACCATCAGCCTAAAGGACTCATATTATACACAAGCTGAGCATCTGCCTGAGGTCTCTAGATAGACACAAGCTGAGCCTCTGTCTAGAGGCCTCATAGGAAAACAGGAGTTGAGCATCTGCCTAGACGCCTCTAGGCCGACAGGAGCTGAGTGTCTTCCTAGAGGACTCACAGCCCCACAGGAGCTGAGCAGCTGTCTAGAGGCCTCATAGTTATACACAAGCTGAGTGAGCGTCTGCCTAGAGGTCTCTTGGCCTACAAGAGCTAAGCATCTGGCTAGAGGCCTCATAGGAACACAGGAGCTGAGTATCTGTCTACAGGCCTCACAGGAAAGAGGAGCTGAGTTTCTGCCTAGAGGCCTTATAGGCCCACAGGAGCTGAGATCTGCCTAGAAGCTTCATAAGCCCACAGGAGTTGAGCGTCTGCCTCGAGTCCTCATAAGCACTATTGTGTGGAGATCTGCCTTGAGGCCTCTAGACAGACACAAGCTGGGAGTCTGCCTTGAGGCCTCCTGACAGTCATGAGGTGCACACCAGTCTAGAGGCCTCATAGGAACACAGATGAGCATCTCCCTAGAGGCCTCAAAGTTACACACTAGCTGAGAGTCTGCCCTCAGGCCTCATAGCGATACGGGAGCTGAGCATCTTCCTTGAAGCTCCAGACAGGCACGTGAGAGCTTCTGGAGGCCTCATAAGCCCACAAGAGATGAGCGTCTGCCTAGACACCCCATTTTATTCACAAGTGAGAGTCTATCTGAGGCCTCTAGACAGACATGAGCTGAGCATCTGCCTCACAGAAACACAGGAGCTGAGTGTCTGACCCGAGTCCTCATATACACAAGCTGAGCAGACAGACACACATGAACTGAGCATCTGCCTAAAGGCCTCATAGGCCCACAGGATCTGAGCACCTGTCTAGAGGCCTCACAGTTATACACAAGCTGAGCACCTACTAGAGGCCTGATGGTTATACACATGCTGAACATCTGCCTAGAAGCCTCATTGGCCCACAGGATCTGAGAGTCTGCCTAGAGGCCTCACAGGAGCTGAGCTTCTGCCTAGAGAACTCATAGTTATATTCAAGCTGAGCGCCTGTTTGAGGCCTCTGAGTTATACACTGGCTGAGTGTCTCCCCAGAGGCCTCATAGTTATACAGGAGCTGAGCATCTTCATAGAGGCCTCATGGTTATACAAGAGCTGAGCATCTTCATAGAGGCCCCATAGTTACACAGGATCTGAGCACCAGCCTGAGTCCTCATGGTTGTATACAAGCTGAGCATCTGGCTTGAGGTCTCCTAGTTATACACCATCTTAGCATCTTCTTTGTGGCCTCATATTTATACACGAGCTGAAGAAAGCTGAGCACCGAAGAACTGATGCTTTTGAACTGTGGTGTTGGAGAAGACTCTTGAGAGTCCCTTGGACTGAAAGGACATCCAACCAGTCCATTCTAAAGGAGAATGGGTGTTCTTTGGAAGGACTGATGCTAAAGCTGAAACACCAGTGCTTTGGCCACCTCATGCAAAGAGTTGACTCATTGGAAAAGACTCTGATGTTGGGAGGGATTGGGGGCAGGAGGAGAGGGGATGACAGAGGATGAGATGGCTGGATGGCATCACCGACTTGATGGACGTGAGTTCTGAGTGAACTCCGGGAGTTGGTGATGCACAGGGAGGCCTGGAGTGCTGCAGTTCATGGGGTCGCAAAGAGTCGGACACGACTGAGCGACTGAACTGAACTGAACTGAGGATATGCTTAGTGGCCTCATAGTAATACCCGAGCTGAAATTCTGCCTAGAAGCCTCATTGCACAGATGCTCTGAGGGTGTGCCTAGAGGCCTCAAACTCATCCATGAGCTGACAGTCTGAATAGAGCATCACTGTTATCCACGAGCTGAGAGTCTACCTACAGGCCTCGTAGTTATAAACGAGCTGAACCTCTAACTAGAGGCCTCATATTTGTACACGAAGTGAGCATATGCCTGGAAGCTTCAAGGTGCAACATGAGCAGTTCTAAATCCCAAGAAAACCACCATTCATAGAGAGACATGCACCCCACTATTCACTGTAGCACAGCTTCCAATAAGCAAGGCAGGAACCACAAAATTTCCGCCCACAGCTAAAGCTTAAACAAGATGTAGTACATATACACAGTGGACTAGTACTCAGCCATAGAAAGCGTTACTGAAAGTATGGTACTTTCCACTCTTCTCTACAAGGCTGGACCTTAAAGGATGACGTGCTAAGCGAAATCCGCTAGCAGATAACATTCCAGGCAAAATTAAAATGAGATAAAAAAAGGAACTAATTTACAACACAAAAGGAGCCTTTGAAAAATCAAACACAAAGAATTATTTTTTTAAAAAGGCCAGTATGATATGCAGGAGATTGGGATTAACATACACAAAGAAATCCATTACTCCAGCATATACACCAAAATCTGTATATGTATAGATAATCCACAAGAATTCATTCCTCCTGCCTTTGACATTCACATAAAATCAGTATCTCTGATAGATCCTGCACAAGGATCTGATGATCAGCCCAGGGAATTTTTCTCTACCTTCTGCAATCACCTCTATGGAAAAAGAACCCAGAGAAGATGAATCAAGCATCTGTACACTCAAGACGAGCTCAAAACCACAAATCAGCTCTATTCAAATGTAGCACTGGCATGAGACTAAAGAAAGCAGAAATAACAGCAATATCTGTTTCATTCCTTCCAGCCTCCCTGACGGGCTGCTACCCCTTCCCTGGAACCTGAGAGGCTTGGTTCCCGTGACTGGGGTGGGGGCGTGGCACAGGAGAGGGGCCCTTAATTTAGAGCCCGAGTACACCTGCACGGTCTGGTTTGCTCGGTCTGGGGCCACACTCCCTCGTGCACCCAAAGGATGGGGGCACACCCTCTGCCTTCGAGGACCTTGGAAAGCTCACCTAGTCGCCAGGGGTCCTGGTGATGGGGTCCCCAATTCAAGTCTCCATCCTGAGAGTGCAGCCTTCCAGGCACCTCAGCAGGGGTTGTGGCCCAGGCTGGGATGAGTCTGGAGGGGAGGGGAGGGGAGTAGCTTTAGGGAGAAGTAGTAGTGAGATACAAGCCCTTGAATGTTTGCTCAGGCCCGTTCCACTTGAATTGCCAGCCCAGGAAGCTGACGCTCCTTAAGGCTCTTGTTTGCAGGAGGCCCAGAGTTGAGAATAAAGAAGTGCTGCCGCCTAATGGACATTTCCTGTAACTACAACTTGATCACCTGGGCTGACTGACACCTTTCAATTCACAAGGCTTGTGGGCCTGTTTATGACAGCTGCCCTCAGGAAATGTCCAGGGGCTGGTATTGTGGAGATCTATTCCAAACACAACCAAGTGTACACAAGCCAACTGCAACAGGTATATTCCTCAAACCCCTAACGGAAAAAAAATAAGAGGAAAACAAAAACAAACGGCCACAGGAAAGATGTTCAGCATCTCTAATTACGAAACGAGGACTGTCAAAACAACACCAAGACATCAGATCCCACCATGGAGAATGGACATCCTCACAGGTCTACAAACAGCAAATGCAGGAGAGAGGCAGAAGATGATGGAACCCCACCACAGGGTGGTTGGAAACGGACAAAACCAAAAACCCCCTAGAAAACATAGCCTCTGCATACCAGGGGAAAAAAAAAACCCTTTCAAGAGACCTAAGCCTAGGATCTGGCATACCCACACCTGGGCTCATATCCCGAGAAAGCCATCATTCAAAAAGACATGTGACCCCCCACATTCACCGCAGCACCACCTTCAGTACCAGAGCCAGAGTCCCAAGAACATTGTAACTGACAAATTTAAGCTTCAGGAAAATATGGTACGATATACAATGGCGATTACTCAGCCAGGACAAGCCACCACTGAGGTAATGCAGTCGTGCCATTGGTCGACACAAAGATGGTCCTTGGAGGATCACCCACTAAGTGATGACGGCCAGAGGGAGGAAGACAAAAGGAAGTGATATCCCTTATAGGAAAACCTTAAGACTTTACAGGGGAAGTAATTTAAATACAAACTAAACCCATTAGAATTCAAACGCAACCAAGCATTTCTTTAAAAACAAACGCAAAAGGGTCAGGGATAAATTTTGTGCATCAGAACTACAGTAAGGTTTCACCTTATGTTGGTACCCATCGCCATCATCGAAGGGATCTACAGAGAATAAATACTTCCGAGCATGTACAGAAAATGGAATCCTCCTACATTCTGGAGGGAATATAAATGATGAAGCCACGATGTAGACAGCATGGAGATCCCTTGAAATGCTAAACATAGCAGCGACATATGATCCTATGATCCTATTCCTGGGTTCAAATCCAGAGAAGATAATGATACGTGCACCTCGATGTTCACCGCAGCACTATTACCATAGCCAAGACATAGAATCCACCAAAACAACCATTGACAGAGAAACGAAGACTACATTGCCTCCATTTTTTCCCAGGAATACTATTCAGCCTTAGAACAAAATTATTAGACTGGCAGCAGCATGGATGAACTGATCAGTTTCATCTAAGTGATGTAAATCAGAAAAAGACAATATCCTAAGATGTCACATACAGGTGGGATCTATAAAACCATACCAATGAGCTCATGTACAAAAGAGAAATAGATTCACAGCCTGAGAAAACCAAATTATGTTTACTAAAAGAGAGGTAGAAGAGAAGGATAAATTAAGAGTTTGAGATGAAAATATATACACTAATATATATTAATTTGATAATGAAAAAGGAACAACTGAATAAAACCGGGAACTTTACTGAATAAACTGTATTAACCTATATGAGAAAAAAACAGAAAAGGAATAGATAGGTGTCTGTGTATAACTGAGGGCGTCCCTTGTGGCTCAGCTGGTAAAGAATCTGCCTGCAATGCGGGAGACCTGTGTTCGATCCCTAGATTGGGAAGATCCCTTGGAGAAGGGAAAGGCTGTCCACTCCAATATTCTGGCCTGGAGAATTCCATGCACTGTATAGTCCATGGGGTCACAAAGAGTTGGACACGACTGAGTGATGTTCACACATGTCTAACTGAATCAATTTCATGTACACCTAAAACAAAACATTGAAAATCAATTCTACTACAATACAAAATAAAAATTAAATTACATGAGGTCACCCTATGAATTAGATATATGATATGTCATGATATGAATAAGACACCAGCAAAGATTTTCACTCAGGAGAACAGAGCAGCAACTCACTCAAAGGTCCTGACCTCAAATGAAAGTGACAAGAAGAGAGAAGAAAAAGGACCATGCATTAACCAGGGCAACAGCCTCAGTTCAGAGGTTGGGAATCTCAGAGGAGACAAGACACGCTGCAAGTAAAGAGCAGATGTGGGGTCTCCAGGTTCCTGACCCATGCAGATGGGGTGAGGCCCACACCATCCCCAGACCCGGCACCTGGAGTCACATGACCCTTGCTTGGGACACCAGGTCTCCGCTGGTTGGACCCGTAAGGTTACATTCCTGTAACCTCCTGGGACAGTAGAAAGAAGTGCAGGGTCGGTCTCCTCTCCCCACACTTGTCCCGGAGAAGTCCTCCTCTTTTCTCTTTGGTTCTGTGTGATATTAACGGTTTCTACAGCTGTCATGATCACGTTGAACACTTACCTTGGTTCTGGCAGCCTCTGTCGTTCCTGTCCTGCTGAGGTGGTGAGAAAACAGGAGAGCTGGGCTGAAGGCCGGGGGGCAGCTCTGTTCTCTTCTGAGGGAGGCAACCGGAAGGAGATCACAGCGGCAACCTCACCTGCTGCCCGCTGACTTCTTGCCCGATCCCTGGAATCAGTTCATCAGGTGAACCTGCCTCCCTACTCAACCTGAATGTGCTGGAAAATTGGAATAATTACCAGGTAGCCACCTGAGGCGCCTCCATGCCCCAGGGAGGGGGAGCCTGGCAGGGGGAGACACTCAGAGCCCACCGCAGCCCTGACCCCGGGAGGGCCACGGAGCCCCCTCAGAGAAGAGCACGCTGCCCAGAGCAGCCACCTCAGCTCCAGACCCCAGACATCTGAGCGCTGACATGCAGACGCAGGCGCGGAGTTTTCCAGGACAGAGGCAGGCCAGGTCCCACCCAGGTCTCCAGTCCTGGTGTAGACAGAGGGTCAGGTCACGTCTAAATGTTCTCATTGTAGAGGCACCCGGTCATGTCTACACGTCATCAGGTAGACAGAACTTTGTTCACTCGCTCTATATTCCTATCTAAATAAAGGAAATTCTACCACTTTCATATATGAAATATGCACCTCTCCTTTCAAACAGAAAATATAGAAAAAGTTACCACTTTTCACATATGAAATATGCATCTCTATTTTCATATGTGAAATAGAGAAAATATTAAAACAATGTCATTTTCAGCAACATGAACCTAGAGATTATCCTACCAAGTGAAGTAAGTCAGGAAGACAATGAAAAATGCCATGATATCATTTTGTGTGGTATTTAATATATGAATGAATTCACATGAAATGAATTTATCTCTGAAGCAGACCCACTGATATAGAGTACTAATGGTTACCAGTGGTGAGAGGGGGCAAGGTGAGCAAGGTACACATTTACCACTATGTGTAAATGCAAAACTAGGAAGTCAAGAGATACTTGGAGTAATGGACAAGTTTGGCCTTGGAGAACAAAATGAAGCAGGGCAAAGGCTAAATAAGACTTTTACCAAGAGAATGCACTGGTCATAGCAAACACCCTCTTCCAACAACACAAGAGAAGACTCTACACATGGACATCACCAGATGGTCAATATCAAAATCAGACTGATTATATTCTTTGCCACCAAAAATAGAGAAGTTCTATACAGTCAGCAAAAACAAGAGCTGGAGCTGACTGTAACTCAGATTATGAACTCCTTATTGCAAAATTCAGACTTGAATTGAAAACAGAAGGGAAAACCACTAGGCTATTCAGGTATGACCTAAATCAAATCCCTTACAATTATACAGTGGAAGTGGCAAATAAATTCAAGGGATTAGATCTGATAGACAGAGTGCCTGAAGAACTATGGACAGAGGTTCAGAACACTGTACAGGAGGCAGGGATCAAAACCATCCCCAAGAAAAAGAAAGGCAAAAAGGCAAAATGATTATCTGAGGAGCCCTTACAAATAGCTGAGAAAAGAAGAGAAGTGAAAGGCAAAGGAGAAAAGGAACGCTATATCCATCTGAACGCAGAGTTCCAAAGAATAGCAAGGAGAGATAAGAAAGCCTTCCTCAGTGATCAATGCAAAGAAATAGAGGGAAACAATAGAATGGGAAAGACTAGCGATCTCTTCAAGAAAATCAGAGATACCAAGGAAACATTTCATGCAAAGATGGGCACAATAAAGGACAGAAAGGACCTAACAAAAGCATAAGATATTAAGGAGAGGTGGCAGGAATACATGGAAAACTGTACAAAAAAGGTCTTAATAACCCAGATAATCATGATGGTGTGATCACTCACCTAAAGACAGACATCCTGGAATGTGAAGTCAAGTGGGGCTCAGGAAGTATCACTGCGAACAAAGCTAGTGAAGGAATTCCAGTTGAGCTATTTCAAATCCACCAAAAGATGATGCTGTGAAAGTGCTGCATTCAATATGCCAGCAAATTTGGAAAACTCAGCAGTGACCACAGGACTGGAAAATAACTGTTTTCAGTTCAATCCCAAAGAAGGTCAATGCCAAAGAAGGTTCAAACTACCACAGAATTGCACTCATTTCACAAGATAGCAAGGTAATGCTCAAACTTCTTCAAGCCAGGCATCAATAGTACATGAATGAAGAACTTACAGATGTACAAGCTGGATTAGAAAAGGCAAAGGAATTGCCAGTGTCCTTGTTGAATCATAGAAAAAGCAAGATAACTCCAGAAAAACATCTACTTCTGCTTCATTGACTATGTTAAAGACTTTGACTGTGTGGACCACAACAAACACCAGAAAATTCTGGAGATAGGAATACCAGACCACCTTACCTGCCTCCTGAGAAATCTGTGTGCAAGTCAAGAAGCAACAGTTAGAACCAGACATGGAAATTGGGACTGGCTGCAAATTGGGAAAGGAGTATTTCAGGGCTTATATTATCACCCTGCTTATTTAACTTACATGCAGAGTACATCATGTGAAATGCTGGGCTGGATGAAGGAGAAGCTGAATTCAAGATTCCTAGGAGAAATAGCAATAAACTTAGATATGCAGATGACACCACCCTAATGGCAGAAAATGAAGAGGAACTAAAGAGCCTCTTGATGAAAGTGAAAGAGGAGAGTGAAAAAGCTGGTTTAAAACTCAACATTCAAAAAACTAAGATCATGGCACCCAGTCTCATTACTTCATGGCAAATAGATGGGGAAACAATGGAAACAATGACAGACTTTATTTTCTGGGGTTCCAAAATCACTGAGGACAGTGACTGCAGCCATGAAATTAAAAGATGTTTGCCTTTGGAACAAAAGCTATGACAAACCTAGACAGCATATTAAAAAGCAGAGACATTAATTTGGCAACAAAAGTCTGTATAGTCAAAATCGTTTTCCAGTAGTCATGTACAGATGTGAGAGTTGGATGATGAAGAAGGTGAGTGATGAAGAATCGATGCTTTTAAACTGTGGTGCTGGAGAAGACTGTTAAGAGTCCCTTGGACAGCAAGGAAATCAAACCAGTGAATCCTAAAGGAAATCAACCCTGACTTTTCATCGGAAGGACTGATGCTGAAGCTCCAATACTTTGGCCACCTGATTCGAAGAGAAGGACAGAGAAGCAAGGTATGATGCAGTCCATGGGGTCACAAAGAGTTAGAAGCAGCTGAGTGACTGACCAGCAATAATTTCCTCATCCAGTTCACAACCGCCATTGTCCAATTGTGAACAAACATAAATGCTGGAAAAAGTGAAAAAAAGAGAACGCTCCTACACTGTTAGTGAAAAGGTAAATTAGTAACAGCCACTATGGAGAGCAATGTACAGGTTTTTTAAGAAATGATAATGAAATGCAATTAGAATACTCCCTAACAGCATATACAAAAATAAACTCCAAATAGATTAAAGATCTAAATAAAAGGATATATATATAATGAAACTCTTGAGGGAAACAGCAGAACACTCTGTGACATAAAATGAAGCAAGTTCTTTTTTGACCCACCTCTTAGAATCGTGAAAAATAAAACAAAAATTAATAAATGGGACCTAATTCCCCTTAAAAGCCCTGGCACAGCAGAGGAAACCATAAACATAACAAGTGACAACCCTCCAAATGGAACTATATTTGCAAACAAAAACACCCATGAGAAATTTCTCTCTAAAACATACGAACAGCTTGTGCACCTTGATATCAAAGAAACAACCCAGTCAAATAGGGGCACAAGATTTAAATGGACCTTTCTCCACAGAAGACAGAGAGATGGGCTTGAAGCACATGAAAAGATGCTCAGGATCTATAAGCATTAGAGAACTGCGAATCAGAATGGCATCACCTCACACACGTCAGAAAGGTCTGCATAGAAAATCTACAACAGCAAGTGCTGGAGAGGGAATGGAGGAAAAGAACCCTCCTCCCTCTTGGTGGGAATGAAAGTCAGGAAATCCACTAAGGAGAGCAGGACGAAGTTTCATCGAAAACTAAACTGAGAAGTACCACAGGACCTAGCAATCCCATTCCTGGGCACAGTTCCAGAGAAAACCGTAATTTTAAAAGACAGGTGCACCTCAACATTCATGGCAGCCCTATTTACAAGAGCCAAGACATGGATGAAGCCTAAGTGGATAAGGACAGATGACTGGGTAAACCAGATGGGGTACACGCACGCAGAGCAATATCACAGCCATAAAAGGGTGACATCATGCCATGCCCAGCAACAAGGAAGGACGTAGAGACGATGATGCTAAGTGAGACAAAGAAAGACAAGGATCATACGGTAACACTTAGTGGTGGAGTCTAAAAATGGATACACATCAACTTCTTTACCAAAGAGAAACGGCCTCAGAGGGAAAGGAGATGGGTGGTGAGAAATGAGCAGGCAGAGATGAACATACACACACTTTTTTAAAAATAATCAACAAGGACCCTTAATCAACACTGCATAATAAACTATATGGGAAGGAAACCCAAAAAAAGGACATGTCCACATCTATGCAAAGGGAATCATGTTTGGTGTACACCTAAAACAAACACACCCTACCGCATCGTAAGGCACCTCTACACGAATACAAAATACAAATTATAAAGAGAGAATGCTGACACTATTCCCCTCAGGCCTTGATGCCCTGGGCTGCTGGTACATCCCTGAAGCCTGGGCAGGCTTGGTTCCCAAGGATGGACTATCATGGGGCTGACGGACCTGGGGAGGATATACCAGCCAATGAGCCCTGCCCCCATGGACCTGGCATGCCTGCTCCCCTCTGCATGGGCCCACAACCTCCAGATCCAGGGGGTCCTCCTGCAATGAAACTACGCCTACTGCACCCAAAGGATGTGGAGCCTCTGGGCTGGAAGAGCTTTGAAAAGCCTCATGGGCTCCATGTCTCCTGGTGTTGGGGTTCCCACCTCCAGGCTCCTTCTTTACGGTCACCCCATCTATGGATGAAAGCATCCTCCACAGAGTGGGATCGCCGGAATTAGGATTTGTCCAGGGGTGGGGGTAAGGAAAGAAGAAGGAATGGGACACAAGCCTTGGGTGTTTCTTCTGGCACATTCCATTGTAATTGACAATCCAGGAACAGGCCTTTCCCTAAGGCTCTGGTTCCGCCAATAGCCAGAGTTGGGCATAAAGGCATGCTGCCACCTTGTGGTCATTTCTCACAACAAACCTCTGAAACCAATGCTGATGGGCACTTGATATTCACAAGGCCTGTGGGGCTGTAAGTAAAAAACACCTGCCCTCAAGAAATGTCCTAGGGAAGGTCATCAGAAAAATATTCAAAACAAGACAGGTGTTCAAAAAGCCGGTTTGAATAAGTAAGTTAACTCACATTGTTTAAAAAAAAAAATGACATGAAATGATGTTAATATCACTAAAGATGAGAGAAATGCAAATCAAAACTTCAAATACCTCACACCAGGACAGAATGGCCACAGACAGAAACTCTACAAACAGTAAATGCTGGAGAGGGTATGGAGACAAGGGACCTCTCCTACACCAGATGCTGGAAATGGAAATAGAAAACAGCCACAGTGGAGGACACCAGGCAGGTTTCTTAGCAATGAAAATGAAAATGGAATTAGAATACTCCCTAACACCATACATAAAAAGAAACTCCAGACAAAGATCTAAATAAAAGGAGAGATACTATGAAACTCTTGAGGAAAAAAGCAGAACACACTTTGACATAAAATTCAGCATTTGTGATCATGAAAAATAAACAAATGGGACCTAATAAACATTAAAAGCATTTGCATAGCAAAGGAAACCATCAGTTAAAGAAAAAGACAACCCTCAGAATGGAAATAATTCTTGCAGCCGAAAATACCCACAGGGAATTTATCTCCAACACATACAAGCAACTCGTACAGGTCAACAACAACAACAACTCTCCTAACAAAAAATCGTCCAAAGATCTAAATGCACATTTCCCCAAAGAAGTCAGAGATGGCCATAAAGCACATGAAAAGATGCTCAGCATCACTAGTTCTTAGAGAAAGGCAAATCAAATATACTATAAGGTATCACATCACATTGATCGATCAGAATGACCATCTCAAAAAATCTACAAGAATAAATTCTAAAGAGGGTGTGGAGAGAAGGGAGCCCTCCTACACTGTTGGTAGGAATGTAAATCAGTATATCCACTAGGGAGAACATTATGGAGGTTCTTAAAAAAACTCAAGTGATGCAGCAATTTCATACCAAGGCATAGATCCAGAGAAAACCAAAATTTATAAACACCTGCACCCAAACATCATGGTGCCACTGGGTACAATAGCCAAGGTGCAGAGGCAACTGAAGTGTTCATGAATGGATGAATGGATACAGAGGATGGGGTGCATTACTCAGACATAGAGAAGGATGAAATAATGCCACATCCAGTTATAGGGAAGAAACTATAGGCGATCATACTAAGTGAAGTGAGATGGGCAAAGACAAGTATCATATAATGCCACTTCTGGTGGAACCTAAAAATGGATGTGAAGGAACTTCATTAGAAAGAGAAACAGATCCACAGACTTAGAAAAGAAAATTATGGTTACCCAAAGAAGAAAAGGGCAAGGAGTAACTAGCTCTGTTCCAGTCAAAATATACACCTTAAAACAAGTGCTGTTGTTGTCCAGTTGCTCAGTCATGCCTGACTCTCTGCCACCCCATGGATTGTAGCCCACCAGGCTCCTCTGTCCATGGGATTTCCCAGGCAAGAGTACTGGAGTGGGTTGCCAAGCCCTCCTCAAGGAGATCTTCCCAACTCAGGGATCAAACCCACGTCCCTGCACTGCAGGGGGATTCTTCACCACTAACCTACCGGGAAAGCCCCACACTGGAACATTACTGAGCCGTAAAACGAAACAAAACAATCATACTGGCAGCGCCATTGATGGACTTTTATACTAAGTGAGGTAAGTCAGAGAGCAAAAGACAAATACCCTAAGATATCACATACAGGTGGAATCTATAAATTCATACCAATGAACTAATGTACAAAACAAAACCAGACTCACAGCCTGAGAAAACCAAATTATGACTGTCAAAAGAAAGTTACAAGAGAGGAACAAATTAAGCATTTGGGGTAAAAATATACACACTAATGTATACCAAGTTGATAATGAAAAAGGACCTACTGAATAAAATAGGGAACTCTACTGAAAAAAAATCTGTAATATCCTATATGAGGAAAAAAATAGCAGAAGGGTAGACATCCATGTATAACTGAGTCAAGTTCATGTACATCAAAAACAAACACAATGTTGGAAATCAATGCTATTCCAATATAAAATAACAGTAAATTACATATTAAATAACACGAACTCATTCTAGAAGAAACCAGACCACGGTGACCCTATGAATTAGATGAGCTATGTTATGACATTAATATGACACCACCAAAGGTTTTCACCCAGCAGAACACACAGCAGCAACCCACCCAAAGGTGCCCGACCTTATATGAATGCAACTAGATAAACAGAGGGAAAAGGACCCACAGGTTAATCAGGGCAACACCCTCAATTCAGAGATGGGAATCTCAGAGGGGACAAGACACGTAGCAGGTAAAGAGCAGACATAGGGTCTCCACATACAGGTTCCTGACTCATGCGGATGGGATGAAACCCACACAATCCCCAGACCCAGCACATTTCCACAATCTCCAAGGTGATTCCACCTCCCAGACACTGCATTCGGGGTCACACAACCCTTGCTTAGGACACCAGTTTCTGCTGGTTGGACCTCTAAGGTGGAAATAAGTGGGTTCCTGTAACCTCCTGGGACAGTAGAAAGAAGGGTAGGGTCGGTCTCCTCTCCCCACATTGCCCCAGAGAAGTCCTCCCCTTTCCCTTTGGTTCTGTGATATTAACTGTTTCTACGGCTGTCATGATAATGTTGCATGCACCACCTTGGTTCTGGCAGGCTCGGTCCTTTCTTGTCCTGCTGAGGAGCTGAGAAAACACACCAGACGCAGGCCTGGAAGACGAGGGGCAGGTCTGGTCTCTGCTGAGTAGGACGGTCGACCTGAAGGAGGTCACGGCAGCAACCTCACCTGATCCCACTGGCTTTTTGCCTGATCCATGTGCCCTGCAGTCAATCCACCAGGTGCCTGCCTCCCTTCTCGTCATGTTCATTCTGGTGAATCGGAATAATTACCAGGTAGCCCACCTGAGGTGCCTCTATGCCCCAGGGAGGGGAAACCTGGCAGGGGGAGAGACTCAGAGCCCACCACAGCCCCGACCCCGAGAGGGCCACGGAGGCCCCCTCAGAGAAGAGCACGCTGCCCAGAGCAGCCACCTCTGCTCCAGACCCCAGACATCTGAGCGCTGACATTCAGACGCAGGTGTGGAGTTTTCCAGGACAGAGGCAGGCCAGGTCCTACCCAGGTCTCCAGTCCTAGCACACAAACAGGGGCAGGTCTAAATGTTCTCATTGTAGAAATTACACAGTCATGTCTAAACATCATCAGTGTAGAGAAGTCTAAATCTACCACATAAATGGTAGATTTAATTTAAACTTGGTCAGGTTTGAATTAGCTTAAAGCTGCTCTCCTAGGAGGCACAGGTCACACACATGCAGAATCTCTCTGTTGGAGGAGGCTCACCCTCGTTTCGACTAGGATGTACATTTCTTCAAGAAGAAATCATCACTGGGTTCCACACTTTACCCACATCAGGAAACAGAATCTGTGTCATTTCAACAGGCAAAAGAAAAATGTCACCAATTTCTCTGCCCACATGATGGTCAGGATCCAGGGGACAGCCAGGAATTTCTTAGAGTATAGCCCAGTGTCCTGTAAAGACAGACAGAAAGTGGCCTGATTCCAGCATCACAGGCTTCCAGCAGGAGGTGGCCACACTGCAAACCTTCTGGAAAAGGATATTCTTTATCAGAGAAAAATGCATTGTTGAGATTACAAGCATACTAGCTATTATTTCCAAACCTAAAATATTCTTAAAACCTTGGCACCCTGATCTTTGTGGTTCCCATTGGTTCCTTTGTATTCAATTTTCTAGGTAGAAGCGAGCCATCATTTCAAACTAGTTTCTTCTAATTCTGTATTTCTTAGCATATCAATGAAAGGTCACACTTGAAAATATATATATAAGAAAATTCCAGCAAACAATTAGTGACTCAGCCCATAAACTGCATGTATTTCATCTTCTAACAGTTTCATTTTTCTCCCTGAAGAAACCTGAAAAAATAGGCTCCCTGATTTTTTTGCTTCTCTAATCTCTGTTCATTTCCAAGGCAAACCATTCAATAACAGTAATCCAAGTCTATGCCCCAACCACTAATGCTGAAGACACTGAAGCTGAACGGTTCTACGAAGACCTTCAAGACCTTCTAGTCAGTTCAGTCAGTTCAGTTGTTCAGTTGCTCAGTCATATCCGACTCTTTGCCACCCCATGAGCTGCAGCACGGCAGGCTCCCCTGTCCATCACCGACTCCTGCAGCTTGCTCAAACTCATGTCCATTGAGTCAGTGATGCCATCCAATTATCTCATCCTCTGTCCCCTTCTTCTCCTGCTTTCAATCTTATGCAGCATCAGGGTCTTTTCCAGTGAGTCAGTTCTTCGCATCAGGTGGCCAAAGTATTGGAGTTTTCAGGGTCAGCATCAGTCCTTCCAATGAATATTCAGGACTGATTTCCTTTAGGATTGACTGGTTTGATCATTCTAGAAATAAAGACCTTCTAGAAATAACACCAAAAAAAGATGCTTTTTTGCCCTGGCCGGTAATGCTGAAGCTGAAGTTGAATGGTTCTATGAAGACCTACAAGATCTTCTAGAACTAACACTCTAAAAAGATGTCCTTTTCATCATTGGGGCCTGGAATGCAAAAGTAGAAAGTCAAGAGATACCTGGAATAACAAGCAAGTTTGGCCTTGGAGTACAAAATGAAGCAGGGCAAAGACTAAAAGACTTTTGCCAAGAGAAAGCACAGGTCATAGCAAACACCCTCTTCCAACAACACAAGAGAAGACCCCTACACATGGACATCACCAGACAGTCAATATTGAAATCAGACTGATTATATTCTTTGCAGCCAAAGATTGAGAAGTTCTCTACAGTGAGCAAAAGCAAGACCAGGAGCTAACTGTTCCTCAGGTCATGAACTCCTTATTGGCAAATTCAGACTTAAATTGAAGAAAGTAGGGAAAACCACTAGACCATCCAGGTATGACCTAAACCAAATCCCTTACAATTATACAGTGGAAGTGGCAAATAAATTCAAGGGATTAGATCTGATAGACAGAATGCCTGAAGAACTATGGACAGAGGTTCAGAACACTGTACAGGAGGCAGGGATCAAAACCATCCCCAAGAAAAAAAAGTGCAAAAAGACAAAATGGTTGAGGAGGCCCTGCAAATAGTTGAGAAGAGAAGTGAAAGGCAAAGGAGAAAAGGAAAGATATATCCATCTGAATGCAGAGTTCCAAAGAAGAGCAAGGAGAGATAAGAAAGCCTTCCTCAGTGATCAGTGCAAAGAAATAGAGGAAAACAATAGAATGGGAAAGACTAGCGATCGCTTCAAGAAAATTAGAGATACCAAGGGAACATTTCATGCAAATATGGGCACGATAAAGGACAGAAATAGTATGGACCTAACAGAAGCATAAGATATTAAGAAGAGGTGGCAAGAATACACAGAAAACTATACAAAAAAGGTCTTAATGACCTGGAACCACAATGGTGTGATCATTCACCTAGAGCCAGACATTCTGGAGTGTGAAGTCACTGTGAACAAAGTTATGGAGGTGATGGAATTCCACCTGAGCTATTTCAAATCCTAAAGGATGATGCTGTTAAAGTGCTACAATCAATATGCCAGCAAAACTGGAAAACTTAGCAGTAGCCATAGAACTGGAAAAGGTCAGTTTTCATTCTGATCCCAAAGAAGGGTAATGCCAAAAAAGAAGGGCAATGCCAAAGAATGTTCGAGCTACCACACAATTGCACTCATTTCACATGCTAGCAAAGTAATGCTCAAAATTCTTCAGGCTAGTCAGCAACAGTACATGAACAGAAAACTTCTTCAAGCTTGATTTAGAAAAGGCAGAGGAACCAGAGATCAAATTACCAACATCCACTGGCCCATAGAAAAAGCAAGATAATTCCAGAAAAATATCTACTTCTGCTTCATTAACTACACTAAAGCCTTTGACTGTGTAGATCACAACTGTGGAAAATACTTCAAGAGATGGGAATACCAGACCACCTGACCTGCCTCCAGAGAAACCTGTATGCAGGTCAAGAAGCAACAGTTAGAATTAGACATGGAACAACAGACTGGTTCAAATTGGGAAAGGAGGGCATCAAGGCTGTATATTGTTACCCTGCTTTTTTAACTTATATGCAGAGTACATCATGCAAAATGCCAGGCTGGATGATGCACAAGCTGGAATCAAGACTGGAGAAATATCAATAACCTCAGATATGCAGATGATACCACCCCAACTGCCAAAAGTGAAGAAGAACTAAAGACCCTCATGATGAAGGTGAAAAAGATGGCTTAAAACTCAACATTCAGAAAACTAAGATCATGGAATCAGGTCCTATCACTCCATAGCAAATGGAAAATAGTGATAGACTTTATTTTCTTGCACTCCAAAACCACTGCGAACAGTGACTGTAGCCATGAAGTTAAAAGACACTTGCTCCTAGGGAAAAAAGCTATAACGAACCTAGACAGCATATTAAAAAGCAGAGACATTACTTTACTGACAAAGGTCCATGTAGTCAAAGCTACTGGTTTTTCCGGTAGTCATGTACAGAAACAGATGTGAGAGTTGGACCATAAACAACACTGAGTGCCGAAAAATTGATGCTTTCAAACAGTGGTCCTGGAGAAGATTCTTAACAGTCCCTTGGACTGCAAGGAGATCAAACCAGTCAATCCTAAAGAAAATCACTCCTGAATATTCATTGGAGGGACATATGTTGAAGCTGAAGCTCCAATACTTTGGCCACCTGATTCGAAGAGCCAATTCATTGGAAAAGACTCTGATAGTGGGAAAGATGGAAGGCGGAAGAGAAAGGAAGACAGAGGACAAGATTGTTGGATGGTATCACCGACTCAATGCACATGAGTTTGAGCAAACTCTGGGAAATAGTGGACAGGGAAGCCTGGCGTGCTGCAGTCCATGGGGTCACAAAGAGTTTGACATGCCTGAGCGACTTAACAACAACAACATATCATGGAAAGGGAATGTTACACCATATTTAACTACTCCCATATTTAGAAACATTTGCTATAATAAATAATTCTGCAGTCAGAATCTTTAAGGTTTTTTTTTTTTTAATGCTATACACGTGTATGTGTGTGTGTGTGCTGTCAGTCAGTCAATCATGTCTGACTTTGTGACCACATGGACTGTAGCCCACCAGGCTTCCCTGTCCTTGGAATTTTCCAGGCAAGAATACTGGAGTGGGTTGCCATTTCCTATTCCAGGGGATCCTCCCAACCCAAGGACTGAACCTGTGTTTCTTGTATCTCCTGCATTGACAGGTAGATTCTTTGCCACTGTGCCACCTGGGAGCCATTAAGGTTCTTATGATGTATTAATTCTATGCAGAGTCTCCAAACTGTGATTATTGGTAAATGGTATATTTAGATCTTTATTTAATTCATTTAAAAAATATTTATTTTAGGCTGTGTGTTGTCTTAGTTGCAATGCAGAGGATCTTTTGTTGTGGCACTCAGGCTTAGTTGCCCCATGGCATGTGGAATCTTAGTTCCCCAACCAGAGATGGAAGCCAAGTCCCCAGCATTGGAAGGCAGATTCTTAACTGCTGGACCACCAGGAAAGTCCCTATTTAATACATTTACATTTTTTGCTTGTTCAGGGCATCAAGCAAGAAAGAATGTGTTCTACATTAGTTAGGTTATAGATTTGGCTACAGGTAACAAAAACTTCCAAAAGCTATTACTTATATAACAGTCAATTATGTCTGCAATATTTATAAAATAAACCATTTCCCACTGAATTAAAATGCCCTCTTTGTGTTTATTTAGGCAAACCTACAATTGTTCTGTTTCTAAATGCTAATTTGCTCCATTTTTGATGTAGACCATTTTTAAAGTCTTTATTGAATTGATGAAATATTGCTTGTTTTCTATATTGCTGTTAGGTTTTTTTTCCTTTTCTTAAATTTTATTTTTAATTGGAGGATAATTACAATATGGTAATGGTCTGCCATACATCAACATAAATCAGCCATAGGCATACATATGTCTCCAACCTCTTAAACCTCCTTCCCACTTCCATCCCCCTCCCACCTCTCTAGATTATTACAGAGCTATTGCTTCTGTTTTCTGTTTTGGTTTTTTTACCTCAAGGCATGTGAGGTTTAACTCCCTGATCAGGGGTTGAACCCTCACCTACTACATTGAAGGTAAAGTCTTAACCACTGGACTGCCAAGGAAGTCCCGAAACCGTTCCTTTTTTTTTTTATTTTTTTACTTTATAATACTGTATTGGTTTTGCCATACATCAACATGAATCCACCTCGGGTGTACATAAGTTCCCACTCCTGAACACTCCTCCCACCTCCCTCCCCATACCATCCCTCTGGGTTATCCCAGTGCACCAGCCCCAAGCATCCTGTATCCTGCATCAAACCTAAACTGGCAATTAGTTTCTTATATGATATTATACATGTTTCAATGCCATTCTCCCAAATCATCCCGCCCTCTCCCTCTCCCACAGAGTCCAAAAGACTGTTCTGTACATCTGCGTCTCTTTTGCTGTCTCGCATACAGGGTTATCATTGCCATCTTTCTAAATTCCATATATATGTGTTAGTATACTGTATTGGTGTTTTTCTTTCTGGCTTACTTCACTCTGTATAATCGGCGCCAGTTTCATCCACCTCATTAGAACTGATTCAAATGTATTGTTTTTGATGGCTGAGTAATACTCCATTGTGTATATGTACCACAGCTTTCTTATCCATTCATCTGCTGATGGACATCTAGGTTGCTTCCATGTCCTGGATATTATAAACAGTGCTGCGATGAACATTGGGGTACACGTGTCTCTTTCAATTCTGGTTTCCTCAGTGTGTATGCCCAGTAGTGGAATTGCTGGGTCATAAGGCAGTTCTATTTCCAGTTTTTTAAGGAATCTCCACACTGTTCTCCATAGTGGCTGTACTAGTTTGCATTCCCACCAACAGTGTAAGAGGGTTCCCTTTTCTCCACACCCTCTCCAGCATTTATTGCTTGTAGACTTTTGGATCGCAGCCATTCTGACTGGTGTGAAATGGTACCTCATTGTGGTTTTGATTTGCATTTCTCTGATAATGAGTGATGTTGAGCATCTGTTCATGTGTTTGTTAGCCATCTGTATGTCTTCTTTGGAGAAATGTCTATTTAGTTCTTTGGCCCATTTTTTGATTGGGTCGTTTATTTTTCTGGAATTGAGCTGCATGAGTTGCTTGTGTATTTTTGAGATTAGTTGTTTGTCAGTTGCTTCATTTGCTATTATTTTATCCCATTCCAAAGGCTGTCTTTTCACCTTGCTTATAGTTTCCTTTGTTGTGCAGAAGCTTTTAAGTTTAATTAGGTCTCATTTGTTTATTTTTGCTTTTATTTCCAGTATTCTGGGAGGTGGGTCATAGAGGATCCTGCTGTGATTTATGTTGGAGAGTGTTTTGCCTATGTTCTCCTCTAGGAGTTTTATAGTTTCTGGTCTTATGTTTAGATCTTTAATCCATTTTGAGCTTATTTTTGTGTGTGGTGTTAGAAAGTGATCTAGTTTCATTCTTTTACAAGTGGTTGACCAGTTTTCCCAGCACCACTTGTTAAAGAGACTGTCTTTAATCCATTGTATATTCTTGCCTCCTTTGTCAAAGATAAGGTGTCCATAGGTGTGTGGATTTATCTCTGGGCTTTCTATTTTGTTCCATTGATCTATATTTCTGTCTTTGTGCCAGTACCATACTGTTTTGATGACTGTGGCTTTGTAGTAGAGCCTGAAGTTAGGCAGGTTGATTCCTCCAGTTCCATTCTTCTTTCTCAAGACTGCTTTGGCTATTCGAGGTTTTTTGTGTTTCCAAACAAATTGTGAAATTATTTGTTCTAGCTCTGTGAAAAATACCGCTGGTGGCTTGATAGGGATTGCATTGAATCTGTAGATTGCTTTGGGTAGAATACTCATTTTCACTATATTGATTCTTCCAATCCATGAACATGGTATATTTCTCCATCTATTAGTGTCCTCTTTAATTTCTTTCACCAGTGTTTTATAGTTTTCTATATATACGTCTTTAGTTTCTTTAGGTAGATATATTCCTAAGTATTTTATTCTTTTCGTTGCAATGGTGAATGGAATTGTTTCCTTAATTTCTTTTGCTACTTTCTCATTATTAGTGTATAGGAATGCAAGGGATTTCTGTGTGTTGATTTTATATCCTGCAACTTTACTATATTCATTGATTAGCTCTAGCAATTTTCTGGTGGAGTCTTTAGGGTTTTCTATGTAGAGGATCATGTCATTTGCAAACAGTGAGAGTTTTACTTCTTCTTTTCCAATTTGGATTCCTTTTATTTCTTTTTCTGCTCTGATTGCTGTGGCCAAGACTTCCAGAGCTATGTTGAATAGTAGCGGTGAAAGTGGGCACCCTTGTCTTGTTCCTGACTTTAGGGGAAATGCTTTCAATTTTTCACCATTGACGATAATGTTTGCTGTGGGTTTGTCATATATAGCTTTTATTATGTTGAGGTATGTTCCTTCTATTCCTGCTTTCTGGAGAGTTTTTATCATAAATGGATGTTGAACTTTGTCAAAGGCCTTCTCTGCATCTATTGAGATAATCATATGGCTTTTATTTTTCAATTTGTTAATGTGGTGAATTACATTGATTGATTTGTGGATATTGAAGAATCCTTGCATCCCTGGGATAAAGCCCACTTGGTCATGGTGTATGATCTTTTTAATGTGTTGTTGGATTCTGACTGCTAGAATTTTGTTGAGGATTTTTGCATCTATGTTCATCAGTGATATTGGCCTGTTATTTTCTTTTTTTGTGGCGTCTTTGTCAGGTTTTGGTATTAGGGCAATGGTGGCCTCATAGAATGAGTTTGGAAGTTTACCTTCCTCTGCAATTTTCTGGAAGAGTTTGAGTAGGATTGGTGTTAGCGCTTCTCTAAATTTTTGGTAGAATTCAGCTGTGAAGCTGTCTGGACCTGGGCTTTTGTTTGCTGGAAGATTTCTGATTACAGTTTCAATTTCCGTGCTTGTGATGGGTCTGTTAAGATTTTCAATTTCTTCCTGGTTCAGTTTTGGAAAGTTGTACTTTTCTAAGAATTTGTCCATTTCTTCCACGTTGTCCATTTTATTGGCATATAATTGCTGATAGTAGTCTCTTATCCTTTGTATTTCTGTGTTGTCTGTTGTGATCTCTCCATTTTCATTTCTAATTTTATTGATTTGATTTTTCTCCCTTTGTTTCTTGATGAGTCTGGCTAATGGTTTGTCAATTTTATTTATCCTTTCAAAGAACCAGCTTTTGGCTTTGTTGATTTTTGCTATGGTCTCTTTTGTTTCTTTTGCATTTATTTCTGCCCTAATTTTTAAGATTTCTTTCCTTCTACTAACCCTGGTGTTCTCCATTTCTTCCTTTTCTAGTTGCTTTAGGTGTAGAGTTAGGTTATTTATTTGACTTATGGATAGATCAACTAAACAAAATTAACAAAGAAACACAAACTTTAAATGATACAATAGACCAGTTAGACCTAATTGATATCTACAGGATATTTCACCCCAAAACAATGAATTTCACCTTTTTCTCAAGTGCTCACAGAACCTTCTCCAGGATAGATCACATCCTGGGCCATAAATCTAGCCTTGATAAATTCAAAAAAATTTAAATCATTCCAACCATCTTTTCTGACCATAATGCAGTAAGATTAGATCTCAATTACAGGAGAAAAACTATTAAAAATTCCAACATATGGAGGCTGAACAACACGCTTCTGAATAACCAACAAATCACAGAAGAAATCAAATTATGGATAGAAACGAATGAAAATGAAAACACAACAACCCAAAACCTGTGGGACACTATAAAAGCAGTGCTAAGGGGAACGTTCCATTTTTATATTAAAAGTTTTATAATAATTGTTAGCTGCTCTTATTATATTAATTTATAGTTGTTGATATATTAGTAATTTATCTTCTGTTAACTGTTTAAGCTATTTGATTTATACTAGTTCCACAGATCAAGTTAAAATCAGTCAAACTTGTTTTGTAAAAACTAGTTTGTCCTGGCACCTGGATATTATCATTTGAGGCAGAGGTCATTTTCTTAGTTCCGGGTTTTCAATGTTAAGAAGCATCTCTACCCCCACTGGGACTACAGCTAAGACATTAAATATTTGTTTTATCAACATAGCCTTAGAGGAAAAGAAACCATTACTGAAGTAAAAGCCTGATCACAGAAGAGATCTAGAAAGAGGGACCAAGTTTCCCAGGGTAACTGGACTCCACCTTACCACTCATTTCAGAAACAATGGGTGTGAGCAAGCGTCAGGATGAGCTCTAATGGTAAATCAATTCCCACGCTGATGGGAAATTGAAGAGGTGCTCTCCAGCCTCTGGCTCTGGCACACTCTTCAGCTGCATTAGCCTCTTAACTGACAGCACTGCCTCTGGCATCATCTGTTTATAGAGGAAAATTTTGGTCAGGTCCTTCCTTTGACTTCAGAGAAAAACTATGTGATCAAAAGAAGCTGCACTTGGGATCCTGTCCCCTTTTCACCATGCTAGAGTATGCCTTTTTAGTTGTTCAGTTGTGTCCAACTCTTTGTGACCCCATGGATTGTAGCCCACCAGGATCCTCTGTCCATGGGATTTCCCAGGCAAGAATCCTGGAGTGTGTTGCCATTTCCTTCTCCAGGGTCTTCCTAACCCCTGGATCGAAGCCACTTCTCTTACATTGTCAGGCAGGTTCTTTACCACTGAGCCAACTGGCAAGCCCAGAGTATACCCTTTGTCTCACTCCAAAACCTAAATACAGTATTTCTTCTGTGAACCCTTCCTGGTTTCCAGCACCTGCAACAATGAAGTGAGCTGGAAGGCATGTGGAGTTTTGGGTCTCAGCCCCAACTTCCTGTGGCCCCTGAGAAGCTTTTACCAGGAGCATCTGTCCACACTCCTCTCCCAGGTTCTGATCAGTGGGTCTGAAATATAGCTATGGCTCTTGCATTATTTTAACTTCCACAGGGGATGGACAACAGATGGGGTGGGAATAAATGCAATACGCCAACTCTTTAACTTAGAGATGAGGGCATAGAGACCGTAAGACACTACACAGACAGACATGTGTTCCCTCCTGGAAGCAGCTCCTTCAAAGCCTAGGACTTGAGCTCCTCTGCAGCAGCGTCTCCAGAACCTAGAACTGCGTCTACCTAGTAGGCAGATTATATTGTTCATGGGGTTCTCAAGGCAAGATTACTGAAGTGGTTTGCCATTCCCTTCTCCAGTGGACCACATTCTGTCAGACCTCTCCACCACGACCTGCTCGTCTTGGGTGGCCCCATGGGCATGGCTTAGTTTCATTGAGTTAGACAAGGCTGTGGTCCTAGTGTGATTAGATTGACTAGTTTTCTGTGATTATGATTTCAGTGTGTCTGCCCTCTGATGCCCTCTTGCAACACCTACTGTCTTACTTGGGTTTCTCTTACCTTGGATGGGGGGTATCTCTTCACGGCTACTCCAGCAAGGCGCAGCCGTTGCTGCTTACCTTAGACAGGGGTATCTCCTCACCGCTGCCCTTCCTGACCTTGAACGTGGGATAGCTCCTCTAGGCCCTTCTGCGCCTGTGCAGCCACTGCGCCTTGGATGTGGGGTTGCTCCTCCCGGCTACCGCCCCTGGCCTCGGACATGGGGTAGCTCCTCTTGGCTGCTCCTGCAATGTCGCAGCCTGGCACTCTCGGCTGCCACCCCTGACCTCGGATGTGGGGTAACTCCTCCCGGCCACCGCCATCTTCATGACCAAGATAATCACAATGGTGTGATCACTCACCTAGAGCCAGACATCCTGGAATGTGAAGTCAAGTGGGCCTTAGAAAGCATCACTGCAAACAAAGCTAGTGGAGGTGATGGAATTCCAGTTGAGCTATTTCAAACCCTGAAAGATGATGCTCTGAAAGTGCTGCACTCAATATGCCAGCAAATTTGGAAAACTCAGCAGTGGCCACAGGACAGGAAAAGGTCAGTTTTCCTTCCAATCCCAAAGAAAGGCAATGCCAAAGAATGCTCAAACTACCACACAATTGCACTCATCTCACACGCTAGTAAAGTAATGCTCAAAATTCTCCAAGCCAGGCTTCAGCAATACGTGAACCGTGAACTCTCAAGAGTCTTCTCCAACACCACAGTTCTAGTCAAGGCTATGGTTTTTCCAGTGGTCATGTATGGTGTGAGAGTTGGACTGTGAAGAAAGCTGAGCCCCGAAGAATTGATGCTTTTGAACTGTGGTGTTGGAGAAGACTCTTGAGAGTCCCTTGGACTGCAAGGACATCCAACCAACCAGTCCATTCTGAAGGAGATCAGCCCTGGGATTTCTTTGGAAGGAATGATGCTAAAGCTGAAACTCCAGTACTTTGGCCACCTCATGCGAAGAGTTGACTCATTGGAAAAGACCCTGATGCTGGGAGGGATTGGGGGCAGGAGGAGAAGGAGACGACAGAGGATGAGATGGCTGGATGGCATCAGTGACTCGATGGACGTGAGTCTGAGTGAACTCCAGGAGTTGGTGATGGACAGAGAGGCCTGACGTGCTGCGGTTCGTGGGCTCGCAAAGAGTCAGACACAACCGAGTGACTGAACTGAACTGAGTAAGCAGATTTGTTGGCAGAATGGTGGAGTGAATGAATGAATATAACACCAAGCTTCAGCCAGAAAACTGGTCCAGGGCAGCACACTGGAGCCTATGGAGCATGCTCCCTCAGCAGTTAGCTGGCTTGTTCACCCTGTTTGCTTGACTTGGTAAACAGTCTTCCTTGCACCAGCCTGCGCTGTCTCCTCACAGGCTGTCTAATTGCTTTGCATCATAGGAGGTCAAGGTTAGTCACAGCCAGCCATAGGTGACCGGGGCCGGCCCCTGTGGCAGCACACGCCTTAGGGAGTGTCTGGAGTCTGGGGAAAACCGGGCGGGGAAATCAGGGGCGTGGAGACCAGCGCGGGCTTTGAGACGGGAGGCTCAGCACCCGGGCAGGTGCGGGAGGTGGAGCGGGGACGAGGAGGGCCGGTTGGTGGCGGCCTGGCTGAGAGGGAGGGCCCATCAAACCTGCTGGGTGGCGGCTGCACTCTGCACGCAACAAGGCATCGGACCGACGGCCCGGAGGCGCTTGGCACAGGTGAGACGCAGGCTGCGGGCGAAGGGCTCGGAGCGCGGGCAAGGAAAGGGGCTCGGTCAGGGGAGTCGGGGTGACTCGAGAGGACAGGGAGGCGCTAGAGGGCCAGGGATGGAAAGCTGACCCGGGGCCCCCTCGTGGCTGGCCGATGGCGCACCTGGAAGCTCCCACCTCGCCCCGAATCTATGTCCGATCGAGGGCTGCCCTGGATGAATATTGCTGCGTCTCCAGCCTGGCGGAGCGACCGTATCGTCCGGGGAGACGAGCTTCCAAGTGTGACGCCCCAGACTCCGTTCCGCCCCAGGATCGGAAACTCCGGCAGGGACGGCTGCCGTCCCGCCTGGAGACCCGAGCTGTATTGCGTCTGGAGCTCATGGCGCAACCACCGCGACCCTCACTGGGCAGTGCCACCCCCACGGGGGCGCCGACCACATCCTCCCTTAGGTCAGGAACCCTGGATGTTAACAGCAAGAGGCGATTGACAGATACTGTCCCCAGAGCCATTATTTAGCTCCGACGAAGAGGCTAGTGGGCCAAGAGATGTGAGGGGCAGAGTGTGAAGGTTAGCGGTGCTTGGAGAAGTTTTAGGTGTTCCTGTCTGGATCCAGAGGGAGAGTCCCTGGAGACAGGAGCTAACCCTAGACGTGAGAAGGGTTTGTATTGCAGCAACGGGGAAACCAGTCACTTTCTGAAAGAAATCATTTTAAAATTTTAACCTGGCGCCTGTCTAAAAGTAGCAGAAATGACCCCTTCCTTCACATTCTCTTCCACCACGGCCCTCTGCGACTGCTGTTTTTCCCGCATCCCTGACCCTTGGCACAGTCACCCCACCCATGGCTCTGCTTGGCTCATAAAGTGACAAATGGATTTTACCTGTATTTTTACATTCACTTTAATAGGTGATATAGCTTATGGTTAAAGGAAATGTGTCCTGTTTTTAACCCGATGTGCAGCACATTCAATACAATCTGGGGTTTGCTCCACGTTGAACACCACTGGGGAGAAAAATACTAGACTGTGAGCTATGGGGCCGACACCTGCTCTTCATGACTGAGAACTTGTCTGCTTGATATGATGTAGTTACCCTCTGTTCCAGAGTCTCTGGGAAAGATGTGGGATTAATATGAGGGCTCTGTTGAATATGGCCCCTTAATTTTACAGGGGGACGGCACCTGACAAAGGCTGAGGAAAAAAGGTGTGGTTTCTGGTTATGCATTATCTGTTCTGGTACTAAAGGAGGCAAGCATTCGATTTTCTTTTCAAAGACCTTGGATTTCCTCTCACTTCTTCCATGCACAGTGGAAACAGAATCACCCTGACTTGCTTATCTCACACTCTGCAATTTTCTTTACATTCTATGGGTTCCTCCCTGCCCCTACTGGGGGATGTTGGTTATGATGGGCTAGGTGAAGTTACTGAATTTCACCAGTAACTTTTACTTAAAGTATACCGCCAATATATCCTTGGTAATGTGTCTTCCCTAAACTTAGCACAGGGTATTTCAAAACTGTTGGGATTTGGCCAGGGCTGAGGGAAAAGGGGGATAAAAAGAAAGAAAAACTTCCGCTTTCTTATCTCACCACCAGCTTCAAGGTAACATTGGCTGCCATGCTCAATTGGTCAAAGTACAGATGTTACCTATGTAGGTTGTTATCAAAAGATTATCTCTTTCCCTCAAATGCATCTGCTCATTGAAAATGGATAAAGGCAATTTTCCTGTACATAGAGCCACTCCCATAGCCAAAGTTCCTGTTATTGCAAAGCTGTTTATGATTGTAAGAGAACAGACTGCTGTGTCGTCAGCTAATGGCAACATCTGTAGACAAATCTCCAGTCTACACTTGTTTCTATAGACAGGTTTTACAGCAATATCTAGATTATTCACAATACTATACAATATTGAATATGGACAATTATTAGCCAAAGATAAGTGATGTAACTCCCACCTTTTGTTTGAACTCAGCTTCCCTTTTAACCAGCCAGCCTTCTCCCCTGGGGTTAGAAACATAGATGATTTCAATTTTAGTCATTTTTATTTCCCTTGTCTGTTCACCTACATAAAAATAAAATGGGTTTCAAGGTACACGACAGAAAGAAGAAGGACACTCGAAAGATCTATCCACCTTGTGTGAAGAATTAAACGGCAAACATCAAAGAACGCTCACATATTCCCCTGGCAGGATTTAGATGTCTAAGCCATTATCCATATCTTCCTGGTATCCAGTCATAATGGGGTTTTGCAGAGTACGGGGCACTTTCCTTAACAAGCAGCATTGTGAGGTCAGAGTGTTGTTGTTGCTGTTTAGCCACTAAGTTGTGTCCAACTCTTTTGTGACTTTATGGACTGTAGCCCGCCAGGCTCCTCTATCCATAGGATTTCCCAGGCAAGAATACTGGATTAGGTTGCCATTTCCTTTCCAAGGGATATTCTCCATCCAGGGATTGAACCCACATTTCCTCCATTGGCAGGCGGGTTCTTTACTGCTGAGTCACCAGGGAGGTCAGAGTTACAGCCCTATTTCATAAATGAGGAAACTGAGATGTAAAGACAGTTTCGGTCCCAGGCCTATATGGCAAAGCCAGATCTCAAGCCAGAAATCCCTCTATGACACCACAACTCCTTGTCATGTGTTCTTTGTCGCTTAATTTGTTTAATTTAGATTAGGGGAGTGGTTTGTGTTTTGTTTAATATATTCTGACTTGAACTCTTAGAGTCTAAATATAGAAACACTCTTTCGGATACATCTCATAGCCATCTTTGTTCAATGTGATCACAAAATATTTTAGGGCTGAGGATAGCCTTTAAGATTATTAAGACCAATCTTCTTGTATTCAAAGAAGAAAAGTGGATTCAGGGAAAATTAACCAAACACCCCATGAAGCTTCCCCAAATGTACTTTGCTAATGAATTACAGAGAAAACCTAGGTCTCCCAGTGTCCAGACAGTTGCTATTTCTGACATGTGATCTCCTGAAGATTTCCTACCTACATAAATTGAGTGGTTTATTTCCATTGACTCTGTTGCTTTAGGGTCTGTGACAGCAAACCATAGCCCCTCTGAATCCTGGACTCAGATACCTGTAGATTCTTCTACTTTAACTGTATTCCACACTACATGAGGGAAAGAATCTTGCTTATCAGTCCTATTGTGTTATTCCTATCACACTGCCGAAAGCCCTCAAAAAAAAAAAAAAAAGTGTTCAATATACAGTATATCAAACACACTTTTGAATAAGTATGAGATGTCATGAGGACTTTGTGTAGCTACAAGTCACAGAAGACCCTGCTATGGGGGGCTCAGTAAGTAAGGAGTTTGTTCTTCTCAGCACCAGATGTCTGGAGGTACGAAGTCCAGAGCTAGAGTCAGCTCATTCCACTCTTATCATGCTTTCATCCTCATTTGAGGACAGGCAGCTCTTCTGTGCTTAACAGAAAGAAGGGTAGAAGGCGTGTACCACTTGAGTCTGTCCCTTTTTTATAATATAGTAAGTCTCCTGTATATGAACCTTCAATTGTGAAGATGTGAACATGAATTCTATCACCATCAGGTGTGAGGGAAACTGCAGCCTGCCCTCCGTCCTGTTGCTGACAATCCTTCAGCTCAAACATCTCCCTCTCCTCTCCTTCCTCCAGCCAGTAACTCTTCTTGCCTGTTCACGCAATACCAGCCCCTGTGTGCCTGCTGTTGTACTGTACTACTGTACATTTCAAGGTACTGTTCAGTTCCGTTCAGTCACTCAGTCATGTCTGATTCTCTGTGACTCCATGGACTGCAGCATGCCAGGCTTCCCTGTCCATCACCAGCTCCTGAAGCTCATACCAACTCTCGGAGCAGTACCCACTACAAGGTACTATACTATAGGATTAAAAATATTTTCATTATTTTTGCGTATGTTTTTTATACATTATTTGTGTGAAAAGTATCATAACCCTATTACAGTACGGTACTATACAGCCAATTGTACTGGGTACCTAGGCTAACTTTGTTGGATTTACAAACAAACTGGACTTACAAACACACTCTCAGGGCTTCCCTGATGATCCAGTGGTTAAGAATCTGCCTGGCAAGATACCAGTTCGATGCCTGATATGGCAAGATCCCACAAGCCATGGAGCAACGAAGCCCGTGAGCCACAACTCTAGAGCATTTGAGCCATGCTCCACAACAAGAAGTCTGCACACCCCAGCTAGAGGGTCACCCCTGCTTGCCAAAACTAGAGAAAAGCCTGAACGCAGCAATGATGACCCAACGCAGCCAAAAAAAAAAAAGACAAAACAGACTCAGAAATATATATATATATATATATATATATATGTGTGTGTTCATATATAGGGAACTTACTGTAACATTAAGATCTTCCCAGGAAGCTCCACCCAGTAGACCCCTTACATCTCACTGCTATACAAATTACACCACACAACCACCCCAAACTGTAAGGAGCCTGAGAAAATCTAGTGCTTTAGCTGGATGTGTTGCCAATAGAGCAAAATAAGGATCCTGTGACTAAGGAAGAAAGGATATCTGGAAAAGCAAATAGCAGCGTCTGCCACAGTCTGTTTTATGGGTCACTGACTCTGTTTTCTACGTCTGCTGTTGTTTTTCATTTTATTTACTTTTTATTGTTTGGTTAACTAAAAAGCAATAAATAAGGCAGTGGATCTAGGGAACTTTTTGAAATTGTAGGTTCCAAGTCTGGCCCTGAGAAATGCTGATTATTTAGGTCTGGGATGGGTCTCTGAATCTGAACTATAAATGGCACTGCAGGTAATTTGAATGCAGGTGGTCACGGGACTACAACTTGAAAAACACTGAATCTGGAGGAGTTTGGTAAAGGCTGCTTCATTTTATTCCAGCAGCTTTTTGTCTCACTCTTCTTGAGGCTGTCACTTTTTTTTTTTTAAATTCCCCATTTTGGTCAAAACAAATAAAATAGAAAAGATAGGAAAATTAGAATTCGGATCAAGAGATCCAACATCTAAGTGATTAATATGTTTCAGAAAGAATAGTAGGAATTATATAACAGAAGAAAACCACCCACAACTGAAAAGTATGATTTTTAGATTGAAAAGATTTTTAAAGTACTGAGAACAATGACCAAAGCAAACAAAAAGAGCCCAACATCAACTTACAACACCCTGAAATATCAGAGCATGAGGATAAATAAAGAGAAGGCCCTACAAACTTATAGTTTTAAAGAATTTGCCTGCTAATGCAGGAGGCACAAGAGATGTGGATTAATCCTTCGGTCAGGAAGATTCCCTGGAGAGGGAAGTGGCAACCCACTCCAATATTCTTGCCTGGAAAATTCCATGGACAGAGGAGTGTGGTGGGCCATGGGGTCGCAGAGTTGGATATGAGCATGCACACACATACACAAAAATCTGTTAAGTTCTACAAGTTTTTTATGGAGTCAGTACTGAGCCACCTCTCCTGAAGCAACCACTTTCAATGCTTTTTGCTATGTTTTTCTTATATTTACTATCATATTCCCAAATAACATGCAAATATTGGCTTTTTTTCATCCACCATTCTAGATAATATCTGCTGACATTATTCCTTGAAGGATGAGGGTTTTATTTTTTAATTGGAGGATAACTGCTTTACAGAATTTTGTTGTTTTCTGTCAAACCTCAACATGAATCAGTCATAGGAAGGATGAGGTTATAGCTCTTTTAAACCCTCATAATTCTACCTCACATTTGCTTCCCTTTCTTGCATGGTCTCTATATAGTTATATTCTAATATTTTCTGATATAGTAATATTTAGGGTTTACATTTTTATGCCTATGTAAATATTCACAACTCAGACATGTGATAAACCAAGATTTTTTACACCTCCTTTTTTGTATACTTTTTTCTCTGCCCGTCAGAGTTAGTCATTGCTGCATCTTCTTCAAACGCTTAGGTTTTGAATACGCATTACTATTAAGCTCACCAAAAAGTTCATGTGTGTTTTTCTGTAACATGGAAAAAACTGAGTGAACTTTTTGATCAACCTGGTACTTCTAGCCTAACCTTTGACAAGGTGGTAAAATCTCAGTAGAGTTAATCAGCATCAAGTAAGTAGCCAGTTTTTTTTTTTTTCTTGGAAACATCTCTGACTCAGCCAGCCCCGACTCCTTCTCTGAGCTCTTTCTTATCCTGGGAGCTCCTGGTTGGCCCTCCCTCCCGAGTTTCCTCCGGGTTCACCAGCTTACCTTGGAGGTCTGTGATCGCCAATGACTGTGACATCTTTCACAGCTGACATGGCAGGAAACATTCCCTCAGTGTTAACAGAATGAGAACAGGTTTATCCGGAGTTGGCTGAACTCAAGTTTGAGGGAAGCTAAGTGTTTTCAAAACCTGTCTATGGGAAATGGGAGGAAGAGCTTGCCAGAGCAAGAAGGGCCACTAGTGAAGCTGGAGGCTGGGCAGCCATCTTGTTCACTGAGGAAGTGCTGGACAACTTCACTGAAAGTGAAGGGAAATATGTTAAACTTTTCTTCCCCTGTTGCTTGAAAAATAACCCATCTTTCAAGTCCAGATATCCCCCTTTTACTCTAAGTATGTTGAAGTGGCAACTGGTAACTGGCCCTCTGTTGATGACATCCGTAAGTTTCATCTTCCTTCACCATGACTTAACCTGCTCAAATTCTGTTAACGTAAGTTCTTTGTGCCCAAAGCACTGTGAGGCCGAACAAACTGAAATGTCAGAGTTTGGAGCAGAGAAAGGTTTATTGCTAGGCCACGTAAGGAGATGAGGTGGCTCAAGTCCTAAAAAGCCCGAAGTCCCCAAACAGTTTCAGCAAAGCATCTTTAAAGGGCAGGTTGGGCGTGTGGGGGTGGGGGTGTGAGGTGCAGAGTAAAGGTGTACAATTCTCTGACTGGCTGATGGTGAGGCAATACAGTGATGTCACAGGAGTTAACCTTATCAGTTCTTAGGCTCCAGGAGGTCTTGGTCATCAAGTAGTTAACATCATCCACTTGCTGGAGAAGGGGAGATTTGTACATCTGCGAAACGACTCAGGAAATGTGCATCAAATACTGTTATCTGGGTACTTCAGTTCAGGCTCTCAGTCGTGTCCAACTCTTTGTGACCCCATGGACTGCAGCACACCAGGCTTCCCTGTCCATCACCAAGTCTCAGAGCTTGCTCATGTCCCATTGAGTTGGTGATGCCATCCAACCATCTCATCATCTGTCATCCCCTTCTCCTCCTGCCTTCAATCTTTCCCAGCATCAGGGTCTTTTCCAATGAGTCTGTTCTCATCTGATAGCCAAAATATTTCAGCTTCAGCTTCAACATCAGTCCTTTCAGTGCATTCATAAAGGAGCTAAAGCAGAGGATATGGGGAAAGGTCCCATAGGGTCCTCAGTTACAGTTCCTTTTCATTTTTTGCTTCACAAATGGATTTTAGAACTAGGAATGGCCATGGAAATTACCTCTTCCAAACTATACCCATTTAACTGTTGGAAAAAAAACCACACACACAACGTGAGAGTTTCAAGTTAAGTTTTATTTGGGACAAAATGAGGACCACAGGCTGAGAGACAGCATTTCAGATGGCTGTGAGAAACTGCCAGGGAGGAACTGGGATATTTAGGAGTTTTGCATCAAACGACAGGTAGTTTCCTCTGTGCTCAGGGAATATCTCCTGGAGAAGGAAATGGCAACCCATTCTACTAATCTTGCCTGGAGAATTCCATGGACAGAGGAACCTGGTGGGCTACAGTCCATGGAGTTACAAAAAGTCAGACATGACTGAGTGACTAAGACTTTCACCTTTTCCTTCCACCCTGTTGGAGAGGGGAATCGTTCTTGGACTGTTCCTCAGCTGGAACTGGTCCATTTGTTTTGTAGGGTAAGGTTTATTTGAGTTGGGAGCCAATTCATTGGAACCTGTTCTTTGGGGAACTAGTTCTTGTTGGGATAGGTGGCCTAGTTGGAATTTTTTCATTTGTTTTTCAGGGTAAATTTATTTACCTGAGTTGGAAATTGGCTCATCTGTGCATCAGTATGGGACTTTGTGTCATTTGTGTAAGAATTTGCCTACATCTTTTGTGTTTTGGTGCTATCAAACTTATAAAAATGGGAAATATTTCATCTATCCTGAAGCAAAACTCTTTGGGGCATATATTAGATACATTAAGATCAGAAGAGCAATGGCCCCTGAATGGCTCACAATTATACAGTCTCACAGTTAGAAGCATTTTGCAAAAGAGAGAAACACAGATAACGAACCAAGGGGCTCCCTCGGTCATGAGGCATCCAATTCTGTTGAATTAAAAAAGTCATAACCGAAAAGTTGAGAGTTACATTTTATTCAGTGGGAATTTTTAGGACTTCAAGCCCGGGAAACAGCATCCAAGTGACCCTCAAGAGAACTGCTCCAAGGAGTGAGTGAAGAAGCCAGGTTAAATAGAAGCTTGCAACGAAAGGGAGGTAGTCTGAACATCAAAAGTATTCTGTGAATTAAAGAAAACCAGATAGCCCAAGTTAAGGAATTTAGTGCTTTTCTATGTATGGGAAGATGTAAGAGTCTGGGCTCACTGAAATTATTCCTTTCATATGCATCTCAGCTAGCTGGGGCCAGTGTCCTATGTTTTTACACCTGAGTTCCTCCATGCTAACCGTAGGGAGTGGCTGCAGCTGATGGTTATGAGATCCCGCAGGTATTCTCCTTCCTGAATGCCCTGAGGGCTCAGAAGCTTACACTGGAGAGCCAGATTCACTGATGATTGTGAAATTCTTGTTTACTACATGGCAGGAAGTATTCCATTTCTCAATTCTGATTTCCCCTACAGGAGCCCCAGGTAATTTGACAATGGAGAGCTTCAGCTCCAGCTTGGGGAGCTCTGCCTGTGAAGGAAAACTCCCTTTACCAGGCATTTTGGACAAAGGCCACAGGTCTAATGGGACTGGGAAGTCACATTAGTGTGGCTTTCTGGCTGGCTATGTTTTGGTTTATTCTGGTTATTCTGGCAACATGCAGACATCTAGTGCTAACTGCTGGAGCTTCTTTTAAGGTGCCTCACCCCACCTCACCCTCACCCACCCCTGCTTCTCATTTCTTTCTCCTCAAACCCTCTGCAAACAGGCAAGTGGCTATGGAAGCAATTGAGGAACTCTGGGCCAGGCTTACTCTCTGGCATGTTCCGAAGGTCCCACAGCCCACTGTGCCCCAGGAGCTACCACCCAGTTGAGTGAGGACTCTTCTCTCCTCTTTCTCCTTTAAGCTGAGCAACAGGACAATTAAAACTGTGTGGGCATGGGTCAGGCCTTAAAAGGCATTAGGGCATCTGCTACTTGAAAGCTCTCGTGACAGGAGAAGGGGGGTCACAGAACAGACCAGGCTACCGGCAGGGTGTCTTCCCCCACAGCAAGATTTCCCTGTGCCATCTGGCAGATACTGGTTCAAGTAAAACACTGAGCCCAACCCCCTAGCCACCACTTTCCTGGCAGAACCATAAGGCAGGCTATTCAGCCTGTCTTTCCTCTTACCTTCACCTCTTTACCCTTTGGTGTTAAACAAAGGGGAAACCTAGTCATCCTAGGAGAAACCCGCCTACATCTTTGAGCTGTAAATGTCCCATTTGGTCTTCTCAGGAACCCTCCTCTCCGTTGTCTTTTAAGATGCCAGTTTTAGAGAGGGTAAAGTAATTTAGAAGTTGGCTTATCCAAGGTAATTAGAAATCCTCAATTCTCTTCCTGCAAAAATTCAGCTGTCTAACCAGGTGAGCTTGACTTGTTCCATGTGGCAGTAACCCAATTTTAATACAACCTCTTTTGTAAACCAATCGGTTTTACATTGCTGTACCTGACTCAGGGCTGAAATCTTGAAATAAGAAGTGAGGCCTCGCTATTTGTGTGTTTATATGTGGTGATGGAAGTTTATTGAAAACCTAGGTCACTCCCAAGTAAAATAAGTAAGATACTGAAACATTACTGAACACAGGCTTCCTTTTACAGAAACTAAAGATATTTTTGACTATTAATGAATGTTTGGTGCCATCTTGAGATGTTCTCTAAGAAAGCAAATACTTTTAGAAATTATCACTGGTATTTATGCTCACCAATCTACAGAATGCTAATATAAAGGTCAGCTCATGTTTGCTGAAGGAAAGTAGGATGTGTGTTTTCAGTAAAGAAGGCATGTAGAATGGAATTACATTTTATTAAGTAAAAAGGAAGTCTGACTTAGAGGTGACTCAGTTCAGTTCAGTTGCTCAGTCATGTCTGACACTTTGCGACCCCATGAATTGCAGCACGCCAGGCCTCCCTGTCCATCACCAACTCCTGGAGTTCACTCAGACTCACATCCATCGAGTCAGTGATGCCAGCCAGCCATCTCATCCTCTGTCGTCCCCTTCTCCTCCTGCCCCCAATTCCTCCCAGCATCAGAGTCTTTTCCAATGAGTCAACTCCTCGCATGAGGTGGCCAAAGTACTGGAGTTTCAGCTTTAGCATCATTCCTTCCAAAGAAATCCAAAGGCTGATCTCCTTCAGAATGGACCGGTTGGATGTCCTTGCAGTCCAAGGGACTCTCAAGAGTCTTCTCCAACACCACAGTTCAAAAGCATCAATTCTTCGGTGCTCAGCCTTCTTCACAGTCCAACTCTCACATCCATAACATGACCACTGGAAAAACCACAGCCTTGACTATACGGACCTTAGTCGTGAAAGTAATGTCTCTGCTTTTCAATATGCTATCTAGTTTGGTCATAACTTTTCTTCCAAGGAGTAAGCATCTTTTAATTTCATTGCTGCAGTCACCATCTGCAGTGATTTTGGAGCCCAAAAACATAAAGTCTGACACTGTTTCCACTGTTTCCCCATCTATTTCCCATGAAATGATGGGACCGGATGCCATGATCTTCTTTTTCTGAATGTTGAGCTTTAAGCCAACTTTTTCACTCTCCTCTTTCACTTTCATCAAGAGGCTTTTTAGTTCCTCTTCACTTTCTGCCATAAGGGTGGTGTCATCTGCCTATCTGAGGTGATTGATATTTCTCCCGGCAATCTTGATAGAGGTGAATAAGTTACCTCTAATGATGAGCAAAACAAGTGATGGCTACAGAAAGGTTTGTGGAAAGTGACACTGAGGAAAGAATCCTGCTCATGGTACAAGTTTCCTGATGATGCTGAACTACATTTATAACAAATTTTAAGTTCTTTACTTTTACATGATTTGCTCTGTATTTGCCTTCGAACTCTTTGTTACTTTGGCTAAGTAAATAACTATTGTTTCACAATGACCTTTGATCCATTGTGTTTTAAATTTTTTAAAGTTTCTTTTGACAAAACTTCCCCAGTCAAGTTATAATAAAGTTCTTTTGACCTCTAGCTAACTTTAGGATGCTTCAAAGAGCCCCTGAAACACCCCAAAGGGAGATATTAAACTAACTGGGTTCACTTATATATTAAATTACATGGGAAGTATTGTCAAATGAGTAATACATCTTCTTAGGTTATATAGTGTGGTAAATGGTACAGGGATTCTACATACTGTGTGGAATTCTGATATGTCCTGGTAATATATTATCAATCATAACTCTAGTTATCTGAAGGTTGCATGTCACAACAGTAACTGGGTTGCTTTGCCAACTGCACTGTCCTCAGGCTTCAACATGAGTTCTTAAGTCTTTTGTTATTATAGACAGTTATGGTTTCGCTGTGATGCCTTTGCAAAAACTTTTGCATAAATGCAAGTTTCTGACTTTCTGACCATAGTGCTGAACTGAGTAAGAAATTGAAGAATTCTAATGGGAAACCTGATGGCTTCATAAAGCTCTTAACCAAAAGGATTAGTTACCTAGGATAGGACTGAGTGAACTGGTAAATACTGTCATAATTTTTGTGGTTTCCATCTAAAAATTACTGGTTCAAATCTGTATTTTCCAGGTATAAGAAAAACCTTCTCCTTAAACTAATTGTGACTTACAGTAACTTGGTAAATTTTACCTTTTGTGAGCAGAACTGAAACATTTACCTTTTTTCCCCCCTAACTGGTTGATCCTGCCAGTAACATATGCTTGTCTCAAAGATTCAGCCATGCACAAGTATGTGTGGCCAGTACAATGAAACTGCAGACAGCTCATTAGATCAATTATGGTTTCTTTGGTTGCTCAATTATTGCGACTGGATTACAATTAGTTATGCTGATCACTGTTTGAATTTGTTCTTTGCTGTGCACCGTGTCTCCCTATGCACTATGTCATTGTCAATGTTATCAGCTGTATTACTTACATCCTGTCTAACGTGTAAGATTGTTGTTTCTGACAGTAATCAAAGTGTAATCAGGTCTCCGACAAAACGCCTATGGCTAAACATCTTGAGAAAATAGATCCTTTTTATAACATAAAATAATTGTGATAGTGTGATTCTAGGTATGGGAAGCAGCAGCAAGGGAAAATGTCTTCTGGATTATAATTAGAATCCAGAGAACCTTTAATTATTGATGGGGCCTGGTCCAAAATTTAGCAATGGGCATATCAAGAATTTTTGCTTGAACTGGGATGAGTCTTCCAGCGCCATGGGATAAAAGTTGATCATGAAATGTCTCCCAAATATTGGTCAAATTCCTAACCAAGAGGGGCAGACCTGAGAAGTGCAATCAGCAGTTGCAGCCCTCCAACATGGGCCAGCAAGCCCCAAGGAGGCAGAATACCTGCCATCTGGCGATCATCAGACTGAGACCACTCCCTATGGTGAACCCTGAGGAATACAGGACCACAGGCCCCAGATGGCTGACACACTATCAAGGAAACTATTTTAATGAGCCCTGACTCTTGCATCTTCCCACACCTAGAAAAGCACAATTCTTTAACTTAAAATGCTGCCTCCTGGGTTTGAAGTTCAATATTTCCAAATCTATAGGAATAAAGTAGGGACTTTCAAGGGGAACAAAGGAAGACAAGGTTCAACATTTGGGACACTGGCACTGGTGGTGGACACTCCGAAAAAGATCCATCCGACATAGCAATTAGAAGAGTCATTGCCCCCTTTTCCAAAAGACTTTGGAATGAACTTGGACAGTGGGAAATTGTTTCAGGGAAAAATCAATTCTAACTCCAGTTTGGAACTGTTTATTTGACCTGCTTTTCATTGCTTTTGTTATCATAGTCATGCATAATGGCCTGCCTCAGAGAATCCTGCCCCTCTGCCTGTTAAAGGTGACTTTGTTCAGGACTCTGTCCACCATAGATGGCAGAAAGGGAGAAATTATCACATTCTCTGCCTGAGTCTTACCATTTAGGAGGGATTTGCAAGATTAATGGTCTTTTTACTTTGTTTCCTCACCTCCCCCCATCTCTGATCTATAAAAGAGCCTAGCATCCAAACCCGGATAAGATGGTTATTTTGAGACAATAGTCTGCATCTTCTCAGTCTCCTGGCTCTCCAAATAAAATCATAGTCCTTGCCTCAACACCTTGTCTCCAATTCATTGGCCTGTTATGTAGTGAGCAGAGCAAGCTTGGACTCAGTAGCAGCAGGAAATATTCCATTTCTTATCAAACAAAGAAATTCTGATCCTGAGAGCTTATGTATCTTACTCAAGATCGTGGAGTAAGTTCACAGCAAAATTTGGACCCAAGTCTTCTGACTCAGAGGCTAAAGTTCTTTATTAGAGCTTCAGAAATAGTGGGACTTAGCCCAGGTTTGTTCTTCAGTCCTTAAGACAAGATCCCAGTACCACCTGATTTTCACGACAGTTTGAAGAGACAATCAAGAAACGTCCAGCTCCAATGCCAGCCCTTCTGTGGAGGCTTCTCAAACTCTCTGTTGAGAGTTACTCTATGTCCCCAAGCAATCACTGTCAGTATACCTCATGACGTTCAACTTTTCACAAGTATCTAGTTCCCTGCTAGATTATAGACCCCTTGCTAGTAGGGATCTTTTCTTATGCACCAAGTCTTGTATTTCATAGGTGCATGTCAAGGAGAAAAAAAAAGGAGGAATGAGATCATCTTTTGTTGCGGAATCAAATGGAGCTGGGAGGTAACTGAGCTCATTTTGTTGTTGTTGTTTTTAGCTGTACTGGTTCTTCATTGTGGCAAATGGGCTTCTCTAGTTATGGCACTTGGGCTCCAGAGCATGCAGGCTCAGCAGTTGAGGCTCACAGGCTTAGTTGTTCATGCATGCAGGATCTTAGTTCCCTTACCAGGGATAGAACCCATGTCCCCTGCACTGGAAGGCAGATTCTTAACCACCAGACCACTAGGGAAGTCCCTAACTGAGCTCTTGTTCATGGTAATTTTGTTCCATATCATAATGAATTCATGCCAGAACAAGGTTCAGACTCATTCTGGTCTTATTCCTTTTGACCATGCTGTTCTAAGAACCCATCTCACAGAGAAAATAACAAAGGTATAGTAACTGTCAAATTCTGAAGACAAGTGATGGACTTCAGAGGTGCTTGAGGTCTCTTAGGCTAGCACAGAGTAGGGATACACCTTGCCTGAAGTTCAGGACTAAGCCACAGTCCCATTAGCCTGTTGGAACTTTCACCACCACACCCTGTGATTCTTCTGCATTCTATTACTTAAGAAGCTCACAGGAGTGGTTAAACAGGGAGCGGTGTGAGCAAAGTGACAGAAAACTGAGTCAGGCACTGTTGGTTCTATTCCAAAGTAAATGCAGACCAGAAATCATGAGTGTTTCTCCAGGGAAGGACAGATTCAGATGCTCTGCAGTAAAAGAATATGCTATATTTTTCCCATAACCTATTCCCGACTGACCAAACACATCCCCTGTTCCCATTAAAAAAAAAAAAAAAACAAAACACCCAACCACTGCCATCTCCAAGGTGACACAAAGGTTCACAGTGACTTCCCCACCTCCGGCTCAGCCACTCAAAGCAAAGGACAGTAGCCTTGGTTCTAAGAGAGAGGACTAGGTTTCTCCCTCATTGAACGTGGGAATGGGAATTAGAGGACCATGGAAGAGACAAAAGTGACACTTATTACACACTTGTTCTAGTTAGCTCCTAGACATTTTCGGTTCATCCTCACAAGATCCTTGTGAGGTAGATGTTAAGGTCCTTTTTTAGAAGGAGCTGTACTGAGATTCAGTTGAGTTTAGGGGACTCAGCCAAGGTCTTTGACTTTTGAGTAGACTGTTTTTTTCCATTGCCAATAGAGACAATTTCAAGACTTAATGCATCCCCCCCACCCCCGCCCTCACATATGTACCCCATGGAAGAGAGTAACATCTGGTCTTTCTGGTAAAGACAGTAGTGATGGTAGGGCACAGAGGGCGTGCTGGGCAACATCACTCAGCCACAGGGATGCCTGGCTGCAACCACCTCTCAGCCTTTGTATCCACACTACATGCAATACTTGTTTTTCAAGTAAGCTTCGGTGATACTTCCCTCTGTAACCTTCCTCCTCTTTCCCTCAGGCTGGAGTCCTCCCTTTATTGTCAAAACACTGTGCACTGTATTAAATAGTGAATATATGTGTCACAGTAACTAAATTACCCTTCTTCAGCAGTTTGACGTTACTGCAGGCAAAGCCCTCTCCTGAAGATTGATGAAATCCATTTTCAAGAATAAAGAGGAGACAAGGGCACCAAGACAATTCAATGGGGGAAAGAAAAATCTTTTCAACAAATAGCAGGGATAACTAGATATGCAAAATAATAAAGCAGCCATACCAGGTGCCCAGGGGACAGCCAGAAATGCTTAATGAACAGCATGATATACCCTCAAATTATCTTCCATTTTGTTTTCCCTGTTCCTGCAACCACGTACCTGTACACATGTGTATACAAATACCTGGGATGTTCACTGCTACATAAAATAAGATCGTATTATAAGTGGTCTTTTCCATCTTTCGTGTCTCCGCCAACAGAACCTCATGGAAAGCCTTACAGAAGAACAGGCGTAACACTAATTCATTCTTGACAGTGGTCACATAACATTCCACAGTGAAGACTATTCCATGAAGCAGAGGTCCAGACTGTAACAGCTGGTAGTCTACGCATCTATATCCTGTCATCACAAATTTGAGGAAATTAGCTTTAATGCTCCCCTTGCTGTGGATGCCAAGTCCTTGATTCTGCTAATTTTGAGAAAGAAAATTAAATTCATTTTTTCTGTTTCTTTTTCTGATCCTCTCACTCACGTCCATACACCCTTTTCCTTCACAATTCCTACTTTCGCCATCTACAATAGAGGGAAAGATTGGATTTGTTTTAAAAGGCACTGTATTGACAGGCAAATGGCGCTATCCCTGGCTTCTCCTTTCCTCTGCACCACTGCCCCGCCTCCTAGGACTCTCCTTTCCTTGCTCCCTACTCTTCCCCACTCTCACCTCCTTTTCTTTTGACAACTTCTACCTGTCAATTACCTTCAATGAAAAAGAAAGAATACAGATTGGGGGAGATAGTTAAAAACTAGGACTATAAGGAAAGACATGAAATTCCTTTTCCAGTGATCTCCGCATGAAAAGTAGTGAGCTTGATTTCCAGCTTTAATTCAAAGCTACTATCCTTCAAAACATTTAACCCTCCCTTCATACTCCCATTTTATCTCGTGTGATACCAAAAGAGAATAAACATATTAAAAGCAAGGGAATTTGTGGGAAGAAAGTGAAAGTTGCTCAGTCATGTCCACCTTTTTGCCACCCCAAGGACTAGAGTCCATGGAATTCTCCAGGCCAGAATACTGGAGTGGGTAGCCTTTCCCTCCTCCAGGGGACCTTCCCAACCCAGGGATCGAACCCAGGTCTCCTGCATTACAGACAGATTCTTTACCAACTGAGCTATCAGGGAAACCCATCTTTATGGAACCACTTTCTAATGTTTTCTTATCTGTAGCCTTTCCTTAGACTGAAGTATTTTACAGGATTCTGTGTATTCAAGGACCCTCACCCCTTAAGTGTTTACCATTTAATGTTTCAGAATTTGTTTTAAAGCTGGACTTTTCAAGGACTTAGTCTATCTGAATAGTATTGTACAAATTATTAGAAGTCTACATTTTTACTGTTCTGTTTGAAATTACTTCATTTCCTCTTTTTCAAGATTGGATCCATCTTATCTCTCTGGACAATCTATAATGTAGCTAACCTAATAACCTATTAGGCTTCCCCGGTGGATCAGTGGTAAAGAATCTGCCTGCAAAACCAATACAGTATGTTAAAGTAAAATGAAGTTAGAAAAAAAAAAAAATCTGCCTGCCAATCCAGGAGACGTGTTCAATCCCAGGCTGGGAAATCCCCTGGAGAAGGACATGGCAACCCACTCCAGTAGTCCTGCCTGGGAAATCAAATGGACAGAGGAGCCTGGTAGGCTGTAGTCCATGTAGTTGCAAAAAGAGTTGGATGTGACTGGATGACTAAACAACCACCTATTAATCTGTGTTTTTTAAGCTTTTTTTATATTGGAGCACAGTGACTGTTTCAGGTATACAGCAAAGTGATTCGCTTATGTATAAACATGTCCTATTCTTTTTCAAATTCTTTTCCCATTTAGGTTGTTACATAATATTGAGCAGAGGTCCCTATGCTATATACAGTGGGTCTTTGTTGGCAATAACTTACTGATTTGTTAATGAAATTTCCCCTGCTCCTCTCCCGTCAAGTCAGGATACTTGGCCTTCCACGAAGTACACAGTAAGTTAAAACTGGTTTCTCCAGACAAGGTGCAGGTCCTAGGATCCATTGGTGTGAATTTTTAAACAGGTAGATGGGAAGGGTGAGGCTGGACAAACTGGATGGGCACCACTCCAGCAGACAAGAACTGTCCCCATTTAGGGTTCCGCTTTTCAGAAAAATGGGGAAGGGCAAGGAGGATTTGAAAAGGTGGCTTTCTGCACCCTGATTAGGAAAGCAAAGGAGTGTCACAGGCTTGATCTGGAGAGGGACAGGGTTAAACATTACATGAAAATGGAAATTTTGAAAAATGTTTTCCAGTAGAGGATTAATAAAGAATGAGAAGGGGGCCTTCCGGTTATGGCATAGACAGGCAATTCCTTTCTGCAGCCCCTGCCCCCCTCCCACTCCACAATAAGCATACCACTAGACAAAGTTACCAAAACCACCTATTTCAAGGAACTGGAAATTGGCCAAGGTAGACAATAAATGGTAAAGCTGTGGTGACTGTTAAGGTACTTGTTAAATAAGGTCCTGGAATGTCGCGTGGTGAGCCTGTTTGACAAACGCCTACAACAGAACTGAAATAGAAAAACTGGTCACCCACAGGACCTGAAAGAGCACATTGTGGAGGGCAGGCTGTGGGCAGAGGGGCAGGACTGCGACACACGCCCTTACTAGGTCCGCAGATGGACTGCTTCAGGGTTCCCAGGGAAGCCAAACTGGTCAACTCAGACCACAAAGAGCAGGGTTTGGGTACGCTTTGCAGGCTTCTCATCCAAGGGGTACACTGTGGGGAAGGCCCTGGGACGTCAGATTGTTTATCACTGTGACTCAGCAGCTGTTTCAAGAGTGTGCTCACAAGAGGTTAGTGTCAGTTCAAAGCCCCTGCAGGCCACCTGCCACACAAAAGGTGCCGAGGCAGTGATATTATGGAAGAGCTCAGCTAGACTCTCAACAGCAGCGTTTATTAAGAAACGATTTAGACCTTCAGGTAAGAATGGTGGGAGACCATGGCCTTTTGGCTACACCCTAATGGGGTCCCCCTCACTCAGTCCACGTGACTTAACTAATATTTGTGGACCATTTTTTTTTAAGCTTTTATTGAATTTGTTACAATACTGTTTCTGTTTTACTTTTTTTGCCACATAGCATATGGGATCCTAGTGCTCTGACCAGAGATCAAACTCCAAGCAAAATATTAACCACTGGTTTGCAAAGGAAGTCCCCCTCAGTCCGTGACTTTTAAATAAGGTGGTGCTGGCCATGAAAACAAGTCACTCGGCTGCCTGGACAGACACAGCTCCTGATGGTGATGGGGGCAGGCTAAGAAATGTTTGGCTTCATGGGCTAAACATGGGAATGAATGCTGGGCAGTGAGCAGGGGAAATAAACGCACAGCTTTGCTAGCCTGCGGTCACAGTCCCAGCTGGGTGAGCAGCAGGCCAACCAGGAATTTAACAGGGAAAACCCTAGAAATGAGTTACAGAACAGTTGCGATAAAGCTCTCTGCATATCTCTGGCTGAATGACAGGCTTTGTCATTTTACCAGATTTGAATGACCTTATACTTAAGAGTGGTACATAAAAATCCTTCATTTTTCAAAATAGGTGAAAAAACAGTATTTTCAACAGAATGTCTTTACAGTGAGATTTATTATCAATTAACATTCTCACCGTGTCTTTTGCACATTCTTCGGTGGTCTTTTCCTTACTAACGTGTAACAGCTCTGTAGCGGAATATCCATATCACAGCTCCTGCAGACGTCTTCCTGAACAGTTTGCCTTCTCATTGTTTTATATGTAAGATGCTTATGCAGGTGACTTTCTCTTTTTGAAGTCCCTCTTTTACCCTTATGTTTAGGAAGGCTTTTCTATTCTAAGATCAGGAAGTATTTACCCATCCTCTGTTCCCTCCCTTCTATTTAAAAAAGGAAAAAAAAAAATTAGCTGCCCCGGATCTTAATTGCAGCACTGATTTTCTAGATGTGGCATGCAAACTCTTAGTTGCACCATGTGGGATCTAGTTCCCTGACCAGGGATGGAACCTGAGCCCTTGCATTGGGAGCTCAGCGTCTTTGCCACTGGACCACGAGGGAAGTCCCCCCACCCTTTTATTTTACCCATGCTTTTAAAGCCTTGGACTTCCCTGGTGACTCAGATGGTAAATAATTTGCCTGCATTACTGGAGACCCAGGTTTGACCCCGGGTTTGGGACGATCCCCTGGAGAAGGGAACAGCTACCCACTCCAGTATTTTTGCCTGGGAAATCCCACAGACAGAGGAGCCTGGTGGTCTGTAGTCCATGGGATCGCAAAGAGTCAGACGTGACTGGGTAACCAACAGTTTCACTTAAAAAAAAAAAAGCCTCAGAGCAAGTGTATTCTCCTGGGCTTGTTAACTCACTGAACAGATAAGACTTTAGTGACATAACACAGGTTTGTTCTACAAGGAGGGGCTCTTTCTTAATACAGCTTACAACTCAGAAGCCTCAGTCATGGATCGTGTTTCCTACAGAAACAACCATTTATGTCTTCATTCAGCCACCTAACAACTGTTGCCTTACTGTTTAGGTGTCCTGGGACTTGATGGCGAACTTCAAGGGCCATGCGCTCCCCGGGAGCTTCTTCTTGATAGTTGGACTGTGGTGGTCAGTGAAACACCCACTGAAGTACTTTTATCGAAAGGAGAAGAGCAGCCAACTGATCCATCACTACCAGCGTCTCGAGATCATTGAAGCTGCAATCAGAACTTTATTTTCAGTCATCGGTAAGGTCTGGGGGTCATCTGACTCAGGGAATTCGCATCAAACCCAGAACACATAAGCCATCTCATGGCCCCTGTGAAACAAGTGTCTCCACCGGTAGGGGTAACGGAGAATTTTTAGTTGGGTGCTAAATATCCTACCATAGCATCCACTGTGTATCAGGCTTTGGTAGGCTGACGGCTGATAGCACCTTTGCTGTTGGTTGTTTAGTTGCTAAGTTGTGTCTGACTCTTTTGCGACCCCATGGACTGTAGCTGTGTGGCTGCATTCCTATTGCTCTCTGTCCCTCTAAGGAACAACAGAGGCATGTGTCTGCAGATTCCTTGGCAAATACCTTTCACGGAAACAGTGGCATCCGAGGCAGCAACATGGGTCCACGGGGCCTTGGCCACCCCCACCTGTCCCTGGGGGTCACTCGGCCGTCTGTTGGTCCTGGAGCGGCTCTCCCCTCCCTGACCTCCATTCTCGTTTCCCTGCAGGGATCCTGGCAGAGCAGTTTGTTCCTGACGGGCCCCACCTCCACCTGTACCACGAGGACCACTGGGTAAAACTCATGAACTGGCAGCACAGCACCATGTACCTGTTCTTCGCAGTCTCGGGCGTCGTGGACATGCTGACCTACCTTATCAGCCACGTCCCCCTGGGGCTGGACAGACTGGTTATGGCTCTGGCTGCCTTCAATGAAGGTAACAAGGTGGTATGGATGGAGATTTAGAGGAACTGGAGCACAAAAGATCAGAAATATTGCGAACTTAGTTACCTTCCCCAGAAAATCCCACTCTCTGAACTTGAAAACCCTACACAGGACCTGATCCTGTGCCCTGGATGGTACAAATGAGAGACCCATAAAGCAGTGCAGGAAAGTATGGGATTTTTAGCCGAAGTCAGGTGGTGTCAGTGGTAAAGAATCCGCTGGCTAATGCAGGAGATGCAAGGGACACAGGTTCAATCCCTGGGTCAGGAAGATCCCCTGGAGAAGGGAATGGCAACCCACTCCAGTATTCTTGCCTGGAGAGTCCCATGGACGGAGGAGCCTGGCAGGCTACAGTCCATGGGGTTGCAGAGTTGGACATGACTGAAGCAACTTAGCACACTGGGCACGGGCTCCTCCTGCCTGCCCATGCGGCTCCTCCATACACCATCAGGCAAGGGGGTAACCCTCTGGTTAGGGGAGAAGGGCTCTGCACCTCACCCTGATGCAGCACAGTCACTGTCTGGCTCCATCAGAAGGCCCACCAGCAGCCAGGACACAGTTCCTAGTGTAACTCATGTTAACTGGGAAAGTGCAAGCATGTCGTGATCCAACCCTATCATCTGCTTCTGTACTGCAGGAAGAACTGAATAAAAGGCTGAAAGAGGATAAAACTGAATTTCAGGTATACACACACGACTTGTCACACATCAGCAACACCTCACCGTCCTGTGATGTACCCTACCATCTCGGTGAAGAGATGTTAAGATTCATCCTGTGCTGCTTACACACTTACACACACACATACCCTGCATCAGAGTTGCCCCCGAGCGTTGCGTGAACTGGCTTCCTGAGTGCTGGAAGATCCAGCTTTCACGCAGACATTTCCCAATGAGGCTGAGGTCAGGAGGGGCTGCTCGGGCCTGACGGTCTCTGCTCCACGCAGGCTTCCTCTTCTATTACCACGTGCACAACCGGCCGCCGCTGGACCAGCACATCCACTCCCTGCTGCTGTACGCTGTATTCGGAGGCGCCCTCAGCCTCTCCGTGGAAGTAGTCCTTCGGGACAACATCGTGCTGGAACTCTTCCGCACCAGCCTCCTCCTCCTGCAGGCCACCTGGTTCTGGCAGGTAAACCCATGCCCCTCACTTGGTGCGAGCCAGGATGAAGCAGGTGTGCTGAGCAGGCCAGGAGAGGCAGCACTGACGCACCACGCAAAGGGGCTCAGGGCCCGCTTCTCTGCCCACCCATGACCTGTGACACCTTAGCCGTCCACGTCCTGCTGATGCATAAACAAGTGAGAGGCTGAGGCTGTCCCTGACCGACCTTCCCAGCAGAGCTACTAATACTGTTATCAGACTCTTGCTAAACTGCTCATCTGCAACGTGGGCCCTGAAACTTTAAGCAAGGCTGCACTGGACCCAGAGCTGAGAGCAATTCCCTGCACAGAGGCCACTCAACACAAGCAGAGGGGTGGGGTGTGAGCTGTCTGGGTAACTGCAAACACTCTGGTGGGCTCAGGGGCTTCACGGGCCCAACTAACGGCAAGACTGGCTCCCCTCTTTTAATCCACCAGATTGGGTTCGTGCTGTTCCCGCCTTTTGGAGGCCCTGAATGGGACCAGAACAGCCACGACAACATCATGTTCGTCACCATGTGCTTCTCCTGGCACTTCCTGGCCGCGCTCTGCATCGTGGCCGCCAGCTACTCACTGGTTTACTGGTAGGTCCAAGAGGAGGTGACTCTTGTCAAGTGTGTCCTCCTAACCAACCCTGTCCTGGAAATGTATCACCCCACACTGTTCTTACCTCCAGTGACCACCTCTCCTAAATGAGCAGTGCAGACACCCACCACTTGATGAGGGCCAGGCATACACCTACTTCTGTGCAAGGTACTCTATGCCTGCACACGAGGGTGATGAAATCTGAGAAGACACAGGACCTGTCTGGTCACAGAGATCCGACAGACCCAGGTTTGGAAGGCAGTTCTGGTGGGTTTTAGGCCAGAGGTTTGACAGGAGCAGCTCTGCATCAGGACTCTGTGCTGGTTCACTTGGAGCCCATCACCTAAGCGCTGGGTGCAGGCACACGTGACCCTCAGGTGAGACGCCACAGCAGCAGGCGTTCACTACGGCACTGGTCTCCAGGTCATGAGAGCAGCTCCGAGCGCCAGGCACTGCCTGTGCCCCGGCACTCTGGTTACACTTAGTGTATAAATCACCTCACTTCACGGCCCCCCTGTGAAGGATGCACGTGATGTTTGTAGCTGGGGAAACCAAGGCTTCGCAAGAGTGGGTAACTGGGTCAAGGTCACCCCAGGAGGAAATGGCAGAGCCCAAGTCTAACCACCACGCACCTGGTCCTACTAGTTCTGTGTCGTCAGAGATGCCTCGTTCTCTCCTGGTTGCTGACTTCCCTACCCAATGCAGAGATGCTTCACCCAGAGAGTTCCACACACATTAAACAGCAGGCAAGCAGGCCATGGTTCCTTTTAGTTCTACTGCCCAGTCTGTGAAATGATAAACTGGGGGTGGGGGGAGACCTAGGTCCAGTCTCAGTTGCAACACTAACCTGTAAGTACTACTGATCCTGAGGCCCTTCATCTCCCAGAGTCCTGTCTAAGCGGTCAGAAAAGTAGTATTTGAAAGAGACAGAATGCTCTGAGAGCCGGTGAATGCCTCTGCACCCCTGGGTGAGGGAGTAAGGCAACTTGGGGGCTCACCCATCTGCCCTTGCTGTCCCCATTACAGCTTCTTGACGCGGGTGAAGAGGCCGGAAGACAGAGAAGTCATTGGGATTCAGAAGCTGAGGTCGGATCACACATACCGGAAGGCCCTCCTGAGTGGCTCAGACGAGGAGTAGGGGCAGCTCCCGGTCAGCAGCGGAGGGTGGCGTGTCCTGAAGGTGCTCGGCCAGCCATCAGCGGGCCAGCTCCCTGCCTCTACCGCCGCCCTCACTGTGATCTGCTCCCAGGGTCCCACCATCTCGCTGAACCAACTAAGGTCCGTGTGGATGTGCTATTCTGTCGAGAAAAATGAAGTCAACCTTTATGTTCATCTCAGAATAAGGAGAAATCAGACTGAAAGTTTCAGAACAGGAAGTGACCTCCTGGATGAATTCAAGATACAAATCCGGAAGAATTTACTGTTTTGATAATTTAGCCCCATTTCTCTCAAATGCAGCAGGTACTTTCCTATCAGAAATCAAGTCAATGACAGAACCTTTAGAGAGATAACTCTAATTTTTTTAAGTAAAATAATCCACAAGCTTTGGTATTTTAAGTATTACTTGTTAAGCATTTCCTAACTAATCCTAATACTCCAGAGGACTGCAATACCACTCACTGTTGATAAACAATGAGTTTGGGCCAAAGTGACTTTGTGTTTAACCAGGAAGCCAGTCTGGTCCAGCTTAGGGCTGAACTCAGATGTTCTTACTCCTCAGAAGTACCTAATGACAGGCTGCTGAGAGAGCTCCATAATGAGGCAGAGAGAAATGTCAGGTCAAGGGAGGCTTTGAATTTAAATATAGCTGAAAGCAAAGGATGAGAATCCTCCAAATCCTGCAAAGAATGTGAATCTTAAATGAGTAACAAACTCTAGATACGCAAGTCTTAGTTCTGGATCTTTTTTTTTAAACTTCCTTCAACAAAAATTTATTGAAGATATACTTTGCAACAGCACAGCAATGGTTGCTAAGGATTATAAAATATGTGTCCAGCATGGAATTCAGCCTCAAGGGAGCGCTATAAGCAGTTCCATGCAGGGTGACTGGTGTCTCCAGGACATGAAGGAGGGGAGAAGGCAGCGGGGTGGGGATGCCCTGTAGAAAAGCACATCCCAGGCAGTGAGAATCCAGGTATGAACTCTTGAGCAAAGAAAACGTGGAGTTAATCAGGCTCTGTAAGAGTGGGTTAGGACAGATGTGAAAGGCCGTGTGGACTCACAGTGCCACTCATTCGTACAGGATTTCCCAGACCTTGAAATGCACTCAATCTCGTGAGATTCTCACAACTGCCTGCACTGCAAGAACATGGGGCCCTAAACTGAACAGGAGTAGCCTAAGGCCACAAAGTCACTAAATCCCTAAGCCAGTCCTCAGCAAGACTCAGAGGCCAGCTCCTCTGTCCTGCACTCTCCACTACTGCACACCCACCCAGCAGAGGTCATCTGTGTGAAGCCGGATGCTCTGTGGAAGAAATGCTATACTTATGTGACAGGCAACCAACCTCCCCGGGTGAGCCAGCAGCTCAGGGCTGAAGTCACACCTCAGGGATTAACAATGAGCTACCTGGAGATACTGACAGAATTCTGAGAAAAGAACCCGCGGGTCCCCTTTCAGGATTCACTTTGCTCTGCGTGCTAAGTACGGACCCAAGCGTTCACTGGGCAAGTCCTGAATGAAGCACGTTCTTTACTGGTATTTAATGTAAAACATGTTCTTTCCTCAGGGACTGGAGGTGAGAAGAAACCTAGTCCCAGTCTTCCTTTCACCAGGAGGGGACAGAACACTTTAGGGGACTGCAGCATCTTCTCCAAAGTGAGGGATTGAGGTGTTGAGGGTCAGATGCAAATGTTAAAACTTGTTTTGACACCCCCTGCACAGCACAGGTTGAGACACCTTCACGGAGGTGTGTGTGATGAAGTACAAACCCATCATGATGCCCTGTACCAAATCTAGTCTCAGATACGTGGTCTGCATACTTACGCCAGGCTCTGAACCAAATTCTTCTGGATTTGTTGTCCCCAAACCCCCATGATAGTTCCCATGTCTCTGCAAGACCCCTGAGGTCTGCCCGGAAGCAGCCACAGCCGGTGCCTGTGCTGGCAGCGTCACTGGAGCAGCCTGCGGGGAGGAGAGGCTGCCACCCTGGGGACCCACAGACAGGCTGGGCAGGCAGCACCAGGTCACACATCACCAGGGTTCTGAAAATAACCTGTCTGCTAGGATGTAATGTCTGGGCACCAGGGAGACAGTCAGAGTCAGGTGACTTCAGCAAATAAAGTGGGGTTGAGGGTTAAGGCTGGACACATCATTAAATCACTTGTTAAGTAAATTCAGAAGAGGTTTGTTTTAACCAGCAGTAAATACCAGAGCCAGGATTCCTCAAATTACTGCCTCTTTCTCACCCGGAAACCAGGACCCGGGGTTTCCACGTGCAATGTGCTGCAGGGAGTGACACCGTGTGGACGTGCCCTCCTCCACTCAGCTCAAAGGCTGTTTTCCCTCCCTGCAGGCTCCACCTCTCCCCATCACCAACCTCCTCTCTGCGCCAGCCCTCAACCACCCGTCAAGACCTCCATCCTGCCCCACCCCTTCACCTCTGCAATCTGTCCCCTAGGTTCAGCCCTCTCGGCTTGGGGTGGCCACCAGGTCTCATCAGGATACGTCACTTCCCCACAGGAAGGCAGCAAAGAGAGCGCTTGACCAACAACCAGAAGACTGCACTAATATCTTGGTTCTTTCTAACCTCAAGACGCAGATCCTCTCAGTTAAAAGAGGATGACTGTGCCTATTTCACAGATCTGCTTTAGGAATCAAACGTCTTTGTGTCCAGTGAACTGCTCGAACTTTCTCTGCACCACTGCAGCTTGCCTGATACTCAATTTCCACCCAGCAACCCCTCCCAAAGACGACATTCCACCTCTCTGCCCTCCAACTCCACTTCCTTACCCTGACCCCATCAAAGAGTGTCACTGAACTTTCATGGGTGAGGGAAACATTCTTAATAACCCAGATACTGTCCTGAGAGACAGGAAAGCCCCATGACTGCAGAACAGCTTTACCACCCAACGCCCACTCCAATATGAAAGAGGCACATATTGTTGACAACCAGTGCTTTTAATTACATTTTAAAACCACATTCTGAGCTCTGCCTATAGCTCAGTGGAGACTGAGAACCGTGAACAGCCAGGAGCTAATAATAAACCCAGACCCATCTCCTCTGCAGCTGGTGCTGCCTCGTGGCCACATACTCCCCGGGCCCACCACATTCTGGTGCAGAAGCAGCAAAGTTCTACTCAACGGGTCAGGCAGGAAATTTTTTGGACTTGAGGCTGTGCAGTCTCTGTGACAACTACCAAGTTCTGCCTTCTAACTGGAAGCAACCATAGACCATACCTAAGTGAATGGGTGTGGGCTATATTCCAGTACTTTTTACAAGACCGGGTAGCCAGCCCAAGGAACAAGGTTTGCTGACTCTTGCTCTGGAGCAAAGTAAAACGTATCCTCTCTGAACCACAATAAAGCTTGTGCTGCGAAAGCAGTTATGTGTCCTGGCCTCTGCCTGCTCTGTCCACTGGCTCTGGACATACATGTAGACAGGCTTGACAAGGAGGACAGAGTCAGCGAGTGAAGGGTGGACCGCAGGCAAAATCCTGACTGCCCATCTTTAGGCACAGCTGCCACATTAATTCCAGTTCTGGGACCCCATGCCTCACTGCCCACGTTTCTCCCCCAGCTCATGGCCACTCTGTCAGCATGCAGCTATCAAGTCAGCCAATAACTTACTAGCAATCTTGCTGTTCTTTCACTCTGGTCAAAAAATTAAGTAAATCTGCCTGCAATGCAGGAGACCTGGGTTCGATCCCTGGGTCAGGAAGATCCCCTGGAGAAGGAAACGGCAACCCACTCCAGTATTCTTGCCTGGAGAATTCCATGGACAGAGAAGCCTGGGCTTGCTGCAGTCCACAGGACTGCAAATAGCCGGACACTACTGAAGCAACTTAATACGCGTTTTTGGGGAGTGGGGGCGTGTCTAAGCCCAGGTTTCTACTTGATAGAGGTATACAACAGGTTTTTTCAAAAAATGTTACATAAAAATATCTGGACACAGAACGACAACCCAGACCACCGACCACAGACAAGGCCAGGGTAAACACAACCCCTGCACAGAACGAGTCTCACTCACCATCCACATACCCGTGACATTAGCCCGTCCCCAGTGTCTCCTCTCGGGAGAGCTGGGCTCGTGTGACCACGGTGAGTTCACACACCCCCACCAGAAACACTTCTCCCGGACCAGACAGGACAGAGCTCAGGGGCCCAGGACACCTGGCACAGCCCACTCCCTGCGGAGCGCAGCTGGGGTCCCACTGCTGGCCTTCCTCAGACACCCACCCAGCCCGGCGGAGCGAGGCGAGGCAGCCACCGTGCTCCTGCCCTCCCAGCCTGAAGGCCAACTGGCGTGGCGTCCAGACGCCGAATGTCTTCCTCCCTGAGAATCACTGCTGCTCGGGTGCCTGCTTAGGAGACGGGGCCGTGGTCACGACGACGGTGGAGACGGCCTTAGAGGAACTGGAGGCTGTTCCCTGCTGGAGGTGGGATGCGGGGACTGTCTGGATGCGCACCTGTGCACAGAGAGAGAGGCTGGTGGGCAGATGGCCAGTGGCCCGCAGTGAGGATGAGCGCATGGGGAAGGGAGTAGCCTGAGCCCTGTGAGGGCACTGGGCCTCACCTGCGTGGCCTGCCCCTGCTGCTGGAGCTGCTGCAGCTGCTGGGCCGTGAGGAAGCTGACTGGCTTGTTGCCAGCGATGAGCTTCGCGCCCGCCGGCATGGTGGTGAGGATGATGTTGCGGCCCAGCCCCCCGAGGCTGTGGGGGAGAGGCGTGAGGCCAGGCCCGGGCCAGGGGACCCCAGCACTGGACTGACAGGACACGAGCCAGAGATCCCACCCCTTCTTCCAGGTGCCACACTCCCATGCCAGACAAAGGCTCCTGGTGCTCTGGATGAAAAGGCTCTGTGTCTACCTGGTGACTGGCCAGGGTCAGGATGGGCGTCAGGAGGTGTGCTCTCCCAGCGAGAAACCCGGCCCCAGGGCAGCTGCCCAGACACCCAGACTCCTGTCTTCACCTTCACTCTCGTCAAGTCAGAGCCACAAAGCCCTGGCCCCAGGGAGGCCCTCGCCCTCTGTGCCATCACACCCCAGGGCTTGACTTCGAGGGGAGGCTTCCCTAACAGCACGCCGGTCACCGCGCACTCTACCCAGTGCCTCCTGTCGGTCCCTTGCTCTGTCCTCAGAGCATGCACTACCACCCCATAGACGAGGTTAGTTCACTGTTCCTACAGCATGAGCCTGTTGGTAGCACTGACCTCACTTTATCCCCAGCGCCTGAAACAACTTGAGGTGCGTGAGACGCTGTCAAGCACAATGAAGGAGCCCAGGAAACCAGCCGCCTTCCACATACCCTCGTGTCCAGGAGCCCCCAGCACTTACTTGGCCCCCAGGTTGCCTTTGATGATGGGGGCTGTGACCACACTCTTGCCCTTCATGGGCTGGCTGATGACAGACAGTGGAACTGTGATCCGTGTAGGCAGCTTACCCTACAGAGAAAAAGAATCAGGTTTATGGAAAGGAGGAGGCAAGGACCACCACGCAGCGTCACCCAGGGGCTGCAGGAACCAAGGGGTCCTCTGCAGGGCCCAGTGATCCTATAGCTGGGGTCCAGGTGAGGGCTCGTGTGTTCTACCAACAGGTTATCTGTCTGTAAGCCTCCTCCTTCCTGCCGAATCAGAGCAGCCGAGTGCACCTGCCGGCATCAGGATAAAATGTGCGCCCAAGCCACAAGGGAAAGGGTGTGTTCCCTTCAGGGCAGTAGAGGCTGGGCTCCCAGAGGGGAGGCTCTCACTCACCCACCCACCCTGACACTTGGCACATGGCAGCCAGGCGGAAGACCCGAGCTGGGACAGAGGCAATCAGGAGTTATCACGGTTAGGTGCAGAACAGGGGAGCACACAGCAGGGCCCATTCCTGGGTGCTGTTCCTCCCGGAGATGAGGGAGCAGAGCTGGGGACACTAATACTAAACTCACCCAAGAGAGAAGTGCACCCCACAGTTAAATGTGGGGGAGGAGCACAAAGGGAGCTGGAGATGCCTGGCATGTCTGGGACTTCAGGATGGTCAGGGTAGGTCACTACGGCCACCAGTTTTTAGGTTGCCTGGTTTTAACCTTTGGTTGATAAAACTTACACACAGTAAAATCTTGTGTAAATCTGACTTGAAAAAAATAACTCGAGAGGAGTAATTGACAAGATGCAAAGAAAAGGAATCAATCTTTCCTACAGGTAAGCTGGTTCTACAGCAGCCAGGCACTCGGGAGGAAACCTGTCCCCCGGGCCGGACACTGATCTCCAAATGACTGAACTGTAGACCCTTAGAAAGCACTGAACGGTGCCAGCAGGCCAGAGGACGCGGCCAGGTGGTGCCCTCAGGGAACTGACTGAGGGCTGCAGGGCTGTGCTAAGAAGCCCGGGGCTGGGGAGACTTCAGAGCAGCACTCACCGACCGAGCATCCCTCTGTGAGCAAGGCAACCAGCTGCCTAGGCACCACCCCTCAACCTGCCTGCCCCACCCGGAGCTCTCCGCTTGGTCACCCCGACTGATGGCCACAAGCTGGATGCCGAGGGACACACCTGTGTCAGGACTCAAGAGAAAAGTGGATCAAGTGAGCGCCGCTTCCCCATTGCCTTAATTCTCTGATGTGAGAACCTCAACAAGCCTCTCCTTTAAAGCCACGCTGCACTTTAGGGTTGGTTGCCTGGCTTTACTACCGTGTTGGTCCTCCTCTCCCCATCACTCTGGATTTTATCCTAATTGATGAGGTTTTGCTATGCGGCTTACTGAGAGAAGTCAGACTGTGTTCTCTACTGTCCAGATGCAGCCACCATACAGAACACTGCCCCTTACCTATAGGCCGAAGAATAAACACCTGCTCCCCAAAACACACCTGTTGATAACAGGAACCTGGTTTACGATAAGGGTAGTGTCTCAAATTAGTTGAGAAGAGACATACTACTCAACGATGCTAGAATAATGTGAAAAATGTAACATGAGCTTTATCACACGTGACATTCACAGAAAAACATTTCAAGTGGATTTATCCATTATACTTTTTTTAAACTCTAAAAATATTTTATGAAAATGAGAGCCAACATCTTCATAACCCTGGGCTAAGGCATGAGACGTGAAACCTAGGAACCAGAAAATGCTGATGATCTAATTAGATAAAATGCCTGCAGAGCAAAAAGGCTTCACATGCAAGGTTAAAAAATGACAGACTGAAAGAAAATATTTTCTACACATATAAGAATTATTATGTGGAAAATATAAAGGTTGGTACAAGCTCACACAACATGAAAATACCAGAAAAACACCCCAGAAAAACAATGGCAAATGTCCCATTCACCCCTGGAGAGCCCTTACCAACCTCCCCCAACAAAGGGATGCCCATCCCCACCAAAGACAAGGAAAAGAGAAACAGAACCCCAGTAAGATGGAGACGTAACGATTTACAGAACAGGCTCCCAAGTGCTGGTTAAGGGGTAAGGGAAACAGAAGGCTGGCTGATGGAGCGTAAGCTGGTGTGGTCTTTGGCCTAACACAGCGGGAGTGTCCGAACATTTGATGCACACCTCCCCGACCCACTCCAGAAACACTGCCCTGTGTTCACACAACAAACAGGCCCCGTAGCGCCGGGTGTTAAAAAAGGACAGTGATCTCACTGAAAGGGCACAGTCTCTGCGTAGAATCTGGAACAACCCCCAAGACATACTTTTAAATGAACAAAGCAAATCACACAACAGTATATAGACTGAGGTTTCTCATAGGGATCTTAAAATTTCGTACATATGTATGGAAATGCTCAGAAAAAGGACTTGGAGGATAAATGGCAAAACACCACTAGTGATGAGCCTCATGAAAGGGGAACCGGAGAGCGGGAAGAGAAAGCTCGTATTTACTCCACGCGCCTCCGCGCGGCTCTACTGTCATGAGAACTACTGCCTGTGCCACACTTTTGTAACGTGTTTCAGAACTAAACAAGCAAGAGTCATATGGTGAATACGCCTGTCCGGGTCAAAAGAGGAGCTAGACTGGGCTTCTAGTCTATACCCCTCAAGTTACTCACAGCCTGGGACGTGGAGACGACCGCGGTGCTGACTGGGACCTGCCGCACGGCGGGGGCTCCGGTCCCGATGCTGATGGGGGCACTGGCCGCCCCAGAAGCCACAGCCACGGTCTTGGACACGGCAGCGTTCACACTGGGCATGGACACGGCCGACGTATGAACAGTTCCGGACCCACCGGCCACTGAGGGCCCTTGCTTGGTGTGAGCTGCAACCGTGATGGTCTGGCCTGCTTTGGGCGGCATCACCCCCAGGCCCTGCACGATGCGAATGGTGGCAGCTGGTTTTGCTTCTGATGAGGCCACTGTGTTTTTCCCCTTCTGGTCGGCCACGCTCACACCGAGCGCTGGCATCAAGCGAAAAGCTGAACTCGAGGCTTCCGCTGGCTTGAGATCAGGAGTCACTTTGACCACAGTGGTCCCTGCTGGAGTGGACGACGGGGCAGTGGCCACACCGGCCTTGGCAGGGCTGTCAGTGGAATGAACGGGGTTGGATGTGACATGGAGGGTTGCCGAGATGCCTTTGCCCGTGGCACCGGCGCCCGTCCCAAAGAGGTCCTGGGTCAGTTTGACTGTGGTGACCTGAGACTTGGCCAGCGTGGCCATCATGTCTGGGGTGATGCGCAGCACCGTCTGGCCCTTGGCGTCCGTGGTGATGGAGGAGGGCGGCAGACGCAGCACGTCCTTGCCCTGGATCCGGAAGTTGGTGGCTGTGAGGGGCACGCTGCTGCCTGTCTGGGGCTTCACACCAAGCTGCCCAGTGATCGCCACCTGCAGGGGAAGAAGAGCACGGACACAGGTCTTCTCCAGGCTCAAAGGGTTTCAGGGGAAAGCTGGGGAACCTCCAGTACAAGAGACGTGCATTTCACGAACTTTCCTAACTTTTTACTTTGAAAAACGGAGGACGATCACCAAAGTAGAGAACAGCCTAACAAAGTCACGTACCACCAGCTTCAGAAGTCACCACGTGGCCAGGAGTATCTATTTTTCCCCACTCTTCAGGGGCCCGGGTGGAGGGAGGGGGGAGTCGGAATATTTTAAAGTAAACCAATAAATACCATTTTGCTTATCAACACACTCGTCCCTGGGTATCCAAGGCTGCTCCAGCCCTTCACATAAAATAGCCCAGGACCAAATTTAAAAGTAACTATCTATTCTTATCTAATAACCACCCGGTAAATATTATAAGACACACTCACATTTCTCCTACTGTCTCAAAAACACCTAATTATGGCTGAGCCAACCTCCACTTTGAGGCAGCACCAGGCTGGTGCTGACAGGCGTAAGCCCTGGGGACCAGACTTCCTGGGTTTTCACAACGCCTACTTACCTACGGCCAACATCCACATGCAACAGGTGCGACCCTCCTAGCCGAGGAACTATGTCTGGTGAGCCACCGCCCACCTCTGCTGGACCACTGAGTGTCACAGTGCCGCCCCCACCCTAAAGCGTGCCCACCCTTGCCTCACTCCACATCCACCTGCAGCCTCAGGTCTCCGCCCTCAGCAAAAGCAAGGCTATCTATCACTGTCTCCCCTACCTTGCCTCACATTCTATTGTAAACCTGTTCCCCAAAATCCATGACCCAGTGTGCCAGTCAAGCTCACTCACTACCCCTGTCCACTGAGTGCTCACTTCTCAGGCCTCATTTCACACCCTACACATGCCTAATGCTGGAGCTACATGGCTGCTACCCCCTCCCACGTGCCTTCCCTGCTTCTGCTCCTGGCTCCCAGTATCCACAATGTGCAAGCAGGGGTTTCTTTTTAATTTATATTTCTTTAATTGAAAGATAATTGCTTTATACTATTATGCTGGTTTGTAGCAAATATCAACATGAATCAGCCACAGTTACCTATGTTCTCCTCCACCTAAACACCCTTCCCAGCTCCCTCCCCAGGCAGGAATCTCTTTAAGTGTAAACTAGGTCAAGTCATCCCAGCCCACAGTCTTTCCAGGGTTCCCGTCACACCTAAATTAAAGGCAAAGTCTGACCTGACTTAACTGCTGGCAACCTCGCCTTCTAACACCTTCACACGCGCTCAGGAGCTTCCAGCTGCTTTCCTGTTGTTCCCCACACACTCCTGATGGAGGCCTCTTCACGTGCCATTCCCATGCCTGGGAGGCTGGGCCCAGACAAGCACAGCACAGCGTGCTCTCCAGCTTGGCTCACCTCGCTCATGAGTCCCCTCCCCAGACAGGCCTTCTCTCATCAGCCACCACCTCTGCCCATCACCCTTGACCACCCCCCCGCCCCCACTGACCAACTGTGACGGCCTTATAGCACCCGACCCAGAGGTACGTGCCTGTCCCCCAGCGCTGTGACATGTGACACTACAAGTCTGTGTGATTCACCCCTTGACCCCACACCCTGCACAGTGCCCGGCACACAGGAGGCACTCAAGAAACCTTCATTTGATGAAGAAATAACTTTGCGTCATCATTAGTGGTTCTGTTCCTTCACAGTAAAATGGGGATAATCCAAGTGGCCGCCCCGCAGTTTCATGAGAACGACAGTGCTCAGCATCTGCAGCACATTCAGCAGCGCCCAGGCCCTGCTCTCAGCAGTCGGTGCGATTCTGCCCAACCAGTCCCTGCAGCTCAACGGCTATCTTCACATACACACCACCATGAAAGCACAGACAGACATGTCCCATTTCTACAAATAAAAAAGGAAATGCCAATAACGCCTGTCCAGCTATTCTACAGGGTTTTCAGTTCAGTTCAGTCGCTCAGTCGTGTCCGACCTTTGCGACCCCATGAATTGCAGCACACCAGGCCTCCCTGTCCATCACCAACTCCCGGAGTTCACTCAAACTCATGTCCATTGAGTCGGTGAAGCCATCCAGCCATCTCATCCTCTGTCGTCCCCTTCTCCTCCTGCCCTCAGTCCCTCCCAGCATCAGAGTCTTTTCCAATGAGTCAACTCATTGCATGAGATGGCCAAAGTATTGGAGTTTCAGCTTTAGCATCAGTCCTTCCAAAGAACACCCAGGACCGATCTCCTTTAGAATGGACAGATTGGATCTCCTTGCAGTCCAAGGGACTCTCAAGAGTCTTCTCCAACACCACAGTTCAAAAGCATCAATTCTTCGGCGCTCAGCCCTCTTCACAGTCCAGCTCTCACATCCATACATGACTACTGGAAAAACCATAGCCTTGACTAGATGGACCTTTGTTGGCAAAGTAATGTCTCTGCTTTTTAATATGCTATCTAGGTTGGTCATAACTTTTCTTCCAAGGAGTAAGCGTCTTTTAATTTCATGGCTGCAATCACCATCTGCAGTGATTTTGGAGCCCCCAAAAATAAAGTCTGACACTGTTTCCACTATTTCCCCATCTATTTCCCATGAAGTGATGGGACCAGATGCCATGATCTTAGTTTTCTGAATGTTGAGCTTTAACCCAACTGTTTCACTCTCCTCTTTCACTTTCATCAAGAGGCTTCTTAGTTTCTCTTCACTTTCTGCCATAAGGGTGGTGTCACCTGCCTATCTGAAGTGATTGGTATTTCTCCTGGCAATCTTGATTCCAGCTTGTGTTTCCTCCAGCCCAGCGTTTCTCATGATGTACTCTGCATATAAGTTAAATAAGCAGGGTGACAATATTCAGCCTTGACGTACTTCTTTTCCTATTTGGAACCAGTCTATTGTTCCATGTCCAGTTCTCAATGTTGTTTCCTGACCTGCATACAGGTTTCTCAAGAGGCAGGTCAGGTGGTCTGGTATTCCCTTCTCTTTCAGAATTTTCCAGTTTATTGTGATCCACACAAAGGCTTTGGCATAGTCAATACAGCAGAAATAGATGTTTTTCTGGAACTCTCTTACTTTTTCCATGATCCAGCAGATGCTGGCAATTTGATCTCTGGTTCCTCTGCCTATTCTAAAACCAGCTTGAACATCAGGGAGTTCACGGTTCACGTATTGCTGAAGCCTGGCTTGGAGAATTTTGAGCATTACTTTACTAGCGTGTGAGATGAGTGTAATTGCGCGGTAGTTTGAGCATTCTTTGGCATTGCCTTTCTTTGGGATTGGAATGAAAACTGACCTTTTCCAATCCTGTGGCCACTGCGGAGTTTTCCAAATTGCTGGCATATTGAATGCAGCACTTTCACAGCATCGTCTTTCAGGATTTGAAACAGCTCAACTGAAATTCCATCACCCCCACTACCTCTGTTCGTAGTGATGCTTTCTAAGGCCCATTTGACTTCACATTCCAGGATGTCTGGCTCTAGGTGAGTGATCACACCATCATGATTATCTGGGTTGTGAAGATCTTTTTTGTTCAGTTCCTCTGTGTGTTCCTGCCACCTCTTCTTAATAGCTTCTGCTTCTGTTCAGTCCACACCATTTCTGTCCTTCATTGAGCTCATCTTTGCATGAAATATTCTCTTAGTATCTCTAATTTTCTTGAAGAGATCTCGTCTTTCCCATTCTATTGTTTTCCTTATTTCTTTGCATTGATCACTAAGGCTTTCTTATCTCTCCTTGCTATTCTTTGGAACTCCTCATTCCAATGCTTATATCTTTCCTTTTCTCCTTTAATTTTCGCTTCTCTTCTTTTCACAGCTTTTTGTAAGGCCTCCCCAGACAGCTATTCTGCTTTTTTGCATTTCTTTTCCATGGGGATGGTCTTGATCCCTGCCTCCTGTACAATGTCAAGAACCTCCGTCCATAGTTCATCAGGCACTCTATCTATTTACAGGGTTTTAGGTTTAAGCAAATCCATGAAAAGTTGACTCCAAATCCAAAGACTCAGCTACTAAATCCTGAATTACATGGAAAGAAACAAAAAACCCCTTTCCAGCATCTCCCAAGCTTGCACTGCCCTTAGTGGAAACTCACACTTGAATAGAAATGAACTCAGAATCAGAGGTCACAAACCACTTAGGTCTCCCTCTGATTCCGGGCAAAGGACTCAGACCCGCGCAGACAGCCTTCGTGTACCTGCTTGATAATGTTCTGTCCCCCGACGTTCTGAAGAACGGCCGCTGTGGGGGTGCTGGGAGCGGAGCCCCCAGGAGAGCTGGTGGTGGGCTTGCTCGTGGGGTTGGCCGTCGCAGGGAGACTTGTCACCGTGAGCCCCGCCGACCCAGGTCCCGGCCGCTGCACAGTGGCCGTCGCTGTCTGCGCTTTGACTGGAACAGCGGCCATGACTGTCTAGTTCCGGGCAGGGGGCCGAGAGTTTAATTAGACAGGAAGCCGCAGACCGGCGCCCAGAGAGGCCTCCAGCTGTCACCACCCAAGACGCATTCCCCTAGGAGGGTTTCTAAGCTCACAGTACCGAGCACTCACCACCCCCTGAAAAGGACAGTGTGGAGCTCTGACATGCTGGTAGAGCAGCTGAACTTTCAGAAACACTTTCCTATCTAACATCTCACTTTAGCCATGCAAGCAGAGGGGAAACACCACACCCCTTTACAGCACAGGGGCCCGAGGCAGGAGACCCTCGTCTACAGCTCCACGGTTAGTGGCCTAGAGAAGATCAGAGTCACGACAGAAGAGCCTGACACCAGCACTCACAGGCCTCACTCACATCCCACCTCCATCCACCAGGTTCCTGAAGTCACAGCCTGGGGTGCATCACTAAACTTCCCATAGTTCTGACTCCCGACGTGCAAACACAACTCCTAACTCAGTCACTGGGCCCTGAGCATTAACTGAGCTGTTGTGATAAATGCCAGCAGCAGCAGCAGTGACCCAGGTCCTGGGTCCTGACCCAGACTGCCCACCAGGTTCATGAGCCCATGTGGGCAGCCCGCCCCTCTTACCTGTGGCCCACCTTTGGCCTGCGCACCAGTGGCTGGCATGCGGATCTGCGTTCCTGTGGGCATCGGTGGAAGCACCGGGGCTGGCCCTGCTGGCTGTGTCACGGCGGGAAGGCTGGGCGGGGCCACCACCCGCACCTGGGGGAGCCCAGCCGAGCCCGAGTGGCTCACGACACGGGCAGCAGCCTGAGAACTCGGCGGGGTCTGGCTGGATGCTGGGGACAGCATGGTTCCCAGCTGTGGCATGGTTGGTGAGGATACGAGAAGAACCCTGCGAGGAACACCCGGGGAAAGAAGACGCCAACTCAGGACAGCACACAAAAGGAGCCTGGAGGAAGAAGGCCCAACAGGACGCGGGATGCTCACCCTGACGTAGACTTGGCTGGTTCCGAGACTGTCACAGGGCCGCTCTTGTTCACTGGCGGCAGTGGCGGCGGGGAGATTGGCGTGGCAGGCAGGGCAGGCGTGGTGGGCGTCACGGGCGTGACCGGGGTGGGGGGCATGCTGGAGTCGCTGAGGCTCAGCTGGCTCTGCTCAGACGGGCCGCCGCTCAGGACCTTCACCGGACCCTCCTTGCTGCTGGCCTTCTGCACGCGCAGAGGAGGGAACGCACACGGCGTGAGCCAGGCGGCAGGGATGGCTCAGCCCCTCTGCTGCCATCCCACGAGGTCACTCACCACCTTGGACGGGGGCTTGGGCTTCTGCTGGAGGGCTTTCCTGGCTTTGGCCGCAGCTGCTTGGGCTTGGTGGATCCGCTCTGTGGGCAAGAGTGGGCAGCTGAGCTCAGGAAGGAGGGAGGTCTCGCTGAGAGCCAGGGCTCCGTCCCCCTGCACAGTGGCGTCCTGAGCGGATGCCAAGGAGCAGGGTGGGGCCGGGACAGAGCGTCAGGGTGCCCTGGGCTAGCGGGGCACACACCAAACTCCTCCTCGCTGCGGTCCCGATGCAAGTAGATCCACAGCTTGCGCCCGATGTCATACTTCACACACGGGTCCTTCTCATAGTGCAGCCGGTCCAGGGCGCCGCTCACCACCGTGTTCACCTGGGACCCGGGACAAGGGGAGGAAACCACCGGCTCAGATGCCAGAGGAAGCCCGGGGGTGCAGGGCACGGCCCCCACACAGAGCCTACTCCCACTGGCTCACCTGTCACTCCACAAAACAAGAAACTATGAGACCTGGGGGATGGAGTTGCCCTGAAGACGGTGAGTTGAGGACCCTCAGCAGACGCTGAAGGAAAGCCTTGCCGTCAGTAAGGTCACAGAGCAGCTCTGCTCACCCTTCCCCAGAAAGACTCCTTTCTTTTGGGGTTTTTTTTTTTGGCCTTGCCGCTAGGCTTGTGGGATCTTAGTTTCCCAACCAGAGACTGAACCCAGGCCCTTGGCCCTGAAAGCTCAGAATCCTAACCACTGGACCGCCAGGAAATTCCTCATCAGTTTTATTAAATTTGTTATTCCAGTCTGTATTCCCTCATGTGGGCTTCCCAGGTGATTCCCGTGGTAAAGAACCTACCTGCCAATGCAGGAGACGTAAGACAGGTTCAGGTTCAAACCCTGAGTTGGGAAGATCCCCTGGAGGAGGGCATGGCAACCCACTCCAGTATTCTGGCCTGGAGAATCCCCATGGACAGAGGAGCCTGGCAGGGTATAGTCCATGGGGTCGCAGAGAGTCAGACACGACTGAAGTGTCTTAGCACACACATTCTGTATTCCCTTGTAAGCAACCTTAAACCCCTCAACAAAACACGAGCAGCCCTTCCCCTCACACCTGCGTGCTGGTGACATCAGGCGCCAGGAACTGGGAGTCCTTGAGCAGCTCACAGATCTCCGCCCGCGTGCCCTCCCCGTTGGGCAGTCGTGCTGCCGCGTCACGAACTAACACCAGAAACAGCAAAGTGCACAGGTTAGCAGGGTTCCTGGGGGAGCCGCCCCTCAGCTGCTGACCCAGCAGCGGGGGGACACGGCCCTCTGGGGGCGGCTTCCTCCACACCCCTCATACTTTCAGCCCCGGCTGAAGGCCCTCAACTTGAGAGTTCATGGGGTCCAGGAGATAATTACAACTTAAACTGAAAACAGCATTTCCTTCCACTGTGAGCCAAGGCTGGCACAATCTTTGCTGACATATGTTGCCAACCACATGCTGGCAGTGCTATGATGTTGTAACAGAAATCAGATGATTTCTTACCATAGCACAGCTGCTGAGACAACTCAAAGTATCATTTCTACTCTTCACTATGTGGGAATCAGAGGAGTCACAACACCTGTGGCAACGTCATGCCATTTATCATAATAAAGACCTATTTCTGCACCATAAACCTGCTTGTATATTTTTGTAATATGACTGGTTTCTTTCATAACTGTGTATTTTATTTTAGGCATTTAAAAACCTAATCCTGAGAAAGGGGTCCAGTGGTTACCAGACTGCCAACAATTCATGGTACAAAAAAAGTGAAAAATCTCACCTTTAAAAGAATCCCTGTCTGGAGGAAACAAATTCTGGCACCTAAGCTAACTGAATAATTCCTAAAGGAACGTAAACTTGAGCACACAATCCAGAAAGAAGACAAGATTCCCTGAGTCTCTGGGCAGGAGCCGGCCCTCCGGGTCCCCACTGCAAAGCTTCCTGGAGCTACACTGACCCTCCCGCCTTTGCTGGCTGGGGGGGGGGGGGGGGGGTTGGCGCACCCAGAGACAGGATGGTGACATAGGCAGGCCGGTCAGAGCGCAGCAGGGAGTGCTCCCGTGCCTTGTTGAGCGAGGTCTCCTTGTCGAACACACCCTTCACAGGCCCCACCACGGACTCGAAGCCGTGCAGGCGGAAGGTGAAGGCCCTGTGGGGCTGGCTGTACCGGTGGCGCTCCTGCCGAGAGAAGGGCCAAAGTGCCTGAGTCCACCAAAGTGCTCTCTCCAGCCGCCCCAAGCAGTGAGGGGTCAGCCTGCAGAGACTGGAGCAAGGAGGAATCAGGCTATTCCACTAGGACCACCGAGCCGACCACAGTGGGGAAAGGACGACCCCCAAAGGCCAGTCGCTAGCAAAGTCATCAAGAAGTCAATGCGTTTTGTTATCTCCAAAAAGTACCATCAAAAGGTTTCCCATTCCCTTCCTCACACCATCTCTGCTCCAGAAAAGCAATCCCAAAGAACAGTGAGGTTAAAAGTGTGACCTGCTTCCAAGCATTTTGGGCTCAAAGCATCTCTCCACCTGGTCTCGCAGACACAAGAGATTTACACTGGGTTCCAGTTTTTTCTCACCTGCTCCTGAAAAACTCGCTTCTCCTCCCCCGTGCTGGGCCGCACCACGTAGTCAGTCCTTCTGGAACACAAAGACCTATGGGTCCATTGCCCTCCACCAGTGCCCAGAACCACCAGGCCCATCACCCCTTCTCCAGCATCCAGAACCACCAGGGTCCATAGCCCCTTCTCCAACATCCAGAACCACCAGGGTCCATTGCCCTTTTTCCAGTGTCCAGAACCACCAGGGTCCACTGCCCCTTCTTCAGCGCCCAGAACCACCAGGCCCATTGCCCCTATTCCAGTGTCCAGAACCACCAGGGTCCATCGCCCCGAACCACTGTCCAGAACCACCAGGGTCCACTGCCCCGAACCACTGTCCAGAACCACCAGGGTCCATCGTCCCTTCTCCAGCATCCAGAACCACCAGGGTCCATCACCCCTTCTCCAGCACCCACAACCACCAGGCCCATCACCCCTTCTCCAGCGTACAGAACCACCAGTGTTCATCGCCCCTTCTCCAGCACCCAGAACCACCAGGGTCCATCACCCCTTCTCCAGCACCCAGAACTACCAGCGTCCATTGCCCCTTTTCCAGCACCCAGAACCACAGGGTCCATTGCCCCTTCTCCAGCGTACAGAACCACCAGGGTCCGTCGCCCCTTCTCCAGCACCCAGAACCACCAGGGTCCACTGCCCCTTCTTCAGCACCCAGAACCACCAGGGTCCATCACCCCTTCTTCAGCACCCAGAACCACCAGCGTGCATCATCCTTTCTCCAGCACCCAAAACCACCAGCGTCCATTGCCCCTTCTCCAGCATACAGAACCACCAGCATCCATCGCCCCTTCTCCAGCACCCAGAACCACCAGCGTCCATCGCCCCTTCTCCAGCGTCGAGAACCACCAGGCCCAGTGCCCTTTGTCCAGTGTCCAGAACCACCAGGGTCCATCGCCCCTTCTCCAGCACCCAGAACCACCAGAGTCCATCGCCCCTTCTCCAGCACCCAGAACCACCAGGTCCATCACTCCTCCAGCACCCAGAACCACCAGGGTCCATCACCCCTTCTTCAGCACCCAGAACCACCAGGTCCATCACCCCTTCTCCAGCACCCAGAACCACCAGGTCCATCACCCCTTCTCCAGCACCCAGAACCACCAGAGTCCATCGCCCCTTCTCCAGCACCCTGAACCACCAGGTCCATCACTCCTTCTCTAGCACCCAGAACCACCAGGGTCCATCACCCCTTCTTCAGCACCCAGAACCACCAGGGTCCATCACCCCTTCTCCAGCACCCAGAACCACCAGGTCCATCACTCATTCTCCAGCACCCAGAACCACCAGGGTCCATCACCCCTTCTCCAGCACCCAGAACCACCATTCTCCAAGGGAACTGAAGGGAGACTGGGGAAAAGCACACACCTACAGGTGGATCCTGCCACTCAGACTCCTGGGGCGACACTCCTACTCTGGGAGCATGCTGCCCCCCAGGGAGGCTGAGGCAGGCAAGCACCCATGGACCCCATCTCTCTCAAGCGCTCCGGCTCTAATGTACAAGGACGTGTCAGCACCACCAGGGCGGGACTGAGACAAGGGTTTCCTGGGGCACCACCCTCAGTCAGGGTACTGCTATACTCACACCCGAGGAACAGGCGTTGTGGCATCTGAGCTGTCCTCAGTTTCTTGCTGGAGAAAGGAAAACAGTGACAGGTCAATGGACTCCAGAATTCTGTTTAACTCAAAGGTTCTGGAAGCCCAAGACAAGAGAGCTGGTGGTTCTCGACAACATACCGTACAGAAGGTTCTCACAGCATACCTTACAGAAGGCCTGGTCTTTGGTTTCCAGCCACAGCTGGAAGAGTGCAGCTAATTCCTTTTCATTATCTTGGGACTGGCCTATTAGAACAAAAAGGCAAAAATAACAACAGTGTGCTCTAAAGGCACAAGGTAAGGACCCCATTTCCTCCCCCTCGCTGTACCTATGCCCAAGGAAGAACTTGTCAGGACCGTGGCAATGGTCCTGTGTACAGAACAGCCCTCAGGCCTGGACTTCCACAGGCAGGATGAAACTGGACTGCTGTCTGACAACACTCACAGGAAATTAACTTGAAACTGACTTGAAGGGATTAAAAACCTGACAGGATTAACTTCAAGTATCTGATGGACATCCCCACAAGCTGTCTAGCCAGCACCTTAACTCCTGATCTTGGTGGCCTCCCTCTACCCTAGCCAATCACTCCCACAACCACAACTAGATCTTGTCATTCTCCAAAACAGGAATCTTCAAGATGCCTAATCCAGTTTCTCAACCCTGGTAATGTGGGATTACCTGGATTACCTGGAAACTTGAAAATGCTGAGGCTCAGGCTCCCCAAAACCAACTAATCAGAACAGGTGTGGGGAAGGCCCAGGCATCAGAATTTTTTAAAGTTTCCCAGGACATTCCTGGCAGGCCAGTGCTTAAGACTCCGTGATTCCAATGCATGAGGTGCTGGTCTGAAACCCGGTCAGAGAATGAAGATCCCATATGCTACGCAACACGGCCAACAAAAAAATTTTTTAAATAAATAACAGCAACAACAAAACACACTTGTAGAAAGCACGGTCCAGGTCCACTGTCTCCCTAACTGGAGGGGAGCTGCAGGAGAGGGCCCTGACAGCGAGGACACGCAGCTCTCCACGGTGCACGCAGAGGCCAGCTTTGTGGCTGTCTGCCTACGTCATGTCTCTGGCTGCCCTGCACAGGGCAGGGCTGAGCAGCTGCAGCGGAAGCATCTGACCCACAAGCCCAAGACACTTACTCCCTGGTTGGGTCAGGCCTGCCGCCCCCGGCCCCACGCCAGGTGGACCCATGGCCTCAGCGCACCTCTGGCCACAGCCTGCATCACTTTTACAAGAGCATCACCATTTCTTCCATGTCCACAGACCCCCGTCTTGACGTTCCTGAGCTGCAGGAACCATGGAGGCTAATGAACACTCCCCATCTCCTGACTGAGACCTCATGGCTTCCTCCCAACTCTGTGGTCATTGCCTCCAGTTTCCCCTCTGCCTCTCCCACCTTGGAGTCTCTCAAGGCTTCATCCCAGGCCCTCTGGCCTCCTCACTGGGCCCATGCCTCTGGCTTCTCTTACCGCACACATGCCCACAGCTCTCCACCCTGACTCTCTGGTCTGGACTCTAAACCCACCATCCACTCAACACCTCAAAGGAAGCTCAAGCTGCAGCGTGTCCATAACCACACGCATGCTCCTTACCCTCACCAAGCCTGACATCCTCCCCAGTTGCCCATGGCGGACCCTATTCACCAGTTACAAGTCCAGCACCAGTGACACTTGAAACCCTCTTCCTTCACTCACCACACAGTCCATAACCACCTTTCTAGCTTTTACCTAAAACTCTCAAGTGCGTCCATTCTCCCTACCCTAGTCCGGATTATCATTCTCTCTTTGCAGGCTGGTGTGTTCCTGAAAGGAAGCTTCCCCACCCCTCTCCCTCCATGGGAGCCTCCCCGTCCCACTGCTGGGCTGGTCCCTAGCCACTGTGAAGAACTCTGCTCAAATGACCTTCCCCAGGACAGCTGTCTGCATGCACACCATACCAATGCCTCATTTCAAATATCCACCCCTACCAGCACTTTCCCTCACAGAATGTGCACGTTTGCTATTTGAGTACTTGTTCCCCAAACAAGTCTTAAGCTCCACAAGAGGGGAACACACTGATTACATCACAAACCATTATACCCTCAATGCCTAACACTGCCTGACACCTAGAAAGTGAATCACTGTTGTAAGAAGGAATGAACCTACTGCTTCACAAGCTTCTCTCCGTGTTTCTCTTCACAGACCACTAGACAAGAGTGGAGAGAGGTTTGAGTATTTCCACAGGAAATCAACATGAACCTTCCTCTCATCACCAAGTTATTTCAAGTACACGTTACTACAACTTACACAGTAAGTGAGACTTTACAAATTTATAACAAAGGAAGTCTTTCCTGTAGAAACAGCTTACTTGGGGCTGCCTGACACATTATCCTCAACAACAAAGCCCATTTTAGGAAAGAAAAACAATCATGTTACTATAAGTTACACTAAGGGCACAGATATGAATGATACAAACACAGGTGCTAATGTAAGACACCCCCCCCCCGCCCCGCCCAGATTTCGATTTAGCAGCCCCAGGGTGCATCGGGACAGAGGGCAATTTCAGCTTAGCCAAAACCCAATGGGGTTCATGAACTTAGACCATGAGAGTTCCTAAGGGCCTGCAAGGATCCTCTTACTGAGCAAAACAAGGCCTAACACGGCCCTTCTCAACATTCTCGTGGCCTGTGCTACCCGGAAGGCACCAGAAACTTAGGGGGGAAAACGAGAGAAAGAGCACCTCTGTGACAGGTCAGTGGCATGCAGTACTCACCAAGCAGTTTCCACTGCTGGGTTTTCTCCTTGAATTCAACAAACGGAGAGAAGCTGGACGGCACAGCTACAAGAAATGGATGCCCATAAGCAAGCCACACAGGCCAGAGAGTGCTGAACCCAGAACCACTGACTCCCCTGGGCTGGGAGGTCACTTCTGTATGTCAACAGCATATCAGGGCAGCACAGCCCATTGCCGCATGGCGCCAGGCAGTCATGATGGATGTAAGCAGTGAGACTGCATTCTAATAGAATCGGACAAAGGCGGGGGTGGGTGGGAGGGAGGAATATACTGACCCTATGGGAAAAAGCACCTTACCACGGCTTTCTCCAGCAAGATACTGCAGGGCTGGTAGTACCAATTCTGCCCAGTTGGGGGCCGCAGAGAACCAGCTATTGAGGGAGCTGGCTGGAGAGGACTGCCAGTCTAAAACCCGCTCTTCTAGCTGAGGGAGAAAGTAAAGGCAGGACCTGGTTAGATTTCCATTCTGTTTTAACACACCGGCAATTCTATGATTGTGCCGCAACGAGCCGGCGGGGTCTGTCCCGTGAGCCCAATTCACAAAGCAAATTGGCTGCAGATCTCTGGTGAGAGCCCAGAGTTCTCAAGCCACAGTCTGCTGAAGATTTCTACCACCTGAAACCGCAGTGCCCTTGGCTTTTCCTAAACTCTTACCAAAGGAAGACTAGCCTGTCCCTCCAGCAGCAAGATCTCCAGCAGAAGAGAGAAGAAGCTGGAAGATATTTCATTGATTCCAAGGCAAGGCTTGAGGTCTTCAAGAGGCCTAGTAAGGGAAGAAAAAGATAAGGACCATCAAAAAAACAAAACAAAACCCACAACTCTGAGTTGCTGTAGGCCCTCCAAGCCTCTTAGCAGTCACAGAACAGTTCAGTAAAGGACCACACCATGTACTTTCCCCAGGACCCTGGGACTCAGGGTTCAGAGGAGGCACCAGCACAGGGGTGGCCCTGAGCCATGAACCCCTCTGCTCACTTACTCTTCCTTGATGGCAGGTATGGCCAGTGGGGATGGAGCCTGCGAGAGGGGTGGGAGCCCTTCGGGACCGCTCAGGGGTTCAGCCAGTTCCTCTACCTCTGATTTGATCAATTTTATTTTCTTCTTCCTCCTTTCCTCTTTTTCTTTAACCTTTTTTTTAAGGACAGCCAAGTCATATAGGGCTGGGGGAAAAAAATAACGTAAGTCATAAAACTGCAACTTCTACATCAGGAAATGATGGAGCTTATTTGCTTATTATTTTCCCAAGGCCCACTAGCAAATCAAAGAAAAGCCTCAGTAATAAGACACAGTTTTGTTTTTAAAACCAAACTCAATGACTGCTTTAAAAAGCCAATGATATGCTGATCTGATTTAATAACCATTCTCCACCTACAAATCCATAAGAGGCGATAATGAAACAAAGATCATCAGCAAGGAAGAAGCTGTGGCTACATTTCCTTCTGTGCTATGCAGAGGCCTGTGTAAGAAGACACCAGTCGGACGATGGCCACCTCTGCAGGAAGTTCTTACCTGCTAGCGAGCCCTTTCTGCCGGCGTTCACTCGAGTCATGATGTCATTCAGAGTCAAGTCCCCTGTCAACAGGTCCGGATGATCCTAGACACGATATTCAGAGATGCGTTATCAAGGCCCCAGAGAGGAGCTACACACTGCTGGTGATTTTGCCCGTGTACCTAACAGACACAATTAGATGGTAGGTGTGCTTGAAGAAACTGTGTTGAGTTTAAAAAGTACACAGAGGAAAACTACTGCTCTAACAGGGCAGAGAAGGACCTTTCATGTGTGGCGTTTAGTTCATGAAGCTCTTGTGCATTCTTTACGTGTTCTCCCAATAGTATTCTTAAGTGGTGCTATGTTTTACAAAGACTGACAGTGTGGCTCAGAGGAATGAAGGGATTCAGCCAGCACCACTGTGAGTGGAAAAGACAGAGGCAGAACCTGGATTTAGCTCCCATGGAGACTCTGCCCATCTCACCCCTCCGCCTTAGAAGGACTGCCTTTCCTTCCTCCACTGCACTCTCTGGCCTGGCGTTACCGTGATCTGGTGGAGTGGAGGAACGGAAACACAAAATGTGGGAGGAGCTGAGGCTCTGCTGCTTGCTAGCCATCAGGCAGAAGACAAGCTCCCTGGCCTCTCTGAGACCTGCTAACTGGACATAATGATTCACGCGGCAGTACTCTCCTAAAGACTAGATGAGACGTCACGGTGAGCGTGTCTTATGAAGTCAAAGCGTCTGTCTTCTCCTCACATCTCCTCCATGCTGCTCCCGCCCTCTAACAAGTACAAGGAAAGGGGACTGAGGACGCAGTGACTCCCTGTATGGTCAGGACGCCTGCTCGGAGGTAGGCTGACGACCTGCCCACTACCCCCTCCAATCTTACTGGTTGGTATTTCCGCTTCTCGTGGTGCTTCTTCAGCATTATCTTCAGCTCACTGTCCCCCAGCTCTATTTTATCTGAGAGAAAAGGAATTGAACCACATGGATAGTCCGTATTTCCACAGGGCTCAGCCTCACATTTTCCTGGCCACTTCAGTATTCAAAAGTAAGACATCTCTGGGTTTCCCTTCTGACTCGTGTGCTACAAGTACCAGTGTTAAAACATGAACAGTCACTGACTCAGCTCTGCAGCTCTTCTGTAACCTGGTCAGTAACGATAATCTTCGTACTCGGCTGCTCCTGAATTTCTTCACAGTCTTCTTTAATTCCTATCCAATTAAGAATATTCTCTAATTCCATGGACATGCCAAGAAACTGTTATGCCGGTGGTTACCTCTCTTGTTCCATTATTAAACTGTCCCTTAGTATTGTTATTTTAAGATTCTGCTTTCTTTAGGCCAAAATGCCAGCTGATCAACTCCTAAGGGAAATTTTCAAAGTAAAGGAAGGAATGCTAGCTGGCCTATTTGTAAAAAAAAGTAGAGCCAAACAAAAACCTCTCCAAACCTCCTAGGTCTAAGGAACACTGCTCTTTTCCTGGCAGGAAGAAGCCAGTGCTGCTCCCCCCACCGCAGCCCCCCTCAACACCCCTCCACACCCTGGCACCAGACCAGAGCTCACCTGCGGTTTTCATGTCCGTGGTGGAGAGCGTGGGCACCACCCTCAGGGGCACAGCAGGGCTTGGGGAGCGTGCTGGGGAGCTTGGGAGCCATGAGCTGAGATCTTCAAAAGAAAAGTTTCCTTGTAAATCCAACATGGTCTTGGACCCCGGCAGGGGAGACTGGCCAAGTGGTCGTTTGGGTTCAAGATGCCTAAGCCAACAATCGGGAAGCCAGATTCTAGCACTCCCGCCGGACCCCTCCCAGTCAGACTGTAGCTCTGAGGTCATGTAAGCAGCTTGTCCAGGAGAGACATTCACAGTGGTGGGTCACTGTGGAGGCCAGGTCACTACGCCCCTCCTGGGGGGAAGCAGTCCTCTCAAGCAGCCGGCAGAACTAGAGACCCTGTGGCAGGCCCGCGGGCACGCGAGCGCCGAGAGCGCAGTGGTCTGCAGTCACAGCCACCCAGCGGGAGAACTCAGGGGCCAAGAACCAGGGGCTCCAAGCTCTACCACCGGCCCAGACGGACCACAGGGCATAGGCATGGCTTCCTCATCGCAGGGCTGGGGGAACGGTGCCCACCAGCTCCAGGTGGATGAGCAGCAGTGGTGGAGACGGACGCCAGCCCCGGGGGCCCGAGGACACGCACCCTCCTCGTCGGAGGACAGCGCCGTGTCCCCACACTCCTCCTTCACCTCCCGCAGGACCTTCAGGTAGCGCTGCTGGGTGCGCCACTCCCGCTCCTCGGGTGCGCGCGACGGCCAGGGCCGCTTCTGCTGCGACGGGAAGGCGGGGCCGCTCCGCCGAGCCATCTCCAGCAGGTCCTGCAGAGCAGACAGACGGGACGGGGTCCTGGAAGCTTACCCTGGCCGGACCCCCAAGTCCAGGCTTCCTTCTCTTCTTCAACGAGCTCAGTTCCCTCCCTCCGATCACAAAGATACTTGTGGATGAATACGTTCAAATAAACTTGTACTGATTACGGTGTAAAATCCCAAATCGGAGAGCTACTCAACCGAGAATGAGTACTTATACCAAAGTATTATACTTTTACCTAAGTATTTCCACACCGAAACTTACAGGTCCTCTGAGGGCACGACTACCTGACCCTGAGGCCTCTCGCGGCTGGTCCAGACCTAGGGCCACTAAACCTGGCTCCCCTCAGGCAGCCAGACGTGAAACTGAGGACAACCTGGTTCTCTTGCATGACCCACCATGGAACTGAAAGCCACCTCTCTGGGTAAATAAAGAAGCTATGACATTTCATCGATTCTAAGACGTATCCTTTTTTCCTCTGTCCTAACATCTCTGAAATTAGGACACGTCTGAAAATGCACCTTAAAAAGGAAGGGTGCACTTGGCTGTGTTGGGGGTAGATGGGCAGTTTCCTTCCTTGCAGTCTTTCCTTGCTGCCCCGTCTGCCCCTTCAGGTCACCAGGTGCGTGTCTGCGCCGCTCCCGGGAGGGGGATCACTTACACTGCGTGAGGCCAGGATCTGCTTCAGCAGCCGGTGGAAGTACTGCTGCTGGGAGCTGAGGTAGCGCTTGTACTGCGACCGGAAACACAGCTGCCGGTACTTGACCACCTCGGGGTTGAAGTGTCCGTCTGCAGGAACAGGCACATCCACATCAGCGACCATCCACGTGGAGAGGGGATAGCTCTGCACTGACCAGGGGACGGTGTTGGGGGAGGGGAGCCTGTGGACGGCGGGGTGGGTGGGGGTGGGGGTGGGGCAGGCGGTGGGGTGACACAGGAAGCACACACGCCGTGACTCAACTCCCTGAGGCTGTGCAGGAAGCAGCCTGGAACAACCGTCAAGAGCGAGAAGAGTCGCCCTAGAGGCGGCAACATAAAATGAGGCCTGATTAGAGCAACCGTGGGAAACGTCAACTAATGAACATGGGTCAGTTTCATGGGTGTGCATTGTATATAGTTTCTCAACTCTTCTTATGTTTAAAAAATTTCAAGATTGGGATTGACATATAAATACTACTACGTGTTAGAATTGGACATGGAACAACACACTGGTTCCAAACAGGCAAAGGAGTGCATCAAGGCTGTATATTGTCACCCTGCTTATTTAACTTATATGCAGAGTACATCATGAGAAACATTGGACTGGAAGAAACACAAGTTGGAATCGAGATTGCCAGGAGAAATATCAATAACCTTAGATATGCAGATGACACCACCCTTATGCCAGAAAGTGAAGAGGAACTAAAAAGCCTCTTGATGAAAGTGAAAGAGGAGAGTGAAAAAGTTGGCTTAAAGCTCAACATTCAGAAAATAAAGATCATGGCATCCGGTCCCATCACTTCATGGGAAATAGATGGGGAAACAGTGGAAACAGTGTCAGACTATTTTTTTGGGCTCCAAAATCACTGCAGATGGTGACTGCAGCCATGAAATTAAAAGACGCTTACTCCTTGGAAGAAAAGTTATGACCAACCTAGATAGTACATTCAAAAGCAGAGACATTACTTTCACGACTAAGGTCCGTATAGTCAAGGCTATGGTTTTTCCAGTAGTCATGGATGGATGTGAGAGTTGGACTGTGAAGAAGGCTGAACGCCAAAGAATTGATGCTTTTGAACTGTTATGTTGGAGAAGACTCTTGAGAGTCCCTTGGACTGCAAGGAGATCCAACCAGTCTATTCTGAAGATCAGCCCTGGGATTTCTTTGGAAGGAATGATGCTAAAGCTAAAGCTCCAGTACTTTGGACACCTCATGCGAGGAGTTGACTCATTGGAAAAGACTTTGATGCTGGGAGGGATTGGGGGTAGGAGGAGAAGGGGACGACAGAGGATGAGATGGCTGGATGGCATCCCTGACTCGATGGACGTGAGTCTGGATGAACTCCGGGAGTTGGTGATGGACAGGGAGGCCTGGTGTGCTGCGATTCATGGGGTCGCAAAGAGTCGGACACAACTGAGCGACTGAACTGAACTGAATGTGTAAGATAGATAATGAGAAACTTCTGTGTAGTTTGGGGAACTCTACGGATTTGAAGGAGAATAACACAACGAAGAGCAAAAGAGAAAGACAGTCACCACTGCAGCGGTCCAGGTGACGGCCGACAGTGGCCTGGTCCCACCTCATCTCCCCACACCCAGGGCAGAGCTGAGGCCCTAGGAGGCCTACAGACCCTGCTGTGTGGGCCCCATGCCTGGAGGCCTCTTCTTCCACCAGCTTCCCTTCTGCTCCCTCCACCCTGGCCCCACTGGCCTCCACGCTATTTCCCAAGCACACCGTACTTTCCCGAGGCCTTTCTCCTTAGAGTGCCCTCCACCCACCCACAATGTTTCCTGTTAAGACCCAAGGTCTTCACAGCTTGCTCCTCAGATCTTCAACACAGCCTCTGTCCACATGCACCTCATCAGAGAAGCCCTACCCAGCTACCACCCAAGACAGCTCCTCCGTGTCACTCCCAGGCCCACTACCCTTAGTCTCTGCAGTGCCTAACACCAAGACACATTTGCTCATCTGGCATCTTGTTTTCCCCCATTAGAATTAAGAGCATGACTACACCTCCAGAACCCTGAAGAAAGCCGTCTATCAGCTGATCAGTTAAGTAGTGGTTAAGTGAGCAGCAGCAGAGCCCTGAGATGTATTTCAAGGGACAAAGACTAGACTTGCTGACAGCCTGGAGGCTGGGGCAGGAAGAGGAGCGTGGTACCCAGATCCCTTGCCACGGGCGACTGGTACCATCACGGGAGCCGCAGTGAGAGAAGTCTGTTTTGGAATATTAGACTTGAGCAGGGTGCCACAATGTGAACTTAAGAAGACAGATGCAACAGCTAATCTCAGAAAGCGAAAACACGGCATCAAAACGTCTGTTTTTATTCGAACCGCCTTTAATGACATTCCGATGTAATCAACAACAGCAAACACTTAGAACAGCACCTGACACGTAACTGTCATCATATAGGGACCGTGAATATATTAACTCACCCCATCTTCACAACCCCCCTTCCCTGCATAAAAAAGATACCACTACATTCTCACATTACAGAAGAGCCTGAGGCGTGGAGAAATTATATAACTTGTCCAAGGTCACACAGCTAAAAGGGGAAACTGAGTCTGAAAACAGGCCATCCAGCTCCAGAGCTCAAGCTCTCAGCCACCACACTGTAACGCTGTCTGGTGTAGAGAAACAGGGAATTTGACTTTTAAGAAAAGAGGCAAGAGTTTAATGCTAATGATGCTGACATACAGGAACTGGACGAAAATTCTATTTCTTTACCTCTGTGCTTCTCTGATGTGACCTTCCTTCAGTCTTCAGCTTCCCCCACTTTTGATAACCACAACAGACAAATGCTCTATTAAAACAGAATTCTGAGTACATCAAACTAAAGAAAACACATTAAAATCAACTGTTTTTAGTATTGTTAATGTGGTCACTGGAATTTTTTTACCTGAACATGTGGCTCATGTAGTGTTTCTATCGACCGCGCTGAGCCACAGAACAGCAGAAGAAGCAACTACAGCCTTGGGTGAGGTTGCTAAGAGGGCAAAAGAGCCTGGTAGGCGGTGGATTTTATTTGAAGTGAAGGCAAGTGGCAAATATTCTGAAAACTGAAACTCTGAGATGCTCACGCTGGTGGCTGTGTGGAGATGGTGTCTGAAGTAGCCCCAATAAGAGGTCCCAGAGAAGAGCTAGTAGACGGGGGCAGGCAAGTAAGGAGGGAGAGTGGGCCTAATAGCAGAAGCAGAGGCAGGAACAGTGAGTTAATGAGGACTCAGCAGAAAGGGGTATGCTGGAAGGATGTGCAAGGCCCAGGAAGAAGTCGGGAACTGGAGGGCCATAAGTGCAAAGTAGGAAGGTGAAAGTCTCACTTCAGACATCAGACATTATGGTCAAGACATCAGACATTACGGACAGGTTAAGAAGAGAACTGAAAATCATCTGCTGGTCTGCAAATTGCATTTTCACGGAAAAGAAATATGGACCAGAGGGAAAAATGAGCACTGGAACAAGTGGCAAAATAGGAATGTGAGCCACACAGTACCGTAACAGTGTTAAATTTCACACTGATATTCAGAATTTAAATTCAATACAGTATTTTATATATTTCTGAACTTGATCATTTCTGGTTACCTAAGAGAATGTTGGAGAAGGAAATGGCAACCCACTCTGTACTCTTGCCTGGAGAATCCCATGGACGGAGGAGCCTGGTAGGCTACAGTCCATGGGGTGGCAAAGAATCGGACACGACTGAGCGACTTCACTCACTCACTCAAGAGAATGTTCCTGCTTTTCGGAGATGAATGCTGAAAAATTAGGAGTTTTCAAGTGGTTCAGGGAAACTAAAAATAGTGGTAATAAGCACAATAAGGACAAGAAAATAAACGGGGCAAAATGTTAATAGTTGGTGAACCTGGTGAGGAGTACGTGGGTGTCAATTTCAGATTCTTGTCACTTTTCTGTAGATTTGAAGTTTAAAATTTAGAAAGGTGCTGACAGGTGCAGGGGACAGCCCCGCAAGCACTGCAAGCTATGACGTCTTTCCATAAGCTTGGAGAAAAGGGAAAATGACAGATGATGATGAAGGGGACAGATGGTTAAGGACTTTTACAGTGTGAGATCCCTGATCCCATCTACAGACTGAAAAAGAACAAGTACAGCAAATACACACAGTGGAACAACTGCCAAGAAATGAGGTCCCGGAGGAAGCAAAACACGAAAAGAGCAAGAGTGGGGGTCAGCCCTAAACAAAGAAAGGTCCTTCCTCTGAGACAAGTAGGTGAGGGGGCAGCGACCACAGTGAGCTGGAGTGTGGCTACAGGTGGGAAGCTGAGTCCCTGACACATGAGGCTTTCCTCAGAAACAGAAGACCAGGGAGACTGACAAGCACCTGGGCTTAAGAAAAAAAAGGATTCTATTTAAAACATTACCAGGAAAACGAAACCAAAGGTAAGAGAACTGGCAGCAATGCCAACTCGGTCAAGACACATGACCACAACAACCGTGGTGGCGCAGCCATCCTCACCAACACTGGAGCTGAAGCACGATGCAGGACAGTGAGCATCACTGAACTCCCACCTTGGCGTTCCTTGTCTGCATCCTCACCAGAACCATCACTCTGATTTGGAAGCAAGCATGCCAACGTCACAGACAGTCCCTGACATGGCCTCAACCACCAACCAGGCCTACCAGCCCAACTCCCACCTGAGACCCTGGCTTCAGCCACATAAACCCTGGCCAACCAGAGGGGGGAAAGCCTCCTTAATAACCCACCAAAGAAGGGAACACTCATTTGAACCCCTAAGATAATGAGGTATGATATGATAAGCTTTTTCTCTCCAATATTTCTGTAGCTGTCAAACTGTCCAGTTTAGCAGAACTCAAGTGGTGGTGTTTTTCAGGGGCTCCTGCCAAAGCAAAGTCACCCCAGAAAGCAGGAAGGGGAGAAGCACCTTCTGTTCCTCTCCATGGGACAAGGAGCAAAGCAAATGGGGACTTCAGAGTAACCCCAAACCCATTCTGGAATCCCCAGTGTAATTATGGATTCAGGAAAGGATTGGTGGGTGCTAAAACCACTGGGGAAAACAAAGGCTTTTTGAAAATAAGATTATCACATGGTCCCTAAATACGACCCTATGGATTGCATATTAATTACAGTGGGAAAAAGGTGCCCTTACAGTCAGTAGGCCCGGCAGACACCACAGAACCAAGTGATCAGAAGCAAGACTGACATCACATGCCCCCTGTGGGGGTGGGGTGGGGGGATGAAATTTCCCATTTCCTTTCTTGGCAAAATGTTTAACCCAAATTTATATCCTGAGGAAGCAACATGGTAACTCCCCAGAAAGCAAGACATTTTACAATTCAAGTGTCCTGGGCTTGCCGCAAATGTATTTTGAAAGACAAGGGAAAAAAGGTCCTAGATTCAGGGAGCTGAGAGACAGGAAATCCACACACAGCACACACAAACCATGAGCACAACCTGGATTTAAAAGTTGACCATAAAGGACACTGAACCACTGGGAAAATCTGAACAAGGGCTACTATGCTATTCCTGTTCACTGTGAAGTTTCTTGGGTGTGGTATTAACACTGTGATTATGTGGAAGGATGTCTTTGCTAAGAGACACACTATATGCTGAAGTGCCTGGTGGTAAAGTATTAACTTTTCTGCAGAAAAAAAGTGTGTGGGCATCACACACACATACACATGTGTGATAAACCAAACAGTAAACTGTTTTTAGTGAGTTCTGAAGACTAGTCATAAAGGGTGTCCTCAAGATGCTAATAATGTTTTGCTTCTTAATCTCAGTGGTGGCTACACAGCTGGGTTCATATAACAAATCAATGAGCAACACCTATGATTTATGCTTCCTATTAAGTGAAACTCTTTTATTTAAAAAAAGAACAGCCTAGGCAGCAAAGTGCTTCCGGAAACCACTTGATTGAGTGGACAGTGTCTGCACATAAAAGCACAGTAACGCGAAAGGAGTACACACAGAACGGGGCGTGTTCCCACCCCCATGCCTCTAAAGACAAGACTGTGGGGCTACACACCTCGGAAGAGCTTTTGGGCGATGTGCAGAGGGTTCCCAAAGCGGAAGTTCTCCCCACTGAACAGGGCGAGGATGAGCTGATTCTGCTGCTCCATGCTGTCTTCAGGAAAGAGGGGCAGAAACTGCTGGAGATGCTCACGCTGCGAGTCGCTCAGCACTTCCTGCCACGTTGAGAGGCTGACTACATCAAAGAAGATCTCGGGCTAGGAGAATCAGAAAAGGCAGGAGGAAAGCAAACGAGAAAAAAAAAACAAAGTTTTTAAGTTTTCTGCACATAAGTGGTAAAATATACATAACATGAAATCTATCATTCTGTCCATCTTAGGGTGTATGGTTCAGTTGCGTTAAGTACATTTACAATGTTGTGCAACCATCAACATCATCCAAGTTTTTATGTTTTTTAAACAAACTAAAATTTCACTGATCTTTATTCAATTCTGAAATCTTGAGAGATTTGTCAGGAATGCCCTGGCAGGCCAGTGGTTAAGACTTCGTGCTTTCACTGCTGGGGCCCGGGTTCAACCCCTGGTTGGGAAACTAATATACCAAAAGCCGCACAGGACAGCGAAAACAAAACAAAACAAAACTTGAGAGATCAGTAAAGATTACATATAAACCTCAATCTTATACCCAGCAGTAAATAATAATCCTCAGGAAAATGAGCTCAGCAGAGAGAATCTCATTTAGAAACCACTTCTGCCAACAGGGGATAGGATGGTGAACATCTCAGTTCAGCTCAAGATGAGGGGCAGAAAAAGCCCACGTGGGAGGCGAGAACTCGAAGAGCTGAGGGCATCTGCTGAGAACCCAAAGCAGCAGAACCAGGTCTGTTCTCCACTCACCAGTTATGTACAGGACACATCCTAAGTGCTGTGTGCTAAGATGGACAAGTGCATATACCGCCTGGCGGGAGAGCAATTAAACAAGCTATTGCAATGGAGTGGAAGTTTACCTGTGAGTACACGGGAGAAGCACACCTCCCAGACTTACGGTCTCGGAGAACACCTTTCATACAAAGTGACATCTAAGGCGGCAAGGGATAAGAGGAAAATGTGCTGAGGCAGAAGGGTTAAAAACCCAGAGTAATAAAAGATTACTACAAAACAAAAGACAGCAGCGACCTTTAGGGGCAATAGCGAGGGAGAAGAGGAGAGTCGGCATTCAAGTGGGGGCTCCACAGGTGTTTTATTACTGCTTAAACTCCATATATATGTGCGTGCGCTTTATATATTCTTACGTGAGACACCTTTCACTGTTTAATTAAAAAAAAAGTTCAGAGGACTTTCCTGGCGGTCCATCAGCTAAGACTCCGCTCCACCCTAAATAAGACCCAGTTCAACCAAGTAAATAAATAAACAAACAGAAGTCCAGGCAACATCAAGAAGCGCAAGAAGAAAGAGGGCAAGGGAAGCAGCAGACAGTAAGACAGGAGCGAGGGACCTAGGAACACGGTGAGTACTTGTCACTTTATCCTAAATGACAAGGACAAACAATAGGGAGACACTGAAGGGTGTAAGCAGGAGAGAACCGAGAAATCAACCACCTGCAGGCGTCTCAGCAGGCAGGCAGCACAGCACCTCCGGCTCCCTAAGACCTCCCCGCACAAACCTACTTCTGCACACCACGTTACTAGTGGCATCTCAGCGTCTGGCATAGAGCAGGTACTTAGGTAAAACAAGTGCTTGCTGGCTGCCTGAACGACATACAGAGGTTTACTTGAAAGAGCATGTAAAGAAAACATGGATGGGAAAGACATATACCAAGTTCAGTAGCTATTACTTTGGGAAAGGAGGCAATACAGGCAAAATGGTGGCTTTAATTTTATCTACAGTTTTTAACATATGATGAAAGAAAAACCTGAACCAAATATGACTAAATGAAAGTATCTCCCCAAATCGAATGCATGGATGTTGACCGTATGATACTCTATACCTGTCCATATATTTGAACTTTGGCAAAATAAACAAATAAACACATGTTTCAGTGTACCTAGTGCCTTGCACATAATAAGCTACTAAATAAATGGTAGCCAATGATGACTGCACAGCTCAACTGTGAAAAGTGGTCACAAGCACACTATTAATACTACCTCAAGAAATGAACTATTAATTGACTAGAAAGCTGGTTACCTTATGGACAGATAATGTATGCATTCTGTATCGTGATTCACAACTTGGGTAAACATCTAATATAAAAGATACACATAATTCTGTCCTTAAATATAAAACTTCTTGGGACTGCTCTGGCGGTCCAGTGGATAATAAGACTCTGCTTCCACTGCCAGTGGTGCAGGTTCAATTCCTGCTTGGGGAACTCAAGACTCCGCAGGCTGAGCGGCCAAATAATTAAAAAAAAAAAAAAACCTAGCGAACTGTTGAAAATTGTCTTGTTAGAAACTCCAGTACTTTGGCCACCTCATGCGAAGAGTTGACTCATTGCTGGGAGGAATTGGGGGCAGGAGGAGAAGGGGACGACAGAGGATGAGATGGCTGGATGGCATCACTGACTCAATGGACGTGAGTCTGAGTGAACTCCCGGAGTTGGTGATGGACAGGGAGGCCTGGCGTGCTGCGATTCATGGGGTCGCAGAGAGTCGGACATGACTGAGTGACTGAACTGAACTGAAAATATGGCTTATGCCATATTATCAAGTGAATACGTCATTAAACATGTAGAATGCAGCTTATACTTTCTTCCTTAATCAGAATATTAAACCGATTTACACTTAAAACATCGCTCTGGTTGCAATGTAGAAAATCAGAAAGAAGGGAGCACAAAATCCTGAAAACCTGCACAGTGTAGAAAAGACTGCAGAGAAGAACTCAGAAGGAAACAGCGGTGTGGATGTCACTACTCACGTCCTCCAGAAGGTCCTCAGGCAGACTAACCCTGGTGCCCCCCAGGAGGCAGTCCTCCATGATCCGCGAGCCTTGGCCATCCCCACACGGGCCCAGTTCCAAGGGATCCGTCAGCATGTGGTCCAAGGAATCCATTGTTTACGTTCCACAGGTTAAGCTAGACAAATCTGTGCAGTCAGACCATGAGACACAAAGGCAGAAATCCCAGGGATCTGTTGACACAAATATTCCTTCACAAAATATCCAACCCAGAAAATATTCAATCTCTAATTTCTTCTTTTACCTTATCCTTAAACCCTTTTTACCTTATCCTTAAACCCTAACCTCTGCTAAACAGCTCTTCTCCCTCCCTCTCACCATATCCTCATCAGAATTTCACATCTTATCCAGTAGGTCTCCCCCAATACTCAGAACAGTTCTGCAGCAACTCCCCAGTCAACAGAATTTCTTATACCTTCATTTTACACACAAGCAAAATGAGACTTACAGATTAACCGGTAACTAGATCGAGTCCACCATTTAGGCTTCCCTGAGAGACTAACACTTTCACTACTTTGGGGGCCTCCTTGGTGGCTCAGATGGTAAAGAATTTGCCTGCAATGCAAGACTGACCTAGGTTTTGATACCCAGGTCAGGAAGATCCCCTGGAAAAGAGAATGGCTACCTACTCCAGTCTCTTGCTTACAGAATTCCACGGACGGAAGAGCCTGGTAGGTTACAGTACACGGGGTCACAGAGAGTCAGACATGACTTAGCGACCAACACCTGAAATCTCTCAACACTAAAATAGTTTACTTAATATTGTTTTTTAAGCAACTCTTTGTTGTTCCTTCACAAAAGAATTGACTGAAAATCCAGAGACTAGTGAAGTTCAGAAAGTAACACTAAGTTACTTAATGAGGGCCTATTAAGTGCCAGGCCTTTCATGTACCTGATTTAATTCTTATAAGTGTGCAAGATAGGGTTATTGTATCTGCACTACAGATACTAAAACCGAGGATCAGAATAGATAAGCAACTTGCCCAATCCCAGAGATAGGACTGAAATTCAGGTGTGCATGACAGCAAATCCATGTTCTTAACACTAAAAGACAGTGGCCAATGCACTTCAGTTGGTCCAGCTGATATGTATAACCATGTAAATATAATGCTATTTTTCTCCTTCCTGTAATAAGTGAACACTGTTGGCTACCTTTAGAAACATACATACGAAAATTTTTTCAGAGAGCATCTCATAAGGCTGAGGCCATAGTTATTAACAACTGGTCCAAGGGGAGGCTGAACTCAGCCACTCTACAAACATTTGCTAAATCCCTTCTCCAACTCTGATTCCTACCAAATGGAAAGGAATAAAAACAGATTTAATAAACACCAAACTCCTAGTCTCATCTCAGCGACTCTGAGCACATCTTACCTAACCAGCTATCAATTTCCTTACTTAAGATGAAGAGGAGCAGGACCTGGTCCTCTGGTCCTCTCTACAGTTATTTCCAATCCTGGAAGCCTGCAGTGAATCATTTCCAGATGGATGCATTTATATAACTTAATGCAGTCATGTAATGACTTCTCATTCTGAAAAACTCTCAAAAGATAAAGAGCAGGCCTGGAATATTACTGTTAAAACAAGCACCTTTCCGCTAATCATTTCAAGTAATCTGGAAGAGATGTCAGATGTACATAATGATACAGTGGAAAGACTCTTGTGCAAAGCAGCTGCGTGGTCCCCTATGGGACTATGTCCTATCATCCTTCACTACACGATGAAGGACGGCATCTTGAACACTTCTGATGCCTAAACTACCGACACCGGTGAGAAAGCACATGGCATTTGCCTTTAACAAAACTTTAGAAACAAAACAAACAAAAAAAAAGTAGATGCAACCTGATGCTCAGAATAAAGCCCTCTTACCAGAACTGGCACCGAAGACGGTAACAGCTGCAGAGTTTTACCTGACTCTTAGGAGAACCACCTGTTTCTCAAACTGCTCACCAGTTTCTTCAATTACACTGAACGGATCGCTAAATGTAATCTATCCGAGTGGCAACCTTTGCCCTGCAACTCTTCTTTAGAGAATCTCAAAACACAAAAAAGCAGGGAGCTGCCAAAGGGTCAGGACCCCGGAAGCCAAGGGGTTTTTTTAGGGTTTTTAACTCTTGCGGCGTCCTGCACTGCTTGACCAACCAGGAAGGCCTTTCTCCCCAAGGCCCTTCCTCTGCACCTGGGAGAACATTCCTTCCCGGCCCCTCCCCAACACAGAAGTTAAACCCCAGGCTCTGGCCGCGGCAGCCGCCCGCTTCAAACTGCAAACCCCTCCAGAGCCCCCAGGCCCGGGTCCCGCGCCACCTCCGCGCCCATGGCCCCTCCCCCACACCGCGCTAACCCTAACCCCCACCCACCCAGGCCGCCCAGCTCCCACCGCGCCCGCTCCCCTGCCTCGAGCCCGAGGGAGCAGCGACCCTCGGACACCCGACCGCTTGTTTCCTTCCCTTCTCCCCACACAACACTTTAACGCTTTCGCCACCCCGGCCCTCCCTCACCTGCGCCGCGGGAGCGGGTCTCGTAACCCGCCGCACGTCTCAGCCCGCGGGCTCCCGGACCGGACGCGCTCGCTCCCGCAAGGCGTCTCGGTGCGCGCACGCTCCGGGGTCGGGCGGCGGAAGGGGCGGGTCTGCGCGGGGCGGGGCCGGAGGTGCCGGGGCGGGGCTCGGAAGGCAAACAGCCTGTAGTGCCGAGAGCCCTCAGGGCTGGACCTTAGAGGGCTGCTGTCTGGCTCGTTGATCGCACTAGACTTACAAGTGTCCGGAGGGCGAACCGGGTGTGGCCAGTCTTTACCTGGCGCGAGCTGAAGCTCCGGAGCACGAGTGAGGGAATGCAGTTTTATTAGCTAACGTTTGCAGAGCGCAATATCCTCCTCCTGGCACCTGAGCACTTTCCATCCAAGAATCTTTGTACCAGCCACGTGGTGCGCTGTTAGCTCCTATTTTGTGATTTCTCAAGTTTCATCGAGAATGCTGATCAGAGCCTGTGCCGCTCCAACTAACCCCGGCGTGGCCCCAGTTCTCTCTCCCATCCCTGGATCCTCGACGTCCGGAAAGAAAGTACACACACATTTAAAATACATTTTAAATCAAACTGGATAGCCTTCTCTCTATTACTATACTTTCTCTCAACTATTCTCGATAGTTAAGAACCTAGGCCCCTTTCTTCTAACTCACTAGGTTTTATTTTGAACGGCTTCGAACTTTTTACTACACAGCTACTTCCAATCAGTTGTTCAGGGACCATCCTCTGTTATCTGCATAGAAATATGTCAGACAAGCTGGCAGGCCAAACTAGTGTTCCTCCCTGCTTGGAAAATACTGGTTTCCAAACAAAGCCAGTCTCTGTTCCCTTGTTGACTGCACGCCTGCCTCTTCAGTTCAGTTCAGTTCAGTTGCTCAGTCGTGTCCGACTCTGCAACCTCCTGAATTGCAGCATGCCAGGCCTCCCTGTCCATCACCAACTCCCCGAGTTCACTCAGACTCACGTCCATCGAGTCAGTGATGCCATCCAGCCATCTCATCCTCTGTCGTCCCCTTCTCCTCCTGCCCCCAATCCCTCCCAGCATCAGGGTCTTTTCCAATGAGTCAACTCTTCGCATGAGGTGGCCAAAGTACTGGAGTTTTAGCTTCAGCATCATTCCTTCCAAAGAAATCCCAGGGCTGATCTCCTTCAGAATGGACTAGTTGGATCTCCTTCCAGTCCAAGGGACTCTCAAGAGTCTTCTCCAACACCACAGTTCAAAAGCATCAATTCTTCGGTCCTCAGCCTTCTTCACAGTCCAACTCTCACATCCATACATGACCACAGGAAAAACCATAGCCTTGACTAGACGGACCTTAGTCGGCACAGTAGTGTCTCTGCTTTTGAATATGCTATCTAGGTTGGTCATAACTTTTCTTCCAAGGAGTAGGCGTCTTTTAATTTCATGGCTGCAGTCACCATCTGCAGTGATTTTGGAGCCCCCAAAAATAAAGTCTGACACTGTTTCCACTGTTTCCCCATCTATTTCCCATGAAGTGATGAGACCAGATGCCATGATCTTTATTTTCTGAATGTTGAGCTTTAAGCCAACTTTTTCACTCTCCTCTTTCACTTTCATCAAGAGGCTCTTTAGTTCCTTTTCACTTTCTGCCATAAGGGTGGTGTCATCTGCATATCTGAGGTTATTGATATTTCTCCCAGCAATCTTGATTCCAGCTCGTGCTTCTTCCAGCCCAGCATTTCTCATGATGTACTCTGCCCCTTAGATTGCTGGGAGGGGTCTGGAATTACACACCACCAAGTAAAAGGGCAGGGGAACAACGTTCCATATTGTCATCCATAAATTCCCAGACATTGTGTCTCTGACCACACCAGGGTAAACTAAAGAGTCAAAACAATGTAAGCTGTACTATTAAAAAAAAAAAAGTAACTATCAGAAGCTCTTGTATTTTGTACACATACAAACAAGAAGGATGTTTATTAAAAAAAATATTTATTAATTTTTACACCTGCTGAGTAGCACAAGACTATTAACACTATAACTCACTGAATGTACATAAATGTTCACATTTAAATAACAGGGTAGGGTCAACATTTCCAACCTGTGGGTCAGCTTCAGCATCTCATGAAGTGCTTTTTAGCCCTACATGTCTTAAGAGTTTTTTGAAAGTATAATTCCAAATCAGAAAACAATTCAAGAAGACCAAAACAATAGATTTTTCCAGAAGAACAGAAAGTTTACATGATGAAATATCTGTTTATGTGGGCACAAACCAAACAGTAAAAATGTAAAATCTGTATGTAACCTACTCCAAAATTTCCACACTGCACTGAAGGCTACAGTGCCAGTGTGTCCTAGGAGAGACCACAGTATAAACAGTGGCAACAAAATTTTTTTTTCAAATTGAGTCTTAGATGGCTTACCATCTGCCATCTCTTCAAATCCAAGTCCTTTTCAAAATCCATTACCTTAAAATAAATGTGAATACCTGATCTTAAAGCAAAGTTGTTTGGCTCAACTGCCACACCTGCATCTCTGGTTGATAATATACAAATTATCAATAGTTCTAGAGTCCTTACTTTCTCCACATAAGGACAAAAAAAAAAGAGGAAAAAAACTTCGATGGGAAAGAAACAGAAGTCCTTCCACAATATTTTTTCTCTTCTGTGTATTTTAAAACTTGAAATAGCTGGCATAAAATGAACATTCCATTCAATGATCGTTTTCCATCTTAGTCAATAAGTTATACCTGAGGGGAGGGAGGTACATTGCTGGTTCAAATAAAAAAGGAACCCAACAGGGCCAAAAAACTAAACTGGACCTTTGGGAAAGCCCGATACTCTTTACCTCGCAAATCTTTTGAGGCTGGACACTAGGGCATTTGTAATCATCACAGTGGAGGACTGTGGGGCTCAGGATCTCTACATTGTGACACACAGTCTGTATTTCCTGTTGAAAACATCAGCATTACCTCTTTGTTACCAAAGAAACAGAGTCCGTTTTCATTTTCCACACGACTACCTAAGAACTCTCAGGTTCTCTTAGCGCCTAAATTTTCAGGGCTAACTACATGAATGAGGTCTCAGGAATAAAGTGCAAAATCTACATATTAGTAAAGTTACTTCAATAGAATGGTTTACTTTTCAGAAAGGTATCTTTACCATAAAGAAGCTACTATACTTCTTAATTTGTAGAGCCAGTTTTTACCCAGAAATGTAAATAAAATAAATTAGTTATTTGAAACTGAAGGTCAGTCTTCCTGTTCTGGAATGATAAATTCTACCATTTCCATAATTATTCTAAAAATGTATGTCACAAAAAGTTGTTAAAATACATACTGGTTTCTGCAATGTTTTCTGTGCACAACCGGAATGTACAGTAAAAAGAAGGGAAATACCTTCCCCCACTGAATTCATAGCTACTAAGACTCCCAAACAGGAACAATGATAAGAAAAACTATCACTGAGGCAGAATTTTCTCCCTCTCCCAACTAACAATGTAATATGAAGATTGGGTTTCTTCTAGATCCCTTATAATTGCCCTAACAGACATTATAAATGGTCCCACCTTTAAAAATTTTTCCCCAAGGTGTGAAGTTAGTTATCTTACCAAAAGGCCCAGATGAACTGCAATATATTTAAAGTGTTAGGAAATAAGGAGGACCACCTTTCCATCCAACCTGAAAGAATGTTCATTTTAAGACAGTATTGGAAGGACTAAAATACACTGCACGCTGTGAGGGAGGGTTGCAGGTACGCCTGGGAAGAGCAAGGGCTCGCCTGTTTATCAATGAGTGGTAAACGGATCCTGAAAGGCAGGATGAGGTCTCAGTGCTTCTCACTCTCTGTATAGTTGCTTTAGCCATTTTCCTTGATACTGTCATCTCCAGTATCTCCTTCATACAAGTTCAACCAGAGAATAGGAGGCCAAGCTTTAAGGTGGGAGTTTAAATTCTGCTCACATCAAGCAACCTTTCCTTGTACAGGGAGTCCACAGTTGCGGAGTAATAAAGTAAGATCTGTCAGAACACGAGGTTCTGACCTAATCTGCTAAGGACCAGGGTCTGTGCAAAGCACTACCAAGAGCCCAAAAGCGCTTTTCCCCAAAATGGCAAGTTTTTTAAAAATCAGTAGTAAGAAAAATTTAGATGACAGTTTTTCCTTCAGATAATCATAAGGTTTCATCATTGTAATTTTCATATTCAGTGGGCTCCCTTTGTTAAATTATTGAAAATGCAAACTCACAAGAAGAAGCAGTTCTGACCTAATATGCGCCTACAAAATGCCCCTTTGCCTTTGGTGCTGTGGCTTGGGATTAAGAAGCCCAGTGGCCGTGGACTTGGTACATCCTTTCTCCACCTTTGGTACAATACAATACATCACTTAATATTTCCACAAAGGAAAAGTAAGGCTTATCCATGTGTTAAAAAACCAGTTCAAGAGCAAGGCAAAGTTTTTCCATCTTGAAATCTGAATGACCTCCATCCCATGGCGGGAACTCCTAGGGTTTGAAGAGTCCACTTGGTAAAGATGATCTTGATAAAATAAGCCCTGGTGAGGATTGAAACTGTGATTTCCAAACTCTTGAGTGAATGATAAATCTTAAAAAGGAGTTGTAAGTGCCAGAAGCTTCCAGACATATGAATAAGAAAAGACATGATGTGACTGCTTGATTCTGGCTTGAGGGTAGGAGTTAGGGTTTAGTGATGTGCACTTCGCTGTTCCCATTCCCGTTGGTGGTGGTTGTGATGATGTACTGGGTGGGCTGTTGGCTGGTGGTCTGGGGGTCCAAGTCACTGTGTGCAGCTGGCTGAACCTGGACTCCTCCAGAGAGAGCAGATGCTTGCTTTTCCTCCAATTCTGATTGACTTTCTGATAACACATAATGACCCTAGAGCAGGAAGAAAAGGATCTTTAGAAATCTGAGGCCAGATGTCGGAGTGAGAGCCACGGTGGGGGGCGGAGGAGAGAAGGAATATGCAAAGAAATGTTATAAGGGGAACCCAAATAGGCATCTATGGGGGGAGATGGCTTACCTAAGTCCTTTCGGGGGATGATTCAGCCACAGAAGTAGACTACAAAGATGACTTAAAGGAGGACCTTAGTTGTCCTACCAATTGAGAGTGAGAAACATCAGGTACAGAAATTTGCACCATGATCGTAACCTACCTGGCAAAGGAAATGTGCTATATATTGTCCCTAAGAATTTAGAAATTCATAAAATAAGGTGACCGTATCAATTAATGTCTAAAGGTGAATACAAAATGGATCAAAGAAGAGATAGTTAAATTATCCTTAAAGAGGCAGAATGACCCCCACCCCACGTCAAGATCAATGGTTCCCAGAGTTCAGAATTTGAAAGACCCAGCAAAATTAAAGTAAGAATTAATGTTCCCAAATTTTAATTTGCCAAGTGAAATCATTTTTTAAATGCTGCTGTCAAATGAGAGACATTTTACAGCAGAACAGGAAGAACACAGTCTTAGAATACTAAGTCCTTGGCATTGAATAAAATTTGACTTTATGAAGACATACACTGTCTTAATTTTTCCTCATTTTTCCCTCTGATGATGAAAAACATCTCCATGTCAGCTACCTTAACATTTTTAAAGAAAACATGTGTCTGTCAGAAGGAAGATTGGTCAACTATATAGACTGAAAGAGAAAAAAGGCACAGAGGAAAACTGATAGCAGCCTTTCCAAGGACTGTCCGGAGAGAAAGCCACAGCCAAATATGAATTTGATTTATCTGGAACATATGTTCTGAATCCATGCTCATCACAGCAACTCTCTGATCAGCATTTAGTTTCCCGAATGGGTCTTTCTCTAGCTGGAGGGGGCTGGTTCTCAACCAAGGGTCCATGGACACCTAAGTGGTTCATAGGTGGGCTGTAGATAATCTATGACCAAAACTGTACATTAAACTTGTTTGTGTGTATACTGTTGTTGTTTAGTCGCTCAGTCGTGTCTGACTCTCTTGCGACCCCATGGACTGTAGCCCACCAGGCTCCTCTGTCCATGGGATTTCCCAGGCAAGGATACTGGAGTGTGTTGCCATTTCCTTCTCCAGGGGATCTTCCTGACCCAGGGATTGAACTCGAGTCTTCTGCACTGGCAGGCGGATTCTTTACCACTGAGCCACCAGGGAAGCCCCGTGTATACTGTGGCAGGGCCTAAAAAGAGTCAGTAAGTCCTTGTGGGACTCACAAAAAAGAGCAAAAATTTCACTCATCATGCCAAGGAGACCATTCCATTTTACATTAGTTACTGTTTCCATGACAAAAGTGTTACTCCAGAGTTATACAACTCTCCTCAGTCTAGTTAATATGAATTCATGTGCTGAGAAATGGGTGAGCTCTTGGTGTGATTTGGGAAAAAAAAAAAAAAAAAAAGCCAGGTTTCTGAGGCCACTAAACTACCCTGTTACACACTGAGGACTCTTGGGCAGTAATCAGTCTTCCCCTGGGCACATCTCAATATCCCAGGCTAGTTAAGAATATCTTTCTTAATTTAAATTTACACATGCTGTCTTCCAGAGGCAGGCCAGAAGAACCCAGTGAGGATAAAAACAAAGGTAGCAGGTGCAATACAACAAAATAATTTATGGCAGGGAATTCCCTGGCAGTCCAGTCAGTATGACTCTGTTCTCATAACAGAGGGTATGGATTCCTGGTCAGGGAAGAATTTCATAACACATTCATTATATTATTCTCTCCCTACTTGAGGATCAACAATCATGAAGACTCATATACTTTCTAAGAAACACATGAAAAGATGATCATTTATCTACATATATCTATATGTATGGGCTTCCCTAGTGGCTCAGTGGTAAAAGAATCTGCCTGCCAATGCAGGAGATGCAGGTTCCATCCCTGGATCAGGAGGATCCCCTGGAGAAGGAAACGGCAACCACTCCAGTATGCTTGCCTGGAGAATCCCATGGACAGAGGAGCCAAGCAGGCTACAATCCACAGGGTCACAAAAGAGTCACACATGACTTAGTGACTCAACAACAACACAAGAAATACATATATGGATCCAGAAGGTTCACTGTAGTTATTAATTGAATAGATCTTTCTCGAGTATTTGCTATAGCCCAGCCTCCTGTGCAAGACATTAAGGATAATAAAGACTAGGACCCAGCTTTTGAGGAATTCATTGCCTACTAGGAAAAGATGGTGAACCAATAATTAAAATAAGCTGTGCTATTTTACCACAGATACTATGGGAAAACAGAAGACATACTTCTAACTCAGATAGGAAGAGTCTGGAAGAAGAGTTTGGGAGGAGGGCGGGGTTGGTGCAGCATGGGAAACAGAAAAACCCTCCAAGCAGCACAGCTTACCGGAGTGACCGCCTTCACTTGGCCAGTGGTGACCGGAGTTGCCACACCACTGTCTGTAATCACAAACTGACCTGGGGGAAGTGTCATCATTTGAATCTCTGATGCTGAAAAACAGGAAAGAACCACAGTTCGGTGGTCTCAGATTTCAATACAAGTGGTAAAAACAAATATCTCACCAGTGACCACTTTCCCTCCTGAGTCATTTTCCACGGGTTTGCTTGCTCTCAGAGTCTTGTGTTGATGTGATTAGATAATACAAGGAGACAATCCATTAATTTTGAAAACTGGTAAATTAAGGAGATGAGCCAAATATCTAAAGCATCTATCCTGCCATTCCTGTGCAAATTATACCCCACAATAACCTGACAGTTAATATAAAATTGTTTTCATTATGGAAGTTTCCTAGCAGTAAGTGTATAAAGGATGATAGAATCAATGGACTTCCCTAGTGGTCCAGTGGGTAAGACTCTGCTCTCCCAATTCAGGGGGCCCGGGTTCAATCCCTGGTCAGGGAACAAGGTCCCATGTGACGCAATTAAAAGATCCCGTGTGCTCCAGCTAAGACCTGATGCAGCCAAGTACATAAATGTTTATTAAAAAAGAAGAAGAGTGGGATAGCATCAGAACAGCACATCTCTGCAGTGCCTAATGAAATGGCGGGGTAAAGGAAACAGACAAGCGTCACATGCCTCCTGATGGAGGTATATATCAACAGCTATGGCGTGTTTGGGGGGAAAAAAACCAGAACCTGATCTGATCAAGCCTCTAGATATAACTGCCCATCTATAGGAAATAAAAGAGACAGAGGGAAGCATCTTAAATGACAATACAGAGATGTCAACAGCAAAATCCAGAAGGGAACACAAGTGACCCAGTTTCTTCAACATGTTAACTGCAACTTAGGAGAAAGAAAAAGAACACATATACTAAATGAAACTGAACAGACATGATCGATGGCAATGTATGGCCCTTATTTGGAACCCAATTTGAAAAACCAACTGTTAAAACATTTATGAGACAGTCACAGAAATATGAACCCCGGATATTTGACGGTATTAAACAATTACTGTAATTTATTTTTAGGTGTGATAATGACACTGGAGTTGTGTTTTTTTGTTTTCACTGCCTTGATTTTAGAGATAGATAATAACATTTATGGATGAAATGATATGGGTGATATTATATAGTTGGAGGACTGGGAGAGAATGACAGTGGGTACATATCAAACAAGGATGCCCATGAGCTGGTAAGTGCTGAAGCTAGATAGCTGGTACAGGGGAGTTCATTACTGTTCTCTGTGTGTGTGTGTGTGTTTCTGTGTTTATATATATGGTTTTGGGGGGTTTTTCCCCCCGCATTGTGCACCTTGTGTGATCTTAGTTCCTCAACCAGGGGTCGAGCCCACACCCTTCACGGTGAAAGCGCCAAGTCCGAACCACTGGACTGCCAGGGAATTTCCTATTTTTGTATATTTTAAACTTTTTTTTTTCCAAATAAGAAATTTCAGATCGTTTCACCAGGCTAGAATGCTAGTTCTTACTATGACCACCATGACTGTCGACATCATTCCACATTCTTCTCACCGGAATGAAACTGAGTGTAAATGTCAGTCTATTTACCAGGATTACTGGGATTCATCATGAGGAGGAGTCCTTCCCTGACACACACTAGGGCAGATTGTAAAGATAACTAAACAGTAGCATTTGAGCCTGTCTCCACACCAAATCTACGTAACACAGCCTAAGATCAATCACAGCAAGATGGACCCCAAAACAAAGTCAGTAGTAAGACAGAGACCAACAGAGCCCCTGCTCTCCTAGCTCCTGCTATGGAGCTCTTAACAGTTACTATTCCTGTTCCTTCCATTCCTCAGTGATAACGGCCTCATGCTTTTCAGCTGACACCCAAAGCTCTGTCCCCACCAAGATTTCTACTTGTTCTGACCTTTGGCAGCCAGTCCAACTGCTTCTGGTAACACTAACCTCAGGGTTTTGAAATCAGCTACTCATATATCTGTCTCCACCTGATGCGAAGAGCCGACTCACTGGAAAAGACCCTGATGCTGGGAAAGATTGAGGGTAGGAAGAGAAGGGGACGACAGAGGATGAGATGGTTGAATGGCATCACCGACTCAATGGACATGAGTTTGAGCAAATTCCGGGAGTTGGTGATGGACAGGGAGGCCTGATATGCTGCAGTCCACGGGGTTGCAAAGAGTCGGACACGAATGAGTGACTGAATAACAATGAGATAACAGTGGGAGAAGGCGATGGCACCCCACTCCAGTACTCTTGCCTGGAGAATCCCATGGACTGAGGAGCCTGGTGGGCTGCAGTCCATGGGGCCGCGAAGAGTCAGACACTACTGAGCAACTTCCCTTTCACTTTTCACTTTCATGCATTGGAGAAGGAAATGGCAACCCACTCCAGTGTTCTTGCCTGGGGAATCCCAGGGACGGAGGAGCCTGGTGGGCTGCCGTCTATGGGGTCGCACAGAGTCAGACATGACTGAAGTGACTTAGCAGTAGCAGCAACAGTTTCTTTGAGCCCAAGACTATCTGGTGAGGATGAGCAGCACAGTGTGCTGGTTTAGAGTGTAAACTTGCACCCAAGCTGCCTGGGTTCTAGTCCTCTGTTTAGTAGCTATGCTCCTTGGATGAGTTACTCTGTGTCCAAACTGCCTTATCTATAAAATGCAAGTACTGATACCTTATCTAGGAGGCTGCTGTGGATATTAGATGTGATATAGATTCAGTTTAGAATCCTTCCTGGCACACAGTAAGAGCTTAATGAAACTTGGTTAGCATGATTATTGTGTGGTGTTACTTTGAAAGTCAGTATTCATTTTTTGTACACACAGGGCCTCGCACAGTGATTGATATATACACCTTCAATAAACATGGCTAGAAGAGATGAATCATGACCTCAAATCCTAAATGCAGCTACTGTACTACTTAAACCACCTGCCTACACTTGCTGCAGCAATATTCCTGACTTCTCAGAAAAATGTCATTTTGGGGTGGCCCTGACATCAGACGCTGCGTGAATCGTGAAACTCATCGGAGTACAAGCTCCACAGAGTGTAGAAAATGGCTAATGAACCTTTAATCCAGAAAATCGATGATAAAGCCGATGAAATTCCTCCCTGTAGCTGCAGGTTCCCCACCTGCACCCTGGAGCCCCAGCCTTACTTACAGTAGCCACGGAAGGAATTCCAGGTGTTGGGGAGGTACGTGTGCTGGACCGTGGAGCCCTGGGGAGGCTGCTGGAGGGCCTGGCCCTGTGAGGAGCTACCTGCGACGTGCGAGGGGCTGAGCCCCTGCTGAGACTGCTGTGGGGAGGGACTCAGCGGCTGCCCAGCCACCTGGAGAGAAAGAGAGTGGGATGCGTGAACTGTCAACTCGTTGCTGAAGAAAATAAATCATGCTCGCAGGAATTGTAACGCTGAACGCAGAACTGTTAAAATAGTAAATTTTATTCTTGACTGCACCATATTGCATGCGGAATCTTAGTTCCCCGACCTGGGATTGAACTCATGCCTCCTGCAGTGGAAGCGTGGAGCCTTAACCACTTGACCGCCAGGGAAGTCCCTAAAATTAGACCTATTTTAAATAAGAACAGAATTAATGAAAAGCAATCATAACTATGAAATCCTAATTACCTTCAAAAGGATGATTATCTACAAGGGCATCCAAAGACTTAATTGTTAGAAAAGTAGATGAATGGAAGTATAATTATCTTCAATGCATAGGTTTTAAAAAAAAAACCTAAGAAGCTCAATGACTTTCCTGTGTCACAAAGCTAACCTGGAACACAAACTGAAGTTGATCCCAGAAGTTGGAATCTCCACTTCCGTGCACTAGATACCCCCCAGTTAGTGGAGATAGACACAGGGACCCATTCTGTCTACAGGATAAACCCCCCACCCCCCACTACCACTGTCTGCCACTCAAGTCGTCCACACTTCAGTTCCAAACCACCCTCCTGGCCTTGTTTCCAAGCACGATTTCCTGTCACTAAGATACCACATCACAATTTATAGACACACCACAATTTCTCATGTCTGTGTCTGTCTCACTCATTCCCCCCGTATCTTTCTCACAATGAGAGCATATTCAGATCATACAACCTCCCCCAGTTACCATGTCAAAATCATACCCTCCTCCAAGACCTAACCACTTCTACATGATTTTCCTTGATTCCCTGCCAAGTACCATCTTTCCCTCCACTGAGTTCCCCTAACCTAATGCCATGTCTACGTCGTCATCAGACGTGGGCAAGAGGCACCCTGTAGGGATGCTGGCTGGCCCTTCTCACGTGAGGCCTCCTGGACTTTGGAAATGGCCCTGTACCTGCTTCCAGGACCCACACATGTCTCTCCTCTGAGCATGGCCTCCCGTAGGGGTCCTATCTCCCACCCAGGGCTCCTCTAACTGTATTCAGGCACCTGAAACCAATGAGATGGCCTGGATTGCCAACTGCAGGGGTGTGGATGGAGCTGAGACACATGGGCTGAGGTGTCCACACAGTACAGAGGCCCCATGAGTGCAAGAAGGAGCTTGGGTGAGGAGAAGGGGGCAGCAGGCAGCCTCTGCTTCCCACAGGAAGATAGAACAGCCACCTCATCCCGACAAGGGACTCTGAGGAGCCTGTCCTGGCCCTCCAGCCTCTGGTTCCTTTGAGAAACGCAAAAGCGTGATGTTAGTGCACCTGAGAAACTCATGGCCCCTTGTGGAAAGAGGCTGCCTGTCTTGGGCTGGGACAAGTCATCAGAAACCTTACACTAAAAGGAGGGGAGGGGCAATCAGACAGCAAGCAGCAGAGGCCTCCTCCCCCCCCGAAAAATAGGAGGGCAGAGAAAGTGCATGTTTATCCTCCAGATTTACATAGCAGTTGGAGCCAGGAAAAGTGGGATACAAAAGAGGAAGCAGTTGGAGACCATAAAAAAGGGCTTCCCTGGTAGCTCAGTGGTAAAGAATGTACCTGCCAAGGCAGGAGACGTGGGTTTGACCCCTGGGCTGGGTAGATCCCCTAGAGGAGGGCACGTCAACCCACTACTGGAGAATCCCATGGACCGAGGAGCCTGATGGGCTACTGTCTATGGGGTTGCAAAGAGTCAGACACGACTTAGCAACTAAATGACAACAACAGCAATCCTTTTCCCTACTTCCTCCCACCTCCACCTGGCCACTGCCAGTGTCAGCCATGTGTTTGGCAGAAAAACATTTAATTTGTTTTGTTTTGTTTTTTTAATTTCATCTTTACTGTTTTCCAGTGCACACTATTTTAGTATAACAGCTAATTTTGCACAAGTCTGTAAATATTATCCCACTGCATTGTGGATACATTTAATTTTTAATTAGCACTATCCACCTTATTTAATATCCATGGTTACTTTGTGTATATTTTCCAATGTGACCATTATGAAAGTACCTCTGTCAGGCAGGAAGATAGAACATATTTATTTAATGGCTGGTGGGTTTGAGTGAAAGCTTTAACCACTCAGGGCGGTGACATGCAGCCTTCCTGTGTGCTCCTGTCCTGGCCCCTGTGACTGTCAGGAGAGAGTGTATGGGGATCCTTTATGGGTCAGGTACCTTCCCTTCGTGCCTGTTTGCTTGTGCACGTCTGTTACATCCCTGCCAGACTCTAAGCTCCTTGAGGGCAAGATCTAGAAAAGTTTCCTGCAAAGAGTAAGAATTCAATAAATATTTTGCAAGCGAATGTAGCTCTGCTTTTGGAGAAGCAAATGGCAACCCACTCCAGTGTTCTGCTTTCTCAACGAAGGTCTCTATCACAGAAACACAGTAATCCTTCACAATGTCACTGCTCCAAAATTATAGAAATGACCCCTCTCTTGCCGGCCATCATCCAGCCACTGAGGACAGGAGGTCTCCAGGAGATCAGAGGTCAGGCTCCATCCAGACAGGGGAGGCTGAGCACTCAATGGTGTGTCCCTAATGCAGGCATGCTCAGTCACTCAGGGGATCCTGCCAGCCCAGGAATGGAACCTGGATCTCCTGCACTGGCAAGCAGATTCTTTACCAATGAGCCACTGGAGGCAAAGATGACTCTTCAAAGGCCCCCCAAATAAAGATATCACTCCCATAGTCGAGGAGACTAGGTCTGAGATAATGTCTCTCCGCTCTTAGTACATCTCCAGAGTCCCTGAGCCCATGTTATCCTGGGACTAGTCCCTGGAGCAGGGGCCAGCGTACCTGGGATGTGGACATAGCAGGGGCAGGGGGCTCGGTGACCTGGATGTGCTGCACCTGGATGGCATGCTGTGTGTAGGTCTGAGGGTCGTGGAGCTGGGCGACATCCACCGTGGACTGCTGGGACTGGTGTGGGGAAGTGGCCTGTGGGAGGAGAAACCCAGACCTGTGCTGAGTACAGTTCAGAGAAAGCCTTCCAGAGAGAAAGTGCAGCTGAAATCATGTCCCCCAGAAGAGATGGGACTTCAGAGCCAGAGCTCAGTCCCAAGAGCTCACACTGAAGCCAAGCTGGCAAACTTCAGAGGAAAAGACAGCCTTAAAAGTTATGTTTGCTAGCCTAGATATCCATCAGCAGACAAACGGATAAGGAAGTTGTGGTACATATGCACAATGGAAAACTACTCAGCTATAAAAAGGTACACTTTTGAGTCAGTTCTAATGAGGTAGGTGAAACTGGAGTCTATTATATAGAGTGAAGTAAGTCAGAAAGAGAAACACCAATACAGTATATTAACACATATATACGGAATTTAGAAAGATGCGAATAACGATCCTATATGCAAGGCAGCAAAAGAGACACAGATGTAAAGAACAGACTTTTGGACTATGTGGGAGAAGGTCAGGGTGGGGTGATTTGAGAGAATAGAATTGAACCATGTATATTACCATATGTAAAGTAGATGACCAGTGCAAGTTCGATGCGTGAAGGAGGGCTCTCAAAGCTGGGGCTCTGGGACCACCCAGAGGGATGGGGTGGGGAGAGAGGCGGGAGGGGGCTTCAGGATGGGGAGACACATGCACATCCATGGCTGATGCGTGTCAATGTGTGGCAAAAAACACCACAATGTTGTAAAGTAACTATATCCCGATTAAAATAAATTAATTTTAAAATGATGCTTACCAGCCATGAAACAGTAATGTGATTTAATACTGGAAGGGAAATGAGGGAATATAGCTGAATGAGAAGCTATGAGAATCAAAAATCCTTTCCCCTTATATTTCAGTTAAATGTAATGGCCTACCCTTTATCAGCTAAAAGAGATCAAAGTAGAGAAGTTGCTTTTGGCTTGTCACCCTTGATCACTAGAACAGTAGTTCCTAACCTTATTTGTAGCACAGACATCTGTGAACATGTGTCCAAAGCAGAGACACGTTTTTCAAAATAATGTACATATGTATCACAATTTACAGACAACTTCAGATATTCAAAGATTCTTCCAAAGCCTAAAATTAATAACACTGCTATATATTAAAAAAAAAAAAACCCTCCTATAAAAAAAGAACAGTCAATGACAACTTCCAATTTCCTGCTTTCATACTAGTTTTAAATCTTCAGAGTCCAGTTTATTTCAAAGCAAAATGTTTGTTCATGTGTGCCTTGAGTACAATTTCTCAGCATAATTAAGTGAAACAATAGTTTGGGGAAGATTTTTTCCTTTTAGCTCCTGAATCAGTAAGAATGAGCTACTAATTACCTTGCAGAAGGAACAATTATACCTTACTACTAATAAGGTACTGATACTCAAAATTCACAGTTATTCCTTATAAGCTCCCACTGATAGACATCATTCAATGCTCAGATAGGGGCTGATCAAACAGGCTCCTCAACAAGTAGTCAACCTGGATGCCCAAGGTAAGGGTTCAGAAGAGGCTCACGCTGTCCTGCAGTAGGGCAGGATAATGGTACACACTGTAGCTAGTGTGCTAGCTAGCTGCACATTTTCACTAGTGTCTAGAGAAAATCTCTAGACACTATTGACAGAAATCCCTTACACCACTGAGTCTAGAGCCATCAACAGCAGGGGCTGTACAGATGCCTTTGACTCCAAGCTGACAGGCACAGTGAAGTAGGGCCCAGCTCCAGCTCTGAGCATAGGGTGCTTTAGGGGACCCCCACTGCTCTACTGACTGACGGCAATAGGTATTCATGCAGGTGAAGAGAAAGAAGCGCAGGACAGTACCGGAGCCACCTGCACCACTTGAAGCTGTATGTGCTGAGGCTGCTGCAGGCCGGACGTAGACTGTGACACAGGGATGTACTGGATTCTCTGGTAGTCCCCTTGTGGTGTTCGGTAATCCGTCGTTAAGGTCTGGGACAGCTCTGTCATTGCCTGGGTTAGCAGGTCTGTCGTCTAGAAAAATGACGAGAAGCACATTGCTGATAACACTTCTGGGTGTAGCTATTTCAGTGCTCTGAAATCCTACAAAATTTGGTTTGTCTTGGGACTTCCCTGGTCCAGCGTTAAGACTCTGGGTTCCCCATGCAGGGGGCATGGGGTCGATCCCTGGTTGGAGATCTAAGATCCCACATATCGCACAGCTCAATCAAAAAGAAAAATTTTTCTTCAGTTTGTCTTACTGGTGGATCAGGGGACTACAGATAAGTCCTAAGCACAGATAGAAAAAAATCCAAAGTTAAGAAGATGTTGGGGGACTTCCTTGGTGATCAGGTGGCTACGGCTCAGAACTCCCAATGCAGGGGGCCTGGGTTTGATCCCTGGTCAGGGAACAACAGATTCCTCATGCTGCACCTAAGAGTCTACATGTTGCAGATAAAAGATCCTGTGTGTGTTTGGCAGAAACCAACACAACAACGTAAAGCAATTATCCTTCAATTACAAATAAATAAATTTAGAAAAAGATCCTGTGTGGCACAACTAGGATCTGGTGTAGTCAAATAGATAAATAAATATAAAAAAAAAAAGAAAAAGAAGAAGGTGCTGGAAGATGACCTCTCTATCTCGGTCTGTCTGTGTTGGGCAGGGGAGTTACCCCAGAGGTTCTGAGAGTCGGGATGAACAGGCAGCGTTGAGGATTTCCTGCTGTTCCCTTCAGCTTTGGGACGCACCGACTGGGAGACCCAAGCATAAACATCGTGCCTCGCATAGGACACTGAAGGGTGATGGGCTACATCTCCAGCCAATTAAATGCCAAGAGTCACGAGGCCTTGGCACTGGAGCTGTGACAGGCAGGAAGGATAGAAGAGGTATTTTCCGCTCACACTTACCACCACGGTCTCTCCAGTGGCACTGTCGGTGGTTAGGACAGCTGGCGTTGCACTGATCACAGCTGTGGTCAGAGGTGTGTGTATGGTGTTGGGGAGCTGGGCGTATTCTGGGTGCTTCTTTCGAATGTGTTGTACCATCTTGGTCTGAAAAATGGCAAAAACCAAGAATAATTACTAGAATTGGTTATTTTCAAGCTTTCCCAAATGCAAAGTCTCCAGTGGTTCCTAAAGACTTTCATGTTATGCTTTTTCTTTAAAAAAAAAAGTCAGAGCAACACTGCCTTGACCTGCCTTTCCTGAAGTGGGACAATGGCATGTTTGAAAGGGAAAAAAGAGGTGTGTGACTCCCCCCACCTCCTCCCCCAGCGCCCCGCCCCCGCCATGCTATCAGGTAAGGTTAGGATACCTCACAGCATGACCTCATCCCACCCATACTTGCAGCAATCGGTGATAAGCCCGCAAGCAAAAGTGACTCGCTTTTCAGAAACCATCATTAAAGTTCTTATATAGTGCTGCTGCAAGCCTGAGTTCGTAACCTACGAGCACAGAATATTCAAATCTGAGACCCTCCTCAGACCAAGGGAAAAAGAAACCATTTGAGTGCTTGGGCTCTCAGATGGTGCTAATTCTGGAGACAGTCCTTCCATATTCTCTTCCCGTTCTGTACTGTGGTCCCTGATCACAGAAAACAGCTCCTCTAGCCCCCATCACAGCACCCAGATGAGAAGCTGTCTTAAGTCATGTTTCCCTAAGCCGGGACCTTGGTTCCCGGGCACTCCGAGCCTGCCACGTACCTTGCTGCTATACTGCTTGGAGCAGTGAGGGCAGCAGACGGGTGGGGTGGCTATGGTGCCTGTGAGCTGGGTGTGGGTGCTCAGCATAGGGTCTGGCTCTCCGGGGCCCGCGGGGCGAAGTTTCCGAATGCTTGGTGGAAGCTCGGCCCCGGGATGGTTCTTCAGAATATGGGCTTTTCGCTTGCTGGCACTTTTGTAAACCTGAAAATTCAAAAGTTTTGCCATGAAAGCAGTATACAGTCCTGCTGTCTTGCTTAAAGTAAACTAACAATTTCACTGCAAGGAAATGAGAAAGAGCACTCATATAGCCCCAAATAAAATATATTAACAGACATATTGAAGGATAATGAGGATATAACATACATTAAAATAACATAAGAACATAATATGGGGCTTCCCAGGTGGCTCAGGGGTCAAAGAATCCACCTGTCAATGCAGGAGACGTGGGACCGATTCCTGGGTCAGGAAGATCCCCTGGAGGAAGAAATGGCAATGCACTCCAGTATTCTTGCCTGGAGAATCCCATGGACAGAGGAGCTGGGTGGGCTATAGTCCATGGGGTTGTAAAGAGTTGGACATGACTGAGCAACTGAGCACAGCACGCAGGGCAAGAACATAATAGATAAGTGAGGCATCTTCTTTGAAGTTATGCATCTAAGATAGAAATAGTAAAAATATCTATACCTTTATCTGAAGTTTAAGAGGTGGATATCAGAATGGGAAAGACTAGAGATCTCTTCAAGAAAATTAGAGATACCAAGGGAACATTTCATGCAAAGATGGGCTCGATAAAGGGCAGAAATGGTATGGACCTAACAGAAGCAGAAGATATTAAGAAGAGGTGGCAGGAACACACAGAAGAACAGTACAAAAAAGATCTTCACGACCTGGATAATCACGATGGTGTGATGACTCATCTACAGCCAGACATCCTGGAATGTGAAGTCAAGTGGGCCTTAGAAAGCATCACTACGAACAAAGCTAGTGGAGGTGATGGAATTCCAGTGGAGCTATTTCAAATCCTGAAAGATGATGCTGTGAAAGTGCTGCACTCATTATGCCAGCAAATTTGGAAAACTCAGCAGTGGCCACAGGATTGGAAAAGGTCAGTTTTCATTCTAACCCCAGAGAAAGGCAATGCCAAAGAATGCTCAAACTACCGCACAACTGCACTCATCTCACACGCTAGTAAAGTAATGCTCAAAATTCTCCAAGCCAGGCTTCAACAATACGTGAACCGTGAACTTCCTGATGTTCAAGCTGGTTTTAGAAAAGGCAGAGGAACCAGAGATCAAATTGCCAACATCCGCTGGATCATGGAAAAAAGCAAGAGAGTTCCAAAAAAACATCTATTTCTGCTTTATTGACTATTCCAAAGCCTTTGACTGTGTGGATCACAATAAACTGTGGAAAATTCTGAGAGACATGGGAATATCAGACCACCTGACCTGCCTCTTGAGAAATCTGTATGCAGGTCAGGAAGCAACAGTTAGAACTGGACCTGGAACAACAGACTGGTTCCAAATAGGAAAAGGAGTGCATCAAGGCTGTATATTGTCACCCAGCTTATTTAACTTATATGCAGAGTACATCATGGGAAACGCTGGACTGGAAGAAACACAAGCTGGAATCAAGATTGCCGGGAGAAATATCAATAACCTCAGATATGCAGATGACACCACTCTTAAGGCAGAAAGTGAAGAGGAACTAAAGAGCCTCTTGATGAAAGTGAAAGTGAAGAGTGAAAAAGTTGGGTTAAAGCTCAACATTCAGAAAACGAAGATCATGGCATCCAGTCCCATCACTTCATGGGAAATAGATGGGGAAATAGTGGAAACAGTGTCAGACTTTATTTTTGGGGGCTCCAAAATCACTGCAGATGGTGACTGCAGCCATGAAATTAAAAGACGCCTACTCCTTGGAAGAAAAGTTATGACCAACCTAGATAGCATATTCAAAAGCAGGGACATTACTGTGCCGACTAAGGTCCATCTAGTCAAGGCTGTGGTTTTTCCTGTGGTCATGTATGGATGTGAGAGTTGGACTGTAAAGAAGGCTGAGCGCCGAAGAATTGATGCTTTTGAACTGTGGTGTTGGAGAAGACTCTTGAGAGTCCCTTGGACTGCAAGGAGATCCAACCAGTCCATTCTGAAGGAGATCAGCCCTGGGATTTCTTTGGAAGGAATGATGCTAAAGCTGAAACTCCAGTACTTTGGCCACCTCATGCACAGAGTTGACTCATTGGAAAAGACTCTGATGCTGGGAGGGATTGGGGGCAGGAGGAGAAGGGGATGACAGAGGATGAGATGGCTGGGTGGCATTACTGACTCGATGGACGTGAGACTGAGTGAACTCCGGGAGTTGGTGATGGACAGGGAGGCCTCGCGTGCTGCGATTCATGGGGTCGCAAACAGTCGGACACGACTGAGCGACTGAACTGAACGGAACTGATATAGTCATAGAAAGAACTGCTTCTAAGGCCAGCTCACCCTTTCGACTTTCTGAGAAAGCTCTCATGTGATGTATGTAGTTGACTCATACGCCAAAGAATCTTCCAAAACAGCAAGTCTAGTAGCAATTAGAACCCACAGTGGTGAATCTGTGCTTTAAAAATGTTTCTTGCTTTTAAGTTGACACTACTTATATATAGCTTACACCTTATACAGCTGACATTGGATAAGGGAACAATGTTACAATGAAACATTAAATGGATATTCTATTCCTGTCTTCTTCCTAACTACTAAAAATCAAGAATGTACAAGTATAAGTAGAGTATTACACCACAAAACTTCTTCCCATCCTACTCAATCTTCTAGAAACCCAAAATCTACTGTAGGATGATAAGCACTCTCATTTTAGAGCTTTTGAATTTAAAACCAATTCATAAACCAAGCTCTTGACAATAAGCCTCTTCTTCTATAGCAATAATAATAATAATAATCACAGAAAGAAGAAACAACAAGAAAAACAAAGTCAACTAATTTTTAAGAAAAAAATTTTGGCTTAAAATGAGGGTGCACTTCTAGTCCTTTCTTGTCTAAATGGAAAACTGTTGAGACAGAGAACCATCTGTTAAGAGAAACTGTGAGATCCTAGTATGTATTTATGTGCGTGTGTCCTCAGTCGTTCAGTTGTGTCCAATTCTGTGCGACCCCATAAACTGTAGCCCTCCAGGCTCCTCTGTCCATGGGATTCTCCCGGCAAGAATACTGGAGTGGGTTGCCATTTCCTTCTCCAGGAATCTTCCCAGCCCAGGGATCGAACCCATGATCGATGGCAGGCGGACTCTACTGTTGAGCCACGTGGGAAGCCCAGTATGAATTTATACACGCAGACAAGCCAGCCCTGAGAGGAGCTCCCACAAAGGTCCGTCCTCCTGTGGACGGTTGCCTTTTACCTTATCACAATACTGACAGAAGTAGTCACGGTTGGGCTTTATGATGGGCAGAGTTAACTCTGGCACCTCTTCTATCTTCATGTCTGGGTGCCTCTTTGATAAGTGATTTACCTAAAAGGAAAAAAAGCAAATGAGAAAAAGAGATCCTATTACAAGCACTGAACAAACACCTCTGATATCGACTGCTGGAAGTTCAAGTTCTCTGAAGCAATGTCCCAAAACGTAAGGCATTCGGCCGGAACCAGCATGGCCCGGTCCCTCTGAGACCAAAGCATTAACAGGAGGTGACGGTAATTCAGCAAATTACTGAAGGTGAATTGGGTTGCTGGAGATTCCATTAACAGCCTTTGACTAAAAGAAAAGGAAAATTACACTAGCAGGAATTTCTTTAGTGAATTCTACTGATGGAAGCCTGTCTCTCATTACTTAAGGCCCTAACCTTACTGAGGATGTTGAATAGAATGCAAATGAAGGTTCTGCATTATAAGTAATGGTCTCTGAAAGAAAAATATCAGAAATATCATATGATATCTCTCATATGTAGAATCTATAAAGAAATGACTCAAATGAACTTATTTACAAAACAGAAACAGACTCACTGACTTAGAGAACGAATTTACAGTTGCCAGAGGGGAAGAATGGGGGGAAGGGGTAGTCAGAGAGTTTGGGATGGACGCATACACAGCACTATATTTAAAATGGATCATCAACAAGGACCTGTTGCAGAGCACAGGGAACTCGAGTCAATGTTACGTGGCAGCCTACATGGGAGGGGAGTTTGGGGGAGAATGGATCAATGTATATGTATATAGCTGAATCCCTTTGCTGTCCACCTGAAACTATCACAACATTGTTAATCAACCATACCCAAACATAAACTTGAAAAGTTAAAAAAACAATTAAATAACGGTCTCTGACTTTACTGGCAGGTCCTGGCAGAAATACATGTTGCAAAAACTGTCATCAGGGCAAAATGAATTGAGAACCAGCTCTCCTGGTGTCTCTGCCAAGCTGGTCCCCATGCTCTGCCTAGATGGAAAGTCCCGTCTACTGTTGTGTCATATCTGGGACAATCAGAGTGGGCGGCTGGGGGGGAGGACCCCACCAGAGAGGCCAGTTTAGGAACACAGAAGAGAACAGGGAGGGGTCGAGGGCCCCACCAGGAAGGCTGGTTCAGGAACACAGAAGAGAAGAGGGAAGGAAAACACACATCAAAGACCCAGCATGGCAAAGCAAAGGAAAAGTGATCACAAAGACCTCTTCCAAGAAACACCAGCAACGAACCATGGCAAAGGGGGCAAGGGAGCCTGGGAAGGAGAGGAGCCCCATGCTGGGAACCGTTTGTCTCGCCATCATGCCCAGCCAGTGAGGAAACCCGGGGACAGGTTGAGCACAGAACCCTGTTTGGGTGTGGGGCAGTGGACACTGACCAGCATGCCCCGCCTCCGGAAGCCCATCATGCAGAGACGGCACTTGAACGTGAAGCTGTCGTAGTCGGTGGACGTGATACGGGGCTTGAACGTCTTGGAGCGGCTGCTGCGGTCGGCTTTCTTGGCCTCCCTCTCAGGATTGTGCATCCTCTGCATGTGCTCCCGGAGTTTGTCTTTCCGCTGTTGGCAGAGAATTTTTGAGAAGGCAGCAGGTGGGGGTGGGGACAGAAAAAAATTAAATTGAAGAGATTAAAAGAGAAAATCTCTCTTAGCAGTAACAGGACCCACCGGGCTGCATCCAAGTTGCTAGAAGGGACAAGGACACGGCAACACTGACTGGGAATCATTCCGTTCACCAGGGAGTAAGTGCATTGCAATGAGCTGGGCTTTAAAATAACCATTCAGTTTGAAAGCTACACACTGACTTCTGAGAAGAAGGACTTGGCATTTATGTAGAAGCAATCAAAGGGCACATGGAATAAATTTGGTATTAAGAACTACAAGATAAATTGATTGTGAATGGTAGGTGATACTGGATTTACAAAGCCATGTATGTACTCAATTCCCACGCTTTTTTTTTTTTTTTAAACAATTCCCACATGTTTTCACACACATCATGGCATTCCTCTAAACCCCGAGTAAATTTAAGTGTTTTTCACCATACGGATTTAGAAATGTGTAAGCAGTTATACTACCCGCTATGGATGGGGTACACGATCACAGGTCAAGGTCACAGCTTTTAGTCTGATGATCTGATCGAGGGATATGGGTTGATATGAGTCCACAGACAGAAAATTAGGCAGAGCCCATCCTGAATAAAAACAAACTCCAAAAATGCCAGCTCCCTTATCCAGTGAGGCTCTGCTCTCAGACATGTAATTACACTGTTATTGGTCTTATAAAGACTTTGAACCTTTCCACCAGACCAGTTCTTTCCACATTTTGGCTCAAGGATGTTTCTGTAACCCCCTTCATTTTTCAGCACATTTATGTAACGAACATTTCTTGAATGCCCACCGTGCTAAGTTCAGAGGTGCATGGCCAGGCAGCCCCACCAACCTCCACATTCTACCCAGGACTCCTTTTCTAAGTCAGTTTTCCCCTCCTGAATCCATTTCTGATTCTTTTCCAGTTTCTATGACAAGATGACCTACACTCATATTCTGCAGAGTGTCTCTCAGTGACATTTTTGCAGAAACATCTGGCTTCCCAAGGAAGCTTGTTTTACCATTTTCACAATTACTTGTTTAACTCTTATCTCTGAGTCTCCTGTGGGATTATCCTTTGCTTTCTTCTAAATTCCAGGCATATTCTTATACTTCCTATCTTTTATCTTAATCCCAGAAATCATTAACATTCCCCAAAGGAGCCTAACCCTCTCAACATCCCATACACTTCCCACTTCCACTGGATGACGTCCTGATGACCTAGGGCTCAATTATCAGACTATTACACTTCACAAATGCTCAACAAAAAAATCTCTTGATTTGATGGGTAAATATATTGTCCTCTTAGGAATTCCTTGATAGCAGTTTAGTTCTATTCATTATACACTTGGATTCTTGTAGGAAATGCATTATTACCCTATTTGGAGATATGAATTAATTATTTGGGAAAATTACAGTGAGTTTCCTCTTTAATTTTAGGGCTTCCCTAGTGGCTCACTTGGTAAAGAATCTACCTGCAATGTAGGAGAACTGGGTTAGATCCCTGGGCTGGAAAGATCCCTGGAGAAGGAAATGGCAACCCACTCTGGTATTCTCGCCTGGAAAATCCCATGGATAGAGGAGCCTGCTGGGCCACAGTCCATGGGGTCACAAAGAGTCGGACATGACTGAGCAACTATCACGTTCAAATCAAACTTGAGACACAAAGTACACCTCAAGTCCGTGCTGTGAGCACAGGTGACACACCCTCAAAATGAGCAGGCGTGACAATTTCAATGGCCCGAGACCGCGCAGACTGCCCGCTGGTTCCCACCTTAAACTGCTTCCCACACGTGGAGCACAGGAAGTCCTTGCGGTCCGAGTGCCGGAGCATATGCAGACGCAGCTTGTCGGGACGGCAGAAGGCCTTGTCACACTCCGTACACTGGTAGATCTTTTCCGAGTGGAAGCTGCGCACGTGCTTCTTCACCTGGCAGAGAAGACACGGAAAGTCAGGGAAAATGACAGGAGGCAGCTCGCCAACGCTAGAGGGAGCCAAATGCATTGCCTTGGATTCTCGTCAGCCTGGCCTGGGAACCAAGCAGGTGTTACTGATAACTGGCCTCAGTAACAGCATCCTTTTCATGGTGGCCAGAAAACCTTACCGGCCTCGACCTCCCAGGACTTGAGAGGAGGAAGAAAATGCTTGCTTAGTCCAAGCCCTGATCACATGGGCCACGTTTGTCTCTCTCCCTCTTTAAAAAAAAAAAAAAAGAAGATTAAAAGTAAGAGTTCCTTTGGATTTAAATGAATCTTGGCAAAAATTAAATATAAGAAGACAGAAAATAATTCTTTCTCACTTTTTGCTGCTTCCAATATGGATACAAACAATTTAGCCCCTTGCAGTAATAGGTCCTTTTACACCCGTCTATAAAAATCAGGTTCTGAAGAATTAAAGACATGTGTGCACGTGTGTTAAGTCTCTCGGTCATGTCCGACTCTTTGGAACCCGCCAGGCTCCTCTGTCCATGGATTTTCCCTGGCAGGAATACTGGAATGGGTTGCCATTCCCTCCTCCAGGGGAGACTCTTGCATCTCCTGCATTGGCAGGTGGATTCTTTACCACTGAAGACATTAATTCAATGATACAAAACACATCACCCATTTATGAGGACAATACAACACCAGCATCCTTTCCCCTTACTTGAGACTTATTCCCTGTACTTTCAGATAACTTAAATAAAAGAATATGGCCTCTGAAGTCTCTCAGTCATAAATATACAGTGAAGAGTTACGTATGGGACCTAGGTATTGAGCTATCAAACCATTCCTGTAAGACTTGTCCTTTATTATTTTTGGAGTCTCTTTCGCCATTAAATTCTACCCTAATGCAACTTTTCATGGCTAAAAAATAAAAATTAAAAAAAATTTTAAGAAGAAACTTACCTAATTGTTTGTGTAAAGTGAGAAAATTATCAGGACTCTTAATACTAGCAGAACTATGATTATTTCTCAGTTTTCTTTTGGTAATTTAAAAAACAGAGAGGGGGGATGTTTGTATTATTGAACACAGGTCTCCCGCATTGCAGGTGGATTCTTTACCATCTGAGCCACCAGGGAAACTCATTAGATATTTAGACTTACTTATTCATTCACTAGCATATAACACAATTATTGCTTGAAGTCCAGATGAAATCATGAATATTCTGGAATTTATCCTCACCCCATTTGGCTCCAGAATATAACACAGGGGAGGAGGTCAGCGTTTAAAAGCAAAGTGTACTGGGACGTCTCTTGTGGTCCAATGGTTAGGAGTCCACACTTCAAAAGCAAGGGGCACAGGTTTGATCCAGGATTGGGAGCTAAGATGCCACATGCTGTACAATAAGGTCCCCCCCCAAAATCAGTATGTTATATACCAACTTCTCTTTCATTTCCTTCCAAAATGCACCACCTTAGTAGCCTAAGATAGGAAGCCACAGTGATGGGGGGAAAATGTTTCCAGGCAGGAAATGGGAGTCTGTCTTCTACAGGTACTACGTATTTTATAAGCAGTGAGTATTGGCAGGGATGAAGAAAGACTTTTTTAAAAATAATAATCAGATCTGACTGTTTATTTCCTGTAATATAACTTAAATGTTTAAATGCCAATGTCTTATTTCGACAATTAATGGTCACAATCATCTTCTTCTTATCAAAAGCAGTTTGAAGAGACATCATTCTCCAACTGTGAAGTTGCTGTCAAGAAGGGGGATGAAAGATACAGATAATGGGCCATCTCAATTTTCCAAAAACCGCTGTTTTTCTTTCCTAAAAAACGGCAGTACTCGGGCATCTCGGCAGTTGGTACTCACCTGGATAAAATCTGGGAACCGTTTCTTACAAGTTGGGCAGCTGAAGTAGCCATCATTGATATGAATGGCCACGTGATCTTTCAACAAATCAAGGCGGTCAAAGGATTCTGGGCAAAAAATGCAAGAGTAAGTCTTCTGGTCCGAGTGGAGCTTCATGTGGCTCTCCAAGGATGCACTGCTGATGAAGCCCTTGTTACAGAGGTCACAGGTCAACGGGCAGTTCCCCTCCCGCCCATGGAAGCGCAAGTGTTGGTCCAGTTTGTCCTTCTCGCGGAAGGCCTTCCCGCACTGCAAGCATTTAAAAGGCCGGAAAGACTTCCGAATGAACAGATGCTGCAGAGCTGCATTCTGAAAGACACACACAAGTGGGATTACTTAGTGAGTAGGCCAAATGTGCAAGCAGCTCACACATTTATAGGAAGAGAGGATGATCTCAGCAATCACAGACTTTCCATAGAAATTAAACTAGGATACACTGTTGAAAGAAGATTTTTTTCTGGTAGGGACCTTAAAAATGAAGCCATCTTCAAAGAAGTTCATCTTGAAAAGACAGACTTTGTGTTTTGTTTTACGCCTATGTGTGTATGCTTTCTTCTGAAAGGATCTAGGTCACGTTCAAAAAACAAGAGTTGTACGGTAGAAAAAATCCCTGGGTCAAGTAGAATAAAAATTGAAGATCTGGAAGAAATGACTTGGGGTGAGTGACACACGCATGATGAGGCGGGAGCAAGTCAGCCAAATGTTACTTGTTGAAGTCCTTGAGCCAAAGAGTTTGAAGCTTGATTAAGACATTTAGCAAAACTGAAGATAATAAAAAGAACTGAAGCATAGCAGGGGCTGGAGGAAGGAGGCAGTGGACATGGGATTTCTTTCGAGGATGATGAAAATGTTCCGGGACTAGTGGTGATGGTTGTACCACTTTGGGAGTATTCTAAAAACACTACAAAAGAGTGAATTTTATAGTACATGAATTGCATATCAATTATGAAAAAGAACTGAAGGAGAACAAAGATACAGATTTACATAGACGTGTTTGCTGCTGAGACAAGACATAAAAGCACGCATCCTAAATGGAATATGTGCCTTAATTATGTCCTACTTTAGAAACGCTCTTCAGTGTAGCTAATTAGTGCCACTGGTTAGAATTCCTCGCTAACTGGGTTAAACTTATTGCTTTGTTCCCTGTCTAGACCAGTCAATTCTGCTCTTTTTCTTTTTTCTCAAAGATTGCAGGTCTAATGCTGATTAGGCATCTTGTGAATTCATGCAATTGTTATAAGGAATCCAAGTGAGAGAATATGGATACTTAGTACAAATTCATCACCACCACTGGGAAAACAACTCTCCTCTCTACTGACAGCAAATCAACAGACTCATCTTTCACACAGAGAATACAGATTCAGTATTTCAGTTCTACTATAATGAAGACTCATTCATAAATTCCTCAAAACACCGGGAGGAAAGCTCTAGACAACTATGAGGGAAGAAAATAATTTCTCAAAAAATATATCTGTGAATGGGTATGCTTATGGCTCATACTGCAGGATTCACATGCAATGCAGGAAACATGGGTTTGGTCCCTGGGTTGGGAAGATTCCCTGGAGAAAAGAATGGCTACCCACTCCAGTATTCTTGCCTGGGAAATCCCATGGACAGAAGAGCCTGGCAGGCTACAGTCCATGGAGTCTCAAAGAGGTGGATACAACTGAGTGACTAACACTTTCACTTTCATGCTTGGGTAACTATAAGAGAATAATAATTAAAGGATTAATGGAGATCTTAATGCATTATTTGTGCAATGGAAAACAGTATAATGAACAATGTTGAAACTCTTAAATTTCAAATTACTTATAAGTAGCAACTTCTAAATTTATTGTGAAATAATCTCTTAGGGGGAAAGCAAAATAATTGTCAATTTTTTAATTTATTATTACTGTTAAGAATTTTGAACATAGCTCCTATGTAACAGGAAACATCTTTCTCAAGGCTTCTCTAAAAAGGCTGGGAGAGATATTTCACCTACTCATTTATCTTAAGCCAATATTCAGCAATTCTGTCATCTTCCCAAGCTCACTGGGGTTGCATCATATTTTATTCTCCCTTGAATCTAGATCTCTTTAAAAAGCTGAGTTCATAGAAAGTGTCAATAAAAGTTTGTGAATTAATGAAAAGTATCTCACGCGAAAAATCAAAAAGAATGATTTCCAGATCTTTTCTGCAGCATCTGAAGAGGTTGTAAACAAAAAACCTTTTTGAAATCAGCCAGAGAGCTCTCTTTCACTTCATTAGACAGCTTAGCAGTCACCTAATCTCTCTACTCTATCTGGAAAGATACTTATTTCACATAAAATAAGTATCTCACTGTTCTGGCTACTTTCCAGACTAAATATTCCAAATGAACAAATGCTATCATGAGGTTCAGAGGTTCAAGGTACAGGGTGCTCAGGAAATCTAATCATCCTTTCCTTTACCCAGATTCAGCCATGTTTCCAAGGGCAGACAGTGCACAGCAACTGATCTTGGTCCCTCAGGGCTTCCACTTCCCCTTGGGCGCCAAATCTGGATCGCAGTTTTATTTTGGTTCATTATGCTTATACGTCTCCTGTCATCTCTGTTTAGTGTGAGTGTCCTCAGACACTGGATCTAAACCCAGCAGCAGCTCCACTTTCTTAGCTCTGTGGACAAACCTTATCTTGACCATCTTTGTGATTTCCATGGAGCCCTGGACACTGTCTACATACAGGAACCAGACTGCATGTGTGATCAAATAATCCTGCTGGGGCCCCTTCACTACAAGGCAGTGGAAGTGCTGAAACTGCCCGTTCCCTCTCCCCACTTGGAGGCCATCTCTACCGTATCTCCTGCACTGCAGAGCTGTGATTGGTACATATTTTCTAGAAGCTATAATGAGAAAGGGCAGAGGCAGCAAAGATGAACCCCAGAGTTGCCGTTGGCCAACAACTCTGTGCTGGATGGAACATAAGTTGCCAAGATGGTAGAGACGCTAAAATCTGTGACGAGGGATTCTACTCACATTGAAGTGAGTCCTGAGATAACAGATTCTGTGCAGACAAAACCCATAAAATGTTTCTAAAGTCTGATATGAATAGCGAAAGGAACCTAAATTATTGACCAATGTTCATATTATTTTGACCCTGACATGAAAAGGAAATCAATCATGTTTGTTTGCCTTTTAAAAAAAAAGAACAACTTTCCTCTGGTCTCTTTTGTGCCTGGTTTTCAAAACCTCTGTTGGGCTAGTCCTGCCCAGTATCTCACTCTCCACTCTCCTCCGGTTGGCACCCGTGCTCGGGTCAGACCAACATGTGCAGTGCCCATAACCACATCAAGCACATTCCTGGGTCTTGCCTTTGAAGTTATGGCTGCCCACCTCTGAAATGGTCTCCTTTCTTCCTGTCTTTCAAGGACCAGTTTAACTCTTTCATCTACAAATTATTCCCTGAATCCAGCTTTCTTTAAACCTTTCACTCTTCCAACCTTCTCTAGTAATTATGGGCTCTACCTTTCTCTGAGTCAGGAAGATCCCCTGGAGGAAAGCATGGCAACCAACTTCAGTATTCTTGCTTGGGAAATCCCATGGACAGAGGAGCCTGGCAGGCTTCAGTCCATGGGGTTGCAAGGAGTCGGACAGGACTGAATGACTGAGCATGCATGTATGCACGCACCTTTAAATGTGATACTGAACTGTGACCCAGCTTACATTAGCATTATGTCCCTAATTAGACTGGAAGATCCCAGCAGACAGAACTCCAATGAAAATTCTCCTGTGCACCTCGAAAGTACTGGACATCCAGTCAGAACTCGGTGTCATTTCAGAAGGCATTTCAGAACACTCAGCTGTCTCAGAGCTGGAAGGGACCTTGAAGATTACTTAGTCCTACTCTTCATTTCACGTATGAGCACACTGCAGCCCACAGTTTACTCACTGATTCTTAATACATTAATAATAAATTAGCATTATTCGTTAACTAATTTGCATTGACTGTAGCAACCAAACTGTAGTTTCCACTAGGATTTAGTAAGTACGGGTTGCAAAGAACAGTAGGTCAGGCAGACACTTAAATAGCATTCTGTTATGTGAGTGAAACACAGGAAACAGACATACCTGCAGCTCCAACTGAGCAGGCAGCATTAGAGGAGAGAAAAATAGTTACATTACCAATGGGGTTGGAAGGCTTCCCTTCAGTGGGTCATTACCAATCTGGATAGAAGAGATGAAAAAATACATAGCCCTGCTTCTTAGAATGTGTGAGAAGGTAAAAAAACAAAACTAGCTCGCCGAAGACTGCCAAAAGTCACATGCATGTGGGGTTTGCTTTGATACAAGGAAACTTGTTCCAAAACCAGTGACCCAATTCATTCCAGAACACACGTACAACCACGGCCGCACTATGCTTGCACACCCACGCCTCACAACACGTGTGGGCTTTAATTCTTGCCTTCAGAAAATTAAACCTAGGACGCAAGTCTCTGGACCTAGTAAGAAATCAGAATGGCCAAAGCGAAAAGACAGCAGTTGTGCAAGAGAGAGAGGAGAGCAGACTGGGACTCGTGTAGCAAAATAGGTAGGAAGTATTCACAGCCCTTTGCTGTTCTGGTCTGTATTTCTGTATGCTCATGTTTGCTTTTGAAATAATATTCATGGAGCTGTAAGGTTCACAGGTTTCCATTTCAGGACCCTCATAAAGGCTCTTCAGCCTGACTGCTCAGAATCCCGTCCGCGATGCCATACAGAACAAATGTTTAAAGGTATTTTTACATAAAGGCTCAGACAAGACTATTGTTCAAGTTTTGTCTGTGCCTTCTAGCCTGTAGGCAAATAAGACTGAAAGAAACGTAAGCAGAAATGAGCGTTCATCTAGAAACTGCAAAGCCTGGGAAGATACACAATAAGTCTCTTTCATCCACATGTAAAGGACTAAGAAATGTCTTTAAACAGCTTGCTGCCACAAACATGGATTTAAGTCATTGTTTTCTGGATGTCAATTGTCCACACAGGCACTGAGCCCGCAAAACCACACGGCTTTCCACCTGTGTCTCCCGCAGGTCTGAACGCACACACAACGCTATCTGTTAAATACGGACAAAATACCCCTGGCCAGGCAGCCACTGATGGAGGCCCTCAGCCACACGGTCTGAAGTCACAAAGCAGGTTACACAGGAGAGAAGACACTGCCCTACCCCCACACCTGGAGCTCAGCTCCGTGCTCTCCCCATGTCTGGGCCACATCTGTCAGATCTGCTTGGACTCAGGTCCCTGCGCATTGACAAGACATGGCATCTGCCAGTCTCCCATTGGAAACTGTCAACAACCAAATTCAAAACCCCAAATTGACTTGAGAGCTCTGATCAGGCACAGATTAGCCTGGCTTCAATGTTAATAACTATTACAGCTCAGTGTACTTATTTCTCCATTTCCAATCTGTGAGTTTTAGGATCCAGGGCGCTATCCTACTCTAACCACCCTAGTCTGGACGTTGCCAAGAGCCAGGCTTCCATGTCACTGCTAAACTGATGGAATCTAGGACCAGCCATGCCAGCCTGCCATGGGACATGGAGGCCCTGAGAAACAGTTCACACTTTCTTCCAAAACAAACAAGGGTTTGAGCAGCGGATGGTGAACAGTATGGTGCCTACAGAGCTGGTTGCCTGCAGGAGAGTCGGCACCCATGCGGTAGGCGGAGGGGGTGGGGGAAGGGGGAGCTGGGCATCCTGCCTACCCGGATGCGCTTGGCACGGCGCATGTCGTCAGCCGTCAGGGTGCTCTGGGCGGGCAGCACACTCTCCTCATGCTGGGGCTGCAGGTGCAGCTCATGTGTGTCCGGCTCCTGCTCCAGAGAAGACGGGGCTTCCGAGGGCAGCTGAGGGAGCGGGAGGGTGGGCTGCTCTGGTTGGTCCAGCCCGTTAGGAGTCGCAGCTTCAGCCTCATTGAACTGCTCCTTGGTGGAAAAATGCAACAGGTCCTGAAATCATAAGAACCAGGAGTTATTTCCCTGCCTAGACAGACATCCATGAAAGGACTTAAGAACTGCTGCTTTATGTTTTAAATGATTAGCCTCATAATGCTCAGAAAAGATTATTTTCCTCCTGAGGACATGAATTAGGTAACCATTCACAGGATGGAAAAACCATGACATATTCCTGATCACTTTATGAGGAAAAAGAAGGCCGGACTCTTCTGGAATATCATAATTTCAATTGTCTGAACTAATTAAACAGAGGCCCCCATAATATCTCTGGACAGTTTCAAATCTTTAGGGCTGCAAAGTTAGCCTTATGTTTTAAGTAACATTTAAAAATACGTTCTTTTGAGTTTTTGTCCAATCAGACTTTAATTAACAGGCAGCGCAGTGCCAACAGGCAGGACTGTCAGCCTCTGAAAGGCATTGTGTTTGAGTCCAGGGACAGTTCTAAGTTCTCTGAGCAGGCGTCCAAGAAGAGTTCCTGCCTTCCCCTCTCCGCTTACCTGTGTCCCATCATCACACTTTTCCCCATTTTCACTGGTTATCTCCAGCCGGATAAATTTGGGAGGACGTCCTGGCCTTCGACCAGGGCCAAACCGTCTCTTGCCTCGGCCCCTTCCTCTGCCTCTTGCTCTGGGGACAAGAGATTGGGTGATAAATAGTCACAGTTACATAATACTCCACAACAAATGTTTCCCTAAGTGATCGGGAGTAACTCCAAATCTTGATTTCCACTCACTTTCTTTCTCTTTCTGATTCTTTTTTCTAATGTAGATGATCATTTTGCCAATACACGCTATCTCAATTTCTCATCTTTCCCTGTCTATATAGCTCAAAGAGACATCTTAAATTATTCAGAATAAAGGGAGCTTTAAAAATTCAAAGTGCTGACACCATTTTGCCACTGGACATTCTGAAAGCTCGAACACATCTCCGCAGTTACGTGAGCAACACAGACAGGACAGAACACACGGAGCCTGGTGTGTGTCCTAGAGACAAGATTCAGGTCTTTCCCCTTGCTCACCTCATATTCCTTCCATGGAATCTGGCTAGAGTTAAAGATATGTTCTTGCTTTTCTATAATCTTCTGGGAGGCCAGAATGAATTTCTAATTCAGTGGTTCAATAATACATCCAATAAACGCCAAATGAATTTTATCCCCTTTGAAAGGCTTCTAACATACAAAAGTTCCTTAATCAAAGGGATTCAGAAAAGTATGTCACTAAAATCTCCTTTAGAAGACATGCGTGCAAGATGTGTTTAAAATCAATCAGACTGTGCTTTATTCTTCCACTCATGTACTTAACAGTTTAATTAAAAATATAGATTTTTTCCAAGGACTTTTAAAAGATCCTTTTTTATGGGAAATTCTGAACCTCAGCAAATATTGCAAATACAAGCCCAGTGTACTCACTACCTCATTTCAATACTTATCAGCTCATGACCAGTTTTATTCTATCTGAATCCTTACCACTTCTCCCACACACATACCCATTAGAGTATTTTGAAATAAATCCTGGACATCATTTCATCTCATTCATATTCATAAATATTTAAATACATATCTCTAAAACATAAAGATATATAAATATATATAAAATACATATCTCCACAATACTATTATCGCAACTGATAGTTGCTCAATGTTTATTAAATCTAGTCAAAGTTCAGATTTGCCTAATTGTCTCAGATTTCTTTTAGCAGTTGGCTAATGAACATTTTATCTGCAGTGTGCCCTGCCTGGTGCTCAGCACTAAAAGATGGGAAGTTATACCCAACAGTTCTTACCCTCAGAAGTCCAGCAGAGGCAGCAGGCGTATAAAGCAAAACTCACAAAAGGGTATAAAAGGTGTTATAACAGAGCCACGTTGGTGTGTTTGGGATGCCCTGGAGGAAGTACAGGACAGAATGCTCGCTGTGCCCTCCATGCACCTCAGCTGCTTGCTTCCAAGGTCACACCTTGCCCTTGTCATCCTCAGTAGCTGCAGAACCCCAGGACCCTAACGCCACGCCTCGTCCATGCCAACACCGTGTCCTAACTTTCCCGTCCGCCCCTCAGACACCTGAACTCCCGGATGTGCCCCCTCCCCAGCATCTCCAGTCCTGCAGCCTGTCAGCAGTCTTGTATTCCCTTCACATTTTCCCTCCCTTCTTCCACTCATCACCTCCAAAGCCCATCACTGGACTCACTCCCGCGCACACGCTCTCCCCCCACCCTGCTGCTTCGCCACTCTCACTGCATTGCAGGCGCTTGGTGAGACCTACTCTGTGCCCTCCCTCCACAGACACCCGCACAGAGAGAGACGCCGGGTGAGGACATGGCCTTGACTCGCGAGAGCCCCCAGTGAGCTCTGGCTGCTGCGGGCCATCACACCGCACTCCCTTGGAGTATTTACTCTCCCACATTCCTAAAGGCCATTTCACACCACCTTCTCTCTTCTCAAATTCTATAAATGCTGGCAAGCCTACGCCTGTCCCACTGAAACTACCCCAATTCAAACCACTCTCATTTTTCATCCAAACTGTTGAAATAGTTTCTAACCAGACTCCCTGTCTTCCCTCTTACTGCAGTATAACCTAAGTGCTGTTTTTACTTTTATCCACAGTGATGTTTGGGCTTCCCAGGTGGTGCTAGTAGTAAAGAATCCACCCGCCAATGCAGGAGACGCAGGTTTGACCCCCAGGTTAGGAAGATCCCCTGGAGAAGGGAATGACAACCCACTCCAGTATTCTTGTCTGGAAAATCCCATGGACAGAGGAGCCTGGGGGGCTACAGTCCACGGGGTCACAAAGAGTCAGACACACTGAAGGGACTGAGCATGCACGCATAGTGATGTTTAGAAATATAATTGACATCATAATATCCCTTGCTCAGCAGCCTCTGAGGACTTCTTATCACACATAGAATGAAATTCAAATCTCCTATCACTACCATCAGGCCTACGTGATCCAGCTGCTGCCCACCCCACCCTGTGGAATTCTCCTTCATTTACCCCCTTTTCTTTTTTTCATATAGGAATTAAACACAGGAGTTAGTTTGATGAAGGAATCTTACCTTTGAAGAGTTTGAAAATCAGAGGTGTAGGTTATTTCAAAGGTGTATGCTATCTCAAGAATCCCTGTTTCAGAATCTCTAGTTAGGGGAGATGTTTACTAAGGTGGAAAGATCTCCTATTGCTGGGCATTGATTACGCTTGTTCAGGGAAATGTTTACTAAGGTGGAAAGATCTCCTATTGCTAGGTATGCATGATTCTAGAAAAGACACAAGTTGTGATGAGGACCAGGGGGAAGAAAGGAAATGATGCATAAGAAATGTCCTTCAGCAGCCTAACTGGTTATGTCTACACACCCACCCATGTGCATACAGACATACACACACACCCTCATACATTCATAGATGATACAGAAATGACTTTGGAACTTTAAACACTAAGTTTGTGAAATCTTCCCCCTCACTATACCTGCTGAACACATCCAGTTTCTCATCGTGAGAATTGAGATGCTGCTGCAGCTGTTCAGAGCTTATAAATCGGCGGTTGCATTCATAGCAGGGCCAATTCTTCTCTTGCTCTCGAAGAACTGCAGCCATAGGAGAGAGACCATGGAGGCTGGTGACCAATCGGCCCCAATAAAACTCAAATGCCTGGCCACCCCCACCATTCTCACCTCACCGTAGCCCAGTGCTCAAAGATACCCAGTGTCTGCTGTTTTGTTATAAAAGCAAAGGCTCAAGATTGACAGAAAGTAGTTTTGGGGATCTGGTTTTCTGATATATTCACATAAGACATCAAAAGAACAACTACCGTGTGCCACCCTCTCCCACCCCCAGCACACATACAACCTTACCCCACTGGGAAGACAAGGTGTGCTACAATGGGAATGCGTATGCAGAGAACCCAGTAATTCAGATCCAAGCTTCATAATCAGAGGGTATAGTGTAAAACAAATAACTGGAAGGTGAATGCTCAATATCATCACTTTAGCAAAAGGTTCACAAGCACGGGTTAAAGCCGAACCCTGTGACCCAGAAATTCCACCCCTAAATGTGCGCCCAACAGAAATATGCACATATGTTCAGTAAAGGACATGTAAGAAGGTTCACAGTGGTACCTTCATATCGGCCAGACACTGGACACCGGAAATGACTTTGTCGAACAAGAAAGACTATGACTGACTTTGGTCCCCTAGGAAATAGCCTCACAACTTTTGGAATTTCCCAAGTAAATGGCACATCTTTGTCATTCCTGGTGATCTGTGACCATACCTGAGTTTATGCTAATGAGAGGGCCCAGATGGGAATGGCTGAGCCTGGAAAACCAACCACCTGAAAACAGGGCTGTGGCTTTGAATGAGGGGGTATAGCCAGGGAGGGGAGCAGGGGCTAGAGAGGAGATCCAGTCATGGGCCAAGGATCCAATTGATCACATCGCTGTGATGATGCCTCGATAAGAACTCTGGACACAGAAGCTCAGGTGAGCCTCCCACTCTGGTGATGACACATTGGGCCGCCAGGGCTGCGACACAGGTGCTTCTCATTTGGGACCCTCCCAAACTTTGCCCTAAGCGTCTCTTCATTTGGCCGGTCCTGACATGTGTGCTTTATGATAAAATGGCAATTCTAAGCCCAGCACTTTTCTGACCTCTGTGCACCATTCTAGGGAATTATTAGGACTAAGAGGGTAGTGGAAACTCCCTAAATGCTACTAGTCTAGTTGCTCAGAAGTGCAGGGGGCATGGGATCCCCCTGGCTTGAAGATGGTGCCTAAAGTAGAGAGAGTCTAAAGGAGGACTCTGCCCTTGACCTGTGATGTGACCTAACTCCAACTAGTCAGTGTCAGAATTACATAGTTCAACCCAAACTTCTGTGCTGAAAATAGATAAATGAATTGCAATACATTCAATACTGTGGCCACCTGATGCAAAGAGCTGACTCATTGGAAAAGACCCTGATGCTGGGAAAGATCAAAGGTAGGAGGAGAAGGGGACGACAGAGGATGAGATGGTTGGATGGCATCACCGACTCAATGGAAATGAGTTTGAGCAAACTCCAGGAGACAGTGAAGGACAGGGAAGCCTGGCGTGCTGCCGTCCATGGGGTCACCAAAAACTGGACATGACTTCGAGTGAACAACAACAACAAGTTCACACAATAGAAAACAAAGTGGCAAAGAAAATGAACAACTTAGAATAATACACAACAGTATGGAAAAGTCTCACAAACAAAAGGTTCTCATATACCAGAAGTGTACATGTCACATAATTCCATGTATACAAAGTTCAGTAACAAGCAGATAGTATCTGTGGTGTTGAAGCTGGGAGATAGTTATACTTGGGAGTGAAGAGGAATTAGAAGGTGCTAGGGACTCCTGGAGCTGTGGCCCACTCTTGACCTGGGTCTCTGGGTATCCTCATGCTGTGAAAATTCATCAGGCTGTTATTTATGACTTTGTACTTTTCTGGATGTAGACTGTACTTCAGCGACATTTACTTTCACAACAAAGACAATCCCTGCCTTGCTATGTTCAGAGACGATTACATCAAGATAAAAATCATCCTCTGATCTAGGTTCTAATTTAATATTTGGACTTTTTATTATATTAAATACTATTTTCTACAGCCCATGAAAGAAATGTAAATATGTCATTGTCATTCGACCCTAGAATTACACAAGGAGGTTTAGTTCTAAGAATCCACCTGTAACGCAGGAGATATGGGTTCAATTCCAGGGTTGGGAAGATCCCCTTAGAAGGAAAGGGCAACCTACTCCAATATTCTTGCCTGGGAAATCCCATGGACAGAGGAGCCTAACGCAGGGTTGCAAGAGTTGGACATGACTTAGTGACTAAACCACCACCAAAGATGTAAGTAATACATACAATTTACAATCAATACATGAAATTAAAAAAAAAAATCCAAGTACCTTTCCGCTCTTCCTCAGAAATGTCATGGATTTTCCGGTTCACAAATTCGGCATAGGAAGCAGCATACCACACCTGCAAGAACCAAGCACATCATCAGGGGGGAAGGACATAACAGGATGCACTTCACAGGCTTCAGTTCCTCCTCCTGCTCACAGAAAACAACCCAGGTTTCCCACAGCAAACCAGCAAACTAACAAAAGAAGCCGCACCGTGAGGTGACCCCGTTGGCACAGACTGTCAGTCAGGAAGTTCACACGGCGAGACACACTGTGTGGGATTCTTTTTTTTCCATGTGCTATACAGTAAGTCCTTGTTGGTTATCCATTTTAAGTGTTTTCTTTATCCTTTTAAAAAAACTGTTTTTGTTATTACAACAACTTCACAAGAGATAACATTAGTAGTCTCTTGATCTAATGAAACAGAGCCTCTTCTGATTTTTTATCTGTTTAAACACAGGTTTCCACGCAGCTGTGGTCACTGTGGCCCCACCCTCACACTGCTGGGGTTAACCAGAGCCACCCTGCCCTCCTGAGTCTCTGCCTCCATCCCACCCCGGGGTGGTTGCTTCTGCTTCCTGTCTGGCTCACCCACCCCTCCACCACTCCTAAATAGTGCTGCTTCTGGAAGCTTAGTCCACGTCCAGGGCCTTCTCACTTCTCCCCAAGGCAATCACATCTGTTTGCAGCCAACTCTGTGCTAATGACTCTCAAGTTACCACGTGTATCCCAGATCCTCCCGCTTCTTCCCTCTACCTACATTCTACCACCTGCCTGATGCAGCCGGTCCAGAACGGACTTCTAGACACTCACCTACCTTTCTCATCCCAACTAACACCCCACCTTCCACCCAGTTGCTCAGACTTGAAAACTAAAGGTTGTGTGTGTGTGTGTGTGTGTGTGTGCACACTCAGTCGTGCCCAACTCTTTGCCACCCATGGACTGTAGCCCACCAGGCTCTGTCCATGGAATTTCCTAGGCAAGAATACTAGAATGGGTTGTCATGTCCTTCTCTAGGTGATCTTCCCAACCCAGGGATCAAACCCAGATCTCTTGCATTGTCAGGCAGATTCTTTACCACTAAGGCACCAGGGAAGCCCAAAATGAAGTGAAGTAACTCCATCTTCAGTCAATAGACCTGTCTGTACCCCCAAAATAACTACTTCCTAATTCCTCACCCCCTGGGCCTAACGCCTTTATAAAGGCCTTTGGTAGATCCCAAAGTCATATACTTCTTATTCTATTTGCGGGATTATAACAAGTGTACAGGGACTTTCCTGGTGGTCCAGTGGTTAAGAATCTGCCTGCCAAGGCAGCAGACATGGGTTTGACCCCTGGTCTGGGAAGATTTCACATGTCTCGGGGCAACTAGGCCCAAACACCACACCAAAGCCTGTAAACCCTAGTTCTGCAACTAGAAAAAGCCCTCTCACAGCAAAGAAGACCCAGTGTAGCCAAATAAATAAATAAAATTTAGAAGCATGTAGTATAGCCCCAGTGCTGCACCTTGAGCTCCTGCTTGGGCTCCACGTTCTTGATTGTTGTGTAGTACACGTGGTGACCATACTGATATGCCACCAGGTTCTGCTCCAGGTGGTTCTGGGCCGGACGTACGAACATCATCCAGTTACAGAGGGTCTCGTCCGACAACTCAAACCACAGGTCTTCATGCAAATCCCTGTCCTTTCTGTCCCCTTTATCGAGAGAAACCTGCAACCAGAGTGAAAGTGAAAAGACACATACACACAAAACCTCTAACATCATAGATAGTTGTGTAATAATATGCAAAATACTGTTCTTTAAATTAACCAGATACACTGGTTCTCCCCTTTGTATCTGGAAAGCTACTGGAATTGTGTCTTACCAAATGAAAAAGGGAAAAGACACTTTCTAAAGACCCACTCACAGGATTACCTAGTAAAATCTAAAAGTCAGCACACTGTACAGCTTTGGTTGCCATTTCATCATTAACTAACACATCAAAAATGCTATTGATAAGCCAGAAAGTGCAAGCAAAATACACTCCAGTTCATTGTAAGTGGCTTCCTTTGGGGTTTCAACTGCATTCATTTATAACGTGGAGGCTGGTGGCAGATCCTTCTCTCTACAAAGTGATATTCTTTCTTGGACATCTTGAGCTCTCACCAAGAAAATCTCCCCATGACAGCTGCTGACTCCTCAAAAACACACCCCATATATTCTCTCCTCCCACTGTTCTTTCCCGGTTCTCCAGAGTGGCTCTCAAAAAGCAGACAGGAAGCTTTCGATCAAAGCAAAAGCATCAAAAGTGAGGAACAGACATCAGTATACACATACTTGAACATTCTGTGAACTATTCTTTAGCAGAAGATTCAACAGGATAGACCTGTTTCAAAGACTGAAAAAGAGGTTTTCCTAAAAACATTATCAGCACTTCACAGATGATATTGGTGTTGTTTAGTCACTAAGTTGTATGACTCTTTGCCACCCCATGAACTGTAGCCCACCTCTGTCCATGGGATGCCCTAGGCAAGAACACTGGAGTGGGTTGTCATTTCCTTCTCCAGAGGATCTGCCCAACCCAGAGATGGAACCTATGTCTTCTGCACTGGCAGGAGGATTCTTTACCACTGAGCCACTAGGGAAGCCCAACAGATGACATGAGTTGACGTAATTCTCTTTGTATTCTAGTCAAAGTTAATATTCAAAAAAAAAGTTGTCAAGCCTCTATTATAGGCTGAATTGGTTTCCCCCATAATTCATACACTGAAGTTCCAGACCCCAGTAGCTCAGACTGCATTTGGAAGCAAAGCTTTGGAAGAGGTGATGAAGTCATCAGAGCAGGTCCTGTCCTCACAGGACAGGGAGATCAGGGCACACAGAGAAGCACCAGAGGCCCGAGCACACAGGGACCGCTTAGTGCCAAGACAGCCACCTGCAAGCCAAGGGCCTTGACCCAAGCCAAGCCTGCCTGCACCTTGGCCTTGGACTTCCAGCCTCCTGCAGTGAGACAAAACAAACACATTGTTTAAGCCCCCTGGTCTGTGGTGTTTGGTCCTAGAAGCCCTCGAAGACTAGTCCAGCCCCTGAGAATGACAAGAGTTCAGAATTATTCACATAAGGCTTCAGGGTCTGAGGGCTTCCCTGGTGGCTCAGCGGGAAGACTCCGCTGCCAGTGCAGGAGACGCGGGTTCGACCCTGGGTAGGGAAGATCCCCTGGAGAAGAAAATGGCAACCTACTCCAGTATTCTTGCCTGGAAAATCTCATGGACAGAGGAGCCTGGTGGGCTATAGTCCACGGGGTTGCAAAGAGTCAGACAGGACTGAGCGATTGAGCACACCACGGTCTGAAACTGTACCGTCCACGGTTTCTCTCTTATTGGTAAGAGAGAAAATGTCTACATTTAAATCAATCAAGCATAGAAAGAGAAACACAGTGAACAGCTGCTATGAGACTGAATTGAGAGGCTCGGTGGGAAAATGCATGCCCCTCACAAGTCATCAGGACAGGAGGGGACTGGGACAAAGTGTACATTACCTTGAGGTGGATGTAACAGTCCTTCAGCTCCGATTCCCTGACCAGTGGCCCCTCCACGGGGCCAAACTGGGTGCGCTTGGGGATGCGCCTCTTGGAGAACACGCCGCCCAGGAATCTGTCAATGTAGAGCACCAGCGGGAGGCTGGCCCGTGCCCGCGTCAGCACTGGCCGGTTGGGGATCGGGTGCAGCGGGCCGTGCTTCGGGCACACGGAAGAGTGTGCGTTGTTACACTCCTCGCACCCTGCACGAGAAGGATAGCCTCTAGGTGACCGGCTCGCGGGAAAGGGTCCTAACCTGGAGAACCCCCACACCTAAGTTTTTAAGGCCAAATTCAATTAGCTCCTACAACCGCACAACCCATTCCACTGTAACACGTGACTCTCCAGAGACTGGGAGAATCAGGCAGAATTAACTTGTGGCCTGCCAAAAATACTAAGCAGGCTGTGACTTATTTCTCTACTGGATGGCCATTCGAAGAGTGGCACTGAATTTACAAGTCAACGTGGTCGAGTACAGCAAAAACGAACACAGCATCATTGAGCAACTACATTTCAATTTAAAAAAAAGTTTTAAAAAGTTTACAAATCAAATAAACCATGTTTGGAAAGAGGAAAGAAGTGCTTATTAGTTGCTTAAATGTTGCAAAATCAGATGAAACAAATGAGGTAAACTTTATAGTATGTAAATTATAGGTCAATCAACCTGTTTTTTTTTAAACAACCTGACAATATAGTCAGTTTCCTCAAAGGGAGCTGTAGAAACAGTGCTGTTGAATTTGAGATTCCCGTGCATATTGCGTGAAGATAATGCTGAAGTGAATAAATTTAGCATCCCACCCTTCATTCACCCGATGACACAACGAGGCCAGCCCTGATATGTACGTTCAGCTCATTCCGGGAATGATGGGTTTGCAGTCAGCGTCCACATCCACCCACTTTTTCCCAGAATCCCCCATCTGGAGCTAACCGCCCCGCTGCAATGTGAACAGCAGCAGAACAGAGGAAAGAGACTGTGCCCCACAGAGAGCAGACTCCTGACTCTCAACATATCTAGTCAACCAATCGCATCTCACCCAACTGGCTGTGGGGTGGCCTGGCTTAGGAAACATGTATTTTCGATTTCTACAACTCTCCAGTAATGGACAGCTACCTTGTGTTCCTATTTAGAAGATTAAAGTGACTTCATGTGTATTTGACTAAGGAGTTGCCTTGAACACTTAAGAATTCAAAGAAAAGCAAAACGAGGAAATTCTCTTTTGGGTATGGAGATGAACACAGACCCCAGGCAAATGGCCTCACCACTGCTATGCAGAGGGTCCCGGGAGAGATATGGTGAGACCACAAAGCTCTGCATGGCCTTGTAACTCGAAAGAGGAGATAAGGACTTTGCCATCTATGTGGGACATTGGTAGGCAGCAGCGGCGGCTTGGTGGAAGGAAGCAGGCCCCTCCAAGTAGGCAGGACAGACAGGCAGTAGTGTCGGCTGACTGTGGGCACCAGCAACCGGACCACCTGCATTTGAATCCTGATTCCTGCAACAACTGAGCAGGACCTCTAGAAAGCTGCCAACTGAGCAGGACCTATAGAAAGCTGCCGACTTCACAAGCTCATGGAGAGTATTGCTCGAGTTGGGCAGAGCACTAGTGCCCGGGGTGTGAGAGGCATCCTTTTACAGCAGGCATTTTTTAAGGTTGGTACGAAGAGAGGTGAAGCAAACATGTGAAAGAAGGAATGGCCGGATCTGCCAGGACTGGACACCATCATGGCCTGGCAGCTGGAGCTCTGAGATCAGAGGCTGAGGCTGGGTCCTGACCCAGCCCCAGCCCCTGTGACACCAGCAGGCTGCCCAGCTTCCTCAAGCAGCCGCTTGTGGATGCAATCGGAGCTCTAGCAGCAGCCAGCACCTCCCTCCCCAGCCGCCCGAGGACGACAGGAAAGGGCCCTCCGTCCCCGGCTGCCGAGGACGATGGGAAAGGGCCCTCCCTCCCCAGCTGCCCGAGGATGACGGGAAAGGGTGCCTTCAGAGAGACAGCAGAGTTTGCACTGGGAGCCCTAGCAGAGGGGCCCACCCTGCGCCCAAGAAGCAGCTCCGCTTACACAAGTCGTGGGGGTCGAAGGGCCGAGGCGGGTCAGGTTCCCAGTCGTCCAGGTCAGTGTCCTCCCCGTCTTCCTCCTCCTCATCCTCAGAATCCTCGTCCTCATCCTCGTCCTCCTCCTCCTTGGCCTCCAGTCTGGCCATGGGGTTCTGCAGAGTCGCCAGAGGGTCCGAGCCATCCACACTCTCAATTGAGGGTAACACCTGGTTGTGCACCGGCAGCGAGGCCTGGACAAGGTTTAATCACAACGTCAGCACAGCCCACGTGGGGTCGGAGGGAACCCGGACACACAGAACTCGAGCTTTTAATGGAAGGCACTCCAGTATTCTTGCCTGGGAAACCCCACAGACAGAGGAGCCTGGGGGGCTACAGTCCATGGGGTCACAAAAGGTCAGGCACAACTGAGCAACTAACACACACGCACACACTCTTCTCACCAGCTCCCTCTGGGGCCGTGCAGAAAGGCCTATCTATGGACTGTAATGAGGAATCTGTTTTCATTTTTGCTGTTTCTGTCTCACATCTGGGCTCCTTTCATGTCAGCAAGAGTTTCAAACCTCACAAGCCCCTGCCAGAAGGCTGAGGACCCTCATATTGACCCCACTCTTCACTTTAAGTCCCACCTCCTCACTCTCTCAGCCTTTCCAAACTTGCTTGAGAGGCCTGCCCTGCCTCCCTGGAGACTTCAAATACGAATGTAACAAACCCTTCTACACCCTCCTGGAGCATGTGTGGTACCATCAGCTGCAACATCTTGGTTCTGGGTAGGGCTCTCCTGCCTCTGCAGGTAGCCACACCCTACTGCAGGTAAAGGCCTGACCGGCCTGCAACCATGTGGCTTTAGAAATTTACACGCGGTGCAAGATGCAGGTGGCAAAATTCAGTGGGTATAGGCGCACTTTCACACACTCCAGAGAGGTCAAGGTTTGACTTTGACCTTAAGAAAAGAGATGCCTACTTGGTTCATCACGCTGAAATTATCTTTTGCAAATAAGACATGGTTTATGTCATAGATTAGATTAATACCACTTTACCAAATATGCTGGAAGAAAATAATGTTGCCTTGAGAGTCCTCACCTGGCTTTACACACCATCCAGGCCCTCTTATGCAAGGGTATTTCTCCTGCCCCATTAGCACCATAACTCATACTCAAGCTACTTCCCTTGCCTGGATCTTTCCTCCCCTAGAATACTCGCTCTTCCCTTTAGGCAATCTCCTAAACCCTGTCCTCTTCCACCTCTCCAGGAACCATCTCTGCCCTCTCTCCTGTACATCTGCAGTCACAGAAGTCCACCTGACAATACCATCCAGCCCACCAGGCAGCCCAGATGGTTCCGAAATAGCTCAGGGGAATGTTACCGGGGGGTCAAGAGCCCCCCAAATTTCCTCTTGAGTTAGACCAAGTAAGTCCACCCCTCCGCCACATGAAGACAGCTCTTCCAGGACTTCAAGACGAAAACCCCTAGGTCATGGACTCATTTCTCATGAGGCAAATCATCCAGATCCCTCAGGGTCTTGCTCTGTCCATTCAGCCCTCAGTGGATCCCCACCAGCCTGCACCTGCGCTCACTGAAGACGGCCACTTCCTAGTGCTGCTCCATCAGGACTCTGTAGGTCCCCAAGACCCCTGGGCCTAGCTGTCCCCTCACAGAGTATAAGGAACCCCTATCTTCTGCTCAGGACTTAAACAGTGGATTTTACTTAAATGGCAATTTATCCCTACAAAATTTCATTGTACCACCTCTTCCGTTCTTCCAGTCAGGCAAGATCTTTCAGAACCTTGGTTTTCACATCTCACACCTTGGCTGCCCCCCAAGCTTGGTTTCCATTGCCCATTTGCGTGCATTTTCACGTGAGTCCAGCTTGCCACTCCAACTGCACCACAGGGACAGAGACCACAGGCTTTGGAGTCCGACAGATTGGGATTAAACTCCTGGCTCCACTACTCGGCAAGTGAACAAACTTCTCTAAACCTGTGTTTCTTTATCTGTAAAAAGGACATTAGGATTAAATGAAATGATGTGTGCGTGAGGCCAGTAGTAGTGTCCAGCATTTAGTAAGCGTTTACTATTAATCATAGATTATTATTATCATAAGTCCTTTAAGGACCGAAGCAACAGCACGTGTTTCCTCTACAGCCCTAACAGGCTGCTGGGCATGTGGCAGGTAGGCAGGGGAGGTCAGGTTGCGGAGAGGCGGTTGGCCCTTTGGAAAGGATGTCAGTCCCTCTAGGCATCGAAAGGGACTCTGCCAATCATCACAGAAAAGTACGTTTTCAGTTGTGCATCTACATCTAAGAACTTATTAAACTCCATGAAGAAACAGTATTGTGGGCGTTTACAGAATCTGACCTGCTCTGGCAATTAAAGGTCACTGCCCAACATGAGAAACCCTCAGGCTGAAGAAGGCAGATAAGATCAGCTGCCTCAAACAGCACCTGCATGTTTGAACTGTGCACTCACTCAGCCCAGGAACCCAGACTCATTTGTGATATTCCACCTGCAGCTCAGGGCCTTGTACAAGTGTCGACAGGAGGACACGATTCTGGGACATGCTCCTGCTTCAGCTTCAATAAAAACAAGAAAATGCCCACTGGGGTGAGGTCTCAACAAGGGAAAAAGAGCAGTGACTTCTGGCCATGAAACTCTGTCTGCCACCCCTCTGGGTCCTCACTTGCTCGGCTCCTGCTTGCTATCTCAGAGCGTAGCTCTGGTATCACGCTTAGGTTTGAGCCACTTAAATTCTATGCCAGTGTTAGGGATGAATGTTATCACACACTGAGCAAACCAAAGCATACATCCACCTCCACTCCTCATAAATTCTTCATCTCTTTGCGGAGCTGACCTGAAAGAATAAAATCAGCAATTGAGAGTTACTCCTGTGAAGCTGCGATGTTATTTTTTACCAACTGATGCTGCTAGAAAGACTGTGGTCAGGCAAGTTACTGCTGGCTTCTCGCCACTGCTGAAAAGCTGACATTAAAACAGACCAACAACCTCCTCATCCCCAGGCTGCAACTCTCCTCAAAGGCTGTGGCAAGAAAAAGGCTGGAAGGCTTCAGCAGTATCTAGAGCAGGGATTCCCAGCCTCCAGGATCTAATGCCTGATGATCTGAGGTGGATCTGATGCAATAATAAGAGAAATAAAGCGCACAGTAAATGGGATGTGCTTGAATCATTCTGAAACCATCCCCCTTCTGGGTCTGTAGAAAAACTGTCTTCTAGGAAACAGGTCCCTGGTGCCAAAAAGGTGGGGGACCATTGAAAGAGAACTGATACTCTACACACAGATAGAACATACACCAGAATCATGAGAGTTACTGTTGAAAAGCATGGCTGATCATCAATTTGTAGGTAAGAACTGTATATATCAGACAGCCTGGACCTTAACACACAGAAGGCATGTGTTACAGATTTATTTAATTAATAATTCAAATTCAGCTGCCATTCACTGGGTGCCAGGCATACATCTAAGCTCCTTTGAGGCCAAATCATTTTACCACCAGCTCCTGAGAGGCAGAGATGAAATGCACACCCTCATTTGGCCTGGCTTTCCCACTGCCTCACAATGGCCTCTGCAGCATGGGGTCTGTTCGAGGAGGAGGTAAACAGCACACACACCTTGTGGGCTGAGCAACAAGTTAACACACCTGCTCCTGAGGCAACAGCCAGGCAGCAAGGCGGGGAGCCGTGGGTGTCAACTCCACTTGGAGGGAAAGAATAGTAACAAAGATAGTGTACGCCCCTGCATGTTGTCACGCACCATAAAACGTGGGAGAGGAAAAGGAATTTGTTAAAGTCATGGTATACTTTCTCCTTCCCACTTAGCACCACTCTCGGTAATTATTTCTGAAACGACATCACGCGCTGCAGGACACAATTTATCTGAGAGGGAACTATGAAACGACGCTGGACGGCAGCAAACACAACAGAATGCTCTGGGTTCCTGCTGAGGCCAATCATGAGGGCAGCATGTTTTCCTCACAGTGTGTGGGGAGTCACACACGCCCTTGCTCAGAAACAAAGCACAGACTGCGCCTCTAGCCTAGGAGCTCCATGCCTTCCTTACGGATGGGGGAATGCATCTGTGAACAAGGCTTCACGTGGATGTCGCTACCGCAAAAGACAACTGGTAACAGGAACCTGTTTGCTAAGGATGAAAGAAAAAAAAAAAAAAAAGCGCCTATCATCTATGTTAAATCCGCACTCCAGCTTTCTATGCAGAATTTATCCAGGTCACAGAATAAACTGATGATCACTGAGGTGTTACAGCCGGAAATAAAAATCATGCTGGTTGAGAGGAAACTGCAGTAGAGAGGCAAGGCAGTGGCGACAGCGTCTGTAATGCTGGGCTCACAGAGCTGTCTGAGCACAACTTTTCTTTTGTGCAAAGCATGAAACAGGCAGGTTGTTTCAGGAGATGGGAGGCGATGAAGGGCCCTTTGAGGTGCAAATGGCAACAAAACCTCTAATTAAAACGACACCTTAAAATTAAAACAACAAAATGCCACTTTGCTTATCAGATTGGCACAATTTTAAAAGAATGCAAATAGCCAGTATGGAAATGGGAGAGCTCATATATTGTTGGTGGGAATGTAAACTTTTTCAGTATCGGAGACGCAATTTGAAAGTCCTATCAAAATAACTTTCCCATTTATACTTATAAATTTCAAACATATCTCAAACAGACAGAACAGTGTAATAGATGTTATCCACCAGTCACTCAGCTTCAAAAATTATCAACTTATGGCTCACCTCTCTTCAACTGTTCACCCACCCATTTTCCCCCTCACTGGATTGTTTTAGAGCAAACTTCAAACACTATACACTTTCATCTCTAAGTAGTTCAGTAGATAACTCTTTTTTTAAAAAGGACTTTTATATTTTATTATCATACCTAAAAAAAAAAAATCACTCCTTAATATCATCAAATATCTGGTTATTGTTAGGAGTTCCCCCAACTGTCTCATATTTTTTTCTTTTTTACAATAGGATCGTTCATGTCAGAACCCAAACAAGGTCTGCCTACTGCACCTGACTGATATGTCTCTGAAGCCTCCTTTAATCAGTAAGTTTTCTTTCTCTCTTTTTCTCTGCAATTTGTCTGCTCCTCACAGTGTAGACTGTGCTGACTGCATCCTTGTGACCTTAAAACTTGTTCCGCTTTGTTGACTGTGCCTCCTAGTCACTGGCAGTGAAGCCTAGAGACTCGATCAGATTCAGCTTTCCTTTGGGGGGAGGATGGGGAATACCTCCTATGTGGTAAAACACCAGAGGAGGCACACAAGACCAGGAACCCTATAAAGAATGCTCTCTCTTTGTAGTGATGGCAACCGTGTCCAGGGGGGTGAGCTGGTCCATTCACTACAAAGTGCCTCCTCCGTTTTTCCCTGATGACAGGAGATGAGAAATGGTGATGCTCTAAGCCGGTCATCCCCTTTCACTTATTAGCTGGATGCTTCCTTAGTGAAATTTCCCTCATCAAGCGAGGATATTCCAGGGGAAAGGCTGGATTTGTGCCCATCACTTACCACTTTTCCCAATAACACTGTGGTCTCCTAACATCCTGAGAAAGTGACCAAAGAGTACTTCTTTTCCTATCAGTATGAACTTGTGGGTTTTAAATACACGTAATGTGTTTCAATCTATCGGAGATATTTTTCCTTTTTAATGGGTCAAATTGTACACCCATTTTGGCCTCTTCAGTTACATCTTGAGTTCTTTTCCCAGGACCCTGAAGAGAAATTTTTATCAGAATTTGCTTCCTTTCATTCTGATAAGACAGGATGTTTCAGGTAGATGTTTCAGGTACATCTCCAGCCCCAGAGCAAGAATCTGGCATTTTTCTAAGTAGCCCTGATTCCTCTTATTGGGAAGCTATATTTAGACACCACATAGAATCATTGCTGCTGGACTGATGACTACATCCAAATCTTTTCAGTGGACAGAATTAGAAAACCTATTTTTTAAGAGAAAAAATATCCTCAGTTTATACTGATATTCTAATTCAAATTTAGGATTCAAACTTTTTATTTAACTTGTGAGATTTCTATATTTGTATCTTTCTTCACTTTCACAAAAATCTTAGTTCTTAAATAATTTAAAATGTGAATATCTTTAGTCTCTATCATTTCTCTTTGGAGAATTTACTCTAAGGAAATAATCTGATATGACATCTATGCGAGCGTTCGGCACACTAGCAGAAAAGAAAGAAAGGAAAGCAGAAAGAAAGAACCTACATATACAAACAATCGACATTTTAGGAATCAGTGAACTAAGATGGACTGGAATGGGAAAATTTAATTCAGATGACCATTATATCTACTACTGTGGGCAAGAATCCTTTAGCAGAAAAGGAGTAGCTATCATAGGCAACAAAAGAGTCCAAAATGCAGTACTTGGATACAGTCTCAAAAATGACAGAATGATCTCTGTTTGTGTCCAAGGCAAACCATTCAGTATCACAGTAATCCAAGCCTAAGCCCCAACCAGTAATGCTGAAGAAGCTGAAGTTGAACCGTTCTATGATGATGTACAAGACCTTCTAAAATTAACACCCAAAAAAGATGTGCTTTTCATCTTGCATTCAATAGGGGACTGGAATGCAAAAGTAGGAAGTCAAGAGATAACTGGAGTAACAGGCAAATTTGGCCTTGGAGTACAGAATGAAGTAGGGCAAAGGCTAACAGAGTTCTCCAAGAGAGTACACTGGTCACAGCAAACACCCTCTTCCAAAAACACAAGAGAAGACTCTACACATGGACATCACCAGATGGTCAACACCGAAATCAGATTGATTATAGTCTTTACAGCCGAAGATGGAGAAGCTCTATACAGTTAGCAAAAACAAGACCAGGAACTGACTGTGGCTCAGATTTGCAATAACTCCTTATTGTAAAATACAGACTCAAATCGAAGAAAGTAGGGAAAACCACTAGACCACTTAGATATGACCTAAATCAAATCACTCACAATTATACAGTGGAAGCGACAAATAGATTCAAGGGATTAGATCTGATGGTCAGAGTGCCTGAAGAACTATGGACGGAGGTTCCTCTACCTGTACAGGAGGCAGGGATCAGGACCATCCCCAAGAAAAAGAAAGGCAAAAAGGCAAAATGGCTGCCTGGGGAGGCCTTACAAATAGCTGTGAAAAGAAGAGAAGCGAATAGCAAAGAAGAAAAGGAAAGATATACCCATTTGAATGCAGAGTTCCAAAGAACAGCAAGGAGAGATAAGAAAGCCTTCCTCAGGGATCAGTGCAAAGAAATAGAGGAAAACAACAGAATGGGAAAGACTAGAGATCTCTTCAAGAAAATTAGAGATACCAAGGGAACATTTCATGCAAATATGGGCACGATAAAGGACTGAAATGGTATGGACCTAACAGAAGAAGATATTAAGAAGAGGTGGCAAGAAAGCACAGAAGAACTATACAAAAAAGATCTTCATGACCCACATAACCATGATGCTGTGATCACTCACCTAGAGCCAGATATCCTGGAATGTGAAGTCAAGTGGGCCTTAGGAAGCATCACTACGAACAAAGTCAGTGGAGGTGATGGAATTCCAGTTGAGCTATCTCAAATCCTAAAATGATGATGCTGTGAAAGTGCTACACTCAATATGCCAGCAAATTTGGAAAACGCAGCAGTGGCCACAGGACTGGACAAGGTCAGTTTTCATTCCAATGCCAAAGAAGGGCAATGCCAAAGAATGTTCAAACTACCACACAATTGCACTCATCTCACACACTAGTAAATGCTCTAAATTCTCGAAGCCAAGCTTCAACAGTATGTGAACCATGAACTTCCAGATGTTCGAGCTGGGTTTAGAAAAGGCAGAGGAACCACAGATTCAATTGGCAACACTCGTTGGATCACAGAAAGAAAACAAGAGTCCCAGAAAAGCATCTACTTCTGCTTTATTGATTATACCAAAGCCTTTGACTGTGTAGATCACAACAAACTGGAAAATTCTTCAAGAGGTGGGAATACCAGACCACCTGACCTGCCTCCTGAGAAACTTGTATGCAGGTCAAGAAGCAAAAGTTAGAACTGGACATGGAACGACAGACTGGTTCCAAATTTGGAAAGGCTGTATACTGTCACTCTGCTCTTTAACTTATGTGCAGAGTACATCATGTGAAATGCCAGGCTGGATGAAGCACAAGCTGGAATCAAGACTTCCGGGAGAAATATCAATAACCTTAGATATGCAGATGACACCACCTCTATGGCAGAAAGTGAAGAGAAACTAAAGAGCCTCTTGATGAAAGTGAAAGAGGTGAGTGAAAAAGCTGGCTTAAAACTCAACATTCAAAAAACGAAGATCACGGCATCTGGTCCCATCACTTCACAGCAAATAGATGGAAAAACAATGGAAACAGTGACAGACTTTATTTTCTTGGGCTCCAAAATCACTGCAGGTGGTAACTGCAGCCATGAAATTAAAAGATGCTTGCTCCTTGGAAGAAAAGCTATGACCAACCTAGACAGCATATTAAAAAGCAGAGACATTACTTTGCCGACAAAGGTCCATCTAGCCAAAGCTATGGTTTTTCCAGTAGTCATGTATGGATGTGAGACTTGGACTGTAAAGAAAGCTGAGTGCCGAAGAATTAATGCTTTTGAACTGCAGTGTTGGAGAAGACTCTTGAGAGTCCCTTGGACTGCAAGGAGATCAAACCAGTCCATCCTAAAGGAAATCAGTCCTGAACGTTCATTGGAAGGACTGATGCTGAAGCTGAAGCTCCAATACTGTGGATACCTGATGTGAAGAACTGATTCATTGGAAAAGACTGATCCTGGAAAATAATGAAGGCAGGAGAAGGGGATGACAGAGGATGAGATGGTTGGATGGCATCACCAACTCAATGGACATGAGCTTGAGCAAGCTCCGGGAGTTGGTGAAGCACAGGGAAGCCTGGCGTGCTGCAGTCAATGGGGTCACCAAAAGAAAGACACAATTCAGTGACTAAACTGATACAAACAATAGTTCAAGAATATGAATGATAGTAAATCCCCATAATAGAACACTGTAAAGCCAACAAAAATGATGATACAGCTTTCCAGGATGTTATTAAAAGAAAAAAATATCATCAAGATGAAAGCTACTTTAAAAGAAAAAAAAAAATCAAATAAAGTGGTTAAAAATACAATGAACTAGTGAATAAAAACATAAAACCCCAAACAAAGTATCAGCAAACCAAATCCAGACATACAAGAAAAGGAGTTTATTATAGAATGAAAGGCTGGCTTAACTTTTGGTGGTGGTTTAGTCACTAAGTTGTGCCTGAGTCTTGAGATGCCAGTGGACTATAGCCAGCCAGGCTTCACTATCCATGGGATTCTCCAGGCAAGAATACTGGAATGGGTTGCCATTTCCTTCTCCAGGGAATCTTTCTGACCCAGGGATTGAACTGGGGTCTCCTTCATTGCAGGCAGATACTTAGGTGGATTCTTTACTGACTGATCCACTAGGGAAGTCTGTGATTTAACTTTTAAATATCAATTAATATAATCTACCCTATTAACAATGAAGAGAAAAATCTCAACAGGTTTAAAAAAAGCATTTGGTAAAAATCAACATCCATGAATAACAATCAACATCAATCAATAATAAACATTCATTAAAAACCATAAAGGGAGCTGTCTTCATCAATGTGTTCTTTTTATAAAAATCCTGCCTGCACGAGAGGACTTCCCTGGTGGTCCAGCCATTAAGACTCCATGCTTCCACTGAAGGGGGCGAAGGTTCAATCTCTGGTTGGGGAACTAAGATCCCACGTGCCATGTGGTACAGCCCAAGGGAAAAAAAAAAATCCTGGCACTAAACATCATTCTTCATAGTGAAGTAGTGAAAGTTTTCCCTCTACAATCAGGAAGGAAAATGAGAAACCTACACATCTACCAGCACCAACTCCATTCACTAATGGATTGGAGATCCTAGCCAGCAGAGCAAAGAGGAACAAAAGAAGAAATAAAAACGAAAGGCGTAAAAGAGCAAACATAACAGAATAGAAACAGTTACAGACGGAGAACAAACAGATGGTTACTAGAGTAGCAGAGGGTCGGGGATGGAAAGAAATAGGTGTGGCAAAATAAGGGATACAGACTCCTAGCTGCAAAATAAATGAGTCATGGGTATGAAACGTGCAGTGTGGGGAATACAGTCAGTACATAGTATCTTTATATGGTGACATGTTATAACTAGACATCATGGAATATATGAGATATATAGAAAAAAATCACTATGTTGTGTAACAGGAACTAAACACATCGCTACCATATGACCCAGCAATTCCAGTCCTGGGCATATACTCTGAGAAAACCACAACTCAAGAAGACATATGTATTTTTTTATTGCAGCACTATTTACAATAGCCAGGACATGGAAGCAACCTAGACGTCCATCAACAGATGAATGGGTAAAGCAGCTGTGGTATGTGTATACAATGGAATATTGCTGCTGCTGCTGCTAAGTCGCTTCAGTCGTGTCCGACCCTGTGTGACCCCAGAGATGGCAGCCCATCAGGCTCCCCCGTCCCTGGGATTCTCCAGGCAAGAACACTGGAGTGGGTTGCCATTTCCTTCTCCAATGCATGAAAGTGAAAAGTGAAAGTGAAGTTGCTCAGTCGTGTCTGACTCTTACGACCCCATGGACTTCAGCCCACCAGGCTCCTCCGTCCATGGGATCTTCCAGGCAAGAGTACTGGAGTGGGGTGCCATTGCCTTACTCAACCATAAAAAGGAATGAAATTGAATTAGTTGTAGTGATGTGGATGAACCTAGAGCCTCCCATACAGAGTGTAGAAAGTCAGAAACAGAAAAACAAATATCATGTACTAACGCATATATGTGGAGTCTAGAAAAATGCTACTGATGAACCTATTTGCAGGGCAGGCATAGAGATGCAGACGTAGAGACTGGACTTGCAGACACAGCAGGTAAGGAGAGGGTAGGAAGACCTGAGAGAGTAGCACTGATGTAAATACATCCCTATGTGTAAAACAGACGGCCGTTGGGAACCTACTAGGTTCCCAAGCTGAGCACAGGGAGCTCAGCGTGGTGCTCTGTGATGACCTAGAGGGGTGGGATTGGGGATGGAGGGAGGCTCAAGAGGGAGGGGATATATTTATACATAGAGCTGATTCGTGTTGTTGTATAGCAGAAACTAATATAACTTTGTCAAGTAACTATATTCTAATTTAAAAAAAAAAAAAAACAGACTCATAGAAAAAGAGATCATACTTGTGGTTACCAGAGGAGGTGGGTGTGGGCAAGGGGGAATGGATGAAGGTGGTCAAAACATACAAACTTCCAGCTATAAAATAAGTAAGTCCTAGGAGTGTAATGAATAGCATGATAAATAAAATTAACACTGCTGTGTGTTATACACAAAAGCAGTTAAGAGAGTAAATCCTAAGAGTTCTCATCACCAAAAAAAGGTTTTTTTTTCTTTTTTCTTTTTAATTTTGGAGATGATGGATGTTCACTAAACTTACTGTGGCAACCATTTCATGATGCATGTAAGTCAAATCATTATGCTGTACACCTTAAGCTTATAATACATTGCTATACGTCAATTATATCTCTATAAAACCAAAGGGAAAAAAAAAGATATAAGGACTGCAAAGAAGTAAAAGTGTCAGTATTCATAGACAACATAATTATTTACCAAGAAAATTAAACTGTAACTTAGAAAATGAAAAATTTTTAAATTATACCATAATTTAAAATACCATCAAAAGATACCAAACATCTAACAGTAAATCTATTGAAAGACCTCTACCCATAAGATAATTTTTGAACTTTCATTTAAAACTCAGGGATACTGCTATATATAGAATAGATAACCAACAAGGACCTACTGTGTAGCACAGGGACCTATATTCAATAGCTTATAATAAGATATAATGGAAGAGAATGTAAGAAAAAAAGAATACACATATTTATACATGTATGTGCAACTGAATCACCGTGCTGTACACCTGACACACAACACTGTCAATCAACTATATTTCTATAAAAATGTTAAAAATAAATAGATAAATAAAACTCACGGATAGAACATATTCATAGATTAGAAGACTTAATATTAAATAAAATGTCAATTTTTCACAAACTGACCCATAGGTACAATGAAATGCCAGTAAGTTTCCCATAGGACTTTGGTGGAAACTTCCAGGCTGATTCTACAATGTGTATGGAAAAGCAAGTGAAAGTTGTTGTGAAAGAGAAAGTCGCTCAGTCGTGTCCAACTCTTTGCAACCCCGTGGACTATACAGTCCATGGAATTCTCCAGGTCAGAATGCTGGAGCGGGTAGCCTTTCCCTTCTCCAGAGGGATCTCCCCAGCCCAGGGATCGATCCCAGTTCTCCCCCACTGTGGGCAGATTCTTTACCAGCTGAGCCACCAGGCAAGCATGGGAAAGCAAAGGGACAAGAGACTCTTGAAGAACTCAGTAGAGGTGGGATCACACTCCCGGATCAGTTGTGGTACACTCATAAAGCCGAACACGATGCAGCTATAGAAACAGAAGGAGAAAAAAAAAGAAAAGAAAACAGAAGGAGAAATAACCACAGCCACACCAAACGACATGAACTACATGACTCCCCCAGGCACAATGTTAAATAAGAGAGCAAAACAGAAAGGAAACCATACTAAGGGATTCCATTTATATAAAGTTCAAAACCATGGAAAACCAGTCTAAGGTGTGTAACCTTTGAGAAGGGAAGGAGCAGTGATTAGCAGGAAGCATAAGGATGGCTTTTAGGAGATGGGGTGTGTGTCTATGTGTGTGTATCAACTCTTTTTGACCCCACAGATTGTAGCCCACCAGATTCCTCTGTTCACGGAACTTTCCAGGCAAAAAATACTGGAGTGAGTTGCCATTTCCTCCTCCAGGAGATCTTCCTGACCCAGGTATTGAACCTTCATCTCTTGCATCTCCTGCACTGGCAGGCAGATTCTTTACCCTGAGCCAGCTGGGAAGCCTTTAGGAGATCCCTGGGTCGGGAAGATCCTCTGGAGAAAGAAATGGCAACCCACTCCAGTACTCTTGCCTGGAAAATCCCATGGACGGAGGAGTGTGGTAGGCTACAGTCCATGGGGTCACAAAGAGTTGGACAAGACTGAGTGACTTCACTTTCACTTTCACTATTTTCAATGTTCTGTTATTTAATCTGGGTGTTAGTTACAAAGTATGCTTACTTCATATCATTGCATTACTGCTTATAATTTTTGGTACTTTTCTATGTATATGTTATAATTTAATCAGAAAGCTTAAAAAACACGATAAGGAAATATGAGGGACACAAAAAAATTACACAAATAAAATGGAAAAGAATAGATATAAAAATGATCAGAGAAATGTTAGGTTCAGAAGGTAAAAGCAATATACTCACATTGATATTCCTGGGAAAATGAACACATCAAATGAAACTAAAAAGATCTTCAAAAATCTAATAGATGAAAATGTTCCCAAAATAGAGTCTTAACCTATCTATCAAAAGGACACACCCTGTCCTAGGGAATTCTGATTCATGTGCTGGTGAAGTCACTAGACTTCAAAGAAAAACTTCAAGAATAGAGAAAGACTCAAACAGGCATTAAGATAAAGAAGGAATGAGGAAAATAATCAAAATTAGACTCAAGATTTCTACAAAAGTAAATGCCAGGAAATAATAGAGCAAAATTCTAAATAGCTGTGGTTACTGAATAGAACAGAAATGAATTAGTTATAATAATAACACAACTAATCCCAAACAGCGGGGGAGAGAAGCAGGGGAAGGGTCAGTGTGCTGAGTCAGGTCATCACAGCAGGAGGTGAAGCCTGAGGGGACCAGAGATCAAGACGGGTTAGGAAAACATGAGTAAATTAAGTTTAAAGTATTTAGATTAATAATAGCATTTGGGCACAGTTTTCCCCTGTTTTTCTTTGTCTGTTTTATGTCCGAAAGAAGTCTAGAATAATAGTTACCAACTGTAAGTTAATGAGGATGTTTCTGGGCAGAAACATTGTTTGGGTTTTTATGTACTTTCTTTTTTGCATTGCTTCAACTTTTTTATGAAAAAAAAAATCATTACTCTAAAAATGAGTAAATGAATTAATTATCTAGAAATACAAAGGCATTTCATTTTGTTTTTCCTCTTCAGATGTAAAATTGAATTAAATCTAGCCATTGTTTGTTTGGTAGAGTCAATAAATATTCACAGAAATGAACATGATTTGTCTTTATCAAGAATATACTTAATTAGTATAAAATTATTAAAATAAAATACCAACTCTGCTACAAAATATGTCTCCCCAAATTTATACATATGTCCAAATCTAATCCCCAGTGTGAAGAAGTTAGGAGGTGGGGCCTCTGAAAGGTGACTGGGTCATGAGGGTGGAGCCCCTATGAATGGGATGAGTGCCCTTCTACAAGACCCCAGAGGGCAGCCTCGCCCTGTCTGCCATGGAGGGCACAGCAAGAAGTCAGCCATCTGTGAATAAGAAGAGGGTTCTCACCAGACAACAAATCTATTGGCACCTTGGTCTTAGACTTCCCAAACTCCAGAACTGTGAGAAATAAATTTCTGTTGTTTATAATCCACCCAGTACATGGTAGGAGCTTCCCAGGTAGCTCAGCAGTAAAGAATCTGCCCGCCAATGCAAGAGACACAGGAGATCCGGAAGGAAACGGCAACCCACTCCAGTATTCATGACTGGGAAATCCTATGGACAGAGGAGCCTGATGGGCTTCAGTCCACGGGATCGAAAGAACTGGACATGACTGAGCGACTGAACAAAGGCACACATGCTACATATGATGTTTTGTTCTAGCAGCCCCAATGTGCTAAGACAAACTCTCATGCAAGTTGACAGCTCTCACAAAATTGTAGATCACTAGCAATCAGGAATCAGAGAAGGCAATGACACCCCCACTCCAGTTCTCTTGCCTGGAAAATCCCATGGACAGAGGAACCTGGTGGGCTGCAGTCCATGGGGTCACTAAGAGTCAGACACGACTGAGCGACTTCACTTTCACTTTTCACTTTCATGCATTGGAGAAGGAAATGGCAACCCACTCCAGTGTTCTTGCCTGGAGAATCCCAGGGATGGGGGAGCCTGGTGGGCTGCCATCTATGGGGTCACACAGAGTCGGACACGACTGAAGCGACTTAGCAGCAGCAGTAATCAGGAATAAATTCAACCGTAAGTGATACGACAAAGACTCCTAATTTTCTCTAGATTCCATAAATAATATTAACCCAACTACTGTTCACTTTTCAAATTTTAAAATATGATTAATTATCCAAGGACTTCCCTGGCAGTCCAGTGACTGGAACTCTGCACTTTGACTGCAGGTGCCACAGGCCCAGTCCCTCATAGAGGAACTAAGATTTCACGTGCTGCACAGCATAGTCAAAAACAAAACAGAATAACAGTGTCCCGCTGATTTAAAAAGGTAATAATAAAATAAAATGGAAGTATCCAAATCACCTACTAAGACATCTGAAAAGCAAAAGTGCTTACTGATGAGAAAGCTTACTTAATAATCACTCATGACACTCAGTGGTACAGGTGAATAACAGTCATACTAGCCATCGTGAAAATAAAACTATTTGGAGTCACATTCTTTTTAGGGTAGGACTGACAATTATCAAGCTTTTGCACCTTCTTTATCACTTTCACAACCAGAAGAAAAATAAGGAAGCAGTCCCTCAAAGTCAAGTAGGATATATTAGAAATAGAGGTAAAAGAAAAGAAATGTTTTTAAAGAAAACCAAGAAGAATCTCAATTCTCAGAAACTAAAAGGAAGAAAGTTGCCACTAAGGGTATAGGCAATTTAAGCAGGAATTTTACCCCAATATTTTAAAATAGATCATCATACTAAGTCAGAAAAAGACAAATATCATATGATATCACTTATATGTGGAATCTAAAATGTGATACAAATTAATTTATTTACAAAACAGAAGCAGATTCATAGACTTAGAAAACAGACTTATAGTTACCAAAGGGGAAAGAGGGGTAGGTGTAAATAAAAAATGGATAGACGACAAGGTCCTACTATATAGCATACGGAACTATATTCAGAATCCTGTAATAAACCATAAAGAAAAGAACATTAAAAAAGAATATATATATAATATAAATGTAGATATAACTGAATCACTTTGCTATACACCAGAAACTAACACAACATTACAAATCAAATGTAAGTCGATAATCATAAAAAAAAAAAAGAACAAGTACTAAAATGTTTCCAAATTTCCACAGACACTTTTGAAACTCAGGATTATTCTTTGGGACTTGAACCAATACCCAATTAATATCCTTATTTTAATTTAATGCTTAAATTTCCCTGACAAATCATTTTTGTATTACCAAAGTATTTCAATACATACTGGTTGGAGTGTGCTAATGTTGCATTCTGCTTTGTCTTTATTAACAGACATCGAGAATATTCTAAACACATGAGACACAGACTTTCAGAGAATGCGCAGTGCAGAGGTTGGGGGTATTCCAGGAAAGGGTAACTTCATAATATTATCCAGAAACAACAAGAAGGCAAAAAAGCAACTCATTACCTGCTGAGCTGTAGCATCCTGTTGGACATAAGCTACTTGGCCTGGGTCTGTAAACAGCGTCTAAACAAACAACAACAACAAAAGCTTATCAATAGATCTTCAGACAGCTTGTCTATGCAGGAAAAATTATCCTACTGCTAAGCACCAATTCCTGAGAGAGTTACTCTCAAATAGCTAGTAATAATCTTTCATTAATAAAGAAGATAAAGACAGTAATCCTATATTTTGCTAAAGCCTTTCATTTATATGTCTTCAAAGAGATTGTAAAAGCTAACCCTCTTCATTGGCCAACACACTGCATACTTCGTGATTTTACTCTAAAGCAAAGCCTCTCCTGAGACTGAATGTCACGGTTAATTAAAAAGGCATTCCATGAACAAGGGGGCATGCATTCTCACGTACCACTCTGTCTCAGGGGTAGACTTGCAATTAAATGAAAATGGTTGGAGATACACTGACAAAGAGAAGAATACTGTATACCCAAGGATTACAACTCTTCCCAATAAAAATGCACACTCAGCAGATACAGAAAATAAATAAATAAATTGCATTTAATGTTCCACAGACTCTTTTTGGATAAAGCCAGTAAGATCATAATTTTCAAGGTTCTTATTATAAACATTATTTGGCTGACAGTCGTGATAACTAAAGAAGGAAAACCTTCAAAATTATTTTAGCCAGGACACCACAAGAAATCTCCAATCCAAAAAAGTATTCTTTCCTCTAAAACTTTTAAATGACTCTAATTTGCCTAAGGCTTTAGCAAATTTATGGTCATAGGAACCATGGTTAAGTGCTGACTCCAGAGAACTGTAAAAGAGAATTTTAGCGAGCTTCAGATTTCTTATATTTGATGTTTAAAAACTATCATAACTCAGACATTTAGTAACATAGTAATGATTTAAAAGTTGAGCACAGGACATTCTTTACATAATCTACGTGTTCTTATTTCAGTACAGCTGGGGGACTAAAACTGAGAAGGGCTATTCCAAAAGTAACATCTGACTATCAAGCAATTTTACCTTTATATAGATTTGAAAGGCATTTATTAGGTGGGTCTCATTTCTTTCTGGGAGTACTTTGGGTCTCCTGATTAAACATTGCATGAGGGCAAATTTTCATTACCAGGATTCTACTATAAAAACTATGGAACTGGGGACTTCCCTGGAGGGCCAATGGTTAAGACTTTACCTTCTAATCCAGGGGTACAGGTTCAACTCTGGTTGGGGAACTAAGATGCCACATGCCTCTCAGCCAAAAAACCAAAAGCATAAAAACAGAAGCAATATTGTAACAAATTCAATGAAGACTTTAAAAATGGTCCATGTTAAAAAAAAATTTTTTTTAACAAAAAACAATGGAACTGATTTCTAATATATTTTAAAGTGCTATGTACATTATAAAGTGCTAAAAATACAAAGTAACATTTATATATTAGGGGATATTCCTGTTATGCATTTGGAAACCAACACTGAAAGTCACTAGCAAAAAAAATGAAAGCAGTTATAATTTTACCCTCACTTCTATACAGTCCTAAAAGTCAATAAGTTATTAGTAAATAGCAGTTAACAAGCTAGTGGGATCCCTCACTTACACGTTTAACTGAAATAACGTGCATGTTTCCACTGAGATTCATCTTGATTAAGTTACACAGAAATAAATGCCATGTTTGGCCTGGTTCTTGATACTTAGGAAAAGTAACAGGCTGATAATCTTGTTTATAATAATAATCGATAGACATCAACAGTCAGTGGGGAAAAGACCTCATTCCAGGTTAGTGCTCTAACTCCTTACACTTTATTTAAATAAATAAACCACATCTTCCTCTGCCAAGATGGTTATAAGCTCCTTGAGAGCACACATCTTATCTGCCTATTTCCGGCATCACCCGCCAGCAGCACAGTGACTGGCAGAGCGTAAACCTAAGGGATGAATTAACAGATTAACAAACAAGCCATCAACCATGGTCCCAACGTGCCTGCGCAGCTTCCACGGGATGGATGTAGACCAGTGTGTGCTGAGGACCATCCACGGAGGCGTAGGAGGCACCATCTGCCGTGTACACCACCTGCTGCGGCGGACGGACCTGGTCATCGGTGTAGACGATCTGGGCCACAGTTCCAGCGTCTGGAACAAAATGCACCTGGGGCAAAAAAAACAGCAAGTACGAAGCGGTCATCCTTGTGGAACCCACCCTGTAGCACAAAGACGGGCAACTGACCGAGAACACCACACACTTGCATTTCTAAAAGATCCCCATGAAAGGAGAACACAGTGAACAAATGGATCATCTGTGCTGAGTTAGTGACTTGGCAGAGGGATCCAAGGACCTTCTCACTGATTTTTACTTAATATTAAGCAAGCAATTTAAACACCCCTTTGCCTCAAATATCAACTGCAGGTCTCTCTTTTGAGGCGTGCTGAGAAGAAATGTGACAGAAGATTCCTGATGGACAATACTATCAAACTACAAAACACAGATTATTCTGTAAGGTGGAAAAATATGTCAAGACTCAAAAGTCAGTTGCTTTCAACATGTCATAAAAATTCTACTTTCTAACGAAGAGTGCCTTTTGGCAAACACATTAAAACAAGGTCACTTGCTTTCATAAAATTCTTTTGTCCTCCGTGGCTGTTCTGTAGGCAAGGGGTGAATGTCTGCTGACTTGGTGAATGTAACAGAACTCTTCTTTGCCAAGTAGGTAAGGACACAAAAAATTCTGAGAATGTACTTTTCAGGGGTTTTGGATAACTATTTCAGTTGTCACCAGGGGAAATAATTTTCTGTCTATGAGGAACTAAAGCAGAAAACTGATTCTGTAAAGTGCTTTCTGAGCAGTCAGCTTTGGAGGTTTGAGTTCCTGCAGGTTGGCACACAGCCTAGTGTCTGATACTGAAGGTACAAAGCAGATGGTCAAAGTACGCATTTGGGAAAGAAATAATTTATGTGCTAATATTGAAGTCAGGCCCTCTTAGGTCGGAATCTTTGCTCTTACACTGTCTTGGCTTTACACATAATTTTTTATTTCAGTTTTTTCCAGTGGAGAACAGATCCCAAAGATGACATAAGCTAATTCAACCCACAGAAAGAAAACTGGAGACAAGATGCAGTCAAGCACCATGTATATAAAACAAATGTCCACTTTAGCACTAAGTGATTATTACCCCAGCTTCTACATAGATCTGCTCTGCCCATGAAGATACAGTTTGCACAAGAATTGGGCTTCTGAAATATTTGTGCAGTTTTAAGTGCTGCACTTTTGTGAGTTTAGATTTGTTCATTAACATCAAAATCTTTAACTAGTCTCAGTGCTTAAGAAGGAAAAAAAATTTTCTCCTTGAGAGTTATCCAAACTCTTCAACTTGGTCTTCATCACCAAGTACTCGGCTAAACCAGGATTCCTGGATGGGAGAAGAAATATTGCAAGGATGGGATGCAACAGAGGGTGCTGAGCTCTGCTGTCTACTGTCTGGTTACCTACAAATGTGGACCTTATTTATTAATGGACTACATTTTTCTTTATAAACAAAGTACCCCCAAACATATAACTACATGAAAGTAGCAACCAGATAGAACCAAAACAGCATTCTCAATTATTCTGCTGGAAGCTTCTCTGGTAGCTTTTTCTCAGTATTCAGACACAGACTTTTAAATCACATCTGATGACTGATTTTATGTACTGTAACATTAGTTATACTACTTAAATCAAACGTGTATTTTAAGGCTTTAATATAAATTTTCTGATTACTTAGCAACTGAACAACTATGGTTATGTAATTTGTTGAAAATGAAATTATATATACATTATAATGCTTTAAAATGAAGTTTCATAGTTTGGTCACATATAAAACGTGGCTCCCTATGACTGCTGACTCTTACCAAAATTCAAATCCATACCAAAAATGCAGAGATTCACTTTTGCTAAGGACAGTCAAAAGATTGTGTAGCTGGTTAGTAGAGCAATATCTGAATAAGTGACTAACCTCCAGAGCTGTTGATTCACTGGGACAACTTTCAATGAGAAGTTTACATTCTGAATTTGAAAAGAAAAGGAAAAGCCACTCACTTTATAGACATACCTTGTACTTCACTACACACAAAAACTCAAAACCCTTTCCTGGATAACATAAAAGAAACCCTGCAGTTTGAAGCTTTCACCATGAAATAAAATGGAGCAGTGAGGAGGATTATGAGAGTAAGCTGGGGGAAAGGCAGAGAAGCCCCTGGGTGGTATGTAGCTTCTTGAAATCACAGCAACCCATGCAGATGGAGCATTCGAAGTGCTGCCCGTTCCTTGAGAACCATGTCCGCCCATCAGCTCCCTCCTTGCCCCACATCACTATACAGGAGCTGCTATTTCTCTAGCTGTCAGCAAACTCTACCAACTAAAACACCACGGTCAGTGCCCAGCTGGGAGAGCACTTTTCACCTGTGCAGCGTTCTCCTCGTGCTCTGCAGCCGGGGGCCACACGTGTGAGCTTTCATCTTTGGAATCCATCCCCTCCTAGCTGGAGAGCGGCCCGGGCACCTAGAGTTGTGCAGGGTGAAGGACAGTCATCTGTCTCCCACGCATGTGCTCGTCAGGGACAGGAAGGCCTCTCGGCAGCATGCCTGAGAAAAAGAGAACAGGACCCAAGACTTAAAAAAAAAGCTTTGTAAGAGATAACACACCTGGGCAAAAAAGGTGAAAATGGAGAAATTATATGTAATAATGACACAATGTCCTGCGTGCATGTTCTGCTCTGGGCCCACATCAGGTGGATGGAGCCTGAGTGCGGTCCCTAGTTCTCCCCAGGAGGAGGATGACAAGGCCCCAATGTACTAAAGTCAGTCAAGTGCTGGGCTGACACCAAATCTTACTGGTGTCAGTAAGCTCGTCCCTGTTTGCACACCTGTCAAGACACTGACTTCCTAAACCACCAACTCAAAATGAAAAGCAGCATAATAAAAGTCACAAAATAAGGGAAAATGGCAGGTGGAGGGAGCCAAATTTTCTGGGCCACAGTTTGGTGACTACAGATACCAACTTTGTTTCCTGTGGAGTCAATACAGGAGTGATGAGCTGGCAAATCAAAGCCTCACTAAACATCAATGGGCACAAAACCTGTATCTTGAAATATGACTATTTTCCAAAACAGATGTTGTAATCAATCTTCCCTTTTGATGATGATAAAACACTGATGCTTTAAAGGTCACGTGAGATCTGCTGTTTAACACGGCAGCCGGGCCTGATACACCTCCTTCTGCTCGCCCAGTAAGTGGCATCATAGACAGGCAAGGCCAAGCTGCTCAGAACACCACTCAACTAAAGATGAGAAGGATCACTGCCCAGAACCCTGCCAGAACTTTCTCCACTGTGAAATACCCTGAGAAACCTTCTGAAGCTACGCATGCTCCAGCCTCTGAACCGGAATAAGGCCCGTAGAAGAAAAGAAACTGGGACACATAGCGTCGGGGTGTCTGGGATACAGAATGGCCACGTCCGAACCACCTGGGATCCTCTCGGGAGCCAGGGAGGGGCTCAGCTGCATCACCAGCATCCTCACCCCAACAGAAGCCGCCCCACCACACACACTCGCCCTGCACCCTCCAGAGGATCCTGCAAACAATGCCCCCGTCAACAGCAGGTGACTGTAAGCAAAGGGGCTGTAATGTTCTCTGTCTTGTATCTAGACTGGGGTGGTAGATACATGGGGAGATCACATGTCAAAAGCCATCAACCTATTCAGTTAAAAAAAGAGGTGAATTTTATCATGTGTAACTTACACCTACAATGTTGTCTTTTTGTTAAGCATATCTTCCTTATATAGTTGTACTATTTAAGCATACATAAAAAGATAGTGAGGGTGAGTTGTACAGTATGTGAATTAAACTTCAACAAAGTTGTTATATATTTTTTAAAAGGAACAAAAATATTAAGAAACTCAGAGGAATGTCACTGATAATATAAAGAGCTACAGGAAGATAATCACAAAATTGTACAAAAGTAGATAAAATCTGTACAAGAGGCCCCATATTATAAAATCAGAAAATGTTCCACACTGGAAATGTTTAAATTTTTTTTTTTAATAATTTCAGATGGAAAAGCAGCAAAAATAGTACAAAGAATTTGTATTTCTTCACTGTTCCCCCAAATGTTAACATTTTACCATGTTTGTTTTATTATTCTCTCTCCATCTCTTTCATCCCCTCTTTCTCTTTTTCATCTTCTTTTTTTAACTTAAACTATTTGAGAGTAAGTTGCAGGCAAAAAACTCCTTTGCTACTAAATTCTTCAGTGCCTATTTCCTAAAAGAAGGATATTTTCTCACAGAACCACAGTACTTCTATCAAAATCAGCATATTAACAGTGCTATTATCTAACTTACAGACCACATTCAGCTTTTGCCAATTGTCTGATTACCGTCCTTTGCAGAGAAGGAAAGCCCTCTTTTTCTGGCCAAGGGTCCACTCCAGCCTCACGCACGGCGTGTCGCTGCCAACATGTCCTGTCAGTTCCCTCCGACCAGGAACAGTCCCCAGTCTTTCCTAGTTCTCCATGACCTTGACATTTTACAAACTCACAGGCCATTTATTTTTCAGAAGGTCCCTTAAATTGAGTTCGTCTGATGTCTCTTCATGGTTAGACTCAGGATACCTATTTTCAACAGGAATTAATATAACAGAAAAAAATTCTATTCTTTCCCCATACAGGAATCAGAGATTTTATTTTTTCAGCTTAGTTGATCAATTGCACAAACAACCAAGCACACACTGGGATGCAGCGAGGATGGAGGCAGGCTTAACTCCCATACTCAGAAAACACACCAGCCCAGAGTGCCTTTCTTATTTGTTTTCATTTCTAGCAAGCTGCCTGTTATTTCTTTTATTTTTAGTTACATACTTTCAATAGGTGGCAAATCCAGTTGGCTCAAAATTCAAAAGGAACAACAAGCTGTACGGTGGACAATCTTGCTACCTAGAATCCCTTACCAGTCTTCAGAACCAATTCATAGTATCAATTTCTTATCTTTTCTTCCAAAGATATATTATACAAGCAATTTATATTGTATATAAACAAAAATATAAACACTCTCTGCTCCTCCAAACCACAAATGGCATCACAGTATCGATTCTGTACAAAGCAGTATCTCTTTTAAACCTTATTTATTCCATATAATACCATCCCTTTTACATTGCTCCAGATCCCTATAGCATTTGTTCCTTCTTCACTAGAGCTTTATCATTTCATCGTATGAACATATCATAATGTATTTAATGTTATGTTGATAAATGGTTATTTTCAATGTTTGTGATGAGTAAGTTTGGACATGCGTGTTATGTCTTGAATTCTTGTATTTTGAATTCCTAACTGAAGGATGCTATGCAGTCAGTTAAAGTGGCCGTGCGACTATTAAGTAACTGTTACTTTCCAACTCCAGCACTGGGGCTGTCCTCTCCCCGTGCCTGGCACATGAGGGCCTGGGGACACACAGGGAAGTGCTCTGGCCTGCACAGGAGGCAGAGTGGCTACAAGCGTGGGCTCTGGACCCAGATTTTGGCAGCAATTCTGTGACTTCAGTGATATTAGGCAGAACATGGATGTGCTCTAAATCACTCTCCTTCTCCTTACAATCAGGATCATAAGGTTATTAAGAGAATGGGAGATAATGCACATAAGATGCTCACTTCACACAATGCCTGCCCCATGAAAAACACTCACCAAGTAGCTTTAAAATAAGGCATTCAATCATATTGCATCTTTCTGTCTAACTGTGTGCCTCCCCATCTCAACGCTGAGTTCCTTCATGTCAAGGAATGTGAGTCGCTCTAGATCTGGCGTGTGGCAGGTCCTTGATCATGTGCACGGATTGGTTGCCAGGGGGAAAAAGAAGAAGACACCTGATTCCTAAGTGGGTATCCACGGATGACTTCTTGGAGAAGATGAAAGTAGAAGGATGAACAGGAACAAGAAAGCAGAGAAGGGAAGGGATGGGAAATTTACTCCAGACTAAAATATCTTTCTTCAATCTTACCAAGATAAAGAAGTAGAAGTAACAATGACATAAAACACCGGAAACCACATACAGCAAGGATAACGGGGGAGAAAAAAGGAAATAATACTTAGCAGATGGGGTAAAATGACAGAACAGTTCACTGACACATAGGAAAGCCTGCTAGTAAAGTTTAGTACTACAGACGTGAAATACTGCCCCAAATGGTACTTCCCAATCACTTTCCCTTGTGGCTCAACTGGTAAAGGTTCCACCTGCAATGTGGGAAACCTGGGTTCAATCCCTGGATTGGGAAGATCGCCTGGAGAAGGGAAAGGCTATCCACTCCAGTATTCTAGCCTGGAGAATTCCATGGACTGTAAAGCTCATGGGGTCGCAAAGAATCAGACACAACTGAGCGATTTTCACTCACTCACTCACTCATTTTAAAATACTGTTAGCACATAAAGAAGCCCAAGATGGCGAACTCTTTCATTCAAAAAATGTCTGGAATCTAAAGCACCAATACAGAACACCCAGTTCTTGTTCTTTAAGATATACTTACAAGACCTATGGAGTTTCTGTAACTACTGAACTGTTTAAAACTGTGTGATATTCTTCAATTATTTGTTGTTTAATAAACTGTTCAAGAAAACTGAATTCTAGGTATGAGTCTGCTCCTAAGTAAGTCACTTGAAATTCTCTAGCATCAGCACTGTCAACTGTAAAACCAGAGTATAACGGGGTTTCTGGCCTTAAGCTTAGATGGGAAGCAGCAGAGAACAGTAGAAAATCCACAGACTCTGAGTTGAGCACCTGGGCTTCCCCACTAGCTCAGCTGCTCAGCAGTTACATCCCTTGGCCAAATCACGTATGCTCTTGGAGCCTCGATTTCATCCTATGTAAAATGGAGATGATAATGACCTCTTGGTGTTACTGTGAGGGTTACATGACATGTGTAAAACTCCCAGGCATAGATCTAGCACATGGTAGTGCTCAAATATGCCAATTTTCACATTTTCCTGATGAACCATAAGAGCTTCAGAATTTTCAAAACGTTTTATATTTTTTTAACTTAGCAAATTGTCCAGTAACAACTGCCCTGTACCTGGACATCCTTCATAGCAAGGCTTGTCATATTTGATTTCCTTTATTTTTATTTCACAGCACAGTTTATAGAGCTCTGTTGATCTTGATTTATAGGCAATGGGTCAGGGGCAGGAAGGATTCCAGGAAGTACCTTAGTGCTGTCCAACAGGTGGGTGCTGACAGACTCTGTGAGCTGGGAACAGAGTTTTCTGCTCCTCTTCTCAACCTCAAAGAACCTGAGAGCCATAAACTGTAGCTTGTCTAGAGAATGGCCACCCATCGTTCTTTCTTTCTTTCACCCACTGTCCAAAATGTCAGAGACTTCATTTCCAGGAAAAGAAGCATTTCTATTCTCTCTAATGATTTTTTTTAAGGCGGTAAATTTTATTTTTTTTAAAATTTATTTATTTTAAATGGAAGCTAATTACTTTACAATATTGTAGTGGTTTTTGCCATACACTGACATGAATCAGCCATGGGTGTACATGTGTTCCCCATCCTGAACCCCCCTCCCACCTCCCTCCCCATCCCATCACTCAGGGTTATCCCAGTGCACCAGCCCTGAGCACCCTGTCTCATGCATTGAACCTGGACTGGTGATCTGTTTCACATATGATAATATACATGTTTCAATGCTGTTCTCAAAAAATGGGCCAAAGAACTAAACAGACATTTCTCCAAAGAAGACATACAGATGGCTAACAAACACATGAAAAGATGCTCAACATCACTCATTATCAGAGAAATGCAAATCAAAACCACAATGAGGTACCATCTCACGCTGGTCAGAATGGCTGCAATCCAAAAGTCTGCAAACAATATATGCTGGAGAGGGTGTGGAGAAAAGGGAACCCTCTTACACTGTTGGTGGGAATGTGAACTAGTACAGCCACTATGGAGAACAGTGTGGAGATTCCTTAAAAAACTGGAACTAGAACTGCCATATGACCCAGCAATCCCACTGCTGAGCATACATACTGAGGAAACCAGAATTAAGAGACACGTGTACCCCAATGTTCATTGCAGCACTGTTTATAATAGCCAGGACATGGAAGCAACCTAGCTGTCCATCAGCAGACGAATGGATAAGAAAGCCTTGGTACATATACACAATGGAATATTATTCAGCTATTAAAAATAATACATTTGAATCAGTTCTAATGAGGTGGATGAAACTGGAGCCTATTATACAGAGTGAAGTAAGCCAGAAAAACACCAATACAGCATATTAACGCATATATATGGAATTTAGAAAGATGGTAACAATGACCCTATATGCGAGACAGCAAAAGGGACACAGATGTATGGAAGTCTTTTGGACTCTAATGATTTTATGGGCTTCCCTGAAAGCCCTCTGGTAAAGAATCCACCTGCAGTGCAGGAGACCCTCATTAGATTCCTGGGTCGGGAAGATCTGCTGGAGAAGGGATAGGCTACCCACTCCAGTATTCCTGGGCTTCCCTTGTGGCTCAGCTGGTAAAGAATCCACCTGCAATGTGGGAGACCTGGGTTCGATCCCTGGGTTGGTTAGTCAACAAATATTTATTAAATTTATTAACAAATGTATTAAATCAGTATGTGCCAGGGACTATTCTAGGTCATATATATTAATATACATCATAGGTACTGGTGGTAAAGAATCTACCTGCCAATGCAGGAGACGTAAGAGGAGTGGGTTCAATCCCTGTGTTGGGAAGATCCCCTGGAGGAAGAAATGGCAACCTACTCCAGTATTCTTGCCTGGGAAATCCCATGGACAAAGAAGCCTGGTGGCTACAATCCATGGGGTCACAAAGAGTCAGACAGAACTGAACATACACACATATGAATAAAGAGTGTAACAATATAATTGAAAGTATGAGCCTTAGAATTGGACAAATCTGGGTTCTGTGCCCCCAAATCTACTACGTGTTTACCAGGGTACGACAATAGTAAGCCACAGACTGATTCTCAGTCTCCTCATTGGAAAATCCAAATTATCTGCCTGGCACGGTTGCTGTAAGAGTTCCATCAAGTCTTGAAAGTACTTTTTTTTCACTTTTGCTCACGTTGCTGAGTGAGGGTTGACTCCACCACACTGGGTTCTGTAGTAACTACCATCCAGATGGCGGGAAGGATGTGGACATACTGCCTGCTCGAGTGTGACCTTGCTCGCTGCCCTTCATTAGTTCTACCCTCGCTTCACTGAGTCAGTGTATTGTCAGCACTAGACACCCTGAATGGAGCTGCCACTTTAAATGTCTTCAAAAAAGATGACACTATAACTTGGCATTAATCCAAGAGGCATACGAACAGCAGCTGGGCATAAATTTGATTAGGGAAGTAAACATCCGTCACTGGAAAAATGACCTTGCCCACCAAATCTATGGTATGTGGGTATGAGACAGGGCAGCATGAACGATGCTGCATTGTGCGAAGTTATTACTGAGACACGTGGAAACACAGGCCTGCCACAGGCTGAGTGAAAACACACCAGGATCACAACTCCCAGAATGGGTAGGAGCTGCTTGCAGGAGATTCCTGGTGACAGCAGAAACGCTGTGTCACCAACACTCTTGGTGACACAGAGACAGTAAGACTCTGAGCCAAAAGTGGTTCTCGAGTCAGATTCTGAAAGTGACGATATTTAGGAGTATGTTAAACATTTTACTTATATTTTCCCCTCCACATATGTGCATGAATGATACCAATCCATGCCCAAATGAATCTAAAAGAGCTGTTTCAACAAGTATACAATAAAAATTCTAAGTAGCAGAAAGCCCTTGTATCAGAGTTTAGGTGGCAAGTCTTGTTCCTTTCGTAATGATACATAAAATAATTGTGTTTCTTACCAGCAACATCTTCGGTTCAATACAACATGACAGCATTTGGGATCACAGAGCATGATGATGAATATTCATAAACTAGTAGTAATTTTTTTCATGCTTTGTGAACATTGAGCATTAAAGGTGAGCAAGAACTCTGCTCCCTTGGAGCTCACAGTCTAGTGGGATGGAAGGGCAGCTGGCTTCCCAACCCACCTGGGACACCTGCATGGTTAAGAGTGACACTGAGGAACAGTAAGGGGGACGAGGAAGGCCAGAGAAACGCCTGCCTTTCCAGCCGGTTCACTGGTAAGGCAGCCTTGAGCCAGATGGAGTGGCCCAGGGGTCCAGCCTCCACCTCATCTCCCCTCCTCACAGTTCCCTTGTTTCCCAGGTGCTGCTCACCCCCTACCACCCACCAGCCTGTTTCCCACCAGCACTGGCCTTTCTGGGCTGAAAGAAGCCAGTTCTCCAGAACCACGTAGGACATGGAATTGAAGACACTCCTGATTCATGACCTGCAGGAAGAGGTGGAAGAAGAGGCCCAGACCCACCTTCAAAGGTAGACAGGCACATTACTGAGCCTCAGAAACACTGAGGCTACAGCAGAGGTTTCTGTGCTGGGGTGGCATGGCTCCCTCCAGACACATCATTCTTTACCCGGAGAAGTGTGCTGCCTTCTAGACGGTAGGCATGCGAACCGACTTCTCTGGCTCATTACAAAGTAACCAGCAGAAACTGCTAACCCTTTCCCTGAATTTTAACACGAGACATGAGTCATGGAGAGAAGTTAGAGGGAGGCTGACACACTTGCAAAATGGATATAAAAACTGTGGAAAGCAGTGGAGGAGGTGGCTTCGCCATCTGGGGAGGGAGCAGTGGGTGCAGTCTGGGGACAGAACAGGAGGGGTCCAGCCCCAGGGTGGGGGCTGCTGTCTTCTCCCTGAGCACCTGGTGCCACCAGCACCACAGTCCAGACACTCCGCAGCCAGCGGTCGGGAAACGTTAAAGAGCAGACACCAAGGGGGCCCGCCAGCTGCCTCTCCTCGCAGCTAGGGCAGAGTGTGCAGGACAGGAACGATCCCCTGGGGCAGACAGAAAGTGGCTGGGCCCAGAGGCTGTCTGGCCTGGTGCACAAACAATTGCTTATTTTTGTTTGCTTAAAACTTTTTCTTTTAAATTTTGGATCTTCATTCCTCGCACAGTTTTCTCTAGTTCAGAGAGCAGGGGCTGCTGTCTAGCTGTGGTGCTTGGGCTTCTCATTGCAGTGGCTTCTCTTGTTTTGGAGCATGGGCTCCAGGGCATGCAGGCTTCAGTAGCTGTGGATCACAGGCTTTAGCTGCCCTGACCAGGGACCAGGGATCAAACACGTATCCCCTGCATTGGCAGGTGGATTCTTGACCAAGGAACCACCAGAGAACTCCCTGCATGTTGAACATTTCAGCTTTCTCTGAATAAGCAGGGATAGCATCAAAAAAGCATCCTTGAGGAAACCCTATCTGGATATTTGGGGCCAGAACTTGCTTCAGGTTAGTTACACTGGAACAGGATCACAGCCTCTGGAACAGCAACTTCGATTTGCTGTACTGACATTAGAGCAGGCTTCGGAGTCAGACAGCCTGACGTCAAGTCATGGATCTGCCACTTGTAGCTTTAGACAGTTTGTTTACTCTCTCTGAGCTTCAGTGTCCTCATCTATAGGATAAAAAGCTGAAGGATATTAGGCGTGTAGTAGTAGATAAGGGTAACTAATGCACACAATACAAAACCACCTTTGTGTCAAGAAACAGGAAGGGAACCCTTTGAAGTCATATTTAAGATTAGATCCCACTTGGAAAAGGAAAAGAGTGATTTCACACTAGGTACAGAGGGGAGGGGAAAAAACCACTTTCATTAAAGCACTAAGTTGTAAAAAAGGAAAAGAAAGATAATGGGGAATCTAATTCTGTGACACAGAATAATAGGATTTCAGAACTAGGAGAGAAACCCCAAACCCATGGTTCTCAGGTATGTTCACAATACAGGACCACAGTGTTCTCTGCTGAGCACCATGAAATATTTACATCTAACATCACAAAACAACATTCCGTAACACTGTATAGCACTATGCACCAGGCATATTCTAAGTATTCTGCATGTGTTGATTCATTTAGTTTTCACAATAACCATGAAGTTGGTACATTAATTGTCTCTACTTTATAGGTGAAGGACTGAGAAAGAGAGGAGTTAGGTGACCTGCCCAGGGTCACAGAGCTGGGGGGAGTCCGTATGTGGCAGAGCTGTGATACAAGCCCAGGTACCTGCTTCTGAACCCAGGTGGAGGCTCCTACTCCACTCTGCTTCTCAGTCCACAAACTAAGATCGCTTGCCCTGTGTTAAGATTCCAGCATAAATGGCTCCATTATATGAGTCATATAAATATCACATCCAATCTCATTTTACAGTTCTTTAAACTATCCAATTAAGCAAGACTAGGTATTCCCGCCAGAGAAGGCAATGGCACCCCACTCCAGTACTCTTGCCTGGAAAATCCCATGGACAGAGGAGCCTGGTAGGCTCCAGTCCATGGGATCGCTAAGAGTTGGACAAGACTTGAGCAGTCGCTCACTTTCACTTTTCACTTTCATGCATTGGAGAAGGAAATGGTAACCCACTCCAGTGTTCTTGCCTGGAGAATCCCAGGGACGGGGGAGCCTGGTGGGCTGCCGTCTACAGGGTCACACCGAGTCAGACACGACTGAAGTGACTTAGCAGCAGCAGCAGCAGGTATTCCCGCATCTTCCACTAACTTTTTTTGCTCCTTGTTCATTTGTCACCTCCCAGAGCTAAGTTGATTGGCAGTAATAGCAATAAACAGTTAATGAAATTTCATGGGACAAGACAAAATTAAGAAAATTCTTTCCATTGTTTTTACTTAAATGGAGAAAACACATTGGCCCAGCTCTAGAACACTACTGTCTGGGGAGAGGGCAGTTTGGGAACCACTCATCTAGGACAACTTCTGTCTTAGCGCAGCTTCCATCCAGCCAGCCCTCTGGCACATGACCCTGGTGCAGCCGAGGGAAGACAGTGCACCCTGGCCAAGCTCAGGATGGGCCGGGTTGCCGTGTGCCAGCACCGGCCTCAGGAGTGACACTCATCAGTCCATTCAGCTGATTTAATGTCATGACACCCAAGAAAGCTGTTTAATCTCACAATTCAGAAGACACAACAGGACACTGTCACAGCAAGTGCTCTGCTCTGCACACCTGACCATCACCGTGTGACTGAGGTGCTGCAGTAAACGTGCAAGCCACAGGATCAGACGTTCAGTCTGGCAGATGAAGAAGACATGGGACATATATGCATAACAGAATACGACTCAGTCATAAAAGAGAACAAAACGAGGCTATTTGCAGCAACGTAGATGGGCCTGAAAGCTAAGTGAGGTCGGACAGAGAAAGACAAATATGCTATGACATCACTTTCATGGGGAATCTAAATTATGACACAAGTGAACATGTCTATAGAAGAGAAACAGACTCACAGACACAGAGAACAGACCTGTGGTTACGGTAGGGCCGGGGAGAGACGGACTGGGAGCTTGGGAGAGCAGACGCAAACTAGCAATATGCAGGATGGATAACAGCAAGGTCCTACTGTATAGCACAGCGAACTGTATCCAATAGTCTTTAATAATCTATAATGGAAAAGATTATGAAAATGTATATAAATACATACATACGCATAGTTGAATCCCTTTGCTACATACCAAAAACTAATACAACACTGTAAATCAACTATATTTTAATAAATAAATTCATTATAATTGGGGGTAAAAGTGTCTACGATGTTTACTCATTTGTAGTGCGAAGTTGAGATTTTACATTTCATTGATATCTGGAAGAAAGAGGGTTCTTTTTCTTATCAGTTCGAAAAGCTGAACTTGGTTCTAAATGGTGAACAGGAATCGGTAGAGGAAGTAACGATGGACACATAACAGAATTATACCGATTTCAACACAAACTCCCCATTCTTGCTGAAAGGGGGAAGGCCAAATACTCCATCACATAGTTTCTCAATTTTAAAAATTCACAACAAATTACTATTTCCACTGAGAAGAAATGAAAATGAGAAGTGAAAACTATCAGCAACATTCTTGCCTTGCCTGGCAAGGTGCCCCACGCCCAGCAGACACTGTTTATTCGGGCTTCGCCTCGGCCAGACCGGCCTACAGATCACAAAAGACAGAGTGACCACAGACGGAGTGCCAACTGGACCACAGTTCTGGGTCTGGTCAGCCTGAGGTCCCTCCGTCTGTCAGAGCCCAGTTTCATGGGACCACTCTGACCCCAGCTCAAGAGCTCCTGGAAACCTGTAAGTGAGGGCAGGGAAGTAGGACTAAAATATCATTGTTTAACTCCACAAGGAAATATTAATAAAATAAGCACACTTTCAGGGAAGGGAAATATGCCTAAAAAAACTAAAACGTTTCCAAGAAAGAAAATAATCGGGGAACCAGGCTTTCATAAAACCGTTTCTTGAAATCTTTTTCTTTTTATAAAAGAAATTTTTAAAATTATAACAACAAACCTTTGACTAGGTTCCAAATAAAAGAGGGGTTTTCAACTAAGCAGTTATGGATTGGGGATATTTCCATATAAGCAGAGAAGTCTAAGGGTAAAGAAAGGATGAAAAAGGCATCATAATGGGGTCCTCCGGGTATTTCTACCGATGCCATTCACATTTGCTACAAATGCTGGCAATGAAGTAAATAGTGAAATGCTCAAGACTACAGAAAAACTCCAGATAAAACTTTATGCCAATGGAAAAACTCCAGAAAAACCTTCAGAAACTGGGTAAGTGAGCGGGAGACAATGGCCGACAAATTTCAGCGTAAGTGGCACTTTTCATATTAACGAGACAGAACTACCTGTTACAATCTAAAAACTACTGCAGACAGAATTCCCTGACAGGCCAGGGGTTAGGATTTGGCGCTTCACTGCCAAGGCCAGGGCTCAATCCCTGGTTGGGATCTTTCTAATTTGTTTCTGGACATAAACAAGAATGACACTGTGTAACCAGAAGAGAGCTGAACAGAGTTTTCTTTAAAAAAAAAAAAAAAAGATTAGCAAACACAGCAAGCAAGGAATGAGATGTGCCAGGCAGGTCTGAAATGGTCACCTTGGCCATCTCTGCCTCCTCTCCGTGTGTGTCTCTGTGTTTTCCACTTCGCTACAGAAATCCTATTAAATCCCCTACAGAAATTCCTCCTGCCTTTCTTGTGCACAAAAAGGGCTTCAGAGACTATCAACTAAGGGTACTTTTCTTTGAAAGAAGGTTATTTTTTCCAGTCAGGGCTGTGGCACTCCTTTCTTCATGCCTCAAAAGAAGCATGCCAGCAAATCTTTCTTTCTTTGTGTCAGCCCAAGAAATGTGGGCTTTATTTCCTAGTTCAGATAAGAACTTGTCATGCACCAAAAAAACAAAGATTGATCCTCCCACCCCATTTGACAGTTTGTTAGCAATGCATTAGAACCCCGTCAGGTCATTCAAAACAACTCCTCCTGTATACTCGAAGGAGAGAAAAAACCAGACTAAGGACATGCTGGAGGTCTTAGCCAGACAGTTCTACATTCATATCCTTGAGAGTTCAAAAGGAACCAGCGCTCAGTCTGAGTTCTAAAGAACGGTAAACCTTGATGTTTGCTTTTCCTTTTCTACAAAGAAGAGCTGGCTGGCTGGAAAAGCATGAAGGCAGTTTCAAAGAGAAATCTGTCAGGAGTCCTCCATTCTTCTCTTGCAAGATTTCAGGTGGGAGCCTCAAATAGCAGCATATCACAGGCCTACAAAGGTCCATATAGTCAAAGCTACAGTTTTTCCAGAAGTCTTATACAGATGTGAGAGTTGGACCATAAAGAAAGAAGGCTGAGCACCGATGAACTGATGCATTCAAATTGTGGTGCCGAGGGACTGCAAGGAAATCAAACCAGTCAATCCTAAAGGAAATCAACCCTGAATACTCACTGGAAGGACTGATACTGAAGCTGAAACTCCAATACTTCGGCCACCTAACATGAAGAACCAACTCATTGGAAAAGACCCTGATGCTGGGAAAGATTAAAGGCAAAAGAAGAGGGTGACAGAGGATGAGATGGTTGGATGGCATCATCGACTCGATGGACATGAGTTTAAGAAAACTCCAGGAGATGGCAAAGGACAGGGAAGCCTGGCGTTCATGAGGTCACAAAGGGTCAAACAAGACTTAGCCATCGAACAACAACGACAAACAACAGGCCTAGAGAGAAGCATACACATCAGGAGTGTCCAAACTTGAGGGGTGCTCACAAAGTGGATATATGTGGATCAAGGAACAGAACGCCACCAGCTCCTGAGTTCTCATGGCACTCTCTCCCAAGGCACCACCACTCCCCCACCAACCTCAGCAGGCTGTGGAAGGGCCCTGCATTCCATCAGCTGACTCAAAGCTGGTCTGCAGTTTCTGAAGGACCAGAAAACAGAGTCTCCTCCTAGGTTTGACCTTCTGGAAGCAGCAATGAGAATTTCAAGATGTTTCCTAGGGAGCCTCTTCCTTGGTGGGCTCTGAATTCCAATTTTCTTCTTCTCAGCAAAGCAAAACTACCCAAATCCCCGTCTGCTACTCAGCTGCTTAGGGCTTGACTTGTGAGCCTCCCGACCAGCCTGGCCTAGTCAACAAATACCTCAAGGGGAAAACCAGATGTGGGGCAGGGTGCATTAGGCTGCCTCCTTGCCTCTGGGATGCCGGCCCTTCAGTTCTGATAGCTTTGGCAGCCCTTCACCCAGAATGTCTTATCTCTCCAGCCCCATAAGGCAGCCTAAAGCACTACCTGCCTCTTTGCCTCTCAGCAGCCCTTACCAACCAGCTTCCCAGCCTCCTGGGAATCAGAAAATGCTCCAAAGGGGAGAGCAGGTACAGAGAGTGGGGTATACTTTAATAAGGACCTTTCTACTGGATCTGACCACTCAAGACTGGCTGCCTCGGTAGGAAACTGAGGGCAATCCCAGGAGGATGAGACTGGAAAACATTTTCTCTTTGACCTTGTGACTCTGTTTATCAAAATTTGTGGACACCAGATATGGTAGACACTGGTAAGAAAAAGCACTGTCATGTGAAGTACCTGATATGACAAAGTACAAGCAATCTACACATTGCTTTTTTGAGGACTGGAAAAGCAATGAGAAAGCTTTGGAATATAGGCAGCATCTAAAAATATTGTGCTGTTATTAAAATGTGATTCTCCCAACTTTGAAATTAAATATTCCTCCCTCATCCTTCCTGATACACTGCGATGGAGGAAACAACCCCTGTCTAACCCAAGCCAGGCTCTCCACCTGGGCTGGCTGGCATCCAGTCCGCTGGTCCCCTCAAGGGCTGCACCTGACCCTACCCCTCTCTGCAGCATCATAGCTCCCTCCCTGTTGGAACATTCACATCAGCAAATGTGAACAGTATCTCCTAACTTTACTGTGCACTTTTCTAAACAGCTGTTATATTTCAATTGATTGTTTACATTTAAAAACTTTTCCCTTGAACCCACCTCCCTGCTCACCTACCCTTCTCTGCTGTTTTTACACGCAATAAAGAGCTGTCTACATCCACCTTCACTTACTTCCTCACCCCACATTCCCTCCCCAGTTGGCCTCTTCTTCTACCTCTCCAGGTTCTCATCTCACTTGACCTCTGCAACATTCACACCCTCCTTAAGCTCTTCTCTCCACCTTCTAACATGGAACTTCCCTGGTTTCCTCCGGCCTCTCTGCCACCTCCGTTACAAGCTCATTCACTGGCCCGACCCTTAAAGGCTGCACCAGTAAGCCTCTCCTTCTCCTTCCAGCTTTACACCCTCCCAGGGCTCAGGCCGGCCTTCAGGGCTTTCGCAGAGGCTCTGCCAGGATTCGAATGGCCACCTCCTCCTCCTCAATCAGATTTCAAGGTCAGTGTTACCTCCTCCTGTTCCCCGGCCCCATGCTGCTCTCCCATAACACTCTCTAGAGCATGCACCATCAGTTAAGTGATGCATGCATTTTGTGCAGAGTCTGTGTCCCCTGCCACCTCCCTCAGGGGAATGCAGCTGCAAAAGAGCGCCCTCACCCGACGGGCCAACGCAGGGCCCTCAGCACCCGGAATCCGGCCAGGAGCAGACAGTCACCACTGTTTCTGGGCGAGTCTCCTGCCTCAGAGGAAACTTCTTACTTAACAAAGACCCTCTTAGGATAAATTCCCATAAATAATGCATTACCACTAAAATGATGGTGTATAACTGCTTCCGTGGTAAAGAAGCTAAGTTTATGTATGATATCAATATTTACAACTGAACTTTAATGAGCTGAAAAGAAAAAAAACACGGAGGGGAAAAGTAAATTACTCAAGACATTATGTAGTACCATAAACTAGCAAATCTGAACATCGTGAAGGGAATTGAAATCACACCAACTGTAAGATTACCAAGGTACATGGAACTCAGCCACTCCCAACTTACACAAAATCAAAATTAGTCCTAGTAAACGCAAAGCCAAATATGACAGAAAACACTGACCAAATATGGAACTAAAAGAAACTCTGAGAAGTCCACTCATTTCAGCCCCCGGTGCAGATCTTGATGTCTGAAGGTATAGTTTCTGAAGTTTCTGCAACCATGAACTGTGTCATGCCCACAATGGCACTAGCACATTTGTTCAGATATCACCATCACCACCGCACACAGAGGCGACCACCTCACAGTGGGTAAGTTCAGTTCAGTTCAGTCACTCGGTCGTGTCCGACTCTTTGTGACCCCGGGGACTGCAGCATGCCAGGCTTCCCTATCCATCACCAGCTCCCAGAGCTTGCTCATGCCATTGAGTCGGTGATACCATCCAACCATCTCATCCTCTGTCATCCCCTTCTCCTCCTGCCTTCAACATTTCCTAGCACCAGGGTCTTTTCCAAGGAGCCAGTTCTTCACATCAGGTGGCCAAAGTATTGGAGCTTCAGCTTCAGCATCAGTCCTTCCAGTGAGTATTCAGGGTTGATTTCCTTTAGGATTGACTGCTTTAATCTCCTTGCAGTCCAAGGGACTCTCAAGAGTCTTCTCCAGCACCACAGTTCAAAAACATCAATTCTCCGGCACTCAGCTTTCTTTATGGTCCAACTGTCACATCCATACATGACTACTAGAAAAACCATAGCTTTGACTAGATGGACTTTTGTCAGCAAAGTAATGTCACTGCTTTTTAATATGCTGTCTAGATTGAGCATAGCTTTTCTTCCAAGGAGCAAGCGTCTTTTCATTTCATGGCTTCAGTCACCATCTGCAGTGATTTTGCTGCTGCTGCTAAGTCACGTCAGTCGTGTCCGACTCTGTGCGACCCCATAGATGGCGGCCCACCCGGCTCCCCCCATCCCTGAGATTCTCCAGGCAAGAACATTGGAGTGGGTTGCCATTTCCTTCTCCAGTGAATGAAAGTGAAAAGTGAAAGTGAAGTCACTCAGTCGTGTCCGACTCTTCGCAACCCCATGGAGTGTAGCCCACCAGGCTCCTCCGTCCATGGGATTTCCCAGCCAAGAGTACTGGAGTGGGGTGCCACTGCCTTCTCCACAGTGATTTTGGAGCTCCTCAAAAAGTCTCTCACTGTTTTCATTGTTTCCCCATCTATCTGCCATGAAGTGATGGGACCGGATGCCATGATCTTAGTTTTCTGAATGTTGAGTTTTAAGCCAGCTTTTTCACTCTCCTCTTTCACCTTCATCAAGAGGCTCCTCTGTTCTTCACTTTCTGCCATATAGGTGGTGTTATCTGCATATCTAAGGTTTTGATATTTCTCCCGGCAATCCTGATTCCAGCTTGTGCTTCATCCAGCCCGGCATTTCACATGATGAACTCTGCATATAAGTTAAAAACCAGTGGTGACAATATACAGCCTTGACATACTCCTTTCCCATTTTGGAACTAGTTCATTGTTCCATACTGAACTGTTGAACTGTTGCTTCTTGACCTGCACACAGGTTTCTCAGGAGGCAGGTCAGGTGGTCTGGTATTCCCATCTCTTGAAGAATTTTCCACAGTTTGTCATGATCCACACAGTCAAAGGCTTTGGCATAGTCAATAAAGCAGAAATAGATGGTCAACTCTTGCTTTTTCGACGATCCAACAGATGTTGGCAATTTGATCTCTGGTTCCTCGGCCTTTTCTAAATCCAGCTTGAACATCTGGAAGTTCTTGGTTCACATACTTTTTGAAGCTTGGCTTGGAGAATTTTGAGCATTTACTAGCGTGTGAGATGAGTCCATTTGTATGGTAGTTTGAGCATTCTTTGGCATTGCCTTTCTTTGGGACTGGAATGAAAACTGATCTTTTCCAGTTCTGTGGCCACTGTTGAGTTTTCCAAATTTGCTGGCATATTGAGTGCAGCACTTTCACAGCATCATCTTTTAGGATTTGAGATAGCTCAACTGGAATTCCATCACCTCCACTAGCTTTGTTCATTGTGATGTTTCCTAGGCCCACTTGACTTCAGACCGCAGGTAAGTGATCATACCATCATGGTTATCTGGGTCATTAAAATCTTTTTTGTATAGTTCTTCTATGTATTCTTGCCACCTTTTCATAATATCTTCTGCTTCTGTTAGGTCCATACCATTTCTGCCCTTTACTGTACCCATCTTTGCATGAAATGTTCCCTTGGTATCTCATTTTACTGAAGAGATCTCTAGTCTTTCTCATTCTATTGTTTTCCTCTATTGCTTTGCATTGATCACTGAGGGAAGGCTTTATCTCTCCTTGCTATTCTTTGGAACCCTGCATTCAGATAGGTATACCTTTGCTTTTCTCCTTCGCCTTTAGCTTCTCTTCTTTTCTCAGCTATTTGTAAGGCCTCCTCAGACAACCATTTTGCCTTTTTACATTTCTTTTTCTTGGGGATGGTCTCAATCACTGCCTCCTGTACAATGTCACGAACCTCTGTCCATAATTCTTCTGGTACTCTTTGTCTATCAGATCTAATCCTTTGAATTTCTTTGTCACTTCCACTGTATACAATGTAAGGAATTTGATTGTTCTTCAATTTAAGTCTGAATTTGGCAGTAAGGAGTTCATGAGCTGAGTCACAGTCAGCTCCTGGTCTTGGTTTTGCTGACTGTATAGAGCTTCTCCATCTTTGGCTGCAAAGAATATAATCAATCTGATTTTGGTATTAACTGTCTGGTGACGTTCATGTGGTGTCATCTCCTGTGCTGTAGACAGAGGGTGTTTACTATGACCAGTCCATTCTCTTGGAAAAACTGCTAGCCTTTGCCTTACATCATTTTGTACGCCAAGGCCAAGCCTGCCTGTTACTCCAGGTATCTCTTGACTTCCTACTTTTGCATTCCAGTCCTTTATGACGAAAAGGACATCTTTTTTGGTGTTAGTTCTAGAAGGTCTTATAGGTCATCACAGAATGGTTCAACTTCAGCTTTTCCAGCATTACTGGTTGGGCCATAGACTTGGATTACAGTGATATTGAATGGTTTGCCTTGGAAATGAACAGAGATCATTCTGTCATTTTTGAGATTGCACCCAAGCACTGCATTTCAGACTCTTTTGGTGACTATGAGGGCTACTCCAATTCTTCTAAGGGATTCTTGCCCACATTAGTAGATATAATGGTCATCTGAAATAAATTCACCCATTCCGTTACATTTTAGTTCACTGATTTCTAAATGTCAATGGTCACTCTTGCCATCCCTGTTTGACCACTTCCAATTTACCTTGATTCATAGACCTAACATTCCCGGTTCCTATGCAATACTGTTCTTTACAGCACTGGACTTAACTTCCATCATCAGTCACATCTACTCCTGGACATTGTTTTTGCTTTGGCTCCACCTCTTCATTCTTTCTGGAGTTATTTCTCCACTCTTCTCCAGTAGCATATTGGGCACCTACTGACCTGGGGAGTTCCTATTTCAGGATCCTATCATTTTGCCTTTTCGTGCTGTTAATGGGGTTCTCAAGCCAGGAATACTGAAGCGGTTTGCCATTCCCTTCTCCAGTGGACACTTAGGAAACGCTGGCAAATGTTCTTGGCTGTGGTTGTTCTTGTTACTGATTGTTGTTCAGTCACCAAGTCATCTGTGACTCTTTGCAGCCCCATGGACTGCAGCATGCCAGGCTTTCCTGTCCTTCACTATTTCCCAGAGTTCGCTCAAACCCACGTCCACTGTATCAGTGATGCCATCCAACCATCTCATCCTCTGTCACTCCCTTCACCTCCTACCCTCAGGGTCTTTTCCCATTACTGACACTAATTATTAATACACCTTAACAATTCAAGTTGACTCCTAAGGTTAAGAGGAAAGAGCACCCCTGGTTTTCACCTGCTATTGTGTAAGCAGAACATTCTCGAAATTCAATTCATACACTCGTAAACTCTCCACTAACAGTAAAGCTTTTCCCAGCTAAGAAAATACACAGCATATTGCAGCTTCAGAATTCTAGTTGAACATAGCTTGTGCTTAGTCTCTCAGTCATGTTCAACTCTTTGCAACCCCGTGGACTGTAGCTTGCCGGACTCCTCTGTCCATGGGGATTCTCCAGGCAAAAATACTGGAGTGGGTTGCCAAGCTCTCCTTCAGGGGATCTTCCCAACCCAGGGATCAAACCCAGGTCTCCCTCATTGCAGGCAGATTCTTTACCATCTGAGCCATCAAGGAAGCCCACGAATACTGGAGTGGGTGGCCTATCCCTTCTCCAGGGAATCTTCCCAACCCAGGCATTGAACCTGGGTCTCCTGCACTGCAGGCAGATTCTTACCAGTTGAGCTACCAGGGAAGCCCGCTGAACAGTTTATGTACCCTCAACTTCAGCAAAATATTCATCTATATCCTTAACACTGGCAACATCTTTTATGATAACTAACTACACAAAGTTGCCTTTGTTAATGATCTTCTAGCTTCTATTATGCTCATTTTGGCAGGGTACTTTAATCTTCTCAATTTCATTCAAAATTCTGAAACAGAAACAGCTAATAGCAAGTGTTGGTGAGTAAGTAGGAAACCTGGAACCCTCATACACCGCTGGGGAGAATGTAAAATGCTGCAATCACTGGAAAATAGTCTGGCGATTTCTTAAGGCTAAACACAGTTACCAAATGACCCAGAGCTTTGCCACCAACGTATTAAAAAACCCCAAGGGAAATAAAAACATAGGTCCACATAAAAACTTGTACATGAACATTCTCAGCAGCATTATTCATGATAGCTATAATGTGGAAACAACCTGAACAGAATAAAATACGGTCTATCCATATAATGGAATATTACTCAGCAAAAGGAGAGAAATACTGACACATGACATGATAAGAATGAACCTTCAAAACTTTGCTAAGTGGAAGAAGCTGGTCACAAAGGACCACACGTTGAACTCATATGAAATATGCAGAAAAGACAAATCAATAGAGATAGAAAATGGATAAGTGGTTGCCAGGGATTGGGGTGTAATGAGGAGTTGGGGGTAATGGCTAAGAGATGTAGAGTTTCTCCTGAAATTGTGAAAATATTTTAAAATTGATGGTGTTGACAACTGTATAACTGTGCATACACTAAAGCCACGGAACCGTATGCTTTAACTGAGTGAATTGTATGTTATGTGAATTGTACCTCAAGCTGTTTTTCTTTTTAATAAAGAATAACTTTTTATTTTACAGCAGAAAATAAGAAAGGATAGGGATTAAGTTGGCACATCAATTAACAGCATGAACAACAGAATATGTTCAAGGTTTTTTTTTTAGAAAGTAAAAAGATGGGCATTTAAATCAATGCTAACCTTCAAGGAAGCCATTTGGTAATAGACATCAAGAATCTTTATATACAGGGAGACAGAGACATAGAGAAAGAAAATATTTGCTTCTAGAGTAAATATAAGGGCATTTCTGATGAACACAGCTTGAGAAAGTTTCAAAGGCAACAGAAATTGAGGCTATGCTCAGGAACTGGTGTGTGTACAAGAGAGAAAACCCTCAAACACAGTTAAGGAAGGGCTCTAAGACTTCAAGGTGAAAAATTACAATTCCCAACATCCGTGAACTGGTTTTATCAGATTCACCTAAGGACCTAGGCAAAAAGACACATTCCAGAGTCTCACTCTTGAAATTCCAGATTCTCTCCACTGCAAAGGTAAAGGGGAAGAGTAGGAGTCTTTGTTTATGAACCCCTCCAGAGGATGCTGAAGTCAGCTAGGCGTGGCCAACGGAACATATTTTATCGTGGTAATAACACTCTTTTGGAGAATCATTCTAGAAGCAATATGAAGGACTGATTATACTGAAGCCAGGAACTGCCTTTCAGAAGCACTGGGCAAAGACTGGGCTTTCCTGGTGGCTCAGATGGTAAAGAATTCACCTGCAATGAGGGAAACCTGAGTTTGATCCCTGGGTCGGGAAGATCCCCTGGAGAAGAGAATGACAACCCACTCCAGTATTCTTTCCTGGAGAATCTCATGGACAGAGGAGCATGGCGGGCTACAGTCCATGAGGTTGTGAAGAATTGGACACAACTGAGCAACTAAGCACAGGCAATGATTAGAGCACTTAACTCGTATTCCAACTCCATGATATTAATAACTATTCATGGCTGATGCACACTGAAGACTACTTGTAAATTCCAGTAACATGAAATGTCCAGAATAGGCAACTCTATAGAGTTAGAAATATCCCCTGGAGATGGGGTTGTCAGGTGAACAGGAGTGACTGCCGATAGATATAGGGCTTCTTTCTGCAGTGCTGAAAATGTTTTCAATTTAAATTGTGTTGATGGCTGCAAACCTTTGCATATATGCTAAGAAATTAACTATAATGGGTATATTTTATGGCATATGAATTACATCTACTAAATCTGTTAAATAATTTAATTTAAAATTTTTAAATTGTTTTAAATTTAAATTTATAATTTTTAATCTTTAAAAATTAAATAATTGCATCAATTTCCTCCAAAATAATAGTGATTATTATTATTCATGGGAGGACTCTGAACTTTCACCGTCAAGGGCAGTTGGTTCAGTATCCCTGGTCAGGGAACTAAGATGCAGAAAGCTGTGCACTGTGGCCAAAAAGAAAGAAAAACAGACCATTAGTGCCCAAAGTCACCTTTTAAAAAGAGACATCTTTTATTAACAAACAAAAACTTAGCAAGAATCTTTATACCCTTCTTCAAAATATGCATCTTACCAGCTTCTCTAATACGTTTGTGGTATGAATGTCTTAGAATTCTGAAAAGGCTGGTGGTGGTTACTTCAGGTGGTCTTCTTGGCCAATCAGATTACTCTCATGCACACTTGATTTTCCAGCTTCCCTCAGCCACATGATAACAAGCAAATCCATTCCATGCACTTACCAGGAATATTTGAAACAACCTTTGTATGCAAATATTTGAAACAAGCTTTGTATGTTCCTATGAGGAACATCTAAAGACTGAACGATTGATACGAATGACTCATCAAATAATATGCAGCATCCACGTTTTCTGACTGTGGATAACATAGCTCTGAGCACAATCCCTCCAGCCCGCTTTCTCAACAGAAGCATCTGTTCTCAAGAGAACTGGCAAGAGGACAAGTACAGCCTGTGGCCCGGGCACACCTATAGACAGAAAGCTATCTGGCCCATATATCGCAAGCTCCTCACTGAAACAACAATCGCAGTAACTAAATAGGAGACTCGCAGACGGGTCTTCTGGGGCCCTGGAAGCCGCTCTTAACAGAGGGCTCCAGGTGGTAACTGACTCGATGATCACAAATCCAGGTTAGGGTAAAATATTAGGTAACGTTAACAGGCATAATTTCAAGTACTAAGCTGTTGCCTCAATAAATTCAAGTGCTTTAAAATGTTTTAACTAGAAAAAGAAAGTATATAAATTGCATAGAGGAAATCATTCCAGAGCACAGGTTTCATAATTTAACATGATGCGTATAACACAAGAGAAGACAGTGTGACTACCCATTCACTCTGCATGAAACGCTCTACTCCTGAGATAAGCACAGCCTTTTGTTCCAACAGACTGGACCATGGCCCTGTCCCAGGGCTAAGAAGCCAGATGACACTGGCTCCAAATTCCCTCTGTATCCAGTTCAGTCCCCCTGTGAACACGTAATATGGGTCTCACCTACTGTTCGTGTTCAAATTCTCATTCCTCAGCCTTGCTCCCTTGTTCACAGTTAAATATGAAACATGGAATGGTCAAAAATAAGCATCTGATTAACAAAACAGTATGCCCAGACAGATGACACGATGAGGCAGTTATTGCCTTCATAAAAACTCTGTATTAATGGCATATAATTAATATGCTGTTCTAATTTCAACCTCCTCCATCTTAATAAAACTATTAAAGGAAGCCAGTGGGACTTCGCTGATTCAGTTGGTAAAGAATCCACGTGCAATACAGGAGACCCCGGTTTGATTCCTGGGTTGGGAAGATCCGATGCAGAAGGGATAGGTTACCTACTCCAGTATTCTTGGGCTTCCCTCGTGGCTCAGACAGTACAGAATCTGCCTGCAATGCAAGAGACCTGGGTTTGATCCCTGGGTTGGGAAGGTCCCCTGGAGAAGGGAAAGGCTACCCACTCCAGTATTCTGGCCTGGAGAATCCCATGGGTATATAGCCCATGGGGTCGCAAAGAGTCGGACACGACCGAGTGACTTTCACTTCACTTCACTCCATAGGAAGCCAGCATTCACCACTGGCCTGGTATTCAGAGATAGCTTGTACAAGTCAGGACATTTCTTTAAGTGTTTTTTCAGTACAAAGTGGTGGGAAAATACTGGATGTGAGGCAAGTTCTTTATCTTGATCTTGACAACTGGAACCCACAGACAGATTTAATTGAGCAAATTAATCAACAGCCAGGGATAAGCAACTACAAAGCTATAGTGAAGGGTACTCACTATAAAAATTCAAATAATTTTTAAATATAAAAAAATTTATTAAAGGCCTATTCTGTGCCAGCATTGTTTTAGGAAATGAAGACCAGACTGGATATTATTGCTTCCCTAGTGGCTCCAGTGTTCTTGCCTGGAGAATCACAGGGACGGGGGAGCCTGGTGGGCTGCCGTCTATGGGGTCGCACAGTTGGACACGACTGAAGTGACTTAGCAGCAGCAGCAGTGGCTCAGACGGTAAAGAACCTGCCTGCAATGCAAGAGACCCAGGTTCAACCCCTAGGTCGGGAAAATCTCCTGGAGAAGGGAATAGCTACCCACTCTAGTATTCCTGCCTAGAGAATTCCATGGACAGAGGAGCCTGGTGGGCTACAGTCCATGGGGTTGCAAAGAGTCAGACACAACTGTTTTAGCAAATGAAGACCAGACTGGATATTATTAAAAGATCCAGCAGAGAAGGAAAAAATATAAGTAACATTTACCATTGTGCCAAAATACAGCTAACCTGTTTAGAGAACACAGCAGCCCTCAAATATGAATTCAGTCAACTCACATCAGGAAAATTACCCCAAATAGTCTGGGTTCTCTGACGTATACGAATTTCTCTAATAGCTGAATAGCTGGGTTTTGATGTCTGCATGTCTTTGATTTTCCAGGCAATGCCAAAAGGTTTTCCTAAGTGCTCATACCAGTTTCTATTTCTACCAGCCAGGTGTGACTTTTCTATTGCCCAATAGCTTCGGGACTTGGTATTGCCAACTTCCAGTTAAGTACGTGGTTGCCAACTTTAGGTTCACAGTGACATAGCACTCTGGCCATAATTTGCATTTCCTTGATTATTTTTCTTGATTATATTTTCCTTGATTATGTTCCTTGTTCGGTTGAGCACCTTCTCATATGTTTATTAGACATCTGGATTTCTTTTCAGAAGTGCCTGCTCAAGACTTTTACCCTTATTCTGTTAGTGCAGGTAACATCTTTAAAAAAAAAAAAAAAAACCCTCTTTAGACTGAGGTCATGAATTTAGTTCTCAATGTCAACTTCTAAAAGTTGTGTTGTTTGGCCTTTTATCTGCCATGCCTCCTGGGTCATAAATCAAATGTTTGACTGTGTGAGAGACTGTTTCTGGACTCCTTGGGGTGTCCAGTCGCTCTACCCTGGTGCCAGGATCACACTGATTTAATTATTTAACTCTTCTTGATCTCTGGAATGTAAGTTTTTCCAACTTCTTTTTCTTTTTCGAGGGTATCTTGCTTTATTCCAGGTCTTGGCAAAAAATTTATTAGCTTGTTTAGTTTTTGCTTTTCAGTTTGCTAGGATTACATTAAATCCCTAAGTCAGTTTCCAAAAAATTGATTCTTTACAATATTAAATCTTCCAGTCCTCAAACCAATCTCTCCATTTATTTAGAGTTTACTTAGTCACTAAGTAAAGTTTTGGATTTTTTTATGTAGCAGTCGTGTAAAGATTTTGTTAGAATTAAAATATGCCTCCTATAGTTTATAACTGTTGAAAAACCACAAACCTGAAAAAGAGATGATTTTTTAAATGATGTATAAAAAGATACAATTGTTCAATGAGATTTCTAAGGTTTGGGAAAACTATGTATATATATAAGGATCAACTTCCTTAAATTGTTTTTTTTTTAATTTCATATTTTTTGTTTTTTATTTTGTATTTTTTTCTTTTGTTTTTTTAATTCTTTTCAACTTTCTTAACATTTTTAAATGAAACAAAGTTAATCAAAGTACAATTACTGCTCCATAATTTAGTTTTAATTCTAGAACTATTGCTTTGTGGTTATTTCACACCTTACTTCAGTGGGTTACACATACTTGAGAAAACTTAAGTGTTACATAAACAAGTGTCCTAAATGGCGATTGGCCGCTGGTGCTTATCAAGTTATGAAGCACCTGAAATCCAGAAAACTTTCAATTCACCAGCTTCAAGAGAAAAAGGATGAAAGAGAAGATGAATAAATGATGAGTAAGAGGTTGAATCTTTTACATACCACTGCCTGGGACTGAGAACCTAGACACCTTGCTCCCACCACTCATATCATTCACAAAACTCATGTCTCCTTTTTTTTCACTTGTAAACCCCTGTTGTCACTACTGCACAGTAAGAATTAAATGTAAACAGATGCCTCAGAAAGGACACTTGAAAAGTCAGTCAAACACAAAGCAGTAATTAGTCAAAGGATTATAGCTATTCCCCTATCAGAAAAACATTATAACAAGTTTGCCTATAATGATGGCTTGTGGCGAGACTGAAAATAACCCCCAAGAAAATAACCTCCAAGCAAAACCTTCAAGCAATGCCAACAAAATGGTGAGACGTGCATACAAAAGAATTGTGAAGGAGAGGGAGGAAAATTCCAGTTCTCACTTTAATGTCTTATGTTACCTGCATTCACTCCTTTATTCCCACAGAGACTAAACACAACACGAGTAAAAGACACTTTTGAACTGCATTCTATATGCTGCTGCTGCTGCTGCTGCTGCTAAGTCGCTTCAGTCGTGTCCGACTCTCTGCAACCCCACAGACGGCAGCCCACCGGGCTCCCCCGTCCCTGGGATTCTCCAGGCAAGAACACTGGAGTGGGTTGCCATTTCCTTCTCCAATGCATGAAAGTGAAAAGTGAAAGTGAAGTCGCTCAGTCATGTCTGACTCCTAGCGACCCCATGGACTGCAGCCTACCAGGCTCCTCCTTCCATGGGATTCTCCAGGCAAGAGTACTGGAGTGGGTTGCCATTGCCTTCTCCACATTCTATATGAGGGGGCTAAAAAAATATTCAAAGCTTCTAGGAATTTACAACACATTTAGGAAGCAAGAAATAAACACAAATAGTTGCTCCACGATATTGTGTGTGCTCAGTCGTGTCTGACTCTCTGTGACGCCGTGAACTGTAGCCCACCAGGCTCCTCTGTTCACAGGATTTCCTAGGCAAGAATACTGGAGCGCATTGCCATTTTTTCCTCCAGGGGATTGTCCCAACCCAGGGAATCAAACTCGAGTCTCCTGCATCTCTGCATTGGCAGGCAGATTCTTTACCACTGTGCCACCTGGGAAGTCTGATACTACTACACCCCATTAATAATTAAGAAACTAGTTTAATAATTTCATAAAGAAACTAAGGCTTACAGAATTTAACTAATGGGCCGAAGATCACACCCAGTCAATTGAGCTGAGCTCTGAATATAGGTTCCTTTGCCCCACAGGGCCTATGCTGTTAAACTGGACACTGCATCAAACCCTCACACAGGGTAGTAAAATCAAATAAAAATATGATTTTTTTTTTAAGTATAGTGTCTCATCTACCTTTTTTTTTTTTTTTTTTGCCAGGCCACTTAGCCTGCAGGATCCTTCTTTCCTGACCAAGGATGGAACCCACGCCCCTTGCAATGGAAGAGCAGAGTTTTAACCACTGGACTGCCAGGGAAGTCCCAAAAGAATACCATTCTTTCAACTGTGTTAAAAGGATACCTGTCCCACGAGCTGGTCCAAAGTGTTCCACACTTAAAAGCAAACTATTGTAGCCTTTTCTTTAATCACAGGAGAAAAAAATAAATCATGAGCTTGACTTTCTCAATTTCAAGTTTCTCTCAAAAATATTTCTTAAATCTTTGAAAAATAGTCCGTTATAAAAATCAGTGAGTAAGTAGCAGGCCAAGCTGGGGAAAATTAAGCTGATTATGCTTAGCTCAACATTTTCTTTAATGGATTATGTGCTTAACAGATGTCATTTCATTATTTTAAGTTCAATGATTAATTGAATATATTAATTCAGTAACAGTTAACTCATTTACCTGGAAGTGGTTTTAAGATTAAGCTATTCTTCAGAAGAATAGTGCTTCTGTGAGAGCTATCATAAAAGCACTAAAAGAAATCAGATACAGCTACCATAAGCAGTATCTTTTGGCTGAAACTATAGAAACAAAGAGAGAATACATTGTATGATAATTTACTGCCACCTGGGAGCACCCAGCCCCATGGGACTAAGCCTAAAGTGGCTGTTGTTATCAGGCAAAGCCACACATGCAAGCCATAAACATAATTTTAAATCTTACAGTGGCCACATTTGTTTAAAGTACAAACAGGCCAAATTAATTGCAATAATGTATTTTATTTATTAACATGGGACTGGCAACATATTATCATTTCGACATGCAATCAGTATTTTAGAAACTGAAATATTTCATTTTTTTTACACTAAATCTCAAAATCTGGCCTGTAAGTCACACACACGGCACTAGCCACCGGACCAGACAGCACAGGTCTGAGAGACAGTTAGGAAGAGACTGTGGCTGCTATCAGAGAGCCAGAGTGCAGCATGTGGGTAGAAAAGTGGGGATTCGGCTCCAGTGCTCCAGGGCTGAGATAAATGAGAGGCTGTTGGCAGGTTCACCTTCCAGCAATCTCTGTTTGGAGCTATTAAAGCACTGCACATTATTGTTTTATAATGTGCAATAATGAGTGTTTTATAATTTTATTATGTGTTTTCACCACATTTTTAACTGGTCTTGCTATGACTGTAACTTGGGAGGATCTATACAGTCTCTCTCCTCCCCCCTCCATTTCTTCAACCCCAATTCTTTCGAATATTTCAAAGTTCTCCAAAAAGAACCTACTTGCAGCTGCTGTCTACAACCTGAACATTTAAAATCTACTCAGGTCTGGGCAAGGGGAAGCCTGAAGCCACCAAAGGACTTGGGAAAGGGAGTGGGAAGAATGTTTCAGTAATGTATCAAGTGTCACAGAAAGGGCAAATAAACTGCTTTGCGGTTGCAGATAAAACGGGAAAGGCTACTGCTCAGGATGCCCCACTGAAGTCCTGAACTAGGCTTACAATTTAGAGAATAAAAATGAGCCAGGCCAGACACCCCTTAAGCAGTAATTCATGTAAACAGCATAAGGCCACAGAGGGAGAGGAAGAGGTTGAGAATGACCAACATAATAAAGTCAGAAAAGCTCCCCTCTCACCTTCCTGTCCCTACCCAATCCCCAGAACTCCAGCAGGACCATTCTACAAAGAGGTGGCCATAGCACTTCCTTAACTCACAGCTCTTTTTAGTCACCAGACCAATACTGCTAATCTACTAGAGCACCTGTGAAAAATTTAAACAGTAACCAATTAATTCTGCTTGTGAAAATCATACAAATGGCTGGACAGGGTGTGTCTGCCACTCTCTGGGGCTGAAGTCAGTGGGGAAAGACTGTATTTTGCTGGGCATAGGTCAAAGTACATCAGTATCCTATTTTAGAACAAACTTTGGCTAAACAAATCCAACATTGGAATGACAGGGTGTTTATCATTTGTACCAAACGAAATTATGCAGTTACCATGTGTTCACCAGCTTAACATGTAAGCTTACTAAGCAAACCAAAATTACAGTACAGTATTTCTCAACTCCTGAAACAATTCCACTTATTACTCAGAAACCTATTTCATTAGGTTACCTATGATAAATTTAAACAGCAATCAATAAATTCTACCTGTGAAAAACAGAATGACCCAAATTTCCTAATTCCTTTAGTTCAGAGGATTTCATGATGCCCCCTTCAAATAATGGGGGAAAACTACTGAAAATGGCAAATCATCAGTCAAATCATTAGGTAACTATCTACATTTTTAAAAGAGAAAAATAATAAGTAAACAAACCCCCCCAAAAAAACTAGATATGAAAACCACATATCATGATGACAAGTTTGTAAAAACATTTTCTATGCACACACAAAAGATTTGAAGTAACCAAAATACTAGCAGAAACTATCTCCAGTAATTGAACTTCAGGTTAATTTTTACTTTTTATATACTATTTCTCTATTTTCTACAATGATCATGTCTTACTGTTAAAACTAGAAAAAAAAAAAATTCAGACACGTGGAGGTTGAGGCAGTGCCAACCAATTTAGGATTACACTAGATTGCTACACTATCCCTTGTACCACTGTAATATCTTAAAAAGTACTGAGGGCCTTGAAGACCTGAGCTTCGCCTTATTTGCAGCCTTATCTACAATACATACTCGATGGACACATTATCGCGAGGTGGGGCATACTGCAAAACATTAGGAAAAAATGGCTTATTCAGAAAAGCAAACAGCAGTTTACCGCCCTTGCAAAACAAAGAACAGAGCCAAGAATGGGTGCTCAAGAAATAAATATGAGTTACAAAGTGGAAAAAAAAAAGTCTTGGTTCAAAATTTTTAAATGTTCATCTACTACGAAACTGTTCACTTTATGTCAATTTCACTTCATTTAAAAACACAGAGGTTACTTTGTAAACATATCAGATTGAATCAAAGCTGCTTTAAGGATAGCTTTGCCCCAGCCCAGCTTTTTTCTTAATTTTGCTTTTTCAATTCTACAGCATCATGTAAGCACGGCTCCTCAACGTGGAAGCTGCTGCAGTGCCGTGGGAGGAGTGTGTGGGAGGGTACCCGGGGCACGCCGCGTATCTTCCTGCCCTCAAAGAGCTTCCAGCAAAAGGTGGAAAAAGAAACGAAGGAGTGGGTCTGACCCACAGGCCGCAAACCGTCACGAGCAAGTCTGTTTTTAACGAAGATTGCTTTTGAGTTTCAAGACCGTTTGGAGACGATGAGCCAGGCCAGATTTGAACAGGCGCAGACGGCACAGGGCCGGGGTGGGTGGGACGGCTCAGGCGCCGAACCCTCGGGTTCAGACCCAGAACTGGCTCATGCTTAGACGTAGGCAGACACTGCCTCAAAGTGGACCGAAACCCACCAATCCGCCAGGAAAGGCTAGGCAGGCCAGGCACGCACGCCCGCGATTCCAGAGCGCTGCATTCGCTCTATTTGGTGGAGGGCCTGATACGAGGCCGCAGGTTCAAAAGTGGTTAAGGAAAGCAGACGGTCAGCTGGAATCACCAACCGGCTCCCCAGAGGCCTCGGGCTCGACCCCGAGCGCACGTGGACCTCGGCCCGCGCCCTGCCCACCGCGGACACCGTCCTCCACGACCGACCCACGCCGGCCACCCCTACGCCGTCCGAGCGGGGCCTCGCTGGGTCCCGGGGACACCAGCGATCCACGGCAGGACGGCGGCGCAGCCTCCCGAGACAAAGCAGGGTGCCCGATCCACGGAGCCCGCCGCCCCCGCGCCCGCCGGCCGAGACGGCCCGCCGCACCCCGAGCGCCCGGCCAACCGCCGCCGCAGGAGCGCGCAGGGCGCCCAACTGCCGTCCCGGCCCAACCAACGCGGGCAGGGGAGGAGAGGTGCGCGCGGCCGGCTGAGCGTGCGAGCCGCTCGGGGGTCGCAGGGGGGAGGCCGCGCGCGGGGAAGGCAGGGCGAAGAGGCGCCGGAGCCATGGCCGATCGCAGCGCCAGGAGGGCTCCGAGAGCAGATCTCGCCCCTTTCCCCTTGGAAGGTGCAGATGGTTTGACCCCCCACCCCGAGTGAGGTGCCTCGTCCCAGCCCCGGCTGGACTGTACCATCGGGCGGTGCCGCCGGGATTTCTCCCCCCCACCACCACCATCAAGTCCCCCCCCACCCGGGTCCGCGGTCGGTTGGCCCCGACCGGGCTCTTAGACGCGGAAAGAGCTTGGCGCCATTTTGGGTGGGACTAAGCAAAGACGAAACACCCTCCCAGTCGATGGGGTACTCTGGACGCTGGCTTATCCGGTTCCCCTAATCCTTTAGGTACTTACACGACGTTGGGTGAGGGGAGCTGGGAGATCAGCGGGTCCCCGATCCTCTCTCCCTAGGGGTGATGGAAATCAAACCCCCCCCGCCACCTCCAGGTGGTTCTTCCCGCCGCAGAGTGGGAGCAGCATAAAAGGCGGGGCCTCATTAGCATAACCTGCCTGGCAACCTGATCTCGGCCTTATGTGATTGGTTGAACTCTGTAAACTCCGTGCCTCGTCTAGAGACGAGTAACGCCAGGGCGAATTGACAGGCCCAGATTTAAGACTCATGACCGAGATCCTGAGACGCTAATTCAGTCGGCGGAGAAGCCAAAAGGAGATTCACACGATGGCCCAATGACGGAAGGCCTCTTTATTTCGTGTTCTGCTGTTCGTTTCAAATCCAATCAAAGAGCGCGTCTCAGGCAGCGCTCGCCTGCGTTTGTGCTCTAAGCCAATCAGAGAAGCCGACTCTCCGGATTCAGGGCCAGAACGGCTTGCGGGGACCCCCGGCTGCCCAGGTGGGAAGACTTGTACCCCAGGTCGGGAGGAGGGGCCGCTCGTCGGGTGCCCAGCCTTCCCTGCAGGTCCCCGAGGACCCACGTCCCGGGAGCCGCGCCTGGGCACCCGACGGGCCGATCTGCGGAGGCCCCGCCGAGCCCACGCCATGCGCGCAGCCGAGCGCAGGGCGGCCGGGACTCGCGCCCCTGCGCCTTGGAGCCGGGCCACGAAGTCTGGGCTTAGCCCGGCAGAACCCTAGAGCGCCACGCCGGCTCTCTCCTCTCCCCTTTACTGTGCTCAGAGGAAGTGATTTTCACAAACATGATCTTATTCAACCCTGGTTAACCCAGGGCTTCACTCACTCTTAACCTCAGGTTTCCACATCGTACCATCCCATAAAATTGCCTTCGCATAACAGACCGGGGCAGAGAAATGAGCTCAAGCTTAGCAGCAAGACATCAGCCCTAATCCCCCTGGCCCTAATATGAATGACAACTAGCTCTTGAACAGATCTTGAACCTTTGGACCTTCATGGGGCAGTTACCCTGTGCGTGACATCTACCTTGCTATGTTGTTTTGAAGATTAAGGGGAATTTACATGTAAAATAGCACACTAGAATTTAAACGGATGAAGAATTAACGACGAAGAAACAGGCAAAATTGCTATACTATGGGACTTCCCTGGTGGCTCAGACAGTAAAAGCATCTGCCTACAATGTGGGAGACCCGGTTTCGATCCCTGGGTTGGAAAGATTCCCCTGGAGAAGGAAACGGCAACCCACTCCAGTGTTCTTGCCTGAAAATCCCGTGGACGGAGGAGCCTGGCAGGCTACAGTCCATGGGGTCGCAGAGAGTCGGACACGACTGAGCAACTTCACTTCACTAACTAACCAAGAAAAAAGTACAGCTAAGTAAAAGACCCGAGAATAGAAAACACTGATGGGAGAAGGTGAGGAGGAGGTAAAATTCATTAAACGATATCCTCGTTACTGTTTCATGTATTTTAAAAACTGGAAACAAAGTTTGGGAAATCTTGAGAAAACGTTATGTTTTTAGAATTTCAAGACAGTTGACTACCCTGTAAGCAACTTGATGACTAGCCAATGGCTTGTTCCTCCATAGACTCCTGTGCAAGCTGTCGTTAAACATTTGTTGAATTTAACTGAAAAGCATATTTTGGGCTGGATGAGGCAGACCTTAACATTTATAGAGAGAGATGCTGTTGACTCATCACTGGATATAGACATGCGGAAGTCAGTGGCCTTAGGAAATTTTTTTTTTACCTTTTTATTGACTTTTTAAATTTTTATTTTATTTTTGACTGTGCGGGGTCTTCACTGCTCTGCACAAATTTTCTCTAGCTGCAGAGAGTAGGGGCTACTCTCTAGTTGCAGTGTACAGGCTTCTCACTGTGGTGGCTCTTGCTGCCTCGAGGAATGTGGGCATCTTCCTGGACCAGGGATTGAACCCATGTCCACTGCATTGGCAGGCAGATTCTTAACCTCTGGACCACCAGGAAAAGTTCCACAGCTTTTTATTTTACATTGGGGTAGAGCCGATTAACAATGTTGTGATAGTTTCAGCGAAGAGACTCAGTCATCATATGCCATGTATCCATTCGTCCCCAAACTCCCCTCCCATCTAGGCTACCACACAACGTTGAGCAGAGTTCCCTGTGCTATATAGTAGGTGCCTTAGGAACAATGCTGTTGGTTAAGAGACCCACTTAAATGTTCCCTTTAGGTGCGGTGAGTAGACAGTGGCAAAAGGGGCCAGATCCACTGCCCTTGGAGAGAACTTACCCTGTTCTCAGATTTAATATGATTGCATCCTCTCTGATGGGTTGGGATCATCACAGCTGAGGCCTGGTGACCCTAAATGTTGCCAAGGAACCGAAAAAGGGAGATTACTATGAGAAATGGGGCTGTCTGGACTAGAGAGCCCAACTTAGCCTCGTGAACTTGGAGAAATTGTCTAAAACTTAGATTGCACAAAAAATCGCTGAGTAGATCAGCCCCAGTGATTTTTTATTCAGAAGGTTTGGAACGAGCCTCAGGAATCTGCTTTTTATATAAATGTTTAAATTAAATTTGCATACGGTAGAATTCTCTCCTTTCAGTATTGAATATGTTGTTGTTGTTGAGTCAGTAAGTCATGTCCATATGTACTGTGTACCAATCACCACTGTAAATAAGGAAGATGGAATGGGGAACCAAAAACAAAATGAAGCCCCTGCTCTCATGGAGCTTACATTCTGGTGGAGGCAACAGAAGAAAGTTGATAAATGAGATAATTTCAGGTAACGATAAGTGCTTTGAAGAAAATAAAAGCAGGAAAATGCAAAGGGGAGGAAAACACTGGCAATTTAAATAGAGGTGTCAAAGATATCCTTTCTAAGATGTTAACATTTGAGCTGGGACTTGATTGATGAAAAACAAAAAAAGCCTGCCACACTAAGATCCTGGAGAACATTCCTGTCTGAGAGCAGCAAATTTAAGGGCATGATAGTGAAAGAAAAGTTTGCACATACTCATTCTTCCACTGAATGAATATTCACCAGACGCTTCTGATATGTCAGGCACTGTCCTAGGTGCTTAGGATACCTAGGACAGATTTGTCAACATTATGAACAAAAGGAAAAACAACCCATAAAAATCCCTGCCTTTATGGAGCTTTTATCCTAACACACTGAAAAATACAATAAGGCCTGAGTTGCTAGAACACAGGGCAAGGAATATAGTGATTCAAAAAACCTTGGGGGCTGGGGGTCCTTCCCTGGTGGTTCAGTGGTAAAGAATGCCTGACAATGCAGGGAACAAGGATGCAATCCCTGGATCAGGAAGATCCCACATGCCAAGGAACAGCTGAGCCCATGGGCCTAGAGCCCATGCTCCACACCAAGGGAAACCGCTGCAGTGAGAAGCCTACACACCACAACTAGAGAGTAGCCCCTGCTCTCCGTAACTAGAGAAAGACCACAATCAGCAACAAACATCCAGCACAGCAAAAACAAATAAATACATCTTAAAAAAAAAAAAAAAAAAAACCTGGGCTAACAGGCAAAGGCCAGATCATATGTGGTTTTGAAGGCTATGATATGGAAGATTGTATTTGAAGTACAATTTAAAGTAGTTAGGGGTTCTAAGCAAAGATGTGATACATTATTTCGTTTTGTTTTAATGATAACTCAGACTGCTCAAGGAAGCTTATCACGGTGGGGAAGGGAAGGAATCAGGAGAAAAGGATAGTAAGTGTTTGTTGCAATATGATCTACACAGGAAATGACGGTGATCTGGACTAAAACAGTAGTGTAAGTGAGAGGAAAAGTACCAGTCGGTTTAGTTCAGTTGCTCAGTCCTGTCCGACTCTTTCTGACCCCATGGACTACAGTACACCAGGCTTCCCTGTCCATCACCAACTCCTAGAGCCTATTCAAACTCATGTTCATTGAGTCAGTGATGCCATCCAACCATCTCATCCTCTGTCGTCCCCTTCTCCTCCCACCTTCAATCTTTCCCAGGATCGGGGTCTTTTCAAATGAGTCAGTTCTTTGCATCAGGTGGCCAAAGTATTGGAATTTCAGCTTCAGCATCAGTCCTCCCAATGAAGTCATCTGCGTATCTGAGGTTGTTGGTATTTCTCCTGGCAATCTTGATTCCAGCTTGTGCTTCATGCAGCCTGGCATTTTGCATGATGTTCTCTGCATGTAAGTTAAATAAGCAGGGTGACAATACACAGCCTCGACGTACTTTCCCAATTTGGAACCAGTCCATTCTTCCACGTCTGGTTCTAACTGTTGCTTCTTGACCTGCATACAGGTTTCTCAGGAGGCAGCTCAGGTGGTCTGGTATTCCCATCTCTTGAACAATTTTCCACAGCTTGTGGTGATCCACACAGTCAAAGGGTTTGGCATAGTCAATAAAGCAAAAGTAGATCTTTTTCTGGAACTCTCTTGTTTTTTCAATGATCCAATGGATGTTGGCAATTATATCTCTGGTGTATCTGCGTTTTCTAAATCCATCTTGAACATGTGAAAGTTCATGTTTCACATACTGTTGAAACCTGGCTTGAAGAATTTTGAGCATTATTTTGCTAGCATGTGAGATGAGTTCAGTTGTGCAGTAGTTTGAGCATTCTTTGGCATTGCCTTTCTTTTGGATTGGAATGAAAACTGACCTTTTGCAGTCCTGTGGCCACTGCTGAGTTTTCCAAATTTGCTGGCATATTGAGTGCAGCGCTTTCACAGCATCATCTTTTAGGATTTGAAATAGCTCAACTGGAATTCCTTCGCCTCCACTGACTTTGTTCATGGTTATGCTTCCTAAGGCCCACTTTACTTCACATTCTATGATGTCTGGCTCTAGGTGCGTGATCATACCATCATGATTATCTGGGTCATGAAGATCTTTTTTGTAGTTCTTCTGTGTATTCTTGCCACCTCTTCTTAATGTCTTCTTCTTCTGTTAGGTCCATACCATTTCTGTCCTTTTGTGTGCCCATATTTGCATGAAATATTCCTTTGGTATCTCTAATTTTTTAAAAGAGATCTCTAGTCTTTCCCATTCTATTGTTTTCCTCTATTTCTTTGCACTGATCACTGAGGAAGGCTTTCTTATCTCTCCTTGCTATTCTTTGGAACTCTGCATTCAAAGGGGCATCTTTCCTTTTCTCCTTTTCTTTTCGATTTTCTTCTTTTCACAGCTATTTGTAAGTCCTCCTCCGACAGCCATTTTGCTTTTTTGCATTTCTTTTTCTTAGGGATGGTCTTGATCCCTGTCTCCTGTACAATGTCACGAACCTCTGTCCATAGTTCATCAGGCACTCTATCAGATCTAATCCCTTGAATCTATTTCTCACTTCCACTGTATAATCCTAAGGGATTTGATTTAGGTCATACCTGAGTGGTCTAGTGGTTTTTCCTACTTTCTTCGATTTAAGTCTGAATTTTGCAATAAGGAGTTCATGATCTGAGCCACAGTCAGCTCCTGGTCTTATTTTTGCTGACTGTATATAGCTTCTCCATCTTTGGCTGCAAAGAATATAATCAATCTGATTTCACTGTTGACCATCTGGTGATGTCCATGTGTAGAGTCTTCTCTTATGTTGTTGGAAGAGGGTGTTTGCTGTGACCAGTTTGTTTTCTTGGCAAAACTCTATTAGCCTTTGCCCTGGTTCATTCTGTATTCAAAGGCCTAATTTGCCTGTTATTCCAGATGTTTCTTGACTTCCTACTTTTGTATTCCAGTCCCCTATAATGAAAAGGATATCTGTTTTCCCATATAGGCCATTAATTACAGAGTATTTAGAATTCCCTATGCTATACAGTAGGTCCTGATTAATCATCTATTTTATATACAGTAGTTTGTATCTACTAATCCCAGTTTCTAATCTATCCCTCCCCCTGCCATAAATCATTGTTCAATACACTGGATTCCATGAAGTCTAATAAGATGAGGTCATCTAATGAGGATTAGACAAGGGAGAGGGTATTTATAGAGGAAACAAAAGGGTCCAGGATTAAACTTCGGGGAGCTGCTGAATTCAGAGGTGAGAGGAACCAACCAAAGAGGTGAGAGGGGAACCAACCAAAGAGATCATGAAGGCCTATAAGACAGGAGAACAGGTGAGGGTGGAGTCTGAGAAGCCAAGGGAAGAGAGTACTTGAAAAAGGGTATAGTCGTCAGATGCAGCTCATGATGCTGCGAGGTAAAGAAAGACGCAGATAACCAGAAAGATGGAGAGGAAGCAGCTGGTCATTTGTCAATAGCAGCTTCCGGGAAGGGTTAGAAACTGTAGTAGGAATCTTCTGAAGAAAGAGTGGGAGGTGAAGAGTGACATCTGCCGCCAATAGTATAGCAGATAAGATAGGTCCATGTAAACAACTGTTAATCAAAGGGTTTCCCTGGTGGCTCAGTGGTAAAGAATCTGCCTGCCAATGCAGGAGACAAGGGTTTGATCCCTGCTCCAGGATAATCCCACCTGACCCTGTGGCACAACTACAGAGTCAGTGTTCTAGAGCCTAGGAGCTGAAACTACTAAGCCCACATGCCTCAGCTTCTTAATCCTGCACTCCCTAGAGCCTGCAATCTGAAATGAGAGAAGCCACTGTGATGCCTGGGCATCGCAACTAGACAGTAGCCCCTGCTTCCGCAACTAGAGAAAAGCCGTCACAGTGACAAAGAGCCAGTATGCCAAAAATAAAATTCAGTAAATAAAGTTAAAAAAAGGAAAACAACTGAAATGCTGTACATGCTGTTTGTAAAAGACTTTTTTTCTTTAAAAGCATCACAGAGCTGCATTAAAAAAACAGAGTGAGAACCCTACAAAGGTTAAAAACAAAATCCATGAGCAAAAAAGGGAAAGCTCATCATTTCAGAAGAAAGCAAACTGATCAGAGGGAAAGGAACGCTAGAAGAAGAAGAGCAACCATTTGGCAGCAAGCGTAACAATTCTTTAATGTTTTTCAAGCACAAATGACAAATGGAAAAGTACTTCCCATCCAACGTTGTTGCTTCAAGAAAACATTTTATGAATGTAGCTCAGTTTGAAGACTTTGGACCATAACTTGGATTTCAGTATGAGGGAGCCAGTGTGAGCAAGAATGATTATGAATATAATGATCTTGATATGGTTCCTCCTACGTGTAGTGATCTCACTGAGGGTTTCAGGCCTTGATCCAGGAAGAGCCTGCTGCCCATACGCCACAACTACTGAGCCTGTGCTCTAGAGCCCGGGAGTCACAACTGCTGAGTCCACGTGTAGAAACCGCATTGTGGGAGGACTCTTCTCAGAAATACAATGCCGATAGATACCTGAGAATGAACACCAAAGGGAAACATTCCAATGTAAGGAATGTTGGAAATTTATACTAGAGGGAACGCTCACGAATATAATGAGCCAGAAGAAATACTTCAGAGACCAGGAGGAAATGCATCCTGGAGACTGTGCATTCAGGCATGCACTGAGTGGAGTCAAGCGTCTCTCACCCTTTCAAGTGTTCTGTTGAATCTCATTCTACATTTCAGAATCCACATAAGGAGGAAATCATATAAAAGTGATGAAGGTGGGAAAGCCTTCAGCTGTCATAGAAAAAGCTCACACTCATCTTTCTAAGAAGAAACCTTGTCAATGTGTGGGAAAACTTGTATTCGAATGTCATTTCTCCTTTGAAATCAAAGAGGGCATGTGGAGAGAGCCAATGAGTATAAAGAGAGTGGGCGATCCCCACGTCCATAGCAAATCTCATCTCACAGAGTGTGAGACAGTCCACGCTAGAAAGACTGCCCCGAGTGTAAATCAATGTGGAAGTGTCTTTACCTAGAAGCAGTGCCTCATTACAGATCAAAACATTCAGGCTGGAAAGGAACTTGGTGAATGTAATGAATGTGAAAAATCTGCAGACAAAAGGGAAAACCTCATTATTCATCAAATGCATGCAAGAGAGAAATTTTATGAATGTGGTAGCTATGAGAAAGCTTTTATTCCAAAGTCAAGCCTTAGTAGGTGCTTGAGAGATCTTCCTAGAGATAAACCCTATGCATGTAAGGAAGATGAGAATTTATTCAATGGCAAGTGAAAAATCTCATTTGAGAGATGCCCTGAAAATACAGTGAATGTGCAAAAACTTTCAGGCAGAAACTGTGCCACATTAAATATTACAGCATTCATATAGGCGATGCACCCTGTAAATGTACTAAGGGTGGAAATCCTGTGGAATCTCACTGCTTATTGTATGTGAGGAACTCACACAGGTAATGAACACGAATGTAAAGTGTGTGGAGAAGCCTACTCTCCACACATGAGAACCGATGCTGAAGGCGACGTCCAAAAACATGTGAATGGTAAATATACTGTGGTATAGCTGCATGCTGGAGTGCTATCCAGCAATAAAAAGAGATAAACTTGGGACTTCCTGGTGGTCCAATGGTGAAGACTCTGTCTTCCAACACAGCTGGGTGGGAGTTCAATCCCGGGTTGGGGAGCTAAGGTCCCACATATCTCCTGGCCAAACATCAAAACATTTAAAAAAAAAAAAAAAGAAGAAGAAGCAATATTGTAACAAATTCAATAAAGACTTTAAAAAGACTCCACATCAATAAATAAATTTGAAAAAGAAGTTAGCTAAGAAAACCTATTGATACATGAAAGTGTGAAAGTGTTAGTCACTCAGTCCTGTCCAACCAACTCTTTGCGACCCCATGACTGTAGCCCACCAGGCTCCTCTGTCCATGGGATCCTCCAGGCAAGAATACTGGAGTGGGTAGCCATTCCTTTCTCTAGGGGATCTTCCTGACCCAGGGATTGAACTCAGTTCTCCCCTTTGCAAGCGGGTTCTTTATCATCTGAGCCACCAGGGGAGCCCGTTGATACGTTCCATCATGTAAATTAATCTTAAAATGCTGAGTGAAGGGCAGATCAAGAAAAAAAAAAGTACATACTTCATGATTCCGTTTATATAAAATTCTAGACAAGTCAAGCTCACTGTAGTGATAGGAAGCAGATCTGCCTGCCTGTGTGTAGGCAGGAGGGGGCGGGGTTATGAAGGAAGCTTCTGAGATGGGTATGTTCACTTTCCCAATGGTCATGATAGAGTCATGGATGTGTACATCTTTCAAAGCTGATTAAGGCGCCCGCTTTAAACGTGCAGTTTAATGGATGTCAATTATACTTCAGTAAAGCTGTTCAGGTTGTGGGGGATTTCTGACTGTTACAGTAAGTCAAGAAATGTTTTAAATTGGTTATGAATTTGAAAAGGAGAATTCAATCTCCATTTGTTTATAAATATGATTAAGATTTACCAAAGCTGCTTAGGTTTTTCAGGTAAACATACACAAAAATACTAAAAGGCTTAAATATAACAATAAAGCAATACAAATCTAAGACAGCCTACAAACGCCATCTCTTCTAGGGACATCGGCAACCTTCTTCACCAAGATTTGAAACAGCTGCTCAGTCGTGTCCGACTCTTCATGACCCCATGTACTGCAGCCTACCAGGCTCCTCCGCCTATGGGGTTTTCCAGGCAAGAGTACTGGAGTGGGGTGCTACTGCCTTCTCCGAGATTTGAAACCAGAGAGCTGTAATGGGGGATAAAATCTATAATGGAGGGACTTCCCTGGTGGCTCAGTGGCTGAGACTCCAGGCTCCCAATGCAGGGGGCTGGGGTTCAGCCCCTGGTCTGGGAACTAGATCCCACATCCCAGCTGAGAGTTCACATGCCACAGCTAAAGATCCCACATGCCGCAAGGAAGGTTGAAGATCCTGTGTGCCAAAGCTAAGACCCAGTACAGCCAAATATGTATGTATGTATGTATATATAAGGGATATAATAGGCATATTTTAATTGCATGTAAAGAAAATGTTGGCTAATATACCATAAACGAAGTCAATAAACAATATGTTAAAATTTTTGCTATACAGAGAACAGAGTAATATCTTATAAATTTGTAAGAAAGGGCAAACAGCCCAAAAGTAAAATAGACAAGGTACATTAAGAAAATTTCAAGGAAGATGAGCAAATCTAAATGCTCAAAACTATATAAAATATACTCAGTTTACACATCAGGGAATGAAAATTAAAGTGATTATTCTATATCACTCTATAGTCATCAGAAAAAAATAGAACAGTGGCACCTATTATTAGAATGTTTTCATGCAAGGAATAGCACTGGAGTTGTTCCACTCGTTTTGGAAAGTAAAGTATTAACATCAATTAATATTATGTATATATGTGTATACACATTACAGAAGATACCTACATAATCATTTAACTCAGCACTCCCCTTTCTGGGATTCTATCTAGAAGGAAAAAGTCATCAGTATAAGGCGTTTAATGTAGCGTCTTCTGTAATGGCAAAAAAGCTGGAAATAGTCAAACCTTAATGGTACATTCATGCCATAGAACAGCATGCAGGCATTAAATAGAATGAACTATAGCTCTGTCAGTGGGCTTGGAGCGATTTCCAAGAAATATTGTTGAATTAGAATGCAAAGTAAGAAGAGTGTGTTGTATCAGTCAGGACTCATGTAGAGAAACAGAACCAGTAGGGACATATATTCAGGGATTTAATGTGGGATTCGCTTTCACACCTATAGGAACTAGCTGGTCTAGTCCAAAATCCACAGGGATGCCCAGGAGGGCAGCTGGAAGGGTTAAAGCTGGTGGTTCCAGGTCTGCTCTTCCAGGCTTTCAGCTGGTTAGATAAGACCTGCCTGCAAAACTGAGTCACTCACTGGTCATGAGGGTTGTAATCTCATCTACAAAATACACAACAACACTTAAATCAGTGTTTGGTGGAATAACCCAGGACACAGATATCTGACATCACATGGGTAATATTTCATTTTTGAAAAACAAATAATGAGAAAAATACCTGTGTGTTTATGTATTTATGTACATATATATGTATGCAAATATCTGTACATTTGTGAATATATGTTGAAGTTGTATATACATGGTTGAGCATGGGGAAAAAATACTGAACAGTTTCCTGTGTGTATGGGTTAGGGTAATGTACAGTGGATGGGGGATGGGAGTAGGAGGTGGAGAAGAGGAGGACGCTGCCAAGCAAGATAAAGACTACAATATTAAAAGCACAGGACTTCCCTGGCAGTCCAATGGTTAAGACTCTACTTTCCACTTCAGGGGGCATGGGTTCCATCCCTGGTCAGGGAACTAAGGTCCCATCTGCCATGGGGTGTGGCCAAAAATTTAAAAAAAAAACTGAGGAAGAGGCTGGAAAAATTTAAAAACATAAAATCCAGGCTATCATGTCTACATATTATATTTCCATGTTTGTGAATTTATATAAGGTAATCTATGTGCATAAAAATATATAAAGACACTTTAAAATACATATTTAGCAAGTATTCAATAGATAAAAAGAGTACTCATTGTTAATATTCTAAAATATCATAATCAAAGAGAACTACTCTTAAATATCTGTTTTAAAACAGAAAATTACCATGAACTGAATGTCTTGATGCAACAGACACCTGTTCTGTCACAGTCCTGGAGGCTAGAAGGTTGAAGACAAGGTACTGGCAAGGTCTAGGCTCTGGGAAAGGATCCTTCCTTGGTTCATCTCAGCTTCTGCTGGGGGCTGACAATCCGTACATTCCTTGGCCTGTAGGATCATCTCCCCAATCTCTGCCTCTGCGGTCTCATGATTGTCTTCTCCCTGTGAGTACATGTGTATCTCCAAATCTCCTCCTAAGAGGACAACCATCACTGGATTTAGGGCTCATCTTCATCTGATCACAGCAACAAGTAAGGTCAATATTCAAAGGTAACAAAGCTTAGGACTTTAACATATCTTTTTGTTGTTCTTTAGTCGCTAAGCCGTGTCTGACTCTGCGACCCCATGGACTATATCCCGCCAGGTTCCTTTATCCATGGAATTTCCCAGGCAAGAATACTGGAGTAGGTTGCCATTTCTTCTCCAGGGGATCTTCCTGACCCAGGGATCAAACCCCCATCTCCTGCATTGCAGGTGTATTCTTTACCATGGAGGATACAATTCAACCCGCTATAGTATATAACTTATGATAATTGACCGAAGCATTTTTGTTAAAAAGGAGAGAACAGCTATGTCACATGAATTGCAATTATTTAGCACTGCCCTGGTAGCTCAAATCAGTGCAATAAAATAGAAGACAAAACCAGGATAATTGCTGGAAAGAAGGGAAGAGGTCAGGGTTATGTGCAGAAATCCAGAAGCTAGCCATTGATACACAATTGGGTCTACAAGAGAGTTTGAAATGGTGACCACACACACAATGTTGTTGTTGTTTAGTCACTCAGTCATGTTGGACTCTTTGTGAGTCCACGGACTGTATCCCGCCAGGTTCCTTTATCCATGGAATTTCCCAGGCAAGAATATTGAAGTGGGTTGCAATTTCCTTTCTCCAGGGAAACTTCCCAACCCAGTGATCAAACCCACATCTCCTGCGTTGGCAGGCGGGCTCACAATAATTAAATGCAAATTAATAGTTTTCCTTAACAGTAACAAAAATCGTTAAGAAGTATCATGGAAAAATATGTAGATATGGAGAGCCTGCTACACACTTGGCTCTGTCCTTCAAGAAGTGAGACACGTCTGAGGGACTTCCCTGGCAGTCAGTGGTTAAGACACCATGCTTCCACTGCAGGGGCAGTGGGTTCAATCCCTAGTTGGGGAACTAAGATCCTGCATGTGTGACCAGAAAACAGAAAACAAACAAACAAACAAAAAAGACATGAGATGGTTCAATCATTCAGAGGACTTTCTGAATCTCAGCAGCAAGGTTTCTGCTTCAGGCACCCCAGCCTGCTTTACCATGTTGCCTGTGGGCTGCACACTTACCATGGTTACTTTTCATCCTCTCGGCATTCCTCTCTGACAGCAGGAAATACAGCTGGGCAGTCTACAACTCTGTTCTCCGATCACTGTCGTTTGGATCCAAAGCCATTTGTAGGTAGCAGCACCCAAGCCCCCTGTGTGATTTTGATGTTGTTGTTCACTTGCTAAGTCATGTCCAACTCTCTGTGACCCCACAGGCTGTAGCCCACCAGGCTCCTCTGTCCATGGGATTTCCCAGGCAAGAATACTGGGGTGAGTTGTCATCTCCTTCTCCAGGGGATCTTCCCAACCCAGGGATGGAACCTGCGTCTCCTCTGTCTCCTGCATTGCAGGCAGATTCTTTACCCGCTAAGCCATCGGGGAAGACCCTGTGTGCCTTTACTTGTGGCTAAGCCACTGGAGTCGCTGCCTTGCTGGTTGCTTATGAGAGAAGGTCACTTTCTAAGCAGAAGCCAAGAGCTGTATTACATGTAGACTGTTTTAAACCAACTGTGGCTGTTAGCCAACTTTCTCCTCCTGTTTATGATTTGGCTTCCCCTCTCGCTGAACGATCATGGGAGAAAATGACAGAAAGACAAGACCACAGATAGCAAGACCAACAACTGCAGAATTTGATGGGAAAAGTAGGAATGGGGAGCAAAATGAAAAACAACAAAATCACCACCACCACCAACAACAACTTTACTCAAGTAAGCTTTGCTGTGAATGACCAGTTTTCAAAAAACTCCCAGAAAACATTAAAGAAAAATACTTTCTAAGAATTTCCACAATGAAGCATTCAGAGCACCCTTTTTGGGTTGCTTAAAGCTTATTTGAAAAAAAAAAAAAAAGCGCAGGACAATTTCTATTTTGAGTTAAGCCCTTTTCTCTGTATAGCTTCAGCTTGCTGAGCCTTTCATGTGGATGGCCCCTTTTCATCTAAGTGAGATTACAAATACGTTGGCCAACCAAACAGTAAACTGGGGTTAGTCTTATGCTGACTGGCAGTAAGGAAATGGAAATTTTTTTTTAGAAAACAAAACATTAAGCCAAATATAGTAAAGATTAAGATCCATAGAAACGTTGTTCTGAATATTGATGGGTAATCCATGAATAATCCTCAGAAATAGATATTGCTGATGCAAATCAGATGAAAAAAATTGGGGTGGAATTTTTCCAGCACATATGACGATAAAGAAGAATAAAACACAGCATTACTGTTACCAGGGCCATGGATGCCTAATTTTAAAGACTGAGAGGAAGCTCAGTCCCATTGGCTAGAAAAATGAGTGTGGATTTTAAGTTGTTTAAGCCTTTTGTTCCTTCTCAGTAAATATTGACAAGAGACAGCTCCTGTATAGATTTAAATGTAAGACCTTTCCTGCTCCTTCCCAGTTTTTTTTTTTTTTTTTTAACTCTACTTCTGTAGTCACGGAATGTAAATATTCTCTTAACTTCTCTCTCTTATCGTATTAAAATAACCAACCAAGGGCTGGGATTTAAGCAGGATTCTTTCTTCTCAAGGCTGCTTTCAAACTCTAGTCTGGCATCAGATTTCATTTCAGTAAGACAAAAATTAAATGCTTTTTCTGTTTAAATTTTTTTATTTCCTCACCAGGAAAAAACATTAATCACCAATACCTACAAACGCAGTCATGGCTGGTGACTAAGTTTCTAGAAAAAGTACTTTTTAGTTTTGTTTGCTCACGCAGACGTCATGCACACATTCAGCTGGTGTTCATGCCATAGTTAATCAGCCTGCTTGCATGTCAGTGGTTGGAAAGCGTTTCCCCAGGTTAGAAAAGGAAAATAAGATCCTGGCTTTTAGCCTTGAGACTGTGGATTCCTCTAAAAACTTTTAGGCAAAGTACCATGTTCAAGTGCTCAGGTACATTTGTTGTGAAGGGAGATCTCCTGAAGTCCAAGATCCCATGAAGACCAGTAATCACTGCCTTATAACAATGACTAAAAACCAAGAAGCTTTTCTGTTGCATTCAATGTGCTTTCTTAATTGGCTCCCTCAGTGCTTACCAAAGTTTAATTCACAGATCATGTGGGGATCCTGTTTAAAATGCAGGTTATAATTTAGAAGGTCTAGGTCAACTCTGAGAGTCTGCATTCCTAGCAAAATTTAAGATGATGTTGTTACTGCTGGCCCATGGACCCTACTTTAAATAATAGCAAAAAAAAAAAAAAAATGACACATCCAAAGAGGATCCTATGCAGAGCTTGGAAAATTTCACCCGTTAAGATGATTCTAATACTATGTTTGTCAATATATCCCACTGTCTGATGAAGACAGGAAAGTAAACACTCACAGCATTGACTTTTGCCACACTCAGAATAAAGAATACATTCATGAGATTAAAGGAAACACTCTCCCACCGTTGGGAGGTCTGAAGTTGATTTTATAAATATCATACATCATAGGAGCTCTCTGATTGAATTCCTTATTTTTCTATTGCTTCCATCCCCTGCCCCAGTCCATAGAATTGTTCACAGAGTTTCATAAGATGCTGTGTATTCCCCAAGTGCAGAATAGATATAAATTAATGATGCTCCTTTAAAAAAAAAGTCATTGTTTCATTATCTTCAAGATTGAAATATTACCCTGTTTGTTCATCCTCAGGCATATAAAGCCTTGTTACAAACAAGTTTAGAAATAAGCAAAACAAATTTATTTTATTATTCCAGTGGGGTAATATTGCTTTTTCATACATTCACCTTACTTTTCTTCTCCTCTGCTTTCTTTTTTAATACATTTAAAAAATTAAAGTATGATCAAATATTCACAATATCTTCTGCTTCTTATGACTGACTCACACATGATGATCAATATCTATCTGGAAGGTTTTTTTTTTTTATTGAAGGATAATTGCTTTACGGAATTTTGCTGTTTTCTGTCAAACCTCAACATGAATCAGCCATAGGTATACATATATTCCCTCCCTTTTGAAACTCCCTCCCATCTCCCTCCCCATCTCACCCCTCTAGGTTGTCACAGAGCCCCTGTTTGAGTTCCCTGAGACATACAGCAAATTCACATTGGCTATCTATTTTACATATGGTAATGTAAGTTTCCATGTTACTCTTTCCATACATCTCACCCTCCCCTCCCCTCTCCCCATGTCCATAAGTCTTATCTGGAAGTTTTGCCAACATCTGAAACTTAACACAAGAAATTTAGCAATTCCTCTTTCTCATTCATATGTATCTTCTATGACCCAAACACCTTGTGATCAAACCTTAAGATTTTGTGGGACTCTGTGTCAAGCTTCACACTTAAATCATTTACCAGATTCATCAAATCATCCTCTTGTTTTCAAAAACAATACTGAGGATTTTAAGTGGGAAAGAAGATGATGAACTACACTGAGTTTCCTCCCTCCAGCCCTAACTAAAAACTGTAGCCTCCTCTCTGAGATCTGAGGGGGAAAGACAACAGCAAAGAGAAAGAGAAGGTGCCAAAGAAGGAAAAAGTGGCACAAAGTGTGTTCCAATCATTTCCACCCCATCTTAACTGAGAGCAGTACCAAAGCCATTAAATAATAGTGCCATGTAATGTAAATGCGTAATAACTTGGGCTCTGCTGACAGACCTACTTCCAACAGTATTTCTAAGCATTCTTATGCCTCATCTGTCTCAACTGTAAAATGAGGATAATATTTTGGTTTGTCTTCCAAAATATTCATTCTTTCCTCTAACACATTTTTATTTAGTGATCTCATAGCCTCCTTTGCAACTAGAGGAGCCCACGAGACATAGTTCTGACCAAAAAGATGCTGATGGAGGTTCTTGAAAAGAGATGTTCATGTCCTTTCTTTCCAGGAGGCAGATGCAATGTTTGGAGAAGTGTCAGTGCTATTATAACTGTGAAAATGAAAGACATATGCTGAGAAGAGTGAAGAAAGAAGATAGGATTCTTGGTGATGTCATTGAATCACACAAAAACTGGACTGGAGGAGTCCTTATTAAATGAAAGAAGAGAAAAAAAAAACCACTGGACTTCTTTAAACTCTTGTACGGTTCTCTATTACATGTAACACAAACCTGATAGGCTATTTCACTGTCTTCGAGAGTATTATTGTGTGATGTTTTTCAGTCGCTCATTCATGTCCGATTCTTTGTGACCCCATAGTCTGCAGCACATCAGGCTTCCCTGTCCTTCAGTATCTCCTGAAGTTTGCTCAAACTCATGTCCATTGAGTCAATGATGCCCTCCAGCCATCTTATCCCTGTCATCCCCTTCTCCTTCTGCCCTCAGTCTTTCCCAGCATCAGAGTCTTTTATAACGAGTTGGAATTAGTATGACAGTGAATATAAAAATGGTTAACACAGGGCGTAGCACATAGTAAGCATGCAACAAATGTTAGTAGTTATCATTGCCATTATATTATTACTATTCCGTATGGCTTCATCATTCTTCCCACCTCTAACCCTGTAACACACGTTATTTTGCATTCTACTTTATTTCCACATCCATCAAGCAAATCAAGCCACTCACTATGTTGCATCTGGACAGTAACCAACTCACCAAGTGTTTTAGTTGTGGCTTGAAAGATAAGTTGTCTTAAGTAGGCAGAGAGAAGGACCAGGGCCTTACTGGTGAGGGAAACAGAGGTGTCAACACAGGTAGGGAGGTTGGGAAGCAGAGTGTAGCAGAAATTCCACACATTTCTGGAGGATCCGTGTGGGATAAGTTAGAGAATTTGGAGCCATATTGTCAAGGGTTTTCTGTGACTAGCAAAGAGCAGGTCAAGGAATTTTTAGTCTATTTTCCTGTGAAAATCTGAGGACACTGTTTGTTTTGGGTTTGACACAGGAACTAATAAAATTAAAGAAGTGGAAATACTTGATTCTTTTGCTTACTTGGCTGGCATTTCATTTGCTCGGTTATCACATGAGGAAGTTAAAGCAGATGTTCTCAGAGACCTGGACCATTCTAGAAGTCTAAGAGTCACCGGGAATTATGAAAATATTCTAATATCTAAACTTGAGTTCAGAGCCTCAATTTCAATATTAGTCTTGACTTTTTCACATTTCATATTTTGGGTCTAAGAACCCAAAGTTGCTGCTACCTCAAGTCTCACTGGAAGCAAATTTCAATCATCTTATAAACTTCAAGAATCTGTAGCAGCAACCCTTGTTCACCCAGCTTTCACACTCCTCTGTCAACCAGCTTGGGTACCAGTGAAATCCATCTTTGTCCTCCCCATCCTCCTACAGCTCATGAAGGATGCTGAATTCCAAGGTAAGCAGAACATTAACTTACAAATCAAACGTGATGGGACTTCCCTAGTGGTCTGGTAGTTAGTACTCCGCCTTCCAATGCAGGCGATTCCAGTTTTGTGGTCAGGGAGCTGAGATCCCATATGCCTCATGGCTAAAAAACCAAAACATAAAACAGAAGTTCAGTTCATTTCAGGTGTTCAGTCGTGTCTGACTCTCTGCGACCCCATGGGCTGCCAGGGTTTCGCTGTCCATCACCAACTCCCAGAGTTTGCTCAAACTCATGTCCATTGAGTTGATGATGCCATCCGACCATCTCATCCTCTGTCAATCCCTTCTCCTCCTGCCTTCACTTTTTCCCAGCATCAGGGTCTTTTCCAGTGAGTCAGTTCTTCGCATCAGGTGGCCAAAGTATTGGAGTTTCAGCTTCAGCATCAGTCCTTTCAATGAAAATTCAGGACTGATTTCCTTTAGGATTGACTGGTTTGAACTTGCAGAAAACAGAAGAAATATTATAACAAATTCAGTAAAGATTTTTAAAATGTTCTACATTAAAAAAAACCTTTAAAAAATCAAATGTAGTGATAGTACAAATGGCTTCAGTTCAGTTCAGTTGCTCAGTCACGTCTGACTCTTTGCAACCCCATGAATCGCAGCACGCCAGGCCTCCCTGACCATCACCATCTCCCGGAGTTCACTCAAACTCATGTCCATCAAGTCGGTGATGCCATCCAGCCGTCTCATCCTCTGTCGTCCCCTTCTCCTCCTGCCTCCAGTCCCTCCCAGCATCAGGGTCTTTTCCAATGAGTCAACTCTTCGCATGTGGTGGCCAAAGTATTGAAGTTTCAGCCTCAGCATCAATCCTTCCAGTGAATACCCAGGACTGGTCTCCTTTAGAATGGACTGGTTGGAAATGGCTTAATACCTAATAAATGGCTTAAATACCTAATACCTAATAAATAAATACCTAACCTATTTAAGTTATAGTATAATGCCGATCATAAAGAAAAGCAAATGAAATACTTTTAAAAAATAAGGAAGTAATAATACTGCCATTCAAAGGGGAATGTGTTAATTTGGAGAGGTCTTCCTCTGTCAGTTGTTTTGATGCCTTTTACATAGTTGTGATCATTCTGAATTTTAGTTTAATGTTATAGCACAAATGTTTTCCATGTTATCACATTTGCTTTATATGTAACTTTTTGATAGCTACATAACATTTTAAATTTATCATGAAATATTTCATACAAAAAGACATAAGGAATAAATGGGATGAAATGCATGTATCCTCACAGAGCTTAAGAAATAAACCATAGAATGACAATACAATATCCGATGGCCTGTAATTGAGAGGAAAGGACAACATAAAGCAGTGGACTATTACCATTAAAATGCTGAAACAAAACAAGTAGGGGTAGTCGTTTAAAAGCAAGTCTGTGTAGAGGATATATGTATATGTATGGCTGATTCATTTTGATGTACAGTAGAAACTAACAACATTGTAATTTTAAAGCAACTAATTAAAATTAATGAAAAAAAATCACAGGACCTAATATGTCATCATTGCCCAACAGATATTTGTAAATAAAAAAATAAGTCTCTGCAAATCAACTATTCAGCAATAAAAATTAAATAAATAAATAAAAGTAGTCTAAGAAGCTGAAAAGGACAAGGTGCTTTTATGAAGGTAAAACCCCTCCCACAGCACAGTAATAACATGGTAACAGCAGTCACTTCTGTCAAGGGCAGAATAAAAAAGCAAGGGGACTCATTTTTCACTGAAGGCCCTTCTGCATCTTTCATACTGACTTCTGAATACTATTTAGTGTTCAAAAACTCTAAATACTTTGAAAGCCTAAATAATAAAAAAGTATATCTTCCTGTTATAAAACCTATGTTTCTTTTAATTTGTTGTTTCATGCCTAACAATATGGTCAAGAGTTATTAAAATATACATTCACAAATCTAGAAGAAGTGAAAATGAACAGTGAAGTCATTTCTCTCTTCTTCTTGAGAAAAAACAAGGCTGAGCTTCAAAACAGGGAAGTGCTTACATCTGTTATATAAAAACTCTGTTCCTTATGAAATTGCTTTTTCATTCTAATGAAACGGCCCCAAATTAAAACATACTTCCCCAAAACAATGGCAGTGTTTCATACTGAAAGTTGCTCTTTGCCACCCTATGGAATAGTCCATGGAATTCTTTAGGCCAGAATACTGGAGGGGATATTCTCCAGTTCCCTTCTCCAGGAGATCTTCCCAACCCAGGGATTGAACCCAAGTCTCCCGCATTGCAGGCAGATTCTTCAGCAGCTTAGCCAGCAGGGAAACCCTTATTAGATCTAGAAGTAATGAAAAGAAGCACAACACAGATAAGCTGAGTCATCAAAACTGGGGGGGCGGGGGTGGTTGTAAAATACAAGTAAAAACCAGGTTAAGTTTCAAAATAGTGAGAGGTGGTCTGGAAATTGAAAGCTCAACCTGCATTTAATTTTCACACTAACTTCCATGTACAGGGTATATGACTGACTCAGAAAAAAAATGCAATTTCATATTTTAAGCCACAGTTTAATTCCCTGCACTACTTTAGGGAAAAGCAGCTTAGCATAATGGTTGACAGCACAATTTTGAGCTGGCCTAAATCACTTCCAATCGTAGTTCCGTCACTTATTAGCTATACAAATTTGGACCATTGCCTCAATGTCCTCATCCAGAAAATGGGAATAATAACGGTACCTGTCTGATGTGGTTCTTGTAAAAATCAAATGAGGTAGCACAGGGCTAGATCGTCTAGGACAGTACACGAATGCACCAGTGCTAAGTTGCTCAGTCGTGTCTGACTCTTTGTGACCCCATGGACTCTAGACTGCCAAGTTTCTCTGTCCATGGGATTTTTCAGGCAAGAATACTGGAGTGGTTGCCATTTTCTTCTCCAGGGGATCTTCCCAACCCAGGAATCAAACCCAGGTCTCCTGCATTGCAGGCAGATTCTTTACTGTCTGAGGGAATATGATACACAATAAGCAGTCAGTAAATGTTTATATGTGTTTACAAATGTTACATAGCATTTAAATTAAGTATTAACCATGTTAATATAACCTTTGTTGCTTAAAAATGAATTTGTCTCTGTGTAAAATATCTTCACTGCTTTTTATTATTCATTTGTACTTGATTAAACTTGATAAGTGTAAGCTATTGGAATAATGTACAAAAGTATTTTATTTTTAGAATGGCTTCTATCTGCAGCCCTGGAAAAAGGAAGCTCCCTCGCCACACAGTGCCATATATACACTCCCCAGGACTTTTCTCAAATGTAAATGCACACAAAGTGTTTAAAGAAAAGAAAATTAAAAGTGGAGAGGCTTCCCTGGTGGTCCAGTGGTTAGGACTCTGGGGTTCCACTGCAGGGGCCACTGGGGCAATCCCTGGTCAGGAAACTAAGATACTGCAGGCCTCATGTTGCAGCCATCAATAAATAAATAAAGTAAAAATTAAAAGTGGAATTCTATATGAATTATATTCCAAAAAAGCTATTTAAAAGGTAAAAAATAAAATAAATAAATCTTTACAATACAATTCATACCTCTGTGTGATCATTCTCTCTGTAGCATAACTACTTTCTTAAATTCTGGACTATTCAGTTCTTACAGTTCTCTATACTTTTCCCACATATGTTTGAATCCTCAAGTAGTATGTAGTAACATTTGCATGTTTCAGACTCTACATAATTAATATCATACAGTTTGTATTCTACAACATGCTTATATTTTTTCCTCCATTCTGTGTTTATGGGCGTCCTCAAGTCATATTTGCTATATCATATTTCATCAAATAAATATACTATAATTTCTCTCCTGTTGACTATTTAGGTGGTTTGCAACTATACAGACAATATTTTGACAAATATCATTTGGCATATTATATTTTTTCATGTAGGATTATTCCCCAAGTGTAGATCCTCAAAGTGAAATGATCAAAAAGCATGAAGGTTTTTTAGATCCTTGACACATATTGTCAAAATGCTTTCCAAAATGTTTATACCAACTTTATACTCTCACCAGAAATATAGTACCTTGTTTTATCACACACTTCTTAGCCATGGATATTGCAAATGTTTTCTTTAATTTCAACTAGTTTGCTCAGCAAAAGAGAATATATCGATTTCTGGAGAAGCTGAAACTTTTCTGTTATCATATCACGTCCTCTGTGATATGTCTTTCATGGCTTTTGCCCATCAAAGCTGTTAAGAGAGGATTTTCCCTCAACTTAATAGTTTTTTATATAATATATTAATCTGTTCTCAAATTTGCTGTACATTTTTCCTAGGTTTGTTGTGTCCATGGTTTAGTTTTTAAATGATGTCTATTAGTATACAATAGACGGTGATGTGATCACTCACCTAGAGCCAGACATCCTGGCTGGAATGTGAAGTCAAGTGGGCCTTAGGAAATAGCACCACAAACAAAGCTAGTAAAGGTGATGAAATTCCAGCTGAGCTATTTCAAATCCTAAAAGATGATGCTGTGAAAGTGCTGCACTCCACATGCCAGCAAATTTGGAAAACTCAGCAGTGGCCACAGGACTGCAAAAGGTCAGTTTTCATCCCAATTCCAAAGAAAGGCAATGCCAAAGAATGTTCAAACTACCACACAATTGCACTCATCTCACATGTTAGCAAAGTAATGCTCAAAATTCTCCAAGCCAGGCTTCAACAGTATGTGAAACATGAACTTTCACATGTTCAAGATGGATTTAGAAAACGCAGATACACCAGAGATATAATTGCCAACATCCATTGGATCATTGAAAAAACAAGAGAGTTCCAGAAAAAGATCTACTTTTGCTTTATTGACTATGCCAAACCTTTTGACTGTGTGGATCACCAGAAGCTGTAGAAGATTGTTCAAGAGATGGGAATGCCAGACCACCTGACCTGCCTCCTAAGAAACCTATATGCAGGTCAAGAAGCAACAGTTAGAACCAGACGTGGAAGAATGGACTGGTTCTAAATTGGGAAAGGAGTATGTGGAGGCTGTATATTGTCACCCTGCTTATTTAACTTACATGCAGAGTATATCATGTGAAATGCTGGGCTGGATGAAGCACAAGCTGGAATCAAGATTGTTGGGAGAAATATCAATAACCTCAGATATGCAGATGACACCACCCTTATGGCAGAAAGTGAAGAGGAACTAAAGAACGTCTTGATGAAAGTGAAAGAGGAGAGTGGAAAAGTTGGCTTAAAGCTCAACATTCAAAAACTAAGATCATCACATCTGGTCTCATCACTTCATGGCAAAATAGATGGGGAAACAATGGAAACAGTGACAGACTTTGTTTTCTTGGGTTCCAAAATTACTGCAGATGGTGATGACAGCCTTGAAATTAAAAGACACTTGCTCCTTGGAAGAAAAGCTATGACCAACCTAGACAGCATATTAAAAAGCAGAGACGTTACTTTGCCAACAGAGGTCCTTCTAGTCAGGGCTATGGTTTTTCCCAGTAGTCACATATGGATGTGAGAGTTGGGCTATAAAGAAACGTGAGTGCTGGAGAACTGATGCTTTTGAACTGTGGTGTTGGAGAAGACTCTTGAGAGTCCCTTGGACTGCAAGGAGATCAAACCAGTCAATCCTAAAGGAAATCAGTCCTGAATGTTCATTGGAAGGACTGATGATGAAGCTGAAGTTCCAATACTTTGGCCACCTGATGCAAAGAACTGACTCGTTGGAAAAGACCCCAATTCTGGGAAAGATTGAAGGCAGGAGGAGAAGGGATTGACAGAAGATGAGATGGTTGGATGGCATCACTGACTCAATGGACATGAGTTTGAGAAAGCTCCAGGAGTTGGTGATAGACAGGGAAGCCTGGTGTGCTGCAGTTCGTGGGGTCGCCAAGAACTACTGAGCGACTGAACTGACCTGATACAATCAAAAGTTTTAATAACTTGATTCTATTATAATGTCACTTTGGTAATGTGGGTGAAAGTGAAAGTTGCTCAGTCATGTCCAACTCTAATGTGGGTGGTCATACACACAATAGATAAGACATTCTGGTGGTCAAATCATTAATATAATCATTCAATTTACAAATGTGCTAATCTTCCCTGGTGGCTCAGACGGTAAAGAATCTGCCTGCATTGCAGAAGACCTGGGTTCTGTCCCAGGGTTGGGAAGATCCCCTGGAGCAAGGAATGGCTACCCACTCCAGTATTCTGGCCTGGAGAATTTCAGGAACAGAGGAGCCTGGCAGGCTATATAGTCCATGTGGTCTCAAAGAGTCGAACATGACTGAACGAAACTTTAAGATTCTCTTAGTGGTCATAACTCATCCATTTCCTAGAACAGCACCGAAGGAACTATTGAATGCTAAACCCAGAGTAGTTTTAAAGTGTGAGCGATTTTCAATCTTATGGAAACCTTTCATTTATGTTTTCTTTACTTTATTTATTTTTGTTTTCCTGGGAAAATATTTAGCAGTTCACATTTAAATAACCATTGTGTGTGGTCCGTTGCTCAGTTGTGTCCCACCCTTTGCAACCCTGTGGGCTGTGGCGCACCAGGTTACTCTCCCTGGGATTCTCCAGAAAAGAATACTGGAGGAGGTTGCCATTTCCTTCTCCAGGGGATCTGCCCAACTCAGGATCAAACCCCTGTCTCCTGCGTCTCCTGCATTGCAGGCAGGTTCTTTACCATTTCACCACCGGGGGAGCCTTCCCATGACCATTATATCCCTTCAAATTACATTTCACTAAACTGTGTAATGTGAGCAAACTAAGCAGCCTTGCTATTTCTGCACAAATTTCTTTCACTTGGAAGGGTGAGCACTTCCGTAATTTTAAAATAAAGATTTGGCTTTAAAAACGATTTAAGACACAGAGAAAGACAAATACAGGATTTCACTTCTGTGTGGAATCTAAAAAATAGTACAAAACAGAAACAGACTCATAAACATAAAAGACGAACTTTAGGTTGCCAAAGGGGGAAGGAGTGGGGAGGGATAAATTAGGAGTATAGGATTAACAGATACTACTTATATACGTAAAGGCTTCCCTGGTGGCTCAGATAGTAAAGAATGTGCCTGTAATGCAGGAGACTCGGGTTCAACCCCTGGGGTGGGAAGACACCCTGGAGGAGGGCATGGCAACCCACTCCAGTTTTCTTGCCTGGAGAATCTCGTGGACAGAGAAGCCTGATGGGCTACAGCCCACGGGGTCACAAAGAGCTGGACATCACTGACATGACTTAGCATGCACACACACTATACATAAAGTAGAACAAGGTAGCTCAGCTGGTAAAGACTCTTCCTGCAATGAAGGAGACCCCGGTTTGATTCCTGAGTTGAGAAGATCCACTGGAGAAGGGATAGGCTATCCACTCCAGTATTCTTGGGCTTCCCTGGTGGCTCACCTGGTAAAGAATCCTGCCTGTAATGCGGGAGACCTGGGTTTGATCCCTGGGTTAGGAAGATCCCCTGGAGAAGGGAAAGGCTACTCGCTCCAGTACCTGGCCTGGAGAATTCCATGGATTATATAGTCCAATGGGGTTGCAAAGAATCAGACAAGACAGAGTGACTTTAAAAATGATTGTATAGGGAACTATATCCAGTATCTTGTAATAACCTGTAATGGAAAGGAATTAGAAAATATATGTAGATAAATAACTGAATCACTTTGCTGTGAGCCTGAAACTAGCACAATATTGTAAATCAGCTAAACTTCAGTTAAAAATAATTTAAGACAGAGGTTGAAGGAATCAGTGGTTTCACTAAGAAGGGAAAAGCAAACAGTGACATTTGCTTACCATTCTTAATACCTCCTCTGTTATGAAGAAAGTTCTAGGAATTAGTAGAAGTCTCCTTTGAAGCCTCATGGAATTAATAGAGCTCTTCACAGGTCAAAACAACTATCATCTACCTTGAAGTATTTATTGATCACTGCTTTATGTTCAGACCTGCCACCTGTGCTAGGAGATATAAAGAGAATGACCAAGAGATCCTTTCAGGTAAAGCAGAGAAGAAAAGAGAATAGTGAGAAATCTACCTGCACGTTCCACAGCCAGGATACAAATTATCTTTGATTACTTGAAAGAATATGGATTTCTTTCCCATTGTCATTGACAGCTTTAAAATATATTTTTTTCTTTCTTTTGGCTGTACCATAAATCAGTGGATATCTTTAAATGCACAGACATGCATGGTGCTACATTTGACATATTTGCAATACCATGAATCTAATCAAATAAAAATAAACCCTCATCGTTTCTCTTTGAATAACAAGATGTGTTTTAGAAAGATAATTCAGGAATCAGTGTGAAAAATTGGCTGCAGAGAGGAGATACAGATGGAGGGTGACCATTGTGAGATGGACTCAGTAGTCCAGGTGAGATAAGGTGAAGGTCTGATGTTACAAGACATACTGCTAAGCACCGCGGGGAAGAGAAGCTGAGCAAAACATGCTCCTGCCGGGAAGGATGATTGAAGAAAAATGCCAAACTCCACGCTCATTTACCCTAACATTTACCCTTGGAGCCAGTGATGTAGAAAGCTTGGAATAAGAAAAGAGGGATTCGTATTAAAATCCTGCTGAAGGTGGAGGTTATAAAGAGCAGTAATTCTTCCTTGATGTGTTCAGTTGAACTAGGCTGTCTCCCTTGTCCTTATGGAGTCAGTTTCTACAGCCTGCTGTTTGTGTTTTGACTGGCCATACAGAACAAGACAACGGGAACAATCCAGTCAGCAGTTGCCTGGACTTGTTATCGGATGTGATTTCAATAACTAACTACTTGCTGACTCAGAGGCGATAGGAAAGCACAAAATCTCCTCTCCCAGTTCTGTGGCTAGCCAAGCGATTACAAGACTGCCAAAGTTCACAGGGATGGGAGACCCAGCTGGCTCATTTGCTATGTCATCCGTTAAGCAGGACCAAAGTTTCATTGTAAGTTGAAAGAAATAAGTGAGTCATGTAAATCATTTCCGGGGCTTGGTGCCCAGGACCAGGTGGGAAAAGGAGACACCTTCCCTGGCCCAAGGTCCCATTACTCACTTGATATCTCCAGTGGTTCCACAGAGGGAGCTGAGAACAAAACTACCGCGGCACTTCCCCCACCTCTCTGGAAAAAGCAGACACCCAGCACAGAGCCTAGTCACACAGGGAAGAACGATGGGAATGTGGGATCAGATATGGCTGAATACTGGCTTCGTCAAGGCTGGGTGACTTCCTGCAAGTCAGTTAAGCTCTTTCAGACTCAGATTTTCCACCTTTAAAATAGTGGTCATGAAATGACCTCATATATCTCTGCAAAGCTTTTGGCTAAGATTAAGTGTGGTATGGGGGCTTTCCAGGTGGCTCAGTGGTGAAGAACATGCCTGCCAATGCAGGGAATGCAAAAGATGTAAGTTCCATCCCCAGTCAGGAAGATCCACTGGAATCGGAAATGGCATCCCAGTCCAGTATTCTTGCCTGGAGAACCCCATGGACAGAGGAGTCTGGCAGGCTACAGTCCGTGGGGTCACAAACAGTCAGACATGACTTAGCGACCAAGCACACACAGAGCATCTCTGCAAAATAGTATATCAGCAACACCTGGCACTCTCGTGCTTTGCTGGGAGGAATGTAAAATGGTGCCGCCTCTTTGGAAAACAGTTTGGCAGTTTCTTAAAAAGTTAAACATCAGTTTGCCATACAGCTCAGCAATTCTATTCCTAGGCATTGGTCCAAGAGAAATGAAAACATATGTCACCGCAAAGACTGATGTGTGAATGTTCATAGCTGCTTTATTCATGAGTGAACCACAAAAACATTATGCTAAGCGAAAGAAGCCACATGAAAAAAAATCACATATTGCCTGAGCCCATTTACGCCAGGAAAGGCAAATCCAGAAAAGACAAATCTATAGAAACTTAAAGTAGATTAGAGTTGCCTGGGGCTAGGGAGGAGGGAAGGGAAGAGACTGCAAACGGGCAGGAGGGATTTGTCTGGGGTGATGGAAATGCTCTGAAATTGGACTGTGGTGGTGGGGATGCAGAACTCTGTAAAATTTACTAAAAGCCACTGAACATGCACTTAAAATGGTGGATTTTGTGAAATTTGAATCAGACCTCAATAAAGTTGTTTTTAGAAACCCACCAGACATGTATAGATTCTCAATACTATAACAAATCACTAAATAATAATAATAGAAAATAAGTATCAATAATACATATTTATTAATACAATAAATAATACATATTAATTAATAATAAATACATAGTAATATTAATAATAAGCATTTAGTGGTAAGCTGCTTTAAACACATTACATGCTGTAACTCAATTCAACTCATTTATTTCTAAGGCCTACTTCTTAGTTTGAGTCTTTCAAACACCACTTTTACTATCCTTTCCTTATTCACTTACTGTCAACACCAGTTATCAACCAAATGTTGTTTTTTAAACAAAATTACTTAAATAAAACTTAGATAAATTCATTTAAAAAATATCACTCGCATCCGGTCCCATCACTCCATGGGAAATAGATGGAGAAACAGTGGAAACAGTGTCAGACTTTATTTTTGGGGGCTCCAAAGTCACTGCAGATGGTGACTGCAGCCATGAAATTAAAAGACGCTTACTCCTTGGAAGAAAAGTTATGACCAATCTAGAGAGCATATTCAAAAGCAGAGACATTACTTTGCTGACTAAGGTCCATGTAGTCAAGGCTATGGTTTTTCCTGTGGTCATGTATGGATGTGAGGGTTGGACTGTGAAGACGGCTGAGCACCGAAGAATTGATGCTTTTGAACTGTTATGCTGGAGAAGACTCTTGAGAGTCCCTTGGACTGCAAGGAGATCCAACCAGTCCATTCTGAAGGAGATCAACCCTGGGATTTCTTTGGAAGGAACGATGCTAAAGCTGAAACTCCAGTACTTTGGCCACCTCATGTGAAGAGTTGACTCATTGGAAAAGACTCTGATGCTGGGAGGGATTGGGGGCAAGAGGAGAAGGGGACGACCGAGGATGAGATGGCTGGATGGCATCCCTGACTCGATGGACGTGAGTCTGAGTGAACTCCGGGAGATGGTGATGGACAGGGAGGCCTGGCGTGCTTTGATTCATGGGGTCGCAAAGAGTCAGACACGACTGAGCGACTGAACTGAACTGAACTGAAATGCAAAATCAGTATCATCTGTCACAAATAAAATGTACTGTGAAAATAAGCACAAGGAAAGCCGAACAATCTTGGTTTGCAGACAAGTGCTGTTACCCAAGGAAGCCGGGCTCTCTCTGCTTGAGAGAAGAGACTGACAATGCTAGTGAGGTGGTTTATACCAGCACCAAAGGGGAATTTGTCTCTGATGTAATCAGAACCCGAGACAGGTATCCCAGACTGAGAACAAAGCAGGTTTTTTGTGCCTCCACAATCAATAGACTTGAAGACAATGGAAGCCAGATACCTTCTTAGGTGATCAGAGGTGGAAGGTGGCTGAGAGTCCAGAAGAGCAGCCGGAAAGAGGGGCTGGGGAGGAGTGGGGACCGCCATGCTGACTCCTGACTTGGGCAGGAATTCTGCCTCCTCTCAGGCAGGACGTGGCCTGAGAGAGTCACTCGTGCGGACACAGAATCGTAAGGGAGGAGATGGCACCCATCCACTGGAGGTTGGAAGCCTCCTCAGCCTGGAGCTGTGACCTCAACAGAGACACAGGCCTTGGAGACAGTGGGTGCTCCCCCCACCCCACCCCTGCAGCGTGGAAAGCATGTGGAATGACACCTAAAAGTCAGAGTTATCCTCCGGTGTCAGGGAACTACTCAAGCTAATGAGAGAATCAGAATTTAGTAAGACACCCAGAACAAGGGGACCTCAGTAGTCAACACGTGTCAGCCAGTGAGGCAACTAAGCCTCATTTAGAGTGGAGATGTGTGTTCTGTCTTCTTTCTTTCCCAAAATTATGGGAGAAAGAGATTCCACTGAGCATGACCGAAGGGAAAAAAATAAAGCATTTCGGGTTTATGTCGTTGTTGAGTCACTAAGTCATGTCCGACTCTGTGACATAATGGACTGTAGCCCACCAGGCTTCTCTGTCCATGGGATTTCCCAGGCAAGAATACTGGAGTGGGTTGCCATTTCCTTTTCCAGGGGAGTCTTCCTGATCCAGGGATTGAACTGGTGTCCCAGGATTGGCAGGCAGATTCTTTTCCACTGAGTCATGAGCTTCCTCTTTTGGGTTTATACCCAGCTTGATTCAGGTTGTTCAACAAACTGGGTAGATACCGATTAAACCAACTTGAAAAGATTCCACTTTCACACTCTGCCGTTCAACTGCTGCCTAGACTGTGACATCTAAAATTATCTCTGGTTCCTCCTACAGTTTAGGAAAAGCAGCTCTAGGGAAAGTGGAGAGTTGCCTTCAGCCCCACCTACATCCCTAGCGTTGCTAACCAGGATGATGAAAATGTGATAGAATGACAGCTAAATGGCTTCTCCTCCCAATCTTTATAAACCTCGTTCTTCCTCTTCTCCCCCTTTCCGTTTTTCTCACTGGTGGCTCTGAGGATCAAAAGAGAATCCAGGGCACCACAGGAGGCAAAAGGTTGAGGAAAAAAACCTTCTGCCTGCACTGGTAGGGGTCTGAATTCAGGTTCTGCCTGTAGCCCCAGGCAAGTTCCTGAACTAATTGAATTAGGTTTATCTATTAAATGGGATTAATAATATCTGTTTCCTGTGAGGTTATGAAGCTCAAATAAGGTAATGTGAAAATACATACCATGTAATTCCACAAAAATCTTCCTTTTAATTTTCGTGCTGATGGTTTTTAAAGGACCACCTAAAAAAATGATTTGTCTAATTAAGATCTGTAGGTACACTTCAACATCTCTCAGAAACATCAAATTGAATGAAAAGAATTAACCTGTTTGCAAGGCAGGAATAGAGACGCAGACGTAGGGAACCGACTTGTGGACACAGGAAGAGCATGGGATGATTTTAGAAAGGATTATGGAAACATATACGATACCATGGGTAAAACAGATAACAGGGGGATGTTGCTATACAGCTCAGGGAGCCCAGCCTGGCACTCTGTGACCACCTAGAGAGGTGGGAGGGAGGCTCCAACAGGAGGGAATTATATATATATGTGTAGTTACAGCTGATTTACATTGTTGTATGGCAGAAACCAACACAACATTGTAAAGCAACTACCCTCCAATTAAAAAATAATACTTTTAAAAATTAAATGAAGAGTAATTTGTAGAAACATATGCAATGTAATTTGTTGCAAATTTTATTTTTCAAGCTTTATTGGAATCTAGTTGACACACAATATTCCGTAAGTTTAAGGTATACAGTGTGATGATTTGATGCATTTGTGTATGACAAAATAATTACTAATTAATACCTCTATCACCCTTTTTTTTGTGGTAAAAATATTTAAGATCTCCTCTCCTAGCGTCTTTCAAGTATATAAGACAGTATCACTAACTGTGATCACCATGCTGTCCATTAGAGCCCAAGAACTTACTCATAACTGAAAAGTTTGTACTCTTTGACTGACATCCCATTTCCCCACCCCCTAGCCCCTGAAAATCACTTTTCCATCTCTGTTTCTGAGTATAACTTCTTAAGAGTCCATAGATAAGTGGTACATGTAGTATATATGATATTTGTCTTTCTCTGTCTTATTTCATTTAGCATAATACTCTTAATGTCCATCCATGTCATCACAAAAGGCAGGGTTTTCTCCTTTTCTATAGCTACATAGTATTCCTTTGTAAATATGTCACATTTTCTTGATCCCCTCATCTGTGGATGGCCACTTGGATGGTTTCTGTGTCTTGGCTATCGTGAATAATGTTGTGATGGACATGGGGCTGTGACTATTTCATTAAGATAGTTATTTCATTTTCTTTACATAAGTACCCAGGAAGGGAATTGCTGGATCATATGGTAGTTCTATTTTTAATTCTTTTTAAATTCAAGTGTAGTCAATATGCAATATATGAGCCAAGTGTACAATATCGTGATTCACAGTTTTTAAAGGCTATGGTCCCATGTGTAGTTATTATAAAACATTGGCTCTATTTCCTGTGTTGCAGAATATATCCTTGTCATGTATTTGTTTTATGCATAGTAGTTTGTATCTCTTAATCCCCTGCCACTATCTTGCCCCTCCTCCTTCCCTCTCCCGGCTGGTAACCACTCATTCATCTGTAACTCTGTATCTTTTTTGTTATTTTCACTACCTTGTTTTGTCTTTTAGATTCCACATATAAATGGTAGGTATCACATAGCATTTATCTTTCTCTTCTGACTTATTTCACCAAGCACACTACCCTCCAAGTCCATCTGTGTTTGCAAATGGCAACATTTCATTCTTTTTTGTGGCTGAATAGCATACTGCTGTATACAATGGAATGCTATATACATACATATATATGTGTGTATATAGCATTTGGAGAAGGCTTTGGCACCCCACTCCAGTGCTCTTGCCTGGAAAATCCCATGGACGGAGGAACCTGGTAGGCTGCAGTCCATGGGATCGCTAAGAGTCAGACACGACTGAGCGACTTCACTTTCCCTTTTCACTTTCATGCATTGGAGAAGGAAATGGCAACCAACTCCAGTGTTCTTCCGTAGATATTCCCAGGGACCGGAGAGCCTGGTGGGCTGCCGTCTATGGGGTCGCACAGAGTCGGACACGACTGAAGCGACTTAGCAGCAGCAGCATGTGTGTATATATATAGTGTCTTCCCTGGTGGCTCAGCTGGTAAAGAATCCGCCTGCAATGCAGGAGACCTGGGTTCTATCCCTGGGTTGGGAAGATGTCTTGGAAAAGGGAAAGGATACCCACTCCAGTATTCTGGCCTGGAGAATTCCATGTACTGTATAGTCCATGGGGTTGCAAAGAGTGAGACACACTGGGCGACTTTCACTTTCACAGCGTCTTTATCCATTCACCTGTTGATGGACACTTAAGTTGATTCTGTATCCTGGCTACTATACTTAATGCTTGTATGAATATTGGAGTGTATGTACTTTTTTGAATTAGTGCTTCCTTTTTCTTCAGGTCTGTATCCAGGAGTAGAATTACTGAATCATTTGGTAGTTCTATTTTTAGTTTTATGAGGATATGCTTTCCATAGTGTCTGTATTTGTTTACATTCCCACTATTAGTACACAAGGGTCTTTTTTTTCCCCCACATCCTGGAGAAAAGATTTCTGGTTATTTCCTGCCTTTTTGATTACCATGCTGACAGGTGTGAGGCAGTATTTCACCATGGTTTTGATTTGTGTTTCCCTGATCAGGGCTGTTGAGCGTATTTCCATGTATCTATTGGCCATTGTGTATCTTCTTTGCAAAACATTTTAATTTTTTACAATGTAAAAATAGTGCTATGTGTTGTTCATGAACACATGCATATGAAGGGAAAGAACTTCAAATGTGTAACTTTCAAATGAGTAAACTCAAGCTAATGGGGAAAAGGGGCCATGGGCCTGGGGGATTCAGCCATAGGTATCGTGTTTTATTTCTTCAAAAAAGAAAAAGAAAGCAACAGTCAAAGCAAATATAATGAATTTGGGGCAACTGTTCAATCTGAGTGGTAGACATATGAATGTTTATAATATTTTTCTCTGTGCTTTTATCTTTTGAAAAAATTTTTCTTAAAAAACATTTCTGCTCAATATTGAAAATCTGGAGGCAACAGAAAAGGATAAAGACAATAACAATAATAAAAACCCAACTAGAATAATTGCTATCAACATTCATGGGTATATGTACCACTCATTGATTTCATTCACTTCTACACACAAATACACTTAAACACAATTGGATCATTTTGTTTGTGGTACCTAAGTCATCTGCTAGCATCTGGGTTGGATGGCCCAGGTGTCAAACAACAGGCCTTAAGAAAATGAAACATTCTCTCCATCCTTTTATTATTGAAGCTGCATGGTTTATAAAATTGCTCTTTACAAAAGATCTGCTGTGTAGAGCGTAAATATTTAATTTAATCCACATCCACTTAGGCTCGCCTGGTGTTTGTTATTCATTTATATTTTACTGTGTTACATAATGCCAAATTCATCTGCCAGTTCACTCCATTCAGTTTTTTCCTTCTTTAAAAAAAAAAAGCTATAGTTTTTTAACATTGTATAGATACCAAGTGTTCAGGTGATCAGCTAAATTTTTTTTAGTCTACTTAATTTAGAATTGTAGATGTATCTTCCTTCTACTCTAATAATATATGAGGGTTTTTTTTTTTCTTTTCGCCTTTTCACTTCTCAACCACCTACTTCTTTGAGTTTGAACCAACCTGAGGAGTTGGCTAAGGTTTGAATACTCAATTGGCCAGGAAATCTGAATTTGGGCTCTAATAGCTGGATAAGTCATCTGAAAGTCTAAAACTACACCAGTGTAAGTAGCCACAGACATAGGTGGTTCTTTAAGTTTAAATTCATTAAAACTGAATAAAATTTAAAGCTCAGTTCCTCAGTCACATGAGACACGTGTCCAAGTTCTCAGTTGTCACGTGTGGCTGGTGGTTTCCATGCTGGACAGCCCAGGTCTCAAACACAACTGTGTCTCAGAAAGAACTGTAGGACGGTCCTGGTCTAGAGTTACGTGCCAGCAGCTCCAGCACTTTCCACACTCCCCACCTTCCTAACTGAAGAAGAGCTTCTGCAGGTACAACTCTGGATGAGGAAACTGTGGGTAAGACATGAATGATGTGCGTAAAACTAGCTAATTTGAGCCCTCTTCACTCTTCCCTAGGGAATGCTATTTCTCATGAGCTATTCAGGCTTCTGTCCTGGTCTCCATCTTTGAATTGTTCTAAGATTTTCAGGTAAAGATCTTACCAAGAGGAGACTTTCCTGATAGTTGAGTGGATAAAAATCCACCTGTCAATGCAGTAGGCACCAGTTCATTACCTGGTCTGTGAGTAAAGATCCCCAGTAAAGGGGCAACTACTGAACCCCTTGCGCCCTAGAGCCTGTGCTCTGCAAGAGGAGAAACTCTTGCACCACAAGCAGGGCTGCTTGCCGCAAGTAGAGAAAGCTTGCAGGCAGCAGTGAAACCCCAGTGTAGCCAAAAATCAAATAAATAAATATTTTGTAAAAAAGATCTTACCAAGAGACAGAAGTAAGTCTGTACACCCAAGGCTCCTTACTATGTTTGTTTATGAGAGAAAGTTTCAGCATTTGAGGCAAATGTAAACAGTAATCTAATTTCATTGTTAGACAAACTTCTAGTCACTTCTTCCTTCCTGAAAGGTAGACTAACACTCAACTAACATAATGTGGAGAGCAGGAAAATGGGCAATTTGTGTTTAGTGACCCCATCAGGTCAACAAGTGGTCACAGCTCAGGATGACTCTTCTTTTTGTAGAAGACAGGAGAAATAGTTAGCAAGTGAAGTTTCTCGTGACTACATCTTTCCAAAACTCATGAGAAGATTTTTGCTTTTAATTTTTTTAAATGTATTTATTTGGCTCTGCTGGGTCTCAGCTGCAGCACTCAGGATCTCTTAGGTGTGGCACGTGGGATCTACTTCCCTAAACAGGGATTGAACCTGGGCCCCCTGCATTGAGAGAGCAGAGTCTTAGCCACTGGCTCACCAGGAAAGTCCTAAGATTATTTTCTTAAAATTCTCTCCACTGTTTCTCTGTACCTGGTGCACTGTAATTTAACTTTTCATTACGTTTTTCCTCCCTCTGTACATTTTCATTTGGCTTTTACAGAAGCGTGCTCTATGGCTCTTCGAGAATGACTCTACGTACCACTTAAACCTTAAATCATCACATTTTATTAGGACACCTATAAAATATTTATTATTTCAATTAATAAATGTATGTCCTTTCCAATAATTGCCTTGAGGCATGAGTACAAAATTAAGAACCCTCAGAAAGTTATGCAAAACTATAAAAACCTGCAGCCAATGACAAATGTACTCTTTAGGCATTAAGCCATTTTAAATAATTTTAAAACAGCTTTCACAAAATTCCTTCTTCTGAAGAGGCCAGCTAAAGAAAGATAAATGTTGGTACAAACTCTGCAGGAAGCCACACAAGAGGCTTCTTCAGGGTTGGAGTAGAGAAGAGCTTAGGTAAACGAGTGTCCTCCACGGTGCGGCCTCTGTGGTCTCCTGGTCCGTGTTCTCTGGATGGAATTTGGGACCTGTGAGTAGGTGTGCCCCACCAGATCACAAATTGCCACAGCGCTGCAGAGGGAGAGAGGCAGTCACTAGGGTAACCAAATCTCAAACCACTTAGGTCTTTACAGACATGGTCAACCCTTAAAATTCTCCTTGGAAGGAAATAGGCAACTTGTTCAGACCCTGAGATGATTTTGGTCTCATAATTGGAGGGTTTCAGAGGGAAAGAAGATACATATGATGACTTTTAAGTCTGTGAATTTCTCCCTGAACTGCTAGGCAAATATTAGCCCTGTATGCTGCCACCGCTGGCTAATCTTCAGTTCACTAGAGGTTAATCATCACTCCCAGCTCCCTGCTTTGGCTCTCTGCTGTAACAATAATGAGCTGGAAGGAGACTCTGAGAGGCCGCCTTGATTTTAATCAACCACAGAGAGTAACTCATTACAAACAACCTCACTGTGCATTGAGTGTATTTTCCAGGGTGATGCTCAGACCTCCTGTGTAAGCAGAGTCACATGCTTACAAAAAAGCTCCACCTGAGACCCAGTGACTCAGAAGCTTGGGAGAGAGGTATCAGCAATACACATTCTAATCAACTCTCCTCTGTGCTTCTTTAGCAAAAATGTGAGATTCAATGGATGGAAGATGAGAAGGGGTTCTATGTCTTTTTTTTTTTTTTTATGAAGAAACAAGATGAGTCAGAAACTCAGCTGAATCTCTGAATAAGAACAAAGAAAAATTAGTAATTGAGAAATAACTCTGGGTAAAAAACAGAGTTTTTAAAGCTATAGATACTTCTAAGGAGTCCAGGGACTGGATTGAGAAGTCCTTGATCTTCCTCTATCCCTAATTTTTCAAGCCAGGTCAGTCTCAGATAATCTGTCATGTTGGTGGAGCCCACTGGCCAGTGTTCGCTTCTCTTTGTTTCCATTTCTCATTTGTAAAATGAGAAATAGAAATGTCAGTCTTGTACACCACTTAATGTTTTTGTAAAGATGGATCCAATGAGATTACATATGTGAATACAATTTGAGAACTATAAAATGCTTTACAAACAGTACGAGGTCCAGGGAATAGTGAATCGTATTATTCTTTCATTGACTAATTCTTTGTTATTTTGGGGGGAAAAATCAGTTACTAATTCAATCTTCTCTTCTGTGAATTAGGGCCGTGTCTTTGCATCATGAGTGAACTCTATTATGAAACAATCAACTCATTCATTGTTTGTCTTTGCAACTGAGTTAACATGTGGTAATTTACACTGATTATGGAGCTACAGATAAGAAGCCTTACTTAGGGCTCTTCACAAATGTAGACACAGTTTAAATTTTCAGTGCTCTCACCATTCTTCATTTTGTTTCTTTTCTTCTTTGCCATTCACTTAGTTATTTAATTAGTTTTTAAATAAGTAATGCATATGTAAGAATCAAAAATCAAAAGGCATAAATCTACATTCCCCATCCATCTAATTCCTGCCTATCCTTAAAAAGCAATTACTATCATTGTTTGCTTTTCAATTTTATTGAAGTATAGTTGATTTACAATATTGTGTTAATTTCCACTGTACAGCAAATTGACTCAGATATATATTCTTTTTTCCTATTCTTTTCCATTATATTTTATCACAGGATATTGAATCTAGTTCCTTGTGCTATATACTAGGACTTTGCCTTTTATCTATCCTGTATATAATAGTTTGCATTTGCTAACCCCCAAACTCTGTGTCCCTGAATTCTCGTACACACTTCCAAAGATTATTGTTATGCATACAAACACAGATATAAATATATATCATCCCTCCTTTTACTTCTTAACATGATAGCAGCATACTCCACAGACTGCTCATGCTTTGCTTGTTTCACTTCACAATACATCTTGGAGAGCTTTCCCTAACACAGAATAAAGAGTTTCCTCAATCTTTTTTACAGCTACAGTAAATATCATTGTATAGCTAAGCTGTAATTCATCTATAACCAGTCTCATAATGATAAACTTTTAGGGGGATTCCAATCTTTTGTTATTATAAATAATGCTATAGAGAATACAGTTGAATGTACATTATTTTTCATTTGTGTGAGTATATCTGGAAGATAAATTCCATATGGCTTCTTTTCTAGCCTCTGAATGTTTTGGTTGAGTTTTTGGAAACATTCCCAAGTTGTACACATCTTTCTTCAATTAGGGAAACCAAAATTGTACACAATACTCCAAGAATAATCTCCCTGGTGCTGAATATAGCAGACTGCTTTTTCTCTCTTTTGTTCTTGCAAATCAGATCTGCCAAAATTGTTAGCCATTTAAAAATGTCCTAACAACTGTTCAAAAAAATAAGGTTTATTAAAAAGAATGGCCTAACATTGCTGAAGAATATTAAATATCTAAGCAGTGTAATTTCCAGTTATTTGACCATTTGTCTTTACACATTTTCTTCCTCTTTAGCACATGTTCTTTGTTTTGGTTTCTAACTTAATGAAAGTGTTTGTTAAGGTCAAGGCTGCCCAATACACAAAAATGAAAGTAGTTAACGAGCAAGGGGTAGAATGGAAAAGTACTCTTTTAACTGTCAAGTATGTATGGTGGCTAACTGTTCTGATTTAAAATATTTCATCTCTGGGACTTCGCTGATTAAGACTCCGAGCTTCCAATGTAGGGGGCATAGGTTCGATCCCTGATCAGGGAAAGAAGATGCCACATACTGTGCCACGTGGTTAAAAATAAAATGAAATATTTTATCTCATCTGATCACATGCCTTAGCTTTAGAAACTATAATCACCACACAAATATAGAACATCTTTGGACCAGGAATTTGGTAGCTATCACTGTTGGTGCTTCACGTGTCAGCAATTTGCTTAAGAATTTCCAGTTTCCTTTAATGTTGCTCACTGCTCAATGGTTCAAAGTAATGTAGCAGGCAGAAATAGCCACTAACTCTAAAGAAGCTTGTGGTTTGTTTTTCAAATTTTATTTATTTTTGGCTGCCCTGGGTCTCCGTTGCGTTGTGTGGGCTTTCTCAAGTTGAGGTGAGCAGAGGCTTCTCTTTGTTGCTGAGCACGGGTTTCTCGTCTCAGTGGCCTACCCTGTTGTGGAGCGCAGGTTCTAGAGCACACAGGCTTCAGTAGCTGTGGCGCAGGGGCTAAGACGCTCCCTGGCATGTGGGATCTTCCCAGAACAGGGATCGAACACGTGTCATCCGCATTGGCAGGTGAATTCTTTACCACTGAACCACCAGGGAAGTCCCTTTAAAGAAGTTTTGAGGTATTACTAAACATACCCAAGCCAAATGGCACCACATTCCTTTTTGATAAGAAGTGGAACTTAAATAATTGAAAGCTGTCCAGTGGTTAAGAATCTGCCTTCCCATGCAGGGAATGTGCATTCGATCCCTGGTTTAAGAACTAAGATCCCACACGTGTGAATGTGCTCAGTCACTCTGTTGTGTCTGACTCTTTGTGACCCCATGGACTGTAGCCCTACAAGCTTCTCTGTCCGTGGAATTTTCCAGGCACGGATGCCAGAGTGGGTTGCCATTTCCTTCCCCAGGGGATCTTCCCCACCCAGGGATCAAACCTGAGTCTCTTGCATCTTCTGAATTGGCAGGCAGGTTCTTAACTACTGTACCACTTGGGAAGCCAAGATCCTACGTGCTTAGGGGCAACTAAGCTGGTACAGTGTAACTAGAGGGAAACAAAACACGTGTCATGACAAAACGAATACCCAGTGCAGCCAAAAGTTAACAATAATAAAATTTTTAAAAATAAAATAAAGGGGGTTAGTAGGTTGAAGAACTAAGAGGTCGCAGATAACATGTAAAGTAGATAATGGTTGAGAGTTGACTTTGATTTTCATCAATCACCTCTGAACTCAAATTAGAATTGACTTACAGCTGAGTGATAGAAAACAGTGGAATGCAGGATTGAAAACCCCAAATTTCTTTTCATGATGAAGAATGAGAAAGCCATTCTTCACCTTTTCTCAAGGTAAGAATACTGAGATCAATCTGCACGCTTTGTCACTGTAAATCCAACCTCATAGATCCTGAAAGCTCCAACTTTAATCTTTCTAGGGCAGCAGCCAAGAGCAAAAGGTAAAAAAAAAAAAACATTGCAAGAATAACTTCTCTTGCAAAGATAGGTTATTGGCCCATACATCAGCCTACTTGAAACTGTTACGAAGCTTTTGTTTGGTGTTCACTCACCCTTGCGATGTTTAAGCATCACATACCCTTACCAGGTATGTCAGTTGGTATCTTTGCCATATCTGCTTATCTTACTGCTCTCTTAGCACTTCCGTATAAATAATTTCTATCAGATCTAAAAGGCTGCATTCGTAATCAAAACTCAATCACTCAAGTGACAATTAGGCATTTTTAAAATTCCTTGTGTTAAATATTCAAATCTATCTGCCTCTCACAGGCTCTTCCTTTAAGGGCAACCTCTTATTCTTCAGTTTCATTCTTAGATTTTTTTTTTTTTTTTTTTTGGTATGCATCTCAAAGGAAAAAACTTTTTCTCACATAACTACAATACCATTGTCACATCTAACAAATGTAACAAAACTTCACAAGGTGAGTCTTTTTTTCTGAACTTTTTACTTTGTATTAGGGTATGGCCGATTAACAATGTTGTGATAGTTTCAGGTGAACAGTGAAGGGACTCAACCATACATATACATGTGTCCATTCTCCCCCAAGATCCCCTGCCATCCAAGCTGCCACGAAGCATTGAGCACAGTTCCATGTGCTAGACAGTAGGTCCTTGTTGGTTAATCATTTTGAATATACCATCCCAAACTCCCTAACTATCCCTCCCTCAAGGCAACCATAAGTTTGTTCTCTAAGTCTGTGAATCTCTTTGTTTTGGAAGTAAGTACATTTGTATAATTTCTTTTTGCTGCTAAGTCACTTCAGTCATGTCCGACTCTGTGCGACCCCATAGAGAGCAGCCCGCCAGGCTCCCCCATCCCTGGCATTCTCCAGGCAAGAACACTGGAGTGGGTTGCCATTTCCTTCTCCAATGCATGAAAGTGAAAAGTAAAAGTGAAATCACTCAGTCGTGTCCAACCCTCAGAGACCCCGTGGCCTGCAGCCTTCCGAGCTCCTCCGTCCATGGGATTTTCCAGACAAGAGTACTGGAGTGGGGTGCCACTGCCTTCTCCGATAATTTCTTTTTAGATTCTACCTATAAGGGATGTTATATGATATCTCTCCTCTGACTTACTTCACTCAGTGTGATACTCTCTAGGTCCATCCATGTCGCTGCAAATGGCATTATTTCATCCTTTTTAATGGCTGAGTAACAGTCCATCATTGTATAGGTGAGTCTGGATTTCATAATATTTTACTATGGACTTCTAATTTAATGTGTGCATACCAGCCAGCAACAGGCGATACAACCCTGGTTGTCTCAAAAGATCTGTAAAGCTGGTCCTTCCAAGGTGAGCAACAGCTAAGGCCATGCTGAGTGGTTACTCACCCCATGGTGCCTTGTCTGGTCTGCAACCCATCCCCCAAAAAGGAGCAAGATCTAGAGCGACCTGCTGGAAACAGCTCAAGTCTTTCGTAGCCTCCATCAAGTACATGTACATCATGTATATCCAAGATGTAACAAGTGATTTGAAAGCTGATTTCAACTATGTTTCTGGACTGCTGTATGCAAAATTCTTTTTATCTCAAAATAGTACAGACATCATCAAAAGTCTCTGTAGGGCAGGCCTCCAGAAACTGTTTTGAATGCTGCTGACTGTGCTTTTAAGGAGGTGTGCCAGAAAATGTGATCAGTAACGCTTCTCATAACAAGTCAGTAGAGACAGAGCCACATAAAGGCATCTCTGGAATTTAGATATCAGGTCCCCTTTTGAGAATAAAACTACTGAGAGTTATATACTTATTTCAAGTAGCCATTTGCAGAAGGAATAGTGCTGTAGGTGAAAACATTGGAGTCAACTCATTTCCAATAAATGAAATATTTGGTGGCATTTCAGGGTATGTGTGTGGATCACAACAAACTGTGGAAAATTGTTAAAGAGATGGGAATACCATATCACCGTACATGCTACCTGAGAAATCTGTATGCAGGTCAAGAAGCAATAGCTAGAACTGGACATGGAACAATAGACTGGTACCAAATTGGGAAAGGAGTATGTCAGGGCTGTATATCATCATCCTGCTTTTTTAACTTATATGCAGAGTACATCATGTGAAATGCCAGGCTGGATGAAACACAAGCTGGAATCAAGACTGCTGGGAGAAACATCAATAACCTCAGATATGGAGATAACACCACCCTTATGGCAGAAAGCAAGGAACTAAAGAACATCTTGATCAAAGTGAAAGAGCAGAGTGAAAAAGTTGGCTTAAAACTCAATATTCAGAAAACTAAGGTGATGGCATCCGGTCCCATCACTTCATGGCAAATAGATGGGGAAACAGTGAAAACAGTGACAGACTTTATTTTGGGGGGCCCCCCATATCATTGCAGATGGTGACCACAGCCATGAAATTAAAAGACGCTTGCTCCTTGGAAAACAAGTTATGACCAACCTAAACAGCATATTAAAAAGCAGAGACATTACTTTGCTGACAAGTCATATAGTCAAAGCTATGGTTTTTTCAGTAGTCATGTATGGATGTGAGTTGGACCATAAAGAAAGCTGAGCACTGAAGAATTGATGCTTTGGAACTGTGGTGTTGAAGAAGACTCTTGAGAGTCCCTTGGACTGCAAGGAGATCCAACCAGTCAATCCTAAAGGAGATCAGTCCTGAGTGTTCATTGGAAGGACTGATGCAGAAGCTGAAACTCCAGTACTTTGGCCACCTGATGCAAAGAACTGACTTATTGGAAAAGACCCTGGTGCTGGGAAAGATTGAAGGCAGGAGGAGAAGGGGACGCCAGAGGATGAGATGGGTAGATGGCATCATCGACTTGATGGACATGAGTTTGAGTAAGCTCTGGGATTTGGGGATGGACAGGGAAGCCTGGCATGCTGCAGTGCATGGGGTCACAAAGAGTTGGACACGACTGAGTGACTGAACTGAACTGAATGTACATACATATATATATATGTATATTCTTTTTCATATTCTTTTCCATTATGGCTTATCTTGAATATAGTTCCCTGTCCTTTACAGTAGAACCTTGTCATTTATCCATCCTGTATATCATAGTTTGAATCTGCTAATCCCAAATTCCTGGTCCTTCCCTCTCCCTCCTCCCCTCCTCCTTGACAGCCACATATCTGCTCTCTATCTCTGCGAGTCTGTTTCTGTTTCAAAGACGGGTTCGTCTGTGTCATATTTTAGATTCCACATGTAAGTGATGTCATATACTATTTGTAAAAGACCACATATTCTATGATTCCATTTATTATAATACAGGAAATATCTAGAAAAGACAAATCTACAGATACTAAGTGAAGCAATGGTTGCCTAAGGCTGGGAGGAGGTGGAGGACAGGAAACACGGAATGACTACTGATAAGTACAGTAAGGGATTCTTTTGGGTGTAATGAAAATGCTCTAAAATTGGTTATGGTAAGAGTTACACAATTCTGTGAATATTCTAAGAACCATTCAATTGTGCACCTTAAAAAGGTGAAGTCTATGATGTGTGAACTACATCTCAAAGTTTTTATATAAAAAAAAGGACAAAGCAACAATAAACAAAAAACCAGAAATAGACAGTGGGATTGCATAAACTCCCTCTTACCCCGTGAGCCTCTGCCAGAGGCAGAAAAGAACGCTGTACATAGCTTGTTCCACATGTTACCTTCAACTCAAAGGTTTCCAGGTGACTTAAAACTGAGGGGTTTCATAGACTGCTTTGACATGTATTTAATGATGCACAGAATAACCCATAGAGAATCAAAAAAATGATCCTGGAAGGACAGTTGGGAAGAAGGAAAGGTCAAATTTGTAGCTGACTTGGCAGAAAGATCCAACCTAAACTCAATGTGAGAAATGAAGTAATTGACATTGTCTATATCCTACCCAGTATACTTCCGCCAATTCTCCCTTCATATTTGATTTTCATTCCATTATCACCACTCCCCCGTCTCCCTCTGCCTCCAGTTCCTTGGAGGTACCCGTTGATTTAAGACGTCCAGCATAGGACTTGTGTGCTGGTCCAGCGGTTGGGACTTCACCTTCTAGTGCAGGGGGTGCCAGTTCGGTCCCTGGTCAGGGAACTAGGATCCCACATTTTTCACAGCCAAAAAAAAAGAACCCTTAAAACATAAAAAGCAGAAGCAACATTGTAACAAATTCGATAAAGACTTCAGAAAAAAAAATCTGCTTGTGTGTGTGTGTGCTTAGTCATGTCTGACTCTCTGCAGCCCCATGAACTCTATATAGCCTGCCAGGCTTCTCTAACCATGGAATTTTTCAGGGAAGAATACTGGAGTGGGTTACCATTTCCTACTCCAAGGGATCTTACCAACCTAGGGATTGAACCCACGTCTTTTGCATCGCCTGCATTGCCAGGTGGATTCTTTATCACTAGCACCAAGATACTCAGCACATTTTATGTTCCCCTTCTTCCCACCTTATACTTCCAGTTTTTGAGTCAGGAGTGGGTATGTGACCTAAGTTGTCCAACCAGAGAATCTCAGGACTCTCATTTGGAAGCCTGGGTCAGAAGCTGTCTTTTCTCCTGGACAATTTCCTGAGAGTATATAGGACAGGATCCAAAATGGTCGTGGACGCCTCACCGTTAGCCTGCGGACGAAGTTGCCAGATAATGAGGACCAGGAGAATCAGAGATGTGAGCCTCAGTTCTGACTGGAACCATGCCCTCTCTCCACATTTTCACCTCTAGATTTTTCCAGTTACATAAGCCTTAATTTACGATTTTTGTTTAAACCATGTTGAGTAGACATTTCTGTTATTTACAGCAGGAAACACAAAATTGGAATGATAATTCTAATAAATTCTTAACTAACATCTGAACAATATTTTTTAAGACTTATAGAACAATGACTGGCAGATAGTAAGTGCTATGTGTTATAGTTATTATTATTGAACTGGTTCCAAATAGGAAAAGGAGTACATCAAGGCTGTATACTGTCACCCTGCTTATTTAACTTATATGCAGAGTACATCATGAGAAACGCTGGACTGGAAGAAACACAAGTTGGAATCAAGATTGCCGGGAGAAATATCAATAACCTCAGATATGCAGATGACACCACCCTTATGGCAGAAAGTGAAGAGGAACTAAAAGGCCTCTTGATGAAAGTGAAAGAGGAGAGTGAAAAAGTTGGCTTAAAGCTCAACATTCAGAAAACAAAGATCATGCCATCCGGCCCCATCACTTCATGGCAAATAGATGGGGAAAGAGTGGAAACAGTGTCAGACTTTATTTTTGGGGGCTCCAAAATCACTGCAGATGGTGACTGCAGCCATGAAATTAAAAGACGCCTACTCCTTGGAAGAAAAGTTGTGACCAACCTAGATAGCATGTTGTAAAGCGGAGACATTACTTTGCGGACTAAGGTCCGTCTAGTCAAGGCTATGGTTTTTCCAGTAGTCATGTATGGATGTGAGAGTTGGACTGTGAAGAAGGCTGAGCGCCGAAGAATTGATGCTTTTGAACTGTGGTGTTGGAGAAGACTCTTGAGAGTCCCTTGGACTGCAAGGAGATCCAACCAGTCCATTCTGAAGGAGATCAGCCCTGGGATTTCTTTGGAAGGAATGATGCTAAAGCTGAAACTCCAATACTTTGACCACCTCATGCAAAGAGTTGACTCATTGGAAAAGACTTTGATGCTGGGAGGAATGGGGGCAGAAGGGGATGACAGAGGATGAGATGGCTGGATGGCATCCCTGACTCGATGGACATGAGTCTGAGTGAACTCCGGGAGTTGGTGATGGACAGGGAGGCCTGGTGTGCTGCTATTCATGGGGTCGCAAAGAGTCGGACACGACTGAGCAACTGAACTGAACTGAACTGAATCTGTCTACTTAACAAAGCATTATCAATAAGACAATGGAAAACAAAAGGGAAGAGCATCATTCCTTTCACCATTGTAAATGTAATTATAGAGTGTTATTCCATATAGAACATTCAAAAACACAGAAATATGTTGAGAAGATTTTAAAAATCATTTATAATCTCACTCCCTAGAAAAAAATATTTTGGTTTATTTTCTTCCAGTCTTTTAAATATCAAATTGACATCATTCTATGTACACAGCTTTTGTATTCTCTGCCTTTAAAATATTTAGCTTATTTCATAAGCATTTTCCCATCCTTTCTTCTCATTTTGTATTATTTCCCTAGGATGGAGTCCTAGAAATGAAATAAGTGGGACTTGCAGTGGGACTCCTTTGAACTTGAAGTGAGATAATGGATACGAGAGACATTTGAAGATTGAAAAGCACTATACAGATACGAGCTACTATGGTAATATCATTATCTCTTCCCCTAAGCTTGCTCCTCCTCCTCCTGAATTCTGTTTTGCTGAATTTCAGGAGAATGGTAACTACTACCATAAACAGCCAGCCATATTTACCTACTGTGTTGTATCAAGAACTTATCATGTACTATGCACTGAGCTAAACACATAAATACTTTATCCATTATTCTATTTAGTCTTTGGAAGATTCCTGCTGAAAAGGTGAAAGTATCCTATTTTGCCAAGAAAATTCTCATCTTTGATGGAATTAAATCATGTAAGCCCACACAACCAGAAATTATAGAGCAGGTATTCGAACCTTAAAATTCATCTGAGTCTAAAGACCCTGCTTTAACTGCTTGTTCTCTGCTATGAGGTCCTGCCTTTCCCCCAGTTGGCATTTCTTTTGTATTCCCCAGTCATTGAGTGGGGCACTTTCTGACCCGTGTCACTCTCACTTCTTTCTTTTTCTTTGTAAAGTCTTTGTTGAATTCGTTATAATATTGGTTCTGTTTTATATTTCAATGTTTTTCCCACAAGGCATGTGGGATCTTAGATCCCTGGCCAGGTATCAAACCCACACCCCTTGCATTGGAAGGCAAAATCTGAACCACTGGACCACCAGGGAAATCCCTCTTCTCTGCAGTTCTACATCTTCTGCCCTAGTTCAGCCTCTCATTTGTCTTCCCTGGATGATTTCAACAGCCTCCTGGTCTGATGAATCCCTCATCTGTCCTCTTGCTGACTGAGAGATTTTTCTAAACTGCAAATCTGACCGTTATTTAATGGTTCCCCAGATCTGTCAAGATAATGTTCAAAATCTTTAGTGAGGATCCTTATTTCTCATGATCCCACTTCTCCTGTTGCTCCCATGTAGGTCACGTGTTTTCACGTTTCCCTGTTCATACCCAGACCAATGCCTTGGCTAGCCGTAGCTGCCTTCTTTGTCCAGGCGACGTCCATCTCTTCAAACTCGGTAAAAACTCTTCTTATTTGGGACGTTTTCTCTGTTGTCATCACACTTTTTCACATTGAACAAATAACCTTTATTTATTAAGCAAATTGAGAACAAGAAGTATATCTTATTTCACTTTATATCCCAACTAAAATATATGGTGTGCGGCAGGTGCTAAATAAATATCTTCCAAATGAATTTTTATGTGACTTTCCTCATCAGGAAATGTCAGGGCTTGCTTATTAATGAAATGTACACTGTCCACAAAAACATTACGCTCTATGTAGCATGTGAAGTATTGTGCTTGGTTTTGAAGTTTACATTTTTATTATTTATTTATTTTGACTGTGCTGGGTTGCGGGGATCTCGTTCCCTGACCAGGGATGGAACCCAGGCCCCCTGCACTGGGAGCTTGGAGTCTTAGCCAACTGGACCACTGGAGAAGTCCCTGGAGTCTAGGTTTTTAGAGGCTGATTAGTAAATTGAAATTTATAAACAGGTATAAAGAAGGAAAGAAGGTCTGATTAACAATGTTGCATGTAAAATGGTTACAGAAATGAATCTGTGTACATGAAGAAAAAGACTTCAAGAATGGGGAGGGCAAGATGGGATATAACAGTCATCTTCACATATATGATGAAAATGACCTCGATAAAGACAAAATTTCTAATCATAGAACTCTGAGCTTCTCCATACTACCATGATGGCTATTATAAAAAGGATCTCTGCACAGGGTAGAAAGATGCCCCAAATATCAACACATTCAAACTATGACTTGGGACTTCTTAAGCTGAGTAATTTCACATCCACTTTTCTGAAAAGCAAGTCCCATGTAGAAATCACCAACAATAAGAAATTTTAGTGTAAGCAGTTCTCAGCACTGAAGTTTTTATCATCATTTTATATTTTCCACACTGAAAGCAGGGGAAGTCATTTTAAAAAGCACCGAACAAGAACACTAGAAAACGTGGTGTCATTATGGACAGCTGAGAAAATAGCCGTTGCACAGAGGCAGAACAGCCCAAGTACAAGGAGGGAATGGGATGTGTCCTTTCAAATGAAGAATCAGGGACAACAAATAAAGGAAGATAAACAGACAGAGCCACATGCAATAACAACTCCTCCAAAAGTGATTTGCAGCCAGAGGCAGATTTTCTGCAGAGCTAACTAAACTCCAGGACCACTCTCTTGCCCTCGTCTCCTCCAAGACCTCAGTAGGGACTGTCAAGATCTCACGTTTGTCTGTACAAGGACACCCAAGATTCACAACTTGTTTGCTTCAAGCCTGTCAACCAGTTTACCAGCAAAACACAACGTAGGCTATACATGTCGTATGTGTAAAGTTATTTTTCAAGCACTATATTTCAGCCACACCTACACATCCAGATGGTAATCAGTTAAATCAATATTGTCATTGAAAACAAAAGATATTTGCATGAAAACTCCAGTGCCAGATTCTTTCTTCTGTCTAGACCTTGCTCTGGCTTGAGCGAATTTGGGTATCCTGTACTGATTTTTAAGTACTTGATATTTTTGTTGATTTGACGTGATTGAAAATCAAATCCTACTTTAATTTAGACCAGCAGGAAGTGTAAGAGAGGCTTTATACGTGAAAATATTAAGATGTAGATATTTTCACGTATGAAGCCTGAAGCTGAAACTCGCATAAAATTAAACCTTTCTGCTTTTTACAGAGAGTCCCTGTGAGAAGTGATCCAAGCTGTTCAACTTCAGTGGCAAAGGGAACGTGGAAGCTTTTCAAGCAGGAGAGAAATATGAGAGACCTAGGGAACTTTCTAATTTCTCTTTGTGTGTGTGTGTGTGTGTGTGTGTGTGTGTGTGTAAAGAAGTATTTACTGATTTATTTGACTGCCAGGTCTTAGTTGCAGCATGTAGGATCTAGTTCCCTGACCAGGGATCGAACCCAGGCTTCATGCATTGGAAATGCAGAGTCTTAGTCACTCAAGCACAGGGAAGTCCCTCTAATTTTTCTTGAGTTACATTTTTGTAGAGTGGCTTCTCTGTAAATAAAAGAGATTTCTATGGCTCCTCAGGATCTTTTAGGTAACCTGACCAACCATCTTATACTTCCTATTTATTACAAATGCCCTAACATACTTCAACGAAGTGAAATACTCACATAGTCTTTAAAAAAAATTTTATTTTTATTTACTCATTTACGCAGCAGGTCTTAGTTTCAGCACACAAGATATTTCAGTTGCTGCATGCGGGATCTAGTCCGCTAACCAGGGATTGAACCTGCATTGGAGGCACAGAGTCCTAGCCACTGTGCTAGGGCTAGGGACCACCAGGGAAGTCCCACTCACATATTCTTACATGACTTGTGTTTTTCAGTGCCATGTCTTTGCTTGCATTGTTCCTTCCATGCTTTTTGTGCTCTCCTGCACAGCCTTTGTATATAACAGGAAGTCTCAGATATAAGCTCTTCTATGATCTTTGCCTGATGTCTTCAGCCAGATGTAACCAGCTTCTTCCTCCAGTTTATTCCTTAAAGAACACAGACAGTTCTCTTGGGCCATTTACAGCTTTGCACTTAGTGCTATCCTTATGCATGCACAGGTTTCGTCCTCTCTGCTAGATTGTAAAGCTCATTTAGTTTTGTGTTCCCTCCACAAATATTTTTTGAATGTCTATTAAGTACAAGCACTATGTGGAGGTACAGAAATGAACCAAACCTGACTCCTCCCTTCATAATGCAATAAAAGAGACAATAAAGAAAAATAAATGATTGATGTTTAGTTTACAAACAGTGTGTCAGAGGTATGTGCAGAATGTTTTGGGGAGCACAGAGGAGGTGTGTCAGCTCAGCCTTGGGGTAGAAGGGAGAGAGCAGGAAATGTCCGTGAGCAGGTGCTAGTGGAAGCGAGTTAGCCATGGATGGTGGGGTGGGTTTGGGGGTCAGAGGATGCATTCTGAGTACGGCTTATTTATTTATTTATAAAATTTTTAAAAGGAACAACATTTTTCTTTATATTTATTTTTATTTGGCTGTGCCAGGTCTTAGTTTCAGCTTGCAGGATTTTCTAGTTGTGGCACGTGGAATATTTAGTTGCAGCATGCAAACTATTTAGCTGCAGCATGTGGGATCTAGTTGCCTGACCAAGTATCAAACCCGGAGCCCTCTGCACTGGGAACAAGGAGTCTTAGCCACTGGACCACCAGGGAAATTCCTAGGTATTATATATTTGAAGGCTACCAGTTATAGGCCAAGGCCAAGCTTAGAACCAGTTCTTATTTATGGCCCACCTGCAATGTTCAAACACCTGAGTTAAACCAAGGCCATTCGACTATAAAGTATTCACCATTCTATTTTGTAATGAGAAAAAGTAATGTAGTGAGTTGTTAAAAATTTACATTGTACCTGTCTTTGAAATTGTAAAATTATGACCATTCTGTTTTTATTGTTGTTCAATGTTCTTTAATGAAACAGTGGTGATAACATGTCAGTTCAGTTCAGTTGCTCAGTCGTGTCCGAATCTTTGAGACCTCATGAACTGCAGCATGCCAGGCCTCCCTGTCCATCACCAACTCCTGGAGTTTACCCAAACCCATGTCCATTGAGTTGGTGATGCCATCCAGCCATCTCATCCTCTGTCATCCCCTTCACCTCCTGCCCTCAATCCTTCCCAGCATCAGGGTCTTTTCAAATGAGTCAGCTCTTCGCATGAGGTGGCCAAAGTATTGGAATTTCAGCTTCAACATCAGTCCTTCCAATGAACACCCCAGACTGATCTCTTTTAGGAAGGACTGGTTGGATCTCCTCACAGTCCAGGGGACTCTTAACAGTCTTCTCCAACACCACAGTTCAAAAGCATCAATTCTTCGGTCATGTCTTAATGTTTTATTTAGAAAACTAAAACACTGGCAATTGTAAATAGTTGATTTGCAATGTTGTGCTACTTTCTGCTGTACAGCAAAGTGATTTCATTATATGTATGTATATATATATTTTTACATTCTTTTCCATTATGGTTTATCATAGGGTATTGAATATAGTTCCCTGTGCTATACAGTAGGACCTTGTTTATCCATTCTATATATAATAGTTTGCATCCGCTAATCCCAAACTCCTAATCCACCCTTCCCCAACCCTTGGCAACCACAAATCTGTTCTCTATATCTGAAAACACTGGTAAGTTTAAATGCTACTCCAATTTTAAAAATTTTGTTTTACTGATCCATGATGTTCAAGAATCAAGCTCTCAAACATATTAGTGGATTAGAATTCCCTGGAGAGCTTTAAAAAATATCTTGAATCCCTTATGTCACTTTAGCCTTAGTGATTTAAAATTTCTGAGGTAGGAGCTCAGGAAGTTGTCTTTTTATAAAACTTCTTCGCTGATTTTTTGAAAAGCATCCTAATCTGGGAGCGACTGCTCTAGCTGGATTTACCTCACCTGAAAACATGACAAACGGATGAGTGGGCACTGCTCATATAAGGATACATTTAGGGAAATAAACCATTCCCCCCCCCCCCCCATGAAATGCACACAGCTTAAGTGTTCATAAAAGATAACTCTTTTAGAAGGAAGTCTGATTCTTAAGAAGAGAGAAGAAATAGAAGGTTATGTTAGGCCTTTTCTTTTTGTTAACAAAGGGTAATGAAGTGACAACAGAGTGCTCTTCAAATGACTTGGTCACTGACATGAGCATATTTAGGGTGAAAAATTATCATTTGAAAATTGCAAGACTAGGTATGCTTTCATGAGTATCACTTAGTTAAGGGAGAGTAACGTTCTGAAGTCAAGAACATTGATGAACAGGGAAACAAAGTTTTATTAATGATCCTTCTGTGACCTGAAAATGCAAATAAACTTCTTTCAGGACCTAACTAATTTTATTTTATTATTAAAATAAATTAAAGGGTTTATTTATTTTTTTCATGTGGGATACCAATTTCCTGACCAGGGATGGAACCCACATCCCCTGCATTGAAAGCATGGAATCTTAACCACTAGAACACCAGGAAGTCCCCAGGATCTAACTAATTTTAGATAGAAACCCCCCCCAGGTCATTTTTCTACAAATCCTTCTATCCCATGATATTAAAGCTCATCCTTGAATACACAGTCCCAAAAGCATGAATACTGGGGCCACTACTTTGAACTCAGGGAATTTCACTTGCTTTTCCCCTAGCATTTAGAGTCATAGAAATTTAGACATCTCTGAGATGAGTTCCTAATTTTGTGTTCCTAATTTTCTCGGAGGGTCTGTAGAACTCACCTAAGGCTCCAAAGTGGAATTAGGTCTTTCACAGTCACTTGATACTGTTTCCGTGCATATTTTCACAGAAATTTGCACTTCATGCTTTTCACTACTGTACATTCATTTTTCATTGAATCACACAAATTGGTGAATTAAGACAGGTTCTTAATATTCCCACTTGACAGGGGAGGAAAGACAGTCACATGATGAAGGGTATGTCCATAGTTATAGGGCTGCACCAGTCAACTCTGGCTGCCAGAAGAAAATATCACAGACTGGGTGGCTAAACAGTAGGAATTTGTTTCTCACAGTCGTGGAGGCTGTGAAGTCCAAGAGCATGATGCTGGCCAGCTTGGCTTTCTGATGATGAGGGCTCTCCTCCTGGCCTTCTCACTGGGCTCTCACATGTTGGGGGTGGGGGTGGGGGGTGGGGGTAGGTGGGTGAGCATGGAACAAGCTCTCTGTTCTCTTCTTGCTGCTGCTAAGTCACTTCAGTCGTGTCCAACTCTGTGCGACCCCAGAGATGGCAGCCCACCAGGCTCCCCCGTCCCCGAGATTCTCCAGGCAAGAACACTGGAGTGGGTTGCCTTCTCCAATGCATAAAAGTGAAAAGTGAAAACTGAAAGTGAAGTCGCTCAGTTGTGTCCAACTGTTTGCGACCCCATGGACTGCGGCCTACCAGGCTCCCCTGTCCATGGGATTTTCCAGGCAAGAGTACTGGAGTGGGGTGCCATTGCCTTCTCTGTGTTCTCTTCTTAGAAGGGCACTAATCCCCTCTTCAGGGGTTGCCCCGCAGCTCAGATGGTAAAGAATCTGTCTGCAATGCAGAAGACCCGGGTTTGCTCTCTGGGTGGGGAAGATGCCCTGGAGAAAGGAATGGCAACACACTCCATTATTCTTGCCTGGAGAATCCCATGGACAAGAATTCTGCAGAGTTACAGTCCATGGGGTCACAAAGAGTCAGATAGGACTGAGTGACAAACACTTCCACTTTCAATCCCCTCTTGAGGGCCGCTCATGACCTCATCTAACCCTAATTACCTCCCAAAGGCTCCATCTCCAAACACCATCATTTTGGGGGTCAAGGCCTCAGCAGGCATGAATGTTGGAGAGGATACACTTTGGTCCATAACAATAGCTGAAGGCTGAACTAGGGCGAGAATCCCGCAGAACGGATTTCCATGATGCTGCACAAACATGAGCCTGCGTGTCCAGGATAAGGGGACCTGCACTGTGACCTACCTATCTCTTGTCAGTGGCAGGAGAGCTTTGGAAAGAACCAGGGGAGCAAATGGGCTTTCCTGGTGGCTCAGACGGTAAAGAACCCGCCTGCCAGGGTCCATCCCCGGGTTGCGAAGATCCCCTGGGGGAGGAAATGGCTACCCAGTCCAGTCTTCTTGCGTGGAGAATCCCACGGACAGAGAAGCCTGGTGGGCTACAGTCCATGGGTGGCAAAGAGACACAAATGAGGGACTAAACAGCAACAAAGGGTAGCAAGTGTCACAGTAGGGAACAGGGCTCTGGGGATTCGGAAGCAGAGGCGAGCAGAGGAAGAGAAAGATGTTTACAACACGTAACGGGAGCGAGGACAGTGCAGGCATGGAGAGGACTCTGTAACGGAAAGGTGCAGACTGTCTTTGGGGAATGGGGCAGAGCCTGTTCAAGTCCAGGACCGGGCGCGTCCTGCTGTGGGGCTGGAAAGTCCGGCGTTCTGGTTGAACACTGTCTCTTCGCTTTTACCGTCTGTTTCCTGGGGGTAGAGACCCCGCTCTCTATGTATTTGGAAACGAGCAAGGACGCTGCAGAGGGTGGTCCATAAAGCTCACGGCTGCAGAGAGGAAACAAAGCCGGCGGCGCCCCAGCACCGCGAGGCCGTGCCCGCTGTGAACCGAGTAGTACCGCGTCTCCCAGCTGGAGTGGAAGCTCAGCGGGGCACGCAGGCAGAGAGAAGCAGGTCTCTTGCTAGCGATCGTCAACCGAACAAGAAAGAAAAACGATCTTTTCCTGAAACATACGAGGAAGGCCTGGACCTGGGCTCTGAGGTCAACGTGGTCCTCGCACCGCTGGTCTCCGGTGGGAGGAAGCTATCCCGGGCTCTAGTGGCCGCCGGCAAGGAGGAGGAAGGCTGAGGCCTAAGGACCAGCGGTCGAGAGCTTGCAAACAGCGGCTCGGGGCGGGCGGTAGGCTGGGACGGGGCGCGCCCTGCGGGGGTTGGGGCGGAGGAACGCAGCCTCTTGCAGCCCTTTCTCTGGCCGGGAGGACGGCCTTCTGCAAACCTGCCTGGACTCGGAACAATTCATCCTGTTTCTCCTTTAAAAAAATAAAAAATAAAAATCCTGTTTTTCATAAAATCATTGTCAGAACCCCGAAGAGGGCGGTACCCGAAGGAATCTGGAAAATAGCCCGCAGGGGCGGGCAGCGGGGCGTGTCTGGTGTCGGGCGGCTGCAGGAACACAGAAGGGCGCAGTGCAGGCAGATAACCAGGGGGGTGCTGGCGGCCCAAGCGCACCCTGCCCGGGCCCCCCCAACCCCGCGCACACCCCCGCGTCCCAGAGCAGCAGGGGTCCGGCGGGGCGGGGCATCAGCACCTGGGGGCGGGACCGGGCGGGGTGCGCGGCCTGAGCGGAGGGAGGGGCGGGCTCTTCCGCCCCTTGATTGGGTCTGGGCTGAACGAGGGGCGGTGTGTTGCGGTAGTTCTGCGGGTCGGCATTGGGCGCCAAAGATGGAGGGTGTGGTTTTGTGAAGTCAGTTCCGGTCGGTGTAAAACCCTAGGGGCGGCGGCGAACAAGCTTCAGATGCTTCTGGGTCGCGGTGGGGACGCTTGGGGGTCCGTCTGTGTGAGCTTGAGAGCCGAGCGCTAGAGCGACCCGGCGAGGGATGGCGGCCACCGGGACCGCGGCCACTGGCAAACTCCTGGTCGTGCTGCTGCTCGGGCTCACAGCTCCCGCCGCGGCGCTGGCCGGCTACATTGAGGTGGGGACCGGGCGAGCGCCCGAGCCCTTTCTTATGCGCCCGCGGGGGAGCGCGGCCTGCCGAGGGGTCCGGGCCGGGAGGGGGTCGCGGCGCGCGGGGCGGTGGGGGTGGTCCGGCGCTGCGGCGGGTCTGGAGCGCCTCCCCCGCCCGCCCCGGCTTGGCGCAGTGCTTGGCGCTGGAGGTCGGGCTGTCTCCGCCGCCGCAGAGGCCAAATGAAAGGCATCGGGGTTGCGGGGGGCAGCGGGCCGCCTCGGCCGCCCCAGCCCCCATCCCGCCCGCGGCGCCGCCACATCCTCTGCGGACCCTGCGAAGCCCAGACGCCTACTCCGCCGTCCCCCGGGACCGCGCGAGCCTCTGCCATGCGCCCTGCAGCCCGGGACCCGGTGCGGCTGGGCTCGCTCCGGGAGCGGCCGTGCCAACCCGGCCCCCGTGCGGCGCCCGGGCTTCCCACCGGGAGCGGTGGATGCGGCCTTTGTTGGCGAGTGGGCCGGGCCGCGGGGATGCGGGCGCCCGGACAGCGCCCGGCACCGGAGCGGCTCCGCTCCCCGCAGCGGGTGCGCCCTCTGCTTCCTGTGCGCCTCCCGCTCCGGATCCCGGCTCTGGCGTCGGACCTTCGGGAGGGATTGTTAAATACAATCCGGTTGCCTGACTCTGATGAACCAGGGGAAACCCTTCTCCGCTGTCGATGTAGCTCCCTTTTATGGTGGGTTTCAGCGAGCAGGGACAGTACCCATGAATACGTTGTAAAAAACTCTGGTTGAAGCGTACTTTTTCGGCGTAGTTTCCCCACACCTGGCGACCTCGCGAACGCACACGTCTGTGCCGGGCGATGGTCCAGTGCTTGCGTGCCCGGAAGGTTCGCTGGGGTCAGCGGGTCCTGCCTTGTGGCCTGGACCTGGCCGCTTGTAGAAACCTTTCTGTCCACGAGGGAGACATGGGACTTTATTTTTACTTGGTATCTCGAAATAGTGCTTGAACTGTCGGACTGGAATGTGCGTTTCTGGTGTAGTTTATTTCCCCTCTTCGCTCTTTTGCAAATTACAATGGCTTTTTGCGGAGTTAGCTAATTTCAGAGAGAAGTGAGACTGGATTTGATTACACAGGCATTGACTGAAGAGTTTCTAATAAAAATCCACAGAACGTGTTTTTCTGCAGAAAGTGGAAATATTTCCACGATTAGAAATAGTCGACTCTAGAGCAAACCTCCAGTGAAACAGCTTAAAACGTCCTGTTCATCCTGCTTAAAGCTTTGATTCTTCAGGGGCGGGGAGCGGGGTGGTGGTGGAGGAAGTTTCAAGTAGAAATAGTTAATGCTTATGTAAGCATACTTCTAGATTAGGATTCTTTTCGTTTCCACGCAGTGGTTAGAGTTGCGTCTGTGATCCACGATGCGGTGTCGCAGGGAAGCACGCTAGATGAGTGGGGTGGGAGGGAAAGGAAAAAGCTTTTGTTTGGAACGTAGAATTTAACTCAGGGCAGGATGTCACAAACCATTGTTCACATTCTTTTACCTCACTTCCCAGAGGTATGAGTAACTTCAGGCACTAGTGAATTTACAATCAAGGGTTCATCAGTTTTAAAGAATATCTTCCTTTCAGGTCTAAACAGGCACTTGAATGCCTGCAGAGAAAGAGCAGTGAACAACACCAGAATTAGCTGTTGTGGATTAAGTTTGGTTATTATCCACATCATTGTTGGAAAGTCCGACTAGACAGAAAGTGGAAATAGACATTTCCCTAAAATGGTGTTTCAGTGCGGTTTTAGGAAAACTTCTCATCTTTGGAGCTGTATTTTTGCCCACCCTTACTACATTATCTTTCAGATGGTTTTTTCTTTTGTCCAAAAGGCAGAATTTCCTTCATACATGTATAATTTGATTTTGTTTATTTACTTCCAGGCAAAGGGCCGCCTGAGCCTTGGTTTAGATGAGAATGGCCTAAATCAGGATTCTCTTTGAGATGGTCCTTACTGAGATTAGCCAAAGGGATTCTAGCCAAATCCCCGATCAGATTGCTTGGCACAGAATTATTGATTGGCAAATCTTGAGTGTTGCTTGGTGTTGACTGAATTAATCTCATACACCTGTTTAAAAGGAAAGAAAAAGATTCTCTGTATTCAGGGTCACTTCCTCTGTTAAATCCGAGACAAGTTCATTTGAGGGCCTGCTCCCTTGTGGTATTCGTGCTGAAATCCTGCACTCTGTACAGTTTGGACACTGAGGCTTCTGAGAGCCAGAGCTCTAGTTCGTTCCACCACATTTTAAAATGACTGGGCCCTTTAGTAGCCAATATTCAGGAAACTCATAGTATGACATCTGAGGCAGAAGATCAATGCTGGTATTTAAGTGATGGTAGAGGCAATGTTTGATTATGACCTGGACAAATACCAATGCCTCTGATAGAAGCATCAGCTTTTATTTTATCATAACTGTGTTAAAATCTTTGATAAATGTGATATACTAAGTTTTGGCAAATCCTCCTTTGATAAAGTTTGTTTCCATCATCGAAAGCTGGGCTGTCCCACAGGGTAGCCACTTGCAGTGGTGGCTATAATGATTGAGGAATGAATTTTCCATGTTATTTAATTTTAGCTAATTTACATTTAAAAACAATACTCAGTTCAGTGTTTGGAATCAACTTTTTATATGAGTCTACTTTTTAAACTACATTTTCTGAATGTAAATGCAAGTCAGATATTTCCTGAGAAATTTAGCATGTGAATTATCTGTAGGTGCTAAATGCACTCCATATTTTGAAGACTTACTATGAACAACTTTGTAAAATAACTGATTTGTAATTTTCATATTGATTGCATTGAAGTGATATTTTATACACTGGCTAAGTAAATTATATTAAAATTAGTCTCACCTGTTTCAAATATAACATATATGACTCATATTTCTCCTGGGTGGTGCTAATTTATTTTTTAAAGTTGGTGCTGTCTGAGTGTTTTTATTAGCACAGTTTTTAAATGTTATTTTTTCCCACAATAAAGCCTTGGTTAAAGTTGGTCCAGTATGATCTTAACAGTTTTGAGTATTTTTTTCTGTTAACTTTTTTCAATTACAATTTTTATTTAGAAATAATTTCAGGCTTACAAAAAATGGCAAAAATTGTATGAACAACTCTTATACCCTCTACCTAGATTCATCAGTTTAACATTTCCCCCTATTCAGCATTTGTTTTGTCATTGATTGTGTAATTATGTATTTTTTGCAAACAAGCAAAGGGAGCAAATTGCATACATCTTACTCCTCTACCCCTGAAAACTTGCAAGTGTATTTCCTAAGAACCTGAGAACCAAAGACTGTGTCCTGCATAACCCATTTGGTTATCAGCTTAAAGAAATTTAACTTTGATACAATACTTTGATCAGATCTACTCTCTGTATTCCATTTTGCCAGTAGAACCAATAATGGCCTTCATAGAATTTGAAAACTTTTTTTTAAGTTAAAGAGCTTTAGAATTCTTGGTAGTACGTGAAGGGTTAATTATTTTTCCAAATAGAAAATAATATCTTAAACTTACCTGATATTGTTTTGACTCTGGAAAATAAAAACTTAAAAACCTTTCAGGATTCCTCAGTTATATCACTCTTACTAAATTCTTGGGCTTTTGCATTTTCTGTTTAAAATTACAAGAAAAATTACATAGGGAGTGCATATTTATTGTAGAAATTTTAAATCCATTTGAAGACTAAGAAATGAAAAATAACCTGAGATCCTCGTGTTCACCGTGGAAATTTCACTGTGAATGTGTTGGTGGTGTCTAGCCTCCTATGGCTACCAGGTACATACATTTTATCAAAGTGACAGACAGATTGCTTACTGAAGCTGGTACCTAACAATTAGTATTTTGAATTTTCCTAAAGAACTACTGAAAGAAAATAGTTTTCTGTGTGATTAAAAAGGGATAAATTTTTGAACAGTGATTGTAGAGTCTGTGGAGGGAGGCCATTTGAGAGTTGGAAATCGCCCATAATCCAATTCTCATGAGTTGTTTTTTTAGTGAGGTAAACTAGATTACCTTGACTCTTAATTAAATTTAGTATAGTGCACCTTGATTTATGGTGTAAGATGGAAAGTGAACGAAATAGAAATCAGTTCCAGTTCTCTGTATCAAGTACAGCTAATAACTGCTTTTTGCCCAGAGACGTTTTCTTACATAAGCATCACGGAAGCTTTTTTTCATGGAATCTTTTGCAACATAACTAATCTGTTTTTAAAATACAACTCTTCATTTGTTAACCATCCCACTAATGTTTGCTGAACACTGTTACCAGGTTCCGTGTTAGAGGCTAAACAGTGCAGTAATAAAACCAGATATGCTTCATGCCTTCTCCTCTGCAAAGCACACTTGCCTGTGACTTTCAGGCCCCACCCCCCAGAGATTTCTCCCTGAGGACGTCTGGGAATCTCACTGTCACGGGCTCCCCAGGGGTTTCTTCTGTGCAGGTAGAGAAAAACAAACTGCAGCAAACAAAAAGCCAACAGAACTCATGTGGGTACAGCATCTTACATAAGTCCCCAAAAGTCTGGTAAAGTAGGTCTTCTCATCCACACCTGAAAAAGGGAGTCAGGAGAGGGCAGCAAGGCCAGGCTGAGAACTGGTCTGTCTTACTGAGTTGTTACTCCTTCTATATCAGGGTGTTTCATGACATTTCTATTTGGGCTGCAGATTTCTTTTTTTTTTTTTTCTTTTTCACTCTTGTTTACCTATTTTCTCTACCATCAGGAAATCTGATATGAATATTTTCTTTAAAAGAAATTAATTTCACAGATACTGTATCATGAATCCACGTATTGCCAAACTGCTAACAGTGGTTTTCTTTGAAGGTTGTAATTAAAGGAGACCTTGCCGTTTTACATTTTCCATGGATTAAAAAAAAAAGAATGCTTTTTTGTATAACGTGCAAGTTCTCTCTTTTTTACAATAGTAAGCTTGTTTTGTCTTTGCATTCTGATAAAAAAATTTAAGGAAAGAAACTCTGACCACCTGTGGGGAGTCTTATCAAAATCAGTGTATGGCATTATTTGGAAGGGAAAATGTTATTGGCACCAGACTTCCAATCACTGGCCTGGTTGGTAGACAAACTATTAGGAAGAGGCTAACACATATGACTGAAATAAGATTGTGGTCCAGAAAAAAAGTTAGTCATCATTTGGAGTGGGCACCTGTGGTGTAGGTTTGGTTAATTGAACAGCCCCGCCACAGCCTTTCTGCTCTGCCTTCCTCAGCCTGGCGCTTCTTGTGGTTGCAGAAGGGTGTTGCAGTTTCAGAGCACAGGCTCTGTTGTGATAACATCCAGGGGATCATTGGGTTTTTCTCAGAGCTCATCAGCTGGGCTGAATGATATCCAGTGCTTCCAGCCGAAGCAGCCATGGGTGAGTGGTGGTGGTGGTGCGGTGACAGGCTTAGACTGCACACTGGGTTCTGATGGGAAAGAGGGCTGTGCATGTTGGATAGATAACAGCCCAACATCTCCTACATATGGCTGGTCTGGCTGGAAAGAAAAGAGTGCATTTGTTCTTACCTAAGCTACCTGTGAGTTAAAAGTTTGCCGGCGGAATTGAGACAACAAAGAAGGCTCTCCCATGGTTTATTAGGGTCTTGCACTTCGTTTTGAGGGATGTTGCCATCCAGAACAGAATGGCTGAATGGAGAAGTACCTGAAAATTTATAAGGGAGATATTTAGCCTAGAGAAGATGAAAACATGGATTTTAATGTGGGTAATAAAGAACATAAACATTTTCAAATTTTTATATATTGTCTCTGGAAGGCTAAGTATGACTTAACCTAGGCTCAAGCAGAATTTTTACATGGAGAAAGAAATGAGCCAGTAAGTGTAAAGAGTGTAGGACCTTTTATTCCCTTTCACTAGGAATATTACCAGCATAGCATGGTAAATATGTAAAAGGTACTCATATCCACTTATCCACCATCCAGTTTTGTTAAATTTTAGCACTTCCCATCTTCGCTTTAACTTTTTTTTTTTTTAAAGAACTAAAACACTCTGGATAGAGAAGTAAAGCATTATCATAGGCCTCCTCTGAACCCCCATCCCATTAATCTTCCTTTCTGGAAGTAGCTCTTATCTTGAGTTGGGAATTCAGCATTCCCATTCATGTTCCCGTGCTGAGAGAAAACCCTTTCATCTCTTTGGATCCCAGGCTTTCAGAGATCAGTGCAGAGTGCAAATTGGTGGAGTGTTTTAGATAATTTTAGAAGGTCAGAATGCTAGGATATTCGAAATGGAAGTAAGGACAAACTGGTGCCTGTGAAAGGTGCTACGGCCCCATCGCAGCCCTGCACACTGACATGTAAAGCCTGGAGTCTTTTTGAGCTTTTTACAACTTAAATACACAAAGGGAAAAAAAAGTATAACTCAGTGTATTTTCATAAAACAGGACCTTTTATAGCATGGTAAGTATGTAAAAGGTATTCATATCCACTTATCCACCATCCAGTTTTGTTAAATTTTAGCACTTCCCATCTTTGCTTTAAATTTTTTTATTTTTTATTTTGAAAGAACTAAAACACTGTGGATAGAGAAGTGTAACCACTTCTCTTGTGTAACCACTGCCAAGGTCCAGAAATAGAGCATTCCCATTCCCCACTGCACCTAGTAACTGTCAGCCTGACTTTATGTCTTGCTTTTCTTTATAGTTTTACTATCCAGGCATTCATCCCTAAACACTGTAATTTAACTTTTCTTGTTTTCTAGTCTTTAAGTAAATAATCTCTCAGTATGTTTTCTTGAGTTTCTGGCTTCTTTCATTGGATGTGTTTTTGAGGATCACTTGGATTACTGATTGTAGCTGTGGTTCACCTGTTTCCACAGCTGTATAGTACTCCCATATCTGAAGAAAGCACAGTTTGTTTTGCTGTTGACGGACATTTGGAATGTCTCCAGTTTGAGGTTATTGAGATAACACTGCCCCTTCTGCTACTTGCCTTTTTACCCTCTTCTTCATGATGTCTTTAGAAGTCCTTCATTTTACTGTCTAATTTATCAGTTTCACTTTTTTTAAAATTATGATAGGTACTTTTTGTGTCACGTGTGAGAAATTTTGCCCCCCAGAGGACATAGTTAATCTCCTGTGTTGCCTACCAAGGGCCTTCTGTTTGCCTGTCACATTTGGAGCCACAGTTTCCCTGAAACTCCTTGTTGTGTAGGTACGAAGTATTGGTCTTTTTCCTTATTTATTGTTTTTCACATAGTTACCCAGCTTGTACCATTTAATGTCAAGGTCTCCTTTCCCTCCTGCTCTCCCCTGCCAGCTCTGTTAATTTATCTCTCTCTATGTGTGAGACTCTTTCTGGGCTCTCCTAATCTACTGTATCCGTGTACCAAGCCCACGCTGTCTTAATGACTGTGCTTAGTAATGAGGTTTTATACCTACTGGAGCAAGCCCTTCTACTTGGATTGTCTTCAATAGTGTCTTGACTGCTCTTTGACCCTTTTCTTTCCATATACATTGGCTACATTTAACCAAAAACAGCTTTTGTTGGAATTTAGATTCAGGTTGCATTGAGTCTATAGTTCAATTAGGAAAACTGGACATTTTTCTAATATTGAGTCTTCCAACCCAGAAACATGATATATGCCTTTGTTTAGGTCCTCACTAATCAACCTCAGTGTTTTAAAGCTTTTTGCATAGAAATCTTATATATAGTATGTTTGATTTATTTATAGATATCTTCTTTTTTTGAGTGCTATTATAATGGCATCTTAAAATTTTGGTTATCATTTGTTGTGGTTGTACAAGTAAAGTTGATACTTTCATTGCCTCTCCCCTATTTTCTGTAGGTTTGTTTTCTATTTTATTACTTTATGTCACAGGTTTAATTTTTTTTCCCCTAGCACTTCGAGATGACTGCTTTATTTTTTTCAGCTTTTTCTTCTCTTCTGATTTGTTTAAAGCTATATATTTTCCTCTGAACAGGGCTTTAGCTGCAATTCATAACTGTTTTTAGCTTTCTATTTAATGTTTTGAACAAAGGAGATACGTGTGTGTTAGTTGCTCAGTCATGTCTGACTGTTTGCAGCCCCGTGTACTGTAGCCCGCCAGGTTCCTCTGTTCGTGGAATTCTCCAGGCAGGAGTACTGGAGTGGGTTACCATCTCCGGGGAATCTTCCCGACCCAGGGATTGCACCCTGGTCTCCTGCATTGCAGGCAGACTCTCTCCTACATTGCAGGTGGACGCTTTACCATCAGAGCCACCAAGGAAGCCCATTGTGTATAACATTGTGTAAGATTAAGCTATATGGTGTTCTGATTTGATACATTTATATATTGTAGTATGTTTACCACTGTATCACTGCTGCTGCTACCACCTCTCATCCATAATTAAAATTTCTTTTTGGTAGTGAGAGCAATTATGATCTAGTCTTTTAACAACTTTGCTGTTTACAAAACAGTATTATGGACTATAATCACTGTGCTGAGAGTTAGGCCTCTAGTCTTTAACTGTTGTTTACAAATTTGTACCCTTAAATAAGATACAAGTTTGGATATATAATATTTTCATTATCATTCAAGTAAAACAATAGATTTTTCCATTGTGACTTTTTTTTTTTTTCAGGTAATTTAGAAGTACGTTTCTTAATTTCCAGAGATGTGGAGGTTATCTGGCTGTCTTTCAGGCTGTCCATTTCTGAGTTAACTACTTTTTTGTCAGAGAATTAGTCTGTATGATTTCAGTTTTTTGAAACTTGGTGAGACTTGCTTCATGACCCAGTTAATGATAAAATTTTGTTGTGTGCATAAAGAAAATGTTTATTCTGTAAGTTATTACTGACAGTATTTTATATGTCTTCTGATCATACTGTTTTCATTGTTGTTCAGATCTTTATCCCTAATTATTTTTAAAATCTTTTTTCTTTTACTGAGAAAGGTATCTTAGAAATCTCCCACTGTGGACTTCCGTGGCAGTCCAGGGGTTAAGACTGCGCTTCCAATGCATGGGGCTTGGACATAATCTCTGGTCAGAGATCCCATGTGCTGTGTGGATTGGCCAAAAAAATATATCTGCCACGGTGATTTTGGAAAAGTGTTTCTACTTGTCATTCTGTTTGCTTTGGTTAGTTTGAGGCTGTCATTAGGAGTATATAGGTTTAAAATTGCTATCTCTTCCTAAGGAATTGAACCTCTCATAGCTGTATTCTCCCGTGTTATCTCTGGTAAAATTTTTGCCTTTATCAGTACTTTATCTAGTATTTCCATCTTTATGTTTTAGATGTGTTTATGGTTGTTTCTTCTTTTGCAGATGTAGGAAACAGTGTCTTTTACGTTTAACATAATTGCTGAGGTATTCGGGTTTTCATCTACTGTCTTATTTAGTGCTTTTTGTTTTGTTTTGCTAATTCTATGTTTTTTTGTTTTTTTAACTGAAGTATAAGTGGTATATAACTTTATATTAGTTTCAGGTGCACAACATAATGATTTAATATTTGTGTGTACGCAGGAGCCTGTGGTCCATGGGGTCGCACAGAGTTGGATACAACTGAGCAACGAACACGCACGCTCACGTTTTGTGAGATGATCACCACACTAAGTCTAGTTGTCACCCACCACCTCATGGTGACTTGTCTTGTGTGTGTGAGAGAGAGAGAGAGACAAGAACGTTTAAGATTTACGCTTTTAGCAACTCTCAAATATACAGTACAGTGTGGGTAGTTACAGTCACCGTGCGGTATGTTGCTTCCCCAGACTTACTTCTATTATAACTAGTACCTTATACCTTATAGAAATTTGTACCTTTTGACTGCTTTCACACATTTTGCTCACCCTCCACCCCTCAACCTTCACTGCACATGTCTGACAAGTGATCTTTTCTCTATATTTATGAAACTAGTGTTTTTAGAGTCCACATGTAAGGGAGACTATGCAGTGTTTATCTTTCTCTGTCTAACTTACTTCACTTTATATAATGCTCTCAAGGTCCGTCCATGTTGTTGCAAATGGTAGGATATCCTCTTTATGGCCGAATAGCTTTCCACTGTGTGTGTGTTCACCGTATTTCCTTTATCCTTTCACCTCTCAGTGGACATTCAGGTTGCTATGTTTATCCCCTTACTCAACTCCTTTGAAAGTGGTTATTATTTTACTTCTTTCTCATATTACTTTGGAACATTTTTCATAATCTTTTGTTCTCCCTTTAGTGGTTGCTTTAGACATTTAAATATCTTTCACTTATCAGTGTTTTATATTAATTGGTACTTTTACCCTCTTCCAGGAATAGAAGATCAGAACACTTTAACCTCCCCTCAACATTTTTGCCATTGTTGTTGATTTCATGTAAACCCTGGAAGACCTCATACAAGCCATGTTTTACACAGTCAGATGAACTTAGCATCAGTGGTTATCAACTCTGGGGGCACACTGGTATCATCTGGGGAAATGTTTACAAAGCACACATTGCCTACACTCCAATTCAGACAAATTACATCAAGGTCTCTTGAGAGAAGGTGTGAGCCATTAATATTTCTTAAAAACTCTTCACAGTGATTCAAATTTACAGTGAGATTGAGAGCCCCTGATTTAGATTTATATATTCTCTTTGTTATTCTTCATGCATTTTTTTATCTCTAAGCTTCTTTTTTCAGGTAATTTTTTGTCTTCCAAGACACACTTTAGAATTTTCTTAAGGTTGGCTAGTGACATATATTCTTTCACCAAATATCTGTTTTTAGTGTCTTCCTTGCAAGACAGGTTCATTGGGGATAGAATTTCTTTCATCATTTTGAAGATCTTATTCTTTATTCTGTTCCTTGATATTTAATGTCTATCCTGAGGTTGAATATTATCAATAGCTTACTGGAATTAATTGTCAGATTGGTGTTCCTTTGAAGGTAATGTGTCCCTTGTCTCTGACTACTTACTAGACCTTCTCTTTGAATCTGATTTTCAGCCATTTCACTATGTATCTAGCTGTGGATTTTTTTTAAATGTGTAGCCCCTTGGTATCTTTGGAGAATTGGTTCCAGGATTCCCCTTCCACCGGTACCAAAATCTGTGATGCTCACGACTGTTGTATAAAGTGATGTCGTACTTGCGTGTAACCTGTGAATATTCTCCTGTATAGCTGCAGTAACCTCTAGATTGCTTATAATACCTAATGCAGTGTACATGCTATGTAGATAGTTGTAAACGTTGCTGTTGTTCAGTCACTCACCCACGTCCTACGTTTTGTGACCCCATGGACTGCAGCATGCCAGGCTTCCCTGTCCTTCACTATCTCCTGGAGCTTGCTTAAACTCTTGTCCATCGAGTCAGTGATGCCATCCAACCATCTCATCCTCTGGCGTCCCCTTCTCCTCCTGCCTTCAATCTTTCCCCGCATCGGGGTCTTTTCCAATGAGTTGGCTCTTTGCAAGAGGTGGCCAAAGTACTGGAGCGTCAGCTTCAGCATCAGTCCTTCCAGTGAATATTCAGAACTGATTTCCTTTAGGATTGACTGGTTTGATCTGCTTGTTGTCCAAGGGACTCTCAAGAGTCTTCAACACCACAGTTCAAAAGCATCAATTCTTTGGTGTTCAGCTTTCTTTATGGCCCAACTCTCACATCCATACATGACTAGCTTTGACTTTATGGACTTTGTTGGCAAAGTAATGTCTCTGCTTTTTAATATGCTTCCCTGATAGCTCGGTTGGTAAAGAATCTGCCTGCAATGCAGGAGACCCTGTTTTGATTCCTGGGATGGGGAACATCCATGGAGAAAGGATAGACTACCCACTCTAGTATTCTGGCCTGGAGAATTCCATGGACTATATGCAATGGTGGGGTTGCAAAGAATCTAACATGACTGAGTGACTTTCACTTTTAATATCCTGTTTTGGTTTGTCACAAATTTTCTTCCAAGGAGCAAGGGTCTTTTAATTTCATGACTGCAGTCACCGTCTGCAGTGATTTTGGAGTTCAAGAAAATAAAATCTATCATTGTTCCCGTATCTATTTGCCGTGAAGTGATGGGACCGGGTGTCATGACCTTTGTTTTTTGAATACTATGTAGATAGTTGTAAATACAGTGTAAGTCTCTGTAGACAGTTATTGGCCTATGGAATTTTTTTTCCCTGCGTATCTTCAATCCATGGATACAGAATCTGAAGTTATAAGAGGCTAACTATCTTTTGCTTGTAGAGCTCTTCGAATCTGTGGTTTGATGTCTTTTATCAGTTTTAGAAAATCCTCAGCCACCATCTAAGTATTTAAGTCTGTAAATACTGCTTCTGCCTACTCCTCTCCTTTTCCTTGGGACTCCAGAAACAGACATCGCAGACGCTGTTGCCCTAGCCTATGTGTTTTTTCATGCCTCATCTGATAGCTTTTCTTTTGACCCATCTTTCTGTTTAGTAAGGATTTCTTCAGCTGTAGCTAATCTACCGTGAAGTCCCATCCGTTGAATTAAATTTAATTATTGTAGTTTTCAGTTTTATAATTCAAAATTGGTTGGTTGTTGTTTTTTTTTTTTTCAATTGTTTCCTAACCACAGCTGAAATTCTTAATTTGTGTCTTTGAAAATGAAAAGTATACTTAAAGTCTGTGTCTGGTAATTCTTGTGTCTGGGATCCCTGTGTGTCTTTTCTGTTATCTGTTTCTGCTGGTTATTTATTCATGTTCCTTTACCTCATTTGTCAGATTATTTTTGATAATGTGCCATATATTTTATTGATACAAATGCTTATAGATGAGTTTGAGGCTTGGGGCTGTTATACTCCCGTGAGTGATTTGTTTCTACCTGGGGTGTGATGAACTGGCAATCTAGGATCTCACTTTTGTTTCACAAATTGAGAGGAATAGAAGCTGAGCTGCAGTCTCTATGAAGTCCTGTCAATTTCTGGATTACCCTTCTAGATTAAGCATGTGTTGGGGTCTCAGTCCAAACCACTAGCGTTGTTTCCCCTCTGCCTCCTGCCCTGGACTCCAACCCTCTCTATTTGATCCTTCAGGCTGTTAAAAGTACTGTTTACCTGCATCTTTCAGGATTTTTCAGCATCCCCAGAGGAACAAAGCCCTCTGTGCTTTATTCATTTCCTTGGGCTTTCATCCTCCCCTGGTTACTGACTTGGGAAATCTTCAGTCTTTTCAGGTTCCTACTGCCTTTAACTAAATGCTTTAAAAAAAAAAAATGTTGCTTTTCTAGCTGTCCTTATCAGGAGGATTGGTCTGAATTACGTAGTTGACCATGACTGGAAATTAATTCCCTTGAAATTAGATGTCTGCTGGGAGTTTATAGAGAGAACCTATGTTATTTTAAGTAGTTAGGGGAAAAGAGTAGAGAAGCGAGAGTAGAGCGGCAGATTCTGGTGGTGGTTGAAGTGGTCAGAATAGTGACAGTTGCATTTATGGTGCAGTCACTGTGTATAGTGTTTTACACACACTCTGAAGGAGCTCAGCCCTGGGTGTTCTTTGGAGGGAGTGATGCTAAAGCTGAAGCTCCAGTACTTTGGCCACCTCATGCGAAGAGCTGACTCACTGGAAAAGACTCTGATGCTGGGAGGCATTGGGGGCAGGAGGAAGAGGGGACGATAGAGGATGAGATGGCTGGATGGCATCACCGACTCGATGGACGTGGGTTTGAGTGAACTCCGGGAGTTGGTGATGGACAGGGAGGCCTGGCGTGCTGCGATTCATGGGGTTGCAAAGAGTTGGACACAACTGAGCAACTGAACTGAACTGATTGAAACCTTTGAACTACCCTTACTATGGTTATTGCTGTTTTACAGGTACAGGAACTAAAGCATACACAGATAAAGTGACTTGATCTTGGTTATAATCCTTAAGTGATGAACTGGCTCTCAAGTTTGTGCTTAGTGGTAGAAAGGTAGCCTGGGCAGAGGCCCGGGAAAGGGATATCTCAGGTCAGCATGGGACCACCACGGGTTTGTGGAGGTTACCTAACAACAGTCCCATTCAGGCAGAAATTTGCAGTACGTGATTCTTAGTAATCAGAATGTAAAGAAAACTGTTTTGAGGTTATTTCTTGAACTTTCTCTCTACCACCAAGTCACTATCAGATCATAGAATTTAGGCTTACAGTCATTGTGCATTATGACTTGAGTATGTATCATCTAAGGAACCTATTTGCTACATCTTAATATCTTTCATTAAAAATGACTGAGATTATAAATTGATTCTTTACAAATGATTGTTTGTAATAGTGACTCTGTGTATCCCGTGTTAAAGAAAAAATATATGGTCATTGTGAAAACTCTAGAAAATGTAGGTAAAGCTAAAACAAAAACAGAAATAAATTAACTGTAATTTGCCAAATTAAAAAACTTTAAAATTTTCCCAGTCTGTGTTTTTTTGAAAGAATGGATTCCCTCTTAATATGTTTATAGTCTGTTTTCCTTCCTTTTGACTTATTGAATAACTTTCCAACCCATTAAATATTTATAGCATTGCTTTAAATTGAATCATCTTTCATGGTTTGGGACATTTGAACTCCTTCCAAAAAAAGAAAATGTGCACTATCCACTACTTTTAGTTGCCTTCCATATTCTGAATTTGGGCTGTAAAAGTTGATGCACAGATATTCTGAGTTACTACATGAGAATACTACTTACCAGCCAGTGGTTGGATATTTGCAGCACTATTGGAACTATAATTTGAGTATTTTCCTGCATTTTTGCCCTTATTTTATTGATGCATAGCATACGGTTTGATGCAGTTGGTGCTTATTTGGTGCTTTTTAGGCTGAGAGTCTTTGAATTGAGATGAACAAACAGTGGGCTCAATTATGTAGGAAGAGCTAAGGAATGTTTATAAAATGCTAGAATTAAGTTTTTGAGAATATTTTTTTTTTCATAAAACAATGGAAGTAATTGGGATTTGTATACATCATTAGCTTTCTAGTGGTAGAATCCCCCCAAATCACATATATGTCTTTGAACTTTGCCTGTCTTTTCAGGATTATATGTAAAAGCAAGAGTCTTCTCTATAATTTTTTTTTTATAATTTACATTTCTCATTTTTCGCTAATGTAAACAGTATGCAATAAATAACTTAAAAAAAAATCCTTTAGCTGTATCTCAAATTGACACTTACAAGAACTATTGTATGTAACTTGTTCAAAAATTGAAGACTTTCCCTGGTAACTGGTTCATTTGAAGTTCCTCATGGTCCTTGTTGTTGGCAGACATTTATTAAAATGCTGTATGCAGAGCACTGTGCAGGCGTATAACACACAGCTGAGGGCCACATACAGTTGCTGTGATGATGAATGAAAGAAGCCTTTTAGGTGGTTAAAAAAATGATAGCACTTCTCTAGTCTTTAAAAAATAGATTATTTTAATTTCGCTTATCTTTTTTAAAGAAATATTTATAGGGTTTACTTCCAGGTGTTTTTACATTGTCCTCCAGTAAGGTCCTGCTTTCAGTTCTTTTGGATATGTACTGGAAGAAGTAGACTTGCTAGGTCATACAGTAATTTCTGTGTTTTTTACCTTCTTGAGAAACGCTGCTCCATTTTACTTTCCCACCATCAGTGCCAAGGGTTCCAGTTTCTCTATATCTTGGCCAACACTTGATGCCTTTTTTTTTTTTTTAATATTAAGCCATCTTAATGTGGGTGTGAAGTGGTATATTACTGTGGTTTTAATTTGTATTTCCCTAATGATTAGTGATGTTGAAAGCCTTTTCTTGTTGGCCGTTTGCATCTTCTTTGGAAAAATTTCTATTCAACTCTTTTACTCATTTTTGAATTGGGTTTTTGTGATGGTGGTTGTTGAGTTGTAGGAGCTCGCAGTATTTTCTGGCTCTCAATCCCTTACCAGATCTGTGATTTTAAAACTAAAGGTTTGGTTTTTTTTCCTTGAAGTGTGGTTTAGCTATTTTTTCTTGTATTGACTGTACTTTTGTTATCATGTGTAATTGAAATCATTGCCAAATCAATGTTGTGAAAGCTTTTCCTTATATTTTCTTCTGAGAGTTTTATCTTTTTTGCCCTTATGTTTAGATCGTTTATCCATTTTGAGTTAATTTTTATATATGACTTAAGATAAGAGTCCAGCTTCATTCTTTTGCAGGTGACTATCCAGTTTTCCCAGCAGTGTTTGTTGAAAAGACTTTCTCGGTTGAATGGTCTTGGCGCCCTTGTAAAAAGTCATTTGAGTGTATATTCAAGAGTTTATTTCTGAGCTCTCCATTCTGTACGTCTGTTGTTTTATGCCAGTACCGCATAGTTTTGTTTACTGTTGCTTGGTTCTGAAGTCAGGACGTGAGAGTCTTTTTCAAGATTGTGCGGTTCCATATGAATTTTAGAAGTTTTTTTCCTCTGCAAAATATGCTGTTGAGACGTTTATGGGGATTGCATTGCTTAATAGATTGCTTTGAGTAGTACTGTCATGTTAATAATATTAGGTCTTCCAATCCTTAGGTGCCAAGGGTCTTTAAGGTAGATGATTACCCTCAAATTTATTATAATCGACAGAATGTAATTAATTTTAGTTTATACTATGACTTCTGGGTGTTAGCTGTTTGATAAATTGTATGCTTTACAGATTAACTGCGGCCCCTCTTAGGAAGCCTCCCAGTACACTCCTTCCCACAGGGACCGAACACTTGACACTTGAAGACAAAATAGGACCTACTCAAACTCCCAAGTTTTATTTGGCTCTCACTGTCTTGGGCATCACTGTATTTTACGTTCAAATTAAACATCACCATTTCCAAATACTGTGGACTTTTGTCTTAAACATTCCTTTCCGGTGTTTGAAGAAATTGGAAATCTGGCAGGAGCAGGCCCCCTTTATTTGTAAGAGCCTCTGGTCTCCCCACCATAGGCTGGGTGTGGGTTATCATTTTGTCTTACACCCCCATCTGCTCTCTGTCATTCAGAGGCACAGAGTTTTCAACCCTTGTTGTAAAGTGGAGAAAGTTGGCTTGAAACTGCCTCTTGCAATAACTATGTATTACTCATTTTCAAGTGAATTGCAAACCACATTTCATAGCAGAATCTCCCCTGATTGGCTGGCAAACCAGCCAATTTGCCAGTGCCCTGCCCCATGCCCCCTTGAAGAGGACTTCCACTTAATGCTCTATGAATGTTTTTCTTTTCAGCAACTCTTTTTTTTCCCTCTCTCTCTCATAGCAGCTCTTTAAGAAAAATGATTATTTGAGGCTTGATTAGATTCTTGGGACTACATTAATAAAATATACTACTGGGCTAGTATTTTGAAAGATTAATCTTGTGAATTGATGCAAGTCATTGAGACTGAGTGTTGTTAGTGTTGTTTTGAAACAGTGGAAATAGTAGTCAGGACAGATTAATATTGGATTGAAATGTTTTAAGTATTGATTTTAAAGGATTAAATGCAAAGCACGGACTCAAAGCTGATAAACTCCCAACCAGGCTGAGCCATTACATGTGGTTTTGTGTCTGTGTTTGTGTGTGTTGGTGAAGAAGCAAACTTGTCACTGGCTGGTGGGGGTTCAGGCAAATTGTAAGCCCAGTGCCAGTTCCTGCTGGACAAATGGATCCTCACTGAAACATCCCCACAGAGATCTGATATCAGGCGAGCAGCTTCTGTGTTTGTCTCTGAAAAGCTCTAGACTCTGAGACTCTTAAGTTGATTCGTGGTAGCAATGTTTGTTGCAGTAAATATTAAGATAATGTTATAGCTATACCACTTCTAGCATCCTTTTTCCTTGGTAATTTGTGAAGATAAATTTCTTTTGGATATCACATCACTGTTTGGAACATTTTAGAGTTTTATGGGACAAAATGTTTGGAAGAAATACAGGACCTCGATTACATCATTTTGTACCAGCGTAGGTAAAGTTCGCTGTTGGCCAAGTAAAATATTATCATGTTAAATATTAGAGACTAAGGTGTGGCTTTGTGATGTTATGTGGGTTACTATTAGTCTTACGTATGTTTGGAAACATTTGAAACCAGTTTTTTTTCCTAAGGCCAAATAATTCACTTTAACCTAACAGGAACACTTGTTTTCATCCTAGCATAAAGTGTTAGAAATGCATTGTGAAAATTCTTCCATTGAACTACTTAGTAGCTGTTCCCGAGGAAGGCTACTATTCTGGTAGCCAACATGGATTGCCCAGATTGGACTTGGGTACTAAGTTGCCAAGAGGCTTCCCAGGTGGTGCTAGTAGTAAAGAACCACCAGCCAATGCAGGAAACATAAAAGATGCCGGTTCAAACCCTGGCTCAGGAAGATCCCATGGAGGAGGGCATGGCAGCCCACTCCAGTATTCTTGCCTAGAGCATCCCATGGACAGAGGAGCATGGCAGGCCACGGTTCTTGGGGTTGCAAAGAGTCGGGCACTCATTGGGTCACTCACGCATTAAGTTACCAAATAGCTGCTGGCCTGCCAGTTTTTGAAGGTTTCAAGGGGAACTAGTTCTGATGACTGTAGGACTATTTAGAAGGAAAAAATAAGGGACTTTTTTAGACAGTGTGTGTTCTGTACATGTTTTCCTATCTGTTGAAAATTACTTCAGTTCTTAAATACTTTATTTTCCCTCAGTGCTTGAATACGTCAGAGACGTTTTCTTTAGTTAAGGACACTATGTTTGTTGGAAGAAATAATTTTCTTCCTTCAAGCTTGAGTTGCTGTCATTTGGAGGCTGGTCTAACTAAGGACATGTATACTCTTTACTTTTAGTAGAGTTAGTTTTTTATAAAGTGGTTTGGTTGTTGAGGCACCCAAGCTATATCAGTTCTCATTGGGTGAATTTTTAAGAATTGTTGAATTTGTATGTGTGTAAATACACATATGTGTATATAGGTATATAGATACATATAGATATGGTTGTGGCTTTTAAAGATATATTAAAATAAAAAAATAAAGACTATTTCAGTTCAGTTCAGTCGCTCAGTTGTTCGTGTCCGACTCTTTGCAACCCCATGAACCGCAGCATGCCAGGCCTACCTGTCCACCACCAACTCCCGGAGTCTACCCAAACCCATGTCCATTGAGTTGGTGATGCCATCCAACCATCTCATCCTCTGTCATCCCCTTCTCCTCCTGCCCTCAATCTTTCCCAGCATCAGGGTCTTTTCAAATCAGTCAGCCCTTTGCATCAGGTGGCCAAAGTGTTGGAGCTTCAGCTTTAGCATCAATCCTTCCAATGAACACCCAGGACTGATCTTCTTTAGAATAGACTGGTTGGGTCTCCTTGCAGTTCAAGGGACTCCCAAGAGTCTTCTCCAACACCACAGTTCAAAAGCATCAATTCTTCGGCACTCAGCTTTATTTATAGTCCAACTCTCACATCCATACATGACTACTGGAAAAACCATAGCCTTGACTAGATGGACCTTTGTTGACAAAGTAATGTCTCTGCTTTTTAATATGCTGTCTAGATTGGTCATAACTTTCCTTCCAAGGAGTAAGCGTCTTTTAATTTCATGGCTGTGGTCATCATCTGCAGTGATTTTGGGGCCCCCAAAATAAAGTCAGCCACTGTTTCCACTGTTTCCCCATCTATTTGCCATGAAGTGATGGGACCAGATGCCATGATCTTCGTTTTCTGAATGTTGAGCTTTAAGCGAACTTTTTTACTCTCCACTTTCACTTTCATCAAGAGGCTTTTTAGTTCCTCTTTCTGCCATAAGGGTGGTGTCATCTGCATATCTGAGGTTATTGATATTTCTCCCTGCAATTTTGATTCCAGCTTGTGCTTCCTCCAGCCCAGCGTTTCTCATGATGTACTCTGCATATAAGTTAAGTAAGCAGGGTAACAATATACAGCCCTGACGTACTCCTTTTCCTTTTGGGAACCAGTCTGTTGTTCCATGTCCAGTTCTAACTGTTGCCTTCCTATTTGGTACTTTTTAATTGTTTGGGGATGCATAAGATGATTTAGCAAGGTGGTTGTCGTTTTTTTCATTCAAAGTCTAGTTGGAGTTTGCTGATAGTTGCCATGCTCTCATCTGCCTTTTATTGAATTACTTTTGTTGAGTGTCTGAATTTAAATTAAAAAGGCGTGTTATTATACAGAGTAATTGATTAAGCTTGATTGGGCAGTGTCTGTAAATCATCAGCGGATGGAGCTTTTAGCACAAGGAAAGGATGATTTAATTGCTCCAGAAAAAAAAAAAAAAATGATTGGATGGATTTTTAAGAAAGTTAATGCTCAGGGGAAGGTTATAAACACTGACATGGAGACATCACAGAGGTTTCTAGAAAAGTTAGTTGAGATTGGGAGTAAAAGATCACTGAACGCATCTTGGGGAAGATGCCCGCATCCCTGCTGGACGTGGTTGAGGCATTCACGTGCACTGAACCAGCAGTGAGCACCATCCAGGCATATACACTGGAAGGAGGTAGTATGGTTGTCAGAGCAACAGAGGATGCCCATGCCTGCCCCAGGGACATTTTGAAGGGAAAGAGATGCCATCCTCTAGGTTTAAATATTTTAAGAAGCCTCAGCCACTCCATCCCATAAAAGATAAAGAACTCCAAAAGAACTTTTACGATCAAGATACTTAGGTTTATAACAACACTTGTGTCTGTCCTTATTTCTCTTTCTTTTCCTATTTGGTCAGGAATAGACTCCCAATTTATAGTATTATACCTACATTAAATAGGGGTCCTGTCATGTACCTTTTACTGTGGCTTCACTTTTAACTGCCACTTAGGAACCAGTTGGACAGTAACCTGGGCATCTCCTATGTGATGGAGTTTGCGTCTCTTTCCTTTTCTATTAGGATTATTCTATTTGCATGATGTCTTCCTTACCAGCCAGGTGTCCTTGTGGGTGAGAACTTGTGACTCTTTCATTTTGATTCCTCTGGAGCCTGCTCTTCTAAGGTTGTTGGAAATGTGTGTTGACTCAAAACAGAAATAATTGAATCAACTCCTGGGTGATGTCAGCACCGTGCATTTGATTCTGTGGTTGTCCGAAGCCTAGGAGAGTGGGGTTTTTGTTTGTTTCTGTTCTGTCTACTCTAGTTTTGTCTTAATCAGGCTTCTTTTACTGTTTGTAGATCTAAAGAGCTGGGAGATGAAGGCGAATCATCCTCCTCTCCCCCACCCTCCAGCAGTTGGATAAAATAAGAGCACTGGCTCCTGGCCCTACTTCACCCACTTATATAACTTACACCAAATTCCCCTTTTAGGAAGAAATGTCTCAAGGTCCTTTTTCCTGTCTTAATTCCTGTTCATTATTTTACTTGTAACCACTTGTCTAGCCTGGCCTCTTCAGAGAAGCTTTGCGGCTCTCACCTACTTAGTTGTCCAAGCACCCCATTCGTGTAATGGCCAGAAACTTCCTTCATAATGAAAGAAAGGAAAATAAAGTTAAACAGTCTACAGGTGAATGAAAAAAAGTCATTCCTAGCACAGTGTTAGCTGAACACTTAACACAGCCCTGTTGCTAGAAAGAAAGGCAAGCCTCATATGAAATGTAACTTTTTCCAGTTGACATTTTTTAAAAAGCAAAAATAGACGAAAAGAGCTTTGACAATACATTTTGTTTAATTCAGTATATCTCTGTGTGTGTGTGTGCTCACTTACTCAGTTGTGTCCGACTCTTTGCGACCCTGTGGACTGTAGCCCAGCAGGCTCCTCTGTCCATGGGATTCTCCAGGCAAGAATAGTGGAGTGGGTTGCCATTATGAGTAATTAGTCCCTGAATACCACCCCCACTCTGCACCCCAGGAGAAGACCACAGGTTACTCTGGGACCCCAGGCCCAGCAGAGCACGAGGCACTGAGAGGGGAAAGTCAGGCCCCCCAGACCCACGACAGCCAGGCTCGGGGCCCAAGTTGGGAAGCTGTAGAATTCCTCTCTGGACAAGTTCTTTCCATGTGCTGAAGACATCCAGCCAGCTTTACAGCGTCCCCTTCTTTAATACTGAGTTAGATGACTTAGGGTCACAGCTACTTCAGGGACACCATGAACCAGAGCCAAAATGATGGGGAGAAAGCAACCTGAAGACTGTGCAGGGAGCAGACAGATAACTTTAGTAGGCTCTTGATGCTTATCTCAGAAAGGAGAGGATATTGGCTCTGTGAAATAGTTTTGCAACAAAAAAAAAGACTTTCAGAGAAAAAGGAAGAGTTGCTGGTTATTAGAAATGTGATATCAGACATTTAAAAATCTGGTTAGAAATCTTTATGAAAGAAAGAACAAAAACTAGAAAAGATAAAGGTAAGATGCACCTGATGAGAATTTCAGAAAGAGAAGAAACCCAGGATTGAGTGTTTCACACTGATGTGACCCCAGTGAAAGGTCAGGCAAGTGAGTGACAAAAACCAGACCAAAGCTCCTTGTAGTCAAATGTCAGGATACCAGAGATTGGTAAAATTTTACTTCCAGGTAGGAAAAACCAAACCTGCACAGCAAACTAGGGATCAAACTGGCTAGATATATGAGCAGCAATGCTGGAATCTAGAAGAAAGTAGTCCTACCCGTTAAATTCTGAGGGAAAGTTGTGTCATTACAATTTAGAGCTTGTCCAAATGGCCAACAAAGTGTGTGCGTAAAATAAAAGCTTATTTTGAGACCCATCACGTTTGAAACTCAGCAACCACACACCTTTTCCCAGAAGCCCGTGGGAAGCTGTGAGCCACTGACACAGTGGGTCAGTCAGGAAGGAGAGAGGACTGAGTGGGGAACAGGAGAGAAGGGAGGAGTCTTCAGGACGGTTTTGATCGGAGCCCCAGGAGTGGTGGCTGTGCTGGGTCTCTCCTGGAGAGTCATCTGCACAGGTGACGCAGGAGGATGGTGTGCTGTCTTCCTCCGATCTTCCTGACAGACGGAGTGCAAGCCATCACTGTGTACACACTGTCATGTTTGACTCTTTGCGACCCTGTGGACTGTAGCCCATCAGGCTCCTCTATCCATGGGATTCTCCAGGCAAGACGACTGGAGTGGGTAGTCATGCCCTCCTCCAGGGAATCTTCCTGACCCAGGCATTGAACTTGTGCCTCCTGTATTGGCAGGCGGGTTCTTTATTGCTGAGTCACCGGGGAAGCCCACCAACCATTGGTACAGGAAAGTAAAGGAAGAGGTGGCCTTGCTGAGACTGAGGAGGGTAGATGCCTATGGAGGGAGCTATAACCATAGTACCTGCTTATGTTATAATCATATGAACAGGAGAGTGATTTAACCAACAGGGCACAGGGAAGAGGGTGGCTGAACAGAGAGTCTGGTCGTTTGAATTCAGTCCTTTTTAATAGAAAGTTGATGGAGAATGTCTGGACTGAAAAGGTGCAGAGGGACACTTGTCATTTAGGATCAAGGCGGCAAATAGTGAGAGAAAGGGCTGTGAGGGGCGCCCCCGAGGAGGACCCGCCTTGGGGTGGAGGACTCCACTAGGAGCTGGGTGGTGGTGGCTTTTGGGCTAGGCAGCTGGACTCACGTGACAATAAAATTTTAAAAATGAAGCCTTGTTACACTGCCTGGATTTTTTGTTTTTCATTTAACTTGTTCATTCATTATATATGTACTGATGTGAAGACCAGCACAGTGTTCATCATTTAGAAATCGCCACTGAGCGGTATCTGCTAATTCTTATTAGTTTAACTAAATGTCTTGGGAAAAAAACAAGAGCACAGGTTTTAGAATCAGTCAGTCACCTCCGTGGATGTCAATGATTACCTACTAGGTTCTAGGTGCTGTTTGCAGATGCAGTTAGAGCACCCGGAGAGCCCCGCTTCTTGCCCCCAGAAACCTACATTCTATTGGAGGGTGGTTTTGAATTGCTTGATGGGAAAATAAAACAACCAACAGGTTGGGGCCTGTCCTTGGGAAGGGTCCCCAGAAGGAGGCACATTTGAACTGGGTCCTGAGAGGTGAGATGTGAGTTCTAGGTGCCTTGAGGCAGGAGAGACCCTGGCCTGTGCCCAGAAGGGTGGCACCCAGTGCCTGGTGGGGTGATGGAGGGAGGAGGGGGCAGATAGCCGGGGTCATCAAGAGATGGAATCTCTGGGAATGTGAGAGTGTGTGCTGTGTTCTGCCTGGAGCTGGTTCAGATGCTGTGAGTGGAGTGGATTGCAGAGGGCAGCATGGACACAGTGTCTCCAGGGCCCACCTGACCACTGGAAGATGAGTGCTTTTGTGCTTTTCCTGGTGGGGAGCATTCACACAGATGTTGATGCCCTTTTTATTTATTCTTTTTACTCATGTGTAGCTTTTCCTGCTCTCCTTCCTGCATTTATTTAGTGGTTAGGTGGCTGGCACCCAGGAAGGCTAATTAATGGCAGAGACAGCAAGCAGTGAACATACTGACTAGCCGCTCATACTCGCTTTATTACTTTATTTTTTTAAATTGCTGATAATTACAATAGTGCTCATGGGCATGGGTCCCAGACAGGAAGAATTACTGTCTGCAGGCAGACCTGGTGTGAGCTGATAATGCTACGTAAATCATGGGAGGAGATGGTTTTCTGACTTGCTTTGAACTTGGAGAGGACGGATCACTCTCATATTTGTGTTATTTTCTCAACTGTTTTAATGGACTTTAGAAGTTACAGTGATTTGTTACATGAAGATTAGTGTGTGGTTGTTGCTTGACCTATAAGCACGAACATGTTTCACAGAATCGCACGTGGAAATTGGCATTTTTTGTATTTTCAAATGTGCGTTTCCTCTCCCTGCCTTGTGCAAGTCATCCTGGCAAATTGTCTTATTTTCTATTTGTAAAGAATTTCTGCCCTTCCCATTCAGCATCACAGAACCTAAGAAATAAAGAGCTAATGCTTTGTTTTTCATGGGATAGTAAAGCTAAGAAAAAAATTTTGGTAAGGTTATCAGTTCTTAATATTAAAGAAGGAATATGTTTTTAAAAACAGACTACCCATTTCGTACTGCTGTCATCCTATGAAAAATGTTTTAAAACAGAAGGTAGAAAGAAGAGCGCCGTAGAACTCAGGGCAGTCACTTCTCAAGTAGGGCAGTGAGCAGCTAGCACCGTCCGCATCCACTGTGCACCTGCTCGCCAGGCGTCTCTTACTTCCATGAGGACTGTGTTACAGACTGCAGCAGACCCCAGCACGTGTTTTTGAACACCCTGCTTTCAAACACCAGGAAAAACTGTCCTGAATATTTACGTGGGGATGTTTGCTGCTGCATGGATTTGTTTGTTATCTTTTCCCAGATACTTAAAGGAAAAAAGATCCAGTGAAATCAATTCCAGTATCTGACACTGACCGATCACGTTTGTGGTTAGAACACCTTGAAGTCAGAGCATCGCAGCCAGAGCTGACATGTTGGATAGTTACCCATTTTAACCTTGGTAAAATCACTAAGTGTTTATTTTAGTGAATTAAGTCTATCTGAAGAATAGAATTTACTAAAAGAGGTATGATTTATTGTGTTTCAAGTATATAAAATACTCGAAATAAGCCTCCAAATTACCTAATTTTTAATGATTGACCTAATGCATTTGAAATACACAAAATACTAGAGAGCATCAGATCAGTTAGAAGTATGCTTCTAATTTCTGAGAATATTGCCAGGTTTGTGCTTGCCTATGCCGCAGAAAGTGCTCCATTGTTTGTGTTGTTTCTGTCATCTGTGAGTCCATAAGAATGGTTTGGAGTGAACATATTTAATGAATAATATTTAATCTTTGTACTTCTTGGTGTTAGTAACTTGAAATCATTTCAGTCTTTTAAGGTTTAGAAAACATGCCTATTCCCCCACCTCCGCCAAGCCTGCCTGAGCTGTTTGTTTCTCAGGCCCTTGGTTGCTGCCTGGGTAATACTGGCCAGTGATTGCCAAGGGGAAGGCCGAGTGCACACCATGGAGGTTGTCTGATGTTACTATTCACACTCCACCGTCCCAGCTTTCTGACCTCTGCAGGTCACAGCCTTCAAAAATGACAGGTCACTGCTTTGCCTGGGAATCGGGCAGATTTTTATGTAGTAAGGAGGCTGTCTTTTGCAAGCTGTGTGTCTCATGTGTCAAGAGTTACAGGAGCGTGGACTTCTGTCTGCTGTAATGGGAGCCAGAGCTGATACCATGGGTGTCATTTATTGAAACACCTAACATTTGGGTAACGCTATATTTACATCCCCTGAAAGGGATAACTGGGGTCAAGAGAGAATAACCTCCACAAGACTACTTACCCAGTTAGGTCAAAGAGAACAGTCCTCAAGATTTAGGGAAATAACGTAGTGTCCTTTTGATAGGAAACACAGATTAATCTTGACCTCACTTTCAGCAGGAAGCCAAACCAGAACCGGGAAGCCAGCAACCCCGGTGCTTCTCTTTTTATATGGTATCCTGGTACTGAATCGTCGTGTGAACTTTTGATGACTGAATTCCCTCAAAATAAAGCATGGAGTGTGGATGCAGCCCACTCTGGTGCATCCAGATTTCAAATCTAGAGAAGGAAGGTGCCATCTTCACTCCGTTTCATGGATTTGTGGGGACGTGACTGCTTATGTGGTACACCCATGACTTAAGCCCCTGTTCTGGCAGCCTGAGAGAATGATGCCTTCAAGAGCCAGCCGATGATAACAATACTGATGTTTGAGTCAGGAGTTTTGCTTAGTGCTTACTTGCATTCTCTTAATTTAATCCCACAACAGGCCTGAGAGGAGTGGTGTGTCAGTAGCCCTATTTTACAGATAAAGTTTAAAGCCTGATGATATTAGCCACCAACACTTGAAGAACTCCTGTGTAACAAGCACTATTTCAAGCACTTTATGTGTGTGAAACTCATTAAACCTCAAAACATCACTATGGTGTCTAGTTATTATTGTCCTCATTTTATAGACAGGAGACTGGGGTCCAGGAGGTTACTTAGGTAACCTCTCAAATGTGGCACAGTTCGTCAGTGGTAGGGCCAGAACTCAGCCACGCTTCATCTGCCCCGTACAGCCGGTGCTCTTAGCCGTCATGTCATGCACTTGCTCTGGGGTTAGGAGATGATGGTTGGAAAAGCCCATCGTCCCTAGGACCTCTGTACCCAAGGACGTCAGTTTTGTAGAATTCCTATTTTATTATGGGCAATTGGAAAGAAACACAGGAACCTGTAGAGAATTTGTTCATTTGAGAATTCTAGATCCATGAACACGGTTCTACTCCTTTTTTTTTGATATATGAAAGTGTTTTCTGTATTTCAGTAACTTTATAAAAGACTATTAGCTCTCATCTCTGAAACATTTAAAGACAGACCGCTCTTAAACCTTAATGCTTGCAGCCTTCCCAGTATAGCCCAGATGGACAGACCACCATGTTCCTGTCAAAAGCCTTGGAGACACTCTAAACTGCTTTCAGTCTTGGAATTGATACCTTATCCATACTTGAATATTTAGAGCTCTAATAAAAGCAGGATCATTTGTATAAATTACTGCCTACAAAAATGATACCTGACAGCTGGCATATGTCACTGGAAGAAAAATGGCCTTTTACATTTAGAGTTCTTCCGCCTAACCTAATTCACCAGTTTCTAATTAGAATTAAGTCCAAATGTTAAGAAAAAAGAAAAGGGAGACCGAGGATTTTTAGCTGGTGTGGTGTAAACTCCCTTTTAAGCGCAGGCTTCTCTGTTTGCTTCCAAAGCTGGAAAATGCTCAACAAGAATTCTGCTGTCTTATTAAATAGTAGGTTACAATGTTTGAAGCCCGGAGCTTTTTTGTTTTTATTTATTTCGTTTTGGCCCCACTGGCTTTTTGTCGCGGCGCACAGGCTGTCGGTTGCTGTGCTCAGGCTTTCTCTGGTTGCAGCGAGCAGAGGCTACTCTCCAGTTGCAGCTGGCAGGCTCTGGAGTGCAGGCTCGACAGTTGTCCATGATGGGTTTAGTTGTCCCATTTCATGTAGGATCCCAATTCCCAGACCAGGGATTGAATCTGTGTCCCCTGCATTGCAAGGCAGGTTCTTAACCACTGGACCCCCAGGGAAGTCCCTGGAGCTTCAGTTGAAAGCTTCACTCTTGCTAGGGAAGACGTAATTGGGGCATCAGACTGTGGTCACCCTTTGGACAGTAATAGAAGTGGGGTCTCTTACACGGTAGGTTCTGGGCAGGATTGTAGTAGTCCCCCCACTGGAGAGAAATCAGATATAATCTATACACACATGGGGGTTCTACTACATTATGGTATGTTCAGAATAAACAGTTTTTCAGGTATTGGGCCTGCTTGATTTACTTGCTAGTTGTCCTGCCGAAGTGTTTCATTTCCTTTTGACAGATTGAAACCTTGCAGTCACAGTCAGATTCAGGCAAGTGAGGAACAGGATTTAAAACACCAAAGCTGTTTTATTTTGAACTAATTTTAGAATATTTTAAAAGTTGCAGAAATACTAGAGGGAGTTCCCCCATACGTTAACACGGTGTTTCTCTTCATGTTAACATCTGACACAACCCTCGTGCGGTTATCAAAGATGGGAGGTGGACACTGGTACCGTGCTGTTAACTGACTCACAGGCCTTGTTCACATCCGGCTCCAGGTTTCCTCCAGCGTCCTTTTCCTGTTCTAGGATGCTGTCTGGGCTCCCACGTTGCATCTGTTTTTTTTTTGTCCGTAGCCTCCAGTCAGGGACAGCGATCGGTGCGTCTTTGCTCATCTGTCCTCTTAACTTGAATTATTGCTGGAGACACGGTAGTGTCTCCACTTGTGAAGTCATTTGTCTTCCTTTTTGTAGTTAATATATTGGGGCAATAACCTTGAGACTATGGATTTTGTTAAACTTTGCTCGATTAAGTAAATCTTAGCTGCAGGTGTGTGAACACAGACAAGTCTTTTTAATTTAGGAGGTGCCATTCAGAACTTGAGCAGACAGAAATGAATATAGGATCTTCACATCCACGAGTAGATTGTTATTTACTGACTTCGTTTTTTTAAAAGCGTCTTTGAGTAAGAGTCTGTCTCGATGTCACTCCTGTGCCTTGGTAAGTAGGCACTGCTTGTTCAGTGCTATGATGGGAGCTGAAGCTGTGAGGCTCTGGACCAGACCACGGGGGCACTTCCTGTGCCAGGAAGCAGACTCCCTCAGGAACGAGATAAAGCTCTCCTCTCTGAAGGATGCTCCCTCCATGGCAGGCACTCTCAACAGAGCCTGGAGACAAATCATATCCTGGGGCAGTAGTTTTAGTGGGGAAGTGATGGGTTGCCTGTTTGCTTTGGATGGGGGAGCAGTTTCGTGAAGGGAGATGGGGCTGAGGTGGGCCCAGGAGATGCTTCTCCTGGGGTGATGACTGAAGACCCTTGATCGGCGTTAGGATGAGATTTCTGTTTATTCCTGTTTATTTGTTGCTTTAAGCCATTTCAGGTTTTCAACCAAGTGACTACAAGCACTTTTAACCAAGTTGAATTTCCATCCTCAGGTAGCTAAACTCTTCCTGAGCCAAATTAATAGAATGGGATTTCTTATTAAGAATGAATTATTAAGTAAAGTGGAAGTGCTGGGCTAGGAAAGCAGTTGATGCAATTTGTACTCAAAGCCTTGAAAGTGCTGCAGCACGCACAGATCAAGGGCCGGCCACAGCGCCCTGGCACGGGACATTCATTTTCTCTGGTGGAGGATTCCAGGTTCACAGGATGTCAGAAGTGCTGACTTGGCAGCAAAATCCCATTTGTAACATGTTAGATTTAAGAAGCAGATTGATTTATATGTTGATGTAATGGATCAAAGCACAGTGTGTGCTTCAGAAAATGGAGAGCACATTAAATAAGAGCATTTTCAAAGGAAAGAAGCACAAGCATTACAGGAAAAACAAAAAACAACAACAACAAAAAATCCTATTGTACTCTAGGTAAGGTTAGGGTATGTTTGATTAGTTGATTCCTGGACGCGGTCCGCAGAGGCTTTTTATATTCCAAATGATACCTTCTTGAGAGTCTCTGATGACCACAAGGATTAATCTTTCTGAACTCAGAAGTGAATCACGGCAGCATATGAGCTGTCTGGACCAATTCCAGTTGCCCTCCTTTCCCTTCGTGGTAACTGATGTGAGGAGCTGTGGCTGCAAGCTGCTGCTTTCTGCTGCTTTACCCTTGGGTGTTTGGGATCCTCTTTGGGGAAGATGATGTCGACTATCTCTACACAAAGATCAAGTGCACTTAGCACCAGTGTGCTGACCTCCGTGGCTGACCCGTAAACTGAGCATTCTTACAGTCAGAGCCTTTGTGGTCTTTCAGCCAACAGCCACGCATAGGCCATCATCTGCTGTGAGATGGGCATTTGCCTGCATGATCTTGACCACGCCCACTCTGTGGCCTGGGCGAGCTCACGTAGCTGACGCTGCTTCTTACCTACATTCATTTTTGGAATATAAGAGGCAAATGGCTTCCCTCCCTTGCCCCTGTACTTCTGAAAGATAAGATCCCACCCCTGAGATCCCACCCTGGCATTCCACTTGTTTCATATTAGAATGTACCATTGTTTCAGTTGTGAAAAATGTTTGTATGCATGCAATTATTACCAGACTAAAACTTGTAAAAATTTTTTATTGTTCAAAAATATTCTTGTCCTCTTTCCCAGTCGTTAACTCTTTTATGGATAACCACGAATCTGATTTTGGATTTAGCCCTGTTGTTGTATATATCCATAAGTCTAGTCCAGAATTTAGAAACTGTGGCTCAGCATCTTTCACGTTTAATCATGGCAGTTCATCTGTAGCAGGATTAGGAAATACTGGGCTTCCCAGGTGGCACAGTAGTAAAGAATCCGCCTACAGTGCAGGAGACGTAAGAGATGCAAGTTTGATCACTGGGTTGGAAAGATCCCCTGGAGGAGGCCAGGGCAACCCACTGTAGTATTCTTGCCTGGAGAATTCCATAGACAGAGGAGCCTAGCGGGCTACTGTCCATGAGGTCACAAAGAGTTAGACACGGCTGAGCATCTAAGCTACTAGGAAATACTATTTCCTGACCCGTTGATTGTTTATATCTGTCTAAGCTTTTGACGAGTTGGAAGGAAGGAATTGGCTGAGAATACTGGTTTCAGTGCAGAGTGCGTCCTGGGGTTCGCTCCCCTCTGTCTCTGTGTGTGCCCCCTTGTGTGCTGTATGCTCATTTCCCTGAGCATCTTAACCCAGGTTACTAGGCCTGATCCTCAGTATGGCTCCCAGAAGAAGAATGACCAGTACAAGAGGCATTTTTTGTGCATATCTCCAGCTCAGTGTGAGAATTAAGCATCTTTATCTTATGCCTCTTTATACCTTTTAATGATCTATTTGAATTGAATGCCACTAGGGCAGTGGTCCCCAGCCTTTTTGACACCAGAAACCAGGGTGAGGGGCTGCTTCTGAGATGATCTGAGCACATTTATTGTGCACTTTGTTTCTGTAATGACATCAGCTCCACCTCAGGTAAGCAGGCATTAGATCCCTAAGGTTGGGGACCCCTGCGTTAGGGTACTACCTGTGCATTCTTGCCACAGGTACCTTAAGTTTTTTTTTCTTTCTTCTGAGTAGACAAGACTTAACTCCAGTATGTAGCTTCACAATCAATTATTCTGAAGGTGTAGTATCTGTCTTCTACTTTAATAAATGATTATTCCTCACAGTAGGGCAACAATCTATTCTGCTTAATAAAGTTGCTGACTGTTCTCCTCATTGGATTTCATTGAGGTGTTTCTCAGCCCTGATTGATCTTGGCAACATTTTAGATCCAGATTAGCTTTCCCCCCACTATCGAGCAAGTGTTCGTGCTTCCTTGTCTCATGCTAGTGGAAAGCAGGCTAATCTTAATAAGCTGCAAAGCAAAACTTGCACAGGTGGTAAGTTGGTCCTGGAAAATGTGGTATTTCAGAATCTAACGTAGGCTTCTGATTGGAAGGACCATTCATGTCTGTAATCAGTCCATCAGCACAGATCAATGAGACTTGCCTGGAAAACACGACTTTCTGTATATTTTAAAAGCCAAATCTGCTTTCTCCTGTTAATAGGAAGACCCATTTAATATTAATGCTCTATGCTCTTTTTGAAAAGATCATAATAGACCATATAATCTAACCCGACCCTTAAGTTTTCACGTTTTTTAAAAGATGTTTAATTTCTGTTTTAAAGAACCTTTATATTAGGAGAGACAACAAAACTTTATTGTGGATGTCACTGTGAATATTGGTATATCTGCAGACGCAGAGATGCCTGTGTGTTTTTCTGGTGCACGAGACTGCAGGAGCTTCATCATACCTAGATGTTTTTTGTCACCTGTAATTTGTGAGCGATTAATGGCTACAAACAGCTGGGGTTTTTTCCTAACACGAGATGAAGTTGTTCTTGAAGCCCCTTTTACTGTTCCCTTTTCACGTATCGCACCCCTCACCATCGTCACCAGGCCTTTCCTGTCTCCCAGGGGTGTCTTACCTGAGCTACCGTTATTTCTCCAGCTCCTGAGCCATTCCCTTGCATACAGAGAGCATCAGAGCTGCATTTGGAAATATTAAGGCTGTACTTAAAATGCTCAGCACTCCATCCTTCCTTGGTCTAAGGATTGTCCAGTCTGGACCCTGCGTGCTACCCCCCTCCCTTAGGGCCTCAGCAGACTCTCAGTCGACAGTCCCCACACAGATGCCCAGAGCTGTTCCAGTGTCACTCTTTGGGACGTTTCCCCAGTCAACCTCCTACCCAGGCCTATGTCACATCCCTGTTTTGTACCGTAGGCTCCTCCAGCTCTGCATTCTCTTCCTTCTCAGGATGTCTGGGGTGGGATCACACTTCCTGTGTGAGAGTCGACTGTGGACTAGACCGTAAGCCCTTGCAGGCAGGGAGCGTAATCTTTGGCTCATCCTTGTGTGTTGACTTCCCTGGTGGCTCAGACGGTAAAGCGTTTGCCTACAATGCGGGAGACCTGGGTTCGATCCCTGGGTCGGGAGGATCCCCTGGAGAAGTTAATGGCAACCCACTCCAGTACTCTTGCCTGGAAAATCCCATGGACGGAGGAACCTGGTAGGCTACAGTCCATGGGGTCACAAAGAGCTGGACACGGCTGAGCGACTTCACTTTGTATGTTAACCATTTAGCATGCTGCTGTGCAAAGATAATAGCTGCTCAATAAAATTTTGTTGTGTGAGTGAATTGAATAGAATCCCTGGAACTTCTGCCATTCTGTACTCTGTGGCTTGGTGTGTTCCGGGCTGGGAAGTGGATTTGCTTGTGTTGGAGGGGACTGCAGGCGGATGATCTGTTCCCAGGTCAGAACTATCCAGATGTGGAGAGGGGGTTATGTTTCTCACCCACCTTTCTCTCCACCGTAGACGTCCAAAGGTCTTTATTCTGGCTTTGTTCCTGGGAAAAAGATTTGTTTATGAAGAACGAATAGTAACTAATGAAGAGTTTTTAAAAGTCAGTTGTCTCTGCCGCCTCCGCGCCTGCCTCCTGGGAGTGACCCTGGAATTGTTTTCCCTCCGTAGGCCCTCGCAGCCAGCGCTGGAACAGGATTCGCTGTTGCTGAGCCTCAGATCGCAATGTTCTGTGGGAAGTTAAACATGCATGTGAACATCCAGACTGGGAGGTGGGAGCCTGACCCAGCGGGCACCCAGAGCTGCTTTGGCACAAAAGAAGAAGTTCTCCAGTACTGTCAGGAGGTGAGCGTGCTGCCTGAAGCTTAAAGATGCTTTTCTTTCTGGGTCATGTGTGAGCCTATTAACCTTAGAAACAGGTGCTCCATCGTTTTCCTTTTTTGACCTAAGACCAAGCTTGTAATGACCAGGCAGCAAGCTTTTGTTCTGCTTGTGTGCCTGGCCCAGGCGTGCTGCAAGCTCTTGGCCTTTCCAGAAGGAATACTGCAGGAGCTTGACCAGGGCCATAGAGATGCAGCCTTGGCTTCCCACGTGTCGCAGGAAGACGTGAAGCAGGCCCCATGTCAGGTGTGCACTTGTGTTTTGCACTTGTAGGCTGTAGCCAGGAGCCACCAGTATCGTAAGGGATTCTCTCAGGTCTGACTGAACAGACCTTTCAGGTCAACACTTGATGTAGAAAAGGATATGAGATGTTTTAACTTCTTACCAAAACTAGCCTTTGGGGTCAGGGCTGGAATATTATTGTATAGTTTCATTAACAGACACTTCCATAGACTTGCCTTTCAAATGTTTTAGTTCATGAACTTGGCTATTTACACATGTCCTGTAAGTGGACTCAGTACCTAATAAGACTCGTTTTGGGGTGAACGCTTGTTGCTTCTGTAGGTCCTTTTAAAGAGAAGATGTGTTAGAAATGCTCCGAAGTCTGCCTGTCGAAAGAAAGCTAATGGTCACAGAATGTCTGTACTTGAGGAGGAGTTCAGCTGGAACTGGGCAGCGAGGGGTCTTCACCTTTACAGAGGACGATGGCGAAGCTGAGCACACAGACCCTCACCCTCACTTGCCCGGCCAGTGCCCGTCTGTGATGGACAAAGTCCGTTTACCATGCATGTTCCCTGTTCCTTGCAGATGTATCCAGAGCTACAGATCACAAATGTGATGGAGGCAAACCAGCCGGTCAGTGTGGACAACTGGTGCCGGAGGGGCGAGAAGCAGTGCAAGAGCCACGTCGTGATCCCCTTCAAGTGTCTCGGTGAGCCTCCTGGGGCCTCTGGGTGCCACTCAGTGAGTCAGGGTCCCCGGTCTCACATTTTCTTTTCTTTTTGAAAAAAAATTTTTTTAAACTATAAAAATATTTTTAATTTTTATTTTTTGGCCATGTTGCATAGCATAATGGGACCTTATCTCCCTGGCCAGGGATTGAACCCATGTCCCCCTGCATTGGAAGGTGAAGTTTTAACCACTGGGCCGCCTTGGAAGTCCCTTACATTTCATTTTCTCTCGGCTCACAGTGAGATAGCTTCATCTGCTAAGAAGCCAAGGGCTGTAGGAATTCATCGGGGACCTTTGAACACTCGCAGCTTTCTGGCATTGATAGGTGACTCGTCTGGTCGCTCACTCTGCCTCTCCCATTGTGGACATCCTCTGACTTCACAGGATGAGCCTTCTCTACAGCCCTGAGTGAGCGTGCTGCCCTCAGAGCGGCCCAGCTTCGTTCACATCAAGAGTCTGAAATGACTGTTAACAGTCCTAGCGTGCGTAGGACTGCAGCAGCCTGAGGGGTGGTCTTCTGGTCCCCTTAATTCGCCCACACATTTTGCTGAAGTCCTGTATCGCCAGCCAGATCAGACTCCGTGTTAGTGTTCAGGAGCTGAAGGAGTGAGTCGTAGCTGCTGTAGACATCAGGGCGGCCTTGGCCAGGCCCTGTGCCACCTGCCCGTCTGAAGGCTCAGCTGATAAGGGTGTTCCTGACTCCATGCGTTTGTATGAACAGTCAGTGAACTTGGGGACCACTGTAACATTTTATCACCCAGAAGGAGGGTGGTTGCAAATGTTTATGTAGTGAGTGTGTTCATGCTGACCACTCATCGTCAACACACCTGAATTATGTTCACACATCTGTAACCTGGGTGACTTGGGCAGATTTGGTCATAAAAGCTTAATGGGGCAAAATGATCAATTTTTGATGATCTATAATAGGACTAACACAGAGTATTAAGCGTAGATAGCCTGCAGTGTTCTGTGGCAGCCTGGATGGGAGAGGAGGTTGGGGGAGAATGGATACAGGTATATGTATGGCTGAGTCCCTTTTGCTGTCCACCTGAAACTATCACAACATTGTTAATCAGCTATATCCCAATATAAAACAAAAAGTTTAGCAAAAAGTAGATAGCCTCTGGAGTTCTGTGGATGTGTTTATTTTTAAATTAATATTTATTAGAGTATAGTTGCTTTATAATATTGTGTTAGTTTCTGTTGTACAGCAAAGTGAATCAGCCGTGTTTCCAAATCTTTTTTGAATTTCCTCCCCGTTCAGGTCCCCGTAGAGCACTGAGTAGAGCTCCCTGTGCGGTACAGTCCACTCTCACTGGTCACCTGTTTTATACATAATAGTGTGTCAGTCCCAGCCTCCCAATTCCTCCCACCCCCCCTTCCCTCTGTATCCATTGCTTTGTTCTCTGTGTGTGGCTATTTCTGTTAACCATTAACTTAACCTGTTCCCCTCCCTCCCTTCATTAAGACCTTTCCTAACATGGGATTCATTGCTTTTCTCATTCTCACATATAGCAAACTAACAGAGGCAGCACCTGAGTAACAGTATTTAAAATACATAGTAATTACTTTGTTTTAAACATGTTGAGTGGGGGAAAGGACACTGTGTGTGTTTAACAGGGTTTATTTAAAATTGAGCACCCTGCAGTGGTGAGAGGCTTTTGAAAAGTTGTGTGTGACGTGGTTTGGAAGATGTTTTTTCATTGCATTTGGCTGTAAGGAATCTCTGGGTATGAGGTTTCATTCATTCTCTGTAAAACTCTCAAGCTTAAGGAAATGAAAGCATTCTTGAATACACAATAGATAGATGGTACCTAGCAATCATTTCTTCCTTTTGCATCCTTGTCCATAAGCCTGTGCAACTTGATCTTTCCCAGTGTGGCTCTTTTTCACTGGTACTTAGTATATTCAGTGAGAAGTTACACTTTGATGTTCCCCTTCAAACTGAATCTTATAGCTGACCTTACTACTAGTTGCCTCATTATCCATAAAGTTTTATCTAAATAGGTTGGTCTGAGTGGGACAGAGTTGGTAAAGTGTGAAGAGGCAAAGGTGCTGGTATTTTGGGGAGGTAGTTACTAATCTCTGACGTTTATATACAGACGGACTCCTGCACCTAAAGAAGGGAGCTCTGTGAGCCTGCGGCTGTTTCTGTCCTTGTTTATTTCTGGAAGGATTTTTGGATGGGGATGGTTGCCATGATGTCTTGTTCTCAGAAGCCTCAAGGCGGGGCCAAAATAAAAACCAAAAATAAATATATTGCCAAGTAAATACACTTAGTGTCAACAATGAGAGCTGGTACTTGGACGTCAGAATTCAAGTGATTTCTACTTAGATTGAGCCTCAGATTGCTTCTCCAGTGGAGCTGAATCCTAGTTTGCCACTGGGCTTTGCCTGTACTAAGCTCCGACTGTAAGCCTGGTTGATGGTAAACTTTTGTTTCTACCTCCCTGGGGCCTTTGAGGCCCTCGAGAGCAGCACTGTGTGTAATTCACCTTTGTATTCCTGCATTAGTGTCAAATTGAGCTATTGGGCCCCCCAAATCCCTGCGCTAATAGCGAGTGAAACCTCACTGCCCTGTGGAGGGCTGTCGATACGGGGCAGCTGCTTGTGATGCTGCTTGTGATGACAAGAGTGTGTGTTCCCCTTCACAGCAGGTCAGGGGCTGCCCCTGGCCTCCCAGAGACTGAGGCCTGAGGCTGTGGTGAGGCTGGGAAGCTGGTCTACGTGTAGACTTCACACGAGTTCAGGCCTATAACTTTTCTTTTTTTTTTCTGACCTTGCCACTTGACTTCTGGGATCTTAGTTTCCCTGCTAGGGCTTGAACCCGGACCCTGGCAGTGAGCATACCAAGTCCTAACCTTTTGACCACCAGGGAACTCCTCCAAGACCTTTCTTGCCCGACAATTTCCTTATTAGGTTTTCCTTTTTGTTGTTTTGTTGTTGTTGCTGTTGTAAAATGTCAGAGCTGACCCTGCCCGCCTCCTTTCCCCGCCCTACTTATCGCGTCTCCCCTGAGCCCAGCACCACCTCGGTGTCCTGCACTTGGGCCCTGTGGGCCCCCTGGGATGTTCGTTGAGTGTGGATCACTGAGGCCCACCTTGGATCTACTGACCCGGAGTGTCTAGCCTTTTATTACGGACATTACAAACATACCCAGACACAGAGAGAATCATCGCCTTACCCCCCATGTGCCCATTGCCCAATCAAACGGGCATCGGTTCATGGACCCACCTTACCCCGTCTGTGGCCCACTCCCACCAGCCCCTCATTATTTGGAAACAAATCACAGATACCTTTTTTTTTTTTTTTTTAATATTTCAGCACGTATTTCTAAAAGATAAGGGCTCTATTTTCTAAGCAGCTATGTGTAATTTCCCCCCAGCTTTTATTTTTGAGAAGTTTCAGACCTGTAGTAAGTGCAGTCGTGAACTCTATACCTCTTACCTGGGCTTCCAGTTTTGCCTTATCCATCTTACTCTGTCTATTTTGTGTCCTTTACTTACTTTTCATCGTTAAACCATTTGAAAGTGAGTTGGGACTTTATGATAGTTCACCTCCAAGTAGCTTTCAGCTTCTCAAGAGCAAGGGCATTCTCGGGTTATGACAGTGATATAGCAGTCACACTTGGGACAACTGTCCTTAGTGTTCAAATAATGTCCTTTGCAGCTCCCTTGCCAAAAGGGTGATGTATTATATTTAATCTGGACAGTTCCTGAGCTTTTTCTTTTGAATCTTTTATTTATTCTTTTGGCAGCATGTGGGGGTCTTAGTTCCCCAACCAGGTATCAAACCTGTGCCCCCTGCAGTGGAAGAGTAGAGTCTTAACCTCTGGACCGCTAAGGACGTTCCTGAATCTTTTATGACAGTATTTTTGACAGCCTAAGCCCTTTGTTTAACACAGTATGTCTGAATATGATTCTGTCACATTGTTGTGTATCAGTTCAGTTCTGTCCCTCAGTCGTGTCCAACTCTTTGTGACCCCATGGACTGCAGCACACCAGGCTTCCCTGTCCATCACCAACTCCCGAAGCTTGCTCAAACTCACGTCCATCGAGTTGGTGATCCCATCCAACTATCTCATCCTCTCATTGTTGTGTATAATTAGAGCCAGATGACTATTTGTAGCAGAAAGACGGTCTAGGTGATGTGTTCTCAGAACATGACTTCCGTCAGCTTATCACTCACCCGGGTAAAGTCATGTCTGCCAGACCTTCCCTCTGCAAAGACATCTCTCCCCCTTCGTCATTCACTCTCCACTGATGGTCTGTACCCGGATCAGTCATCACAGTGGTGGTTTGTCTTAGAGCGCGGTGTCTATAGGTACACAGAGGGTTAAAGTAAAGTTCACCTGTACTTTGGGAGAACAGGCAGTCTCAGTTTCCTGGACATTTTGTTACTCAACCCAATGTGGGCAGAAATAGAGAAGTGAGAGGCTGGGACTGTTGTTGGTGTGAAGTCAGAGGTGGTGGGGAGTCATCATGTGTGTTTGAGGTCTTGATGGGCTCCTCTTCCTGTTTTGCCTGCTGGATACCGCAGGCCTGCCGGGAGTAAGGGATGGAGAGCGGGGAGGAGGGAGGAAGTCCCTGGCGTCACGGCTGTGACTCCTGGCCTGGAGCCGAAATGTCCAGTTGGCTCCTGCAGATGAGCTGCTGCTCAGCTCACGCGCGTCAGAGACTGCTCCTGTCTGCACGTGGCTGCGTGGCCATCCCAGTAACCTGCAGTCGGGTCGTTTTCACCTTGAATTGTGATCAGGTTTGCTCCTGACAAAGCTTCTCTTTTCTAGTGGGTGAATTTGTCAGTGATGTTCTGCTAGTTCCAGAGAAGTGCCTGTTTTTCCACAAGGAGCGGATGGAGGTGTGCGAGAATCACCAGCGCTGGCACACCGTGGTCAAAGAGGTAAAGGCCGGACGGCAGCAGTCAGGGGCTGCTGCTCCTGTCGGGAGAGAGAGTAGCGTGTTTCTCCAGAAAAATAATAGTCTTCTTAACTCAGTTTTTTCCCCTTTATCTCATCAAAGTTTACAGTTACTTGTATCTTCTAACTTAAAAACACTTGGAAGAAGAATAGATATTTTGGTAAGGAAGTACAGTATTAACAGTCCAGCGCCTGGAGTCAAAGACGTTAAAAGGATTGTTAAGAAGCTCTCGGCAGGGCATCCAGTAAGGCTGCCCCAGACCCCAAGGCCTGTGTGGAAATATCCAGTTACAGAAAATCTGTGTGGGCATGCATGCCGACAAGACTAGAAGTCATTTCATTCTTCCTCTGAGGAGAATGAGCTTCCTTAGCTTGTCCTCCAAGTTTAGTTGGTTTTTCCAGTCAGTTGCCTTTATTTTGTCTAATTATGAAGTAATTTGAATTCCTCACCACTGAAGAATGTGTGTTATTACTGACCACTGTTAACCAGTGTTGATAATTACTCAAAGAAGCCACCACCACCACCCCCCCAGCCTTAATTTTTTCCACCTTTGGGCTTTCATTGTTTTGGGCCAGATGACATTTTCCCATTGCAGGTTAAGTGAAATTTGTAAATCTGTAAAGTAGTAGCATCACAACTTTTTGGCAAAAAATTAATGTGTCCGTGACAAAGGCTTAACACTATGATTTGGTGAGGGCTTCTTCTGGAGTGAGCTAGGGATGGGGGTCTCTGAGCGCACTGCTGAGTCCTGAGAGAGCTAGGGGTGGGGTCTCTGAGCGCACTTGTGTCCTGGAGAGCTAGGGGTAGGGTCTCTGAGCACACTTGTGTCCTGAGAGAGCTAGGGATGGGGGTCTCTGAGCGCACTGCTGAGTCCTGAGAGAGCTAGGGGTGGGGTCTCTGAGCACACTGCTGTCTCCTGACCGTGATCCCGGGCCCCCAGGCCTGCCTCACTCAGGGGATGACCCTGTACAGCTACGGCATGCTGCTGCCCTGCGGGGTGGACCAGTTCCACGGCACCGAGTACGTGTGCTGCCCGCAGACAAAGGTGGTCCAAACTGCGGTGTCCAAAGAGGACGAGGAGGATGACGAGGATGACGATGACGAGGATGAAGAGGAAGACTATGATGTTTATAAAAGGTGAGTTCTGTCCTGAGCCTCTGGGCGGCTGTGGCTGCTACACCCAGGCTTCTGGATGAAGCCTGTTCCTCCAGAGACGGGCCAGCACATCTCACTTGACTGTGGCTGAGCCTAGGTGCACCAGTGGCCTTCATCCACCTGTCCTCCTGGGACGTGCCTTCCTGCACAATCACGAGGCCCCTGCTCCCTGGCGGTCAGCTTCTGATGAGGTGGCTGGGCTCAGGGCTTTTAGCAGCATAGCTCACTGTGAAAGTGAAAAAGTGAAAGTGTTAGTCACTCAGTTGTGTCTGACTCCTTGCGAGCCCAAGGACTGTAGCCCACCTGGCTCCTCTGTCTGTGGGATTTCCCAGGCAAGAATTCTGGAGTGGGTTGTCATTCCCTCCTCCAGGGGATCTTCCCAACCCAGTGATTGAACCTGGGTCTCCTGCATTGCAGGATTCTTTCCCACCGTCTGAGCCACCAGGGATGGGCTGAACTTATTACTCCCTGCCTCTGGGCTCCGAGTCTCAGAGCAGGGAAGGGAGTCAGTGGTTCTCAGTGTGCAGCAGTTGATGGTGACCTTCGTTTCTTGTTGTGACCTTTAGTGAGTTTCCTACCGAAGCAGATCTGGAAGACTTCACAGAGGCAACTGCAGACGAGGACGACGACGAGGAGGAGGAGGGGGAGGAGGTGGTGGAAGACCGCGACTACTACTATGACGCCTTCAAGGGAGATGACTACAATGAGGAGAGCCCCACCGAGCCCAGCAGCTACAGGGCCGCTGCGGAGGAGATCACTCATGATGTCAGAGGTAGACCTGGCAGTCATTTACTTACAATATGTTAATATTCTTTCATTCACTTACAGGCTGCTTGCCTCCCAGGCGGGCAGCTTCACGCCCCAAAAGTGAGGTCAGCTCTGGGTGCTACCGGGTCTGGCAGCAGACAGATGGAGTCAGGAAACTGTGATGTGCATTGTGACGACTTAGAGAATCAGAGAGACCATGTGGTCTGCCCCCCGGCAGGATTCTCCCACATCCAGCTGGAGATGTTCCCGCCTGGGAGCCCCTTCCTCAGTGAGGCCAGAGTGGACCTCACTTCTTTAGTTCTTTTCCGGAGTGTGTTCCATCTGTAGGCTGCCCTGATGGGCCATCGGGGCATCTGGAATTTGATGACCTGCTGGTAAGGGATCAGGGCCCTTTCAATTTCACCGTTAAATAAAAAGTGAACGTTCCAGACCACTTCTGTGCAGCCCCCTGCTGACTGTGTATTTGAAGCCACTTAGGAGCTGAAGAATTGTTTAGGGTTCAGCCAGGAGCCGATGACTTACTGAGTGTAGAAGTTTGTGATTAACCTTGGAGAACAGAAAATGTACACTGGCCCTTTCACGGGGCCTGAGTAGTGTTTACGATGGTGACCGCCACTGAAACTGCCTCTGCACCCGCGCTGCCTCCCTCTGCCCTGGGCACCCCCGAGACGCCACGGCAGGCAGCTGTCCCCACTACACAGACCAGAAATGTGAGGCTCCCGAGCTGTGCGCTGTGGAGTTCCTCCACATCAGCCCTTTCCCACTCTAAGCTCCAGACAGTGCAGGCAGCACCACTCAGTGTTCCAGCCCCAGAGCTCTCCCTTGCCTCGGGAAGGAAGAGGACTGCATGCTCAGTGACAGCTGGCCAGGACCCCCGGGTCCCACCCTGTCCTCGCCTTCGCTGAGGTCCAGTGTCACTCGGCCCTTTTCCCCTTGCTGGTCTGTAGCTTTGTGAGCCCCCGAAGCCGCTGCCCTGCCCCGCTGACCTTCTGACCGTTTCCACACAGCTGTCTGCTCCCAGGAGGCGCTGACGGGGCCGTGCCGGGCCGTGGTGCCCCGCTGGTACTTCGACCTCTCCAAGGGGAAGTGCGTGCGCTTTATATATGGCGGCTGCGGCGGTAACAGGAACAATTTTGAGTCTGAGGATTACTGTATGGCTGTGTGTAAAGCGACGAGTAAGTCCCGTCCGGCGTGCGTCCTCGTGGCCTCGTCTGCGTGGCGCTCCCCGCCCACTCGGTGTCACTGTCGGCCGTCTGCCCTCCTCTCGGCCGTCTGCCCTCCTCTCTGTGCTTTCTAGACCTAGCTCTGCTTCCCTGTCGGCAGTTGTCAGCTCAGTTTTCTGTGTCCTGTGCTCGCTGTGGGCCTGGTGGTGGAGGTGGTGGTGGTGGTGGAGGAGGAGGAGGTGATGGTGATGGCGGAGGGGTGGTGCTCCCTCCCTGCCCGAGGGGAGAGCCTGGGGCCTGCCCTTTCTCATCGGGAGCGCCTGTGTTGGTTGGGAAGGAGGCCCTGCCCTCTGCTGTCAGACGCTGAAAGGCATGCAGGGCACTCGGATAGGCCATGAGTTCTGCACATGCTCATGTCCAGGCTTTGTCCCTCATTCTGGTCTTGAGCAGCCCTGTCGCCACCCCCCACAATGCACGCTCACTAAGGGGGACGCCTGCTCTCCAAGGAGGTGACAGTAAGGACGCTTTGGGACGCTGAGAGCACTGGAACATCCTTATGCACTCCAGGGAGCCTGCTCTGCAGACAGGCGGTGGTGACTGTTTCCCCAGTATTCTGGGGGGCCCTGGGTCACACAGAGCTTTAGGAAGCAAGGAAGTTTTGGTTTATTTTCTTTGGTCACAAAGGAAATTCCACGTTCAGTGGAGTCTGGTTGACTCAGACGTCAATAGGTTGCTTTTCTTCATAGTTAGCCCTTTTCCTGTTGAAGATTCTCATCTGGAGCAGTTCTGACCCGTGTGTAGGAAAACCCTTTGGCTGGACAGACCCTTCTGCCTTCTGATTCTGACACTCATTGCCGGTCCTGGTCATTTGCTCTAAAGATTTTTGGCTCTAGCGTCTGATGACTTTTCATTCAAAGGTTTCCTTCAGACCCTTTTGTTCCCTCTTAATATGATATGGTATACTGTTAGTGCGTCCACTGCAGCTGCTGTTCTGTGGAGTTTTTATTTGAAATCATTGAAAAGATGAAAGAAAAAAAAAGAGCCCTTAGGGAACATCGGTGGAAAGACAGAGCTAGAAATTACAGTGATTCTTCCTGCTTTGTTAAACTCCTTAAACTAAGGGGCAAGAAAGCGTTGTTTGTGGCAGAAGCCTGAGGAATCGGGGTCATTGAAGATCATGTTGAACGTGAGGCGCAGTCTTTACCCAAAGGGTCAAGTGTTGACGGGCAGTAAGAGACACCAGGCGACGGCAGGTGGGCAGAGCACGAACGGTTTTGAAGTCTGCAGAACCAGCGTCTCCTGTTACTGTGGAAGGAGAAGCAGTGTGTCCGTGCACTTGCGGGGCCCCTGACTTGAGCACTTTGGAACCTGGTAGCGTCATTGTCCCTTGAAAGGGACCAGCGCCTGTGAGTGTGCCAGCTTCCTGGGCCGTTTGCTTGCATGCAGAGGGCTTCTGGTTCCGGGTCTGAGTCCATTGTCTTCAGAAGCAGACCTCCAGGTGTGCTGCTCCTGTGCCCTTTCATTCCAGGGCGGACACAGCTTGTGCTTATATTATCTTTATCTGGCCCAATGATATGAACCAAAGGCTGTCTCCAACACGTAAGCCTTTAAGCTGTGGGCCTACATCACTGAGCGACGTGCTTGCTGGCACGGATGGACTTCAGCGCTTTGAAACTCTCCTGAGTGTCGTGGGGAACGTGGTTTCTGAAGCAATCTATATAGATTCTGACTCAGTGACAGTCTGCAAATTGGCTGTTGAGACCTTATTTAAACTTAATGTAGGAACCAGGTATTCTTGACAAGACTTTGAGCCATAGCTTTTAGGTTTAAAACTCAGTAAGAGGGTGAATGGGAGATGCCCAGACAGAAGGACGTGGAGTGGCAGGCTGGCTTGTGCTCACGCTCGTCAGTTTGCCAGTTGCTCTCACATTGTGTTAAAGTTACGTGGTTCTGGAAATCGGGTGAGTTTGTCTCCGAATCGAAATTCATTGAATTTGGATTTTGCTGTCCACCTGGCTCTCGAGTGTGACCGACAGAACAAGTTGTGTGAGCAGGCTGCTTGACATTCCTCCCTGCCCTGGGAAATCCCCAGTGAGTTGGGGTGTTCAGGGTCTCCACAGGTATTTCTTAAGAGGCTAAGTAAACCTGTCGCCTCCACCTCCTGGATGCAGATAAGCTCCTTCGTGCAGACACTCGCTTGCCCGGGGCCACCAGGAACTTGGATTAGGCGTGCAGAGTGTTTGTTCTAATGGGCTGTTCTCTGGGTGGTGGCCGGGTGAGGCCCTCGAGCGTCATGGATGGAAAAGCCCTGAGTGGCTTCACTTCCACGGCGAGTCCTTGTGAGACGTGTTGTCCCTGCCGAGGGCCTGGGCTGAGGGTCCTCCAGTGGGACTGAAACCTAAGCAGAGGCAGCTGGGGCGTTTGGACTTTCTCTGGCCAGTCTGTGTGCAGAGAATACACGGTCGAATCAGTGGCCCAGTGTGAGTTGTGACCTGAAAATACCTGGAGAAAAGGCACCTGAGCCCTGCAGTGCCTTTGCGCGCCTGCCGTCAGCCCTGTCTCTGGTCGGATGCACTCAGGGACCAGAAGGGTCGGTTGAGTAGTTAGTTTTAGGTTTTAATGTTTCAAGAACTGAGGGAGGGTAAGAAGTGTTCCCTTCTCTGCCCCTGAAGTCCCAAGTAGGTACCTCGCTGGTTCTGAAGGTACAGGGGGTGCAGATGGGCCTGGCGGCTGGATTTTGGGTAAGGAAGACAGGGCGGAGTCCCGCCAGATGGGCGCACCCCCTGCCGAGGTGGTGCCGTTCACACTGGTCCCTCCAGCAGGCCCAGCAGGCCCAGCTGGGCTTCGTCCCCAAGCACCGTGCAGCTTCATCCCCGGAGAGAACCGTCAGGTCCTTCTGTTTCAGTTCCCCCAACTCCTCTGCCAACCAATGACGTCGACGTGTATTTCGAGACGTCCGCAGACGACAATGAGCACGCGCGCTTCCAGAAGGCCAAGGAGCAGCTGGAAATCCGCCACCGCAACCGGATGGACAGGGTAAACCTCGGCCCCTTATCTTTGTTGGTATCAGGGCTTCGTAGTTGAAGCAAAGGGACACCACCTCCTCAGGTGAGGCGTGTGAGTGTGAGCGAGACTGTCCCCTGGATGGGACCGGTGCCCGCCCCTCCCCCAGCCCCATGATGGTGGAGTCCCCCCTCCCAGGGCTTCACTGTTCCACTCTGCCAGGGGGCACTTCCTGTCACCATTACGTTCTGCTTGTCTTTTAAAGTTTTTTATTTTTGAAGAAGGGAACTCTATATCAATATTGTAAGTAGAAAGCTAGTATCCTTTACCATTAGAAGAGGGTAACGATACTAACATACATTGAATGAAAGCAGTGTTAGAACATTCCGGCTAGATACTGTTGCCTGCTGAAGGTCTGAGTCTCTGGCTTTCTTTTTCTTAAAGGCGTTGGAAGGGTCAGAGCGCCAGGAGCACCACATGAGTGCAGCTTTCTCCTAGACTTACTCAGAAGGGTTGAAAGAAAACTGAAAAGGGACTCTTTGCCAGATCTGGGCAGCAGCCTCACGTCTCCTGTGCCGGCTTGTGTGCTGGGAGAAACCTGTGACTGTTCTGAGAAGCAGGCGTTAGCCCTCCTCCCCTTTCTTGTCAGGAGACTGAGGCACAGAGTCTGGCAAATAACGCACCCAAGGTTATGGACGAGGCAGCTGTGAGATGGGGCTCCCCTGGTTGGGGGGCACTGACGCCAGCCTGAAGCAGCCGCCCTGGGACAGACCTTGAGCTCGTGGGCACGTGGGCCGTGCGCTCCTTGCGTGCGTTCCCACATCATGTTCAGGGCCCCACAGTAGTTTTAGAAAATGGGACCATTGTTCCAGAGATTATCTAGTCATAGTGGCTTTGACCTTTGTTCCAGGTGAAGAAGGAATGGGAAGAGGCTGAACTTCAAGCAAAGAACCTCCCCAAAGCAGAGAGGCAGACTCTCATTCAGGTGAGATGTATCCTCCAGGGAGGGGCCCCAGGCAGACCCTTCAGGATATGGTCAGAGCCAGACTCCCCACAAGGCAGACCCCCTCTTAGTTGAGAGCTCATGTCACAAGGAGGTCTTCGCCGCTTCGTTTTCCCTCCCAGTGGTGTTCTCTGGAGTTGCTCACCTGCCGTGGAGGGAAACCCAAACCCAGGGCAGAGCACACACACCTTTCACGCGCAGATGTAACCTCTGCTCAGCTGTGTTTACTCTCCTCTCCTGGCAAGTCCTCTGGCATCGTCCTTAGGCTGCGCCTTATTTTCTGCAGTAGTGAATGCTTTTTTTTTTTTTTCCTTTGGCAGACTTAATTAAAGTCCAAGGCAGAAAATAGAGCTCTCTGATACCAGTTCATCTCTAACTTTGGATGTAAGAATGTAATCTTAGAACCTCAGCAGCTGCCTTCCCCTTGACTAGAGGAGGGCGTCGACAGGAATTGACAGGACTGATTTGGGACTCATGACACTGGTTGCTGTTTAAGTCAGCTTGTGTTTATGTTTTGCCAAAATCTCTCTGCTCGTGATGTTGAATCACCTTTGCTTTTTCACCAGTAACCTAGAAAACCCACGAGTATGCCTTTACGCATAGCTAATGTACTCTTGGTGGCGGGGGGTGGGGCGGGTCTCAGCTCCTCAGCCTTAAATTCTGTCTGCAGACCAGGCCTGGCACCTGCAGGGAGCTTGCCCTTCACCACATGGTATGAATGGTCAGCATCGCCTGCCCTGGGGCTGGACTGTGTGTCGCAGCCTGTCCCCCATTGGTCTGTGGTTTGGGGCACCTTGTTATGGTGTGGGAAAGACAGCCTTCGTTTCTCACAGCACACATGGAGAGGCCAGGCCTGGGCTCTGCGTGCTGGGATTTCCATCCCTAGAGGTGCCGAGGAGCCTGCATGACACCCAGATTTATGTGCTCTGGTTAGATGGAGAAGTACAGTCAGCCCTTGAACAGAGGATTCCCCCCCCCCCACACGTGGATGTTTTCAGTGGTAGACATCACAGTAACGCTCCATCTATGACTGGCTGATCTGTGGATGCGGAACTGCACATAGGGAGGGCCGACTGTAAGTTAGTTACATGGGATCTTTGACCAAGGAGGATTGGTGCCCTCAACCCCTGTGATGTTCAAGGTCACCTCTTAAGAACCCTCAGACCCGACCCCTGCTCCCCGCTGAGTCTGTGCCTCTTGCAGGGGCACTGGGCACAGAGAGGCAGAATGGGGTCCGCCCCTGTGTGCGTGCCCGCCCGCAGGGGCATGGATCCCATGTGGTTCCTTCTTTCTTTCAGCACTTCCAGGCCATGGTGAAGGCGCTGGAGAAGGAGGCAGCCAGCGAGAAGCAGCAGCTGGTGGAGACGCACCTGGCGCGTGTGGAGGCCATGCTCAACGACCGCCGCCGGGTGGCGCTGGAGAACTACCTGGCAGCCCTGCAGTCCGACCCTCCGCGGGTGAGTGCGCCCAGCCCTGAAGCCCAGGGTGGCCTGTGTGGGACCACTTTGGGCTCGGGGCCGCTGGCGGTGCCGATAGAGCTTCCCCTGGAAAAGCAGAACCTCGGGGTGCTAGTCAGCAGTTCCCCAACTTTTGCATTTTTATAGTAGCCTTACTTCCAAAGAATAAAAACATGCCTCCCATGGATGAAGACTTTTGAACCAATTCTATTTTAAATCAGAAAATGATCAACTTTATATCACAGCTCTTCTCTGCCAGTGCTGTTAGACTTGATCCCTCAGCTCTGACTTGCCTTGCTCTGGGAGGACAGGGTGTTTGTCTGTAGCCTCCTTAAGCAAGTGAGGTCTGTCCTGAGTATTTACAGCATCAGATGCTGAGCTCAGGAAATAGCATAGATTGGGCTAGAAGAGGAAGTGGGCTAGAGGTTCTGGGAAATACTGTCTGTAGAGGAGCCTCTGTAACTGTGCAACTTAGCTTTTGGTACCTTACTTAGAAAGGTAGCTTCTTACTACTTGGTAACTGAAAGCTTTTAAAAGTACAGGTTTCATTCCTATGCTTTGCTGAGGTTGACATTCTCAGTGAGTTCTTAAAGCTTCATTTTCCTGCCTGTTTTTAGTTCTGTAGTCTCTGGACGTGAAAACTCCCGTTCTGTCTTGCAGCCCCATCGCATCCTGCAGGCCTTGCGGCGCTACGTCCGCGCTGAGAACAAAGACCGCCTCCACACCCTCCGTCACTACCAGCACGTGCTGGCTGTCGACCCCGAGAAGGCGGCCCAGATGAGGTCCCAGGTACAGCAGACAGTGGGGAGACTGCTCTGGCCAGTGCTGCTTGTAATTAGTCCTCGGAGAGTGACCTTTTATTTCCAGAGACAGTAGGTACAAAAGCTGGGTTTTGCAAAGGTACAAATTTAACCATATGTATCCCATGCTTTTTAATATTAAGTATGTTCTATTTAAATTGTTTCTGGAAGTTTAGAAATGGATAATTGTATTGACAAGATAAGTCAATTTCTTTCAGTTTATTACTGGTTAAGGGTACCATCAGAATTAACATTTAAAATCTCTTTCTAGGCAAATATTGAGTTGTCCAGAAAGTTCATTTGGGTTTTTCCATAAGATGGTACAAAAACCTGAACGAATATTTTGGCCGACTTTATATACCAAGCACGTCTTAAAAACGACACTGTCTTGTACAGTTTCGCTGTTGTTTGGATGCCGTTAGGTCCCTTGTCTTGTCCCCTGCTGTGTCCCGCCAGTCTGTGCACTTGTCTGTAGGTTGAAAGCAGGTTGTTTCTGGACCTGCTTTCTCGTTCTGGGTTTGTCTGTATATGAACTTGAGTTTTACTGTCTTGTGTTCATAGAAGTGAAGTTGCCTACAAGACCACTAGCTTCCTTTAAAACAGTTCGCCTGTTAGTTTTCCTAGAGGGCCTTGAAATGATATAAGTGGTCTTCCTCTATTACTTTCCGTATTCTAAACCCAGTGCTCTGCAGGCTGTGGGGACATGGCGTGCACAGGCTGGGGACCTGTCCCCTCCCGCCTCCTGTTGCTTGTGTGGTGTAACTGTGGGGGAACTTCCCAGAGGCCCTGGGTGGTTCCCCCCAGCCCCATTTGCTGCCTGGTTCTGCTCCCGTATCTGACTGCACAGTTGAATCTTTGTGTGCCCTTGAGCAGCTCACAGTTGTGTGGTGTTAGTTATGTGAGCTGTAAAGATGGAGAAGAATTGTCCTTTAACATACGAGCCCACCCTGGCAGCTGAGTGTTCAGCCAGTGAAAGAAATGGGGCTCCTAAAGAGTGGGAAGGACTGGTGGACCTGGGGCCTCTGCTGGGCCTGGAGCTGAGGCTGCGTTTGAAGCTGGACAGGGTAGAAGAGGAAGAGGGAAGGCCAGCAGACCTTGGGCCTTCAGAAAGCTCAGGCAGGGGAACTTGCATCCTGACAAGAGGTTAGAATTTTTCAGGTCTACTCGTTTTTTTTTTGTTTTTTTTTAAGTGTAATCACATTTTTTCTTTTCTTTTTTTTTTTTTTTTTAAGAAAACTAGACTATTGTGAAATATTTTACAGAGAAACAGCCTGTTTCGTGTGGTTAGAGTAGCAGGACAGATGAGACCTCGCTCAGTGTGGTCAGTAAACCTTCGAGCCAGGAGGCAGGTGCCACACGAGTGAGGGCCCCGGGAGGCGGAGCATCTTCTTAGAGCATCTCTGCTGCATGCTGTTTACTGTCTGCTCAAAGCCCTTAATTCTAGGGCAGCTCAGCCCCCAGATTACACCAGCCTTTGCCTGTTCCTGTCATGTTATATAAACTCTAGAAAACCCTGAACACACTGAGCCTCGTAGATCATGTGCACGTTGGTTTGAGGGGTAGCTGATGGGCTGCCGCCCCCTCACTCTGCAGCTCCAGGGGGTCCTCCAAAAACCCTGACGCCCAGTGTCCCGGCCTGCGGTTGGTCTTGTCCTCATGGAAACCGTCCTCTGACTGTGACAGTGTCACCACTGCTGAGATCAGACCAGGCAGCTGACGGTTCCCCTTCCGTTTGCATTTTTTTCTCTAAGGCACTCAACTCAACTCTGGTGCTTTCCCATCAATTTACTTGATTGAAAGAATGGCAAGTGTAAAATTAAATTGCTTTCATCCTTGCTTTTAAAGGTCAGAGAGACATCAATCTACAATAAAAGCCTCTTTCCATTTAACTTCAGTTTGCATTTTGACCCTTCATGTTAATGGCTTCAAGCCCACATAATTAATCCATTGGCCCAGAGCGCCCTCTTGAGGAGCAGCTTGGTGGCTGCAGGTGTAACTGGTGGGATTAGCCTTCTTGAGGACCTGGTGTGGTCTGTGGCCACCTGCCTCACACTCACTGTGTCATAGGGGCGGAGGTAGCCCAAATCTTTTTTCCACCATAGTAAAGTAGCTCAGTCATGTCCGACTCTTCACGACCCCAAGAACTGTAGCCTACTAGGCTCCTCTGTCCATGAGATTTTCCAGGCAAGAGTACTGGAGTGGGCTGCCATTTCCTTCTCCAATTCCACCATAAAAAGCTCTGAAATTCAGGGACCACTTTAATGACCTTTTTCCCCTCTTTTTTTTGGATGAACTACTTTGGAACTTTTGCATTCAGAAAAGAAATGAGCATGGAAGACATGGTAGATATGTCTTTCTTATCACCCATTAAATCAGGTTTGTTTATACCTCAGTGTGAAGGTTTGGAGGCATAGCTTGTTTAGTTAAAGTGAAGTTTTAGTCACTCAGTCATGTCTGACTCTTTGTGACCCCATGGACTCTAGCCTACCAGGCTCCTCTATCCATGGGATTTCCCAGGCAAGAATATTGGAGTGGGTTGCCGTTTCCTCCTCCAGGGGGATTTTCCTGACCCAGGGATCGAGCCTGTCTCCTGCATGGTAGGCGGATTCTTTACCACCTGAGCCACCAGGGAAGCCCTGTTTAGTTAAACAGGAATCACCTGTTCTCTTGCTTACAGTGAGAATCATTTCAAGCAGCTGCTTCACTAAGCACAATCCATGAATGGTCCCACCCTGCAAATCTACTTTTTAAGCAGTGATTTCATTCTTTCGTTACTTCATTTAGTCTGGCCAGTGGTAAAAACTGACCAACTGGTTTCCTCTTTCACTCAGAAAAACCTTCCTGAGTGTCTGATATTGTGCAAATTAGGGTTCATTATTTTTTTTTTAAACAATACTGTTGGGTAATGACATTTTTAAAAGTTTCCCTTAACTTGGAGCACTCTGTGTGGGTGAATCCTTAAGTCACTGAGGGTCAATACCACACGTTCTTGCACCACAGTGGTCAATGAATATGGGGGGAGCAAGTCCTACTGCCCCTCTGACCAGCTGCTTTGCTGGAGAACACAGGCCTTTGTAGAGCGTGTGGGTGTCCGACAGGCCCGGCTGTTCTGGTGACAAAGCCTCTCCCCGACCTCGTGCTCTCTCCCAGGTGATGACGCATCTCCACGTGATTGAAGAACGGCGGAACCAGAGCCTCTCCCTGCTCTACAAGGTCCCGTATGTGGCCCAGGAGATCCAAGAGGAAATCGGTGGGTGCCAGCTCTGGGCGTCAAGGTCAGACCGTGCCGGATTAGAGAAAGGAGGCTGGGCGTTGGTGCGCACAGGCTCCCATGGTCAAGTCCTGGGCTGGCAGCCACAGAGCCTTGAGTTTCACTGACCTTGACTCTTGTTACCGGAAGAGAAATCTAGGGTGTGAAATTGCAAGGGACTGGACATGCACCCTCTTAACCCTCCCCTCTATAATTGCTGGTGTATTTCAAGGCACCTGTTCACACCATTCTCACTTCCTCTCCCTCCTCAGGTCTTTTCCTCCATTTATTCAACAAACGTTTGTCGTGTCTCCTGTGTGTCACAGAGACAGACCTCCGGGAGCTCACATTGTAGGAGGAGAGGACAGGAAGATGAGTGTCCGTGGGGGGTGTGTCCTGTGCTGGAGGTGGAAGAGTGGGCTGGGGAGGTCCCTGGTGGTCAGGCTGCCTTGGGGCAGGGGTGGGTGGAGTGAGGGGGGGGTGGTCGAGTGATGAGGAGGAGCCCTCCCTGCAGAGACCCCCAGCAGGAACACAGCAAGCACCGGAAGTGACGACCGCAGAGCCTGAAGTTGAGAGATTTTAGCAAAATCAAGGAGTTTGGATTTTATTCTGGGATAACAGAAAGTCGCTCAAGGGTTTTAAACAAGCGAGTGACTGTATCTGGATTATGCTTTTTTAAAACAATGTGAATTTTTTAAAAATTACAGGTTGCTGTGTCGAGGATTGATGAAAATTGGAAGTCACCAGAAAGTAGTTGTAAAAATCCAAAGGAGAGGGGCTAGCTGAGTGCCCTGAGATAGGAATGGGAGGAGCTGGAGGGGTGGGTGGACTTGAAGGGTGTCTTTCAGAGGAAGGGTGAACAGGATGTGCTGATGGGGTGGGTGGGGCAGGGGGTGAGGGGAAGAAAAGCACTGGATATGCCCTGGTTCTCATTGTGAGCAGCTAAGTGGGTGGCGGGGCCAAATAGTGCCGAGGTACAGCGTAGTCTTCACTTGTTCAGATGGAAACTGCCCTTGGACAGGAAGTGGTCGGCTATCAGATAGATGAGCCAGGTCTCCAGGCTATAGGTGCAAGACACAGATACGGGGGTCATGATCCATGGATGGTATTTACGTTGTGTCATTGGAGGAAACCAGAGTGAATTGCTAGAGGAGAGAGGGGTGCTTAGGAACGAGCCCTGGGGTCCCCTGTGTTGGGGTTCTGCAGTCTACAGAGGTGTACCCTCAGGTGAGAGGCCTGAATTGTGGACTGCTGAGACTCCATTAAGCAGAGCTCCCATCCACCTGGATTAGTCCCGTTCGGGCTGTCCTGTGCCAGGAGACAGTATCCTTCTGAAAACATGGCTCCTGGGCGCCTGTCTTTGTCAGATGAACTGCTTCAAGAACAGCGAGCCGACATGGACCAGTTCAGCTCCTCCTTCTCAGAAACCCCCGTGGACGTGCGGGTGAGCTCGGAAGAGAGCGACGAGATCCCGCCGTTCCACTCTCTCCATCCCTTCCCATCCGTGCCTGAGAACGAAGGTGCGTATGCGCAACAGGCCAGCCCGGCAGCGGGACCAAGGGTAGGGAGGGACACGGTTAGCAAATGGAAGTTAGATGAAGGGAGGGGTGGGGGTGTCAGGGGGCTGTGTTCCCTGTGCGGCTCGGGCAGGCCAGGGGATGGGGTCTGCCAGGCACCTTCCAAGTGGGGCGCCTTCAGAACCTCGGAAGTTTGTGGTGTTTCTCCCTTGTATAGACCAAAGCCTAAAGCCCTCTGTTTATCCTTGGCTATCAGCTGCATCCAGCGTGTGAGGCCTAGATGTGGAGGCCCCTTTGCAGCTTAAATAGCGCTCTGGTGTCCTGGGCTGTCCTTGCCTTTTCCTCACGGTCTTGGGAAGTAGGTGATGGGAGGCTCCCTGCTGTTTCCCGGGTCTGTACTGTGCTCTCAGAGCCATGAGTCTGTACCAGAAATAAACAGGCTGCTGGTCCCAGGCCCCGAGGCCAGGGTGTGCAGTCAGCTTCCATTTATTTGTCTGCTGCTGTCGCGGCTGATGGCCGTGATGATAAAAACAGTGGCCACCGCTGTCCAGGCCTCCACACACTCCAGCCTGTGTATGTGGATGCTTTCCTATATACTGTCTTCCCCAACATAACGCTCTCAGGAAGGGACTGGGAGTGTTCCTGTTTGGGTATCCAGGGTTTAAAGAGGGTCAGTGTCTGCCTGGGGTCACATAGCTTATAGGTGGGAAGGAAGGACTGGAGCCTGAGTTGAGGCAGCCCTGAGTCCTGGGCCCAGATCCCGTGATGCCGCCACAGAGGCCCAAGAAAGAGGGCATCCAGTTCGGCCTCCAGACCCCAACACAGGTGTCTTCCTTCTAAACCAACTGTCTCAGAGGTGCCGACTCAGAACCGCTCAGCCTCTGATAGTACAAGAGAATCCAAGGAAGGAGCTGGACAAAGAGGTGCCGCCTCCCTCCCCAGCCGTTCCCTCGCAGACCCCCACCCTTGCACCCTTGCAGGACTGTGAGGGTCCCTGCTTCATAGCTTGTTACTGGCGGGGGCATCTTAGATGTTTGTGAACTAGGACCTTGTCTCCTTGGAAAACCACGACGAGGAACAACTTGTGTTTCTGTTACTTTCTCAGGAAGATAACTTGGGGCTAAGCTAAATGATTTAGGAATCTCACAGAAGCCCTCCCGAGAGACCCAAGACCGCCTGCCTTTTTCCCCTCCCCTCCAGTCCTGCTGTAGCTCTCAGGATGCTGTTTGCTTATGGGGAGGTGCAGGCCCTTTTTGTAAGGAAGCATGATTTTCATTTGTGTTACAGAGCAGGTCTAAGGTAGGAATTTTGAAAGAAGGCATTTTTTTTCCTTAATCTCCTCTTGTGCTGTTTTGTTTTTGTTGCTTTCCTTTCTGCTAGACTCTCAGCCGGAGTTGTACCACCCAATGAAGAAAGGTTGGTTTGTCATAGATGTTCCCTCTAAGGAACATTCCCTTCATTTGCCCAGAAGTTTCATGCTCTGCTTCATCCCATCATTAACTTCTTCCACCTCGTCCCTTCAGATGTGGCTGTGAGGGGAGCCAGTGCCGCCATACCTCCGGCACCTGAGTACTGAGCAACCAAAGCAGATTCTTCATAAACCCTTTTAATCTGGGTGGACTTTGAAAGTATATCCAGTTTAAACGGGTTGGTTGCCAGTTGCTGGCATAAGTAAAAACACACTTGTGGCCAGGTGGAGAGTCATTTTATTTTCCCTCTCTTTCTCTGCCGCTCCCGCTTACATCTGTTCCCTTTCTTCTTAACTGTCCCTTGCTTTTTGTCCATGCCCAGGTGTGTCTGTTTGCAGCTGTCTCATGTCCCCTGAGATGTAGCGTCCCTTAGGACATAGTAGAAGCTGATGGATGGAACAGGTGGAGACAAGTGAACTCCTGATGTAATAAGTGTCCAGTTTTCAAAGTTGACCCGTTGCGTGCTTGCAACCTTGACCCTGTGTAACCCACTGCACACACTGGAGGCAGCGGTCTTAACTTTCTTTTCTAGATAAGGCAGTTGAAGAAGCCTCAACTTCCATGAGTTAAGTCATGAGCTTAAGAAGTAGAGCCGCCAGAATTTGAACCTGGCTTCCTCAGTCTTCCAAGCCCATGGTGCTTCTGTTTCCTAGAATGCAGTGTGGCTGCGGCATTTCTGGGTGGGTGGGTGGCCCAGCCTCCAGAGTCTCTGTGAACAAGGACACACAAACTGACTGCTGTGTGCTGTGCCCTGGCTGAAGGATTGGAGGTGTGGTGTATGTGTTGTTTTTCAGAATACAAGGGTGTGTGAGCTTGGTTTTATTCCCTTCGATATTCCTCTCCGTCACTGGAGGACATTCTTCTGAGCAGCGCATGTTTAGATGACGAATTTTCTAAAAGTCTAACTGGCTTTCACCTTTATGCTTCAGCTGTTATTCATTGGAATAGTTTAAACGTTAACTTTTGGTCTCTTAACGTCTCCTGATTATTCATTCTATCTAACCAAAGTGGTTTTGGTCGGCATTTAAGAAACACATGGGTTGTACCACCAAAAAAAGTGTTAGGACGGTCTGCACACTGGCAGTAGGGCTTTGAGTCCATTGGTTCAGTGCCACGCTTTTCAAATAGGATCCTGCCCTTAGGACCTTTGAAATTCTGACAAGAGAGAGAGGGATGGGAGGAGCAGTTTGAATTGATTGGGCTTGGTCATGAGCATCTGTACGCTGAAATACAGCCTTACTATTCCATTGACGTTCTGAGGCTACAGAAGCCAGCCCTGCTTTAACTCGCCCTCGAATCACGTTGTGAGGCTCTTTTAAAATGAAAGCTTTGGGGGGAAAAGCTGCCTGGTTTCTGGCTGCACTCTAATGAGTGAAGTGTCAGCTGGCCGGGGGTTCAAAAGCTGCAGTGTAGTGACTGGAGGCTCTGAGTCCAGCCCAAGTCTGGCTGTGAGCTGGAGAGCTTTGCTGCGGCCAGGCCTCTAGCAGCCCATGGACAGCAGAGCTTTGTGGATACCCATATTGGCATCTGACTCACCTGCCATGGTGGCCTTAGAATGCCAAGTGTGTTGCCAGGTTGACCTATTTGTAAAAGGTTCAGGTCACAGGCATCTATATAGCACTGTGTTTGTTATTATTAACAAGACCCTCAGTGCTGGAAGTCACATGCTTCGGAGCGAAAACTAGAAGATTGCATCTCACTCTTCCTCTCGCTGTCGTTCGGAGTGCCACGCGCAGGCGACGCTGGCTCAGGCGATGTCTGACCTTGACAAGAGGACAGTTGACATTCTTGCTCTGTTTCTGGAGAGGTGCTGTCCAGCCTGGTGTTAGAATTATCCCTGTGTAGGGAATGCCTCCTTCCTGTTCAGGGTGTGATGGTCTGATCCATGCCTGGGAGGGTTACAGCGTAGTGAGAGACAGAACAAGGCCAGTCATCACACACAGTGACTTTTAAGTACCATGACCTGGGAATGTCTCCCCTAAAGATCTGCAGCTTGAAGGACAGATGGGCAGGTACAAGGGAAGGGAGGGCATTTCAGCAGAAAGATGGTGCTCGAGGTAGGCGTGCAGGGGTGACAGTTCTTCCATTCGGAGCCCCGATGGCGAAGGAGCAAGTGGGGGTAGTAGGTGCTTGGTGATATCACAGAGGGGTCGATGGTTTTTCGGTGCTGGAAGGCCTTTAGACCCAGTTTGTATTTGTAGTTCAAGCCGCATTCTCTCCTGAAGGCTTACACAGTGAGCACCGCATCCTCTTCCTGTCCCATGACACCCATCGGTCCTGTGTCCCTCATCCCTGTGGAGTATGGCGCATCCTCCAGGATGGGAGGAAGTAGCACATCGAGAGCCGGGGGTGGGGGCATGCCCTGGGGGCTCCTCACCCTCAGGAGGGAGTCTGCCACTTCTGTGAGGCGGGCATGAGCTCAGCCCACCTTGGGAGACAGCTGCGCTCTCTGCACGCAGGATCTGCATTGGGAGAGCAGGACGGAGGACTGATCGGGGCCGAGGAGAAAGTGATCAACAGCAAGAAGAAAGTGGATGAAAACATGGTGAGCCGCTTCTCCCTCCTCCGTCTCCAAGTTAACTTTGAGAATGATCGGACGCTCCCTCACTGGACCCCGACATGTCCATGCCCACAGGGGAGCACAGGGTGGGCTCCCACTGCCCCCGCAGTTGGGCTCTGTTCTTCGGCATCTGAGTATGAGACGGAGCAATTCTTTTAGCAGTAGCTCATCTCTTGCTATACAGTGGAAAATAATATTTGCAGCTAAGTGAGTGAGTGAAGTCACTCAGTCATGTCCGACCCTTTGCGACCCCGTGGACTGTAGCCCACCAGGCTCCTCTGTCCATGGGATTCTCCAGGCAAGGATACTGGAGTGGGTTGCCATTTCCTTCTCCAGGGGATATTCCCGACCCAGGGATCGAACCCAGGTCTCCTGCATTGCAGGCAGACGCTTTAACCTCTGAGCCACCAGGGATGCAACTAAGGGTATGAACAAATGTGAAAGGTTGTTTCTAATGAGTAGATTTAATAACTTGAAGTGGAATAGAGTCACATTTGGTTCTTAAGCTGCCTGAGGTTTATACCTCCTGCTAATTATTTTTCTAGCATGTTTATCACTTAATGTTCCTAGATTATCCTTAACTGAGTTTGGTATTTAAACATGGCTACTGGATAATCTGTCCTGAAATATCTCTCACTTAAAGGAAAAGGCAGGTGACAGCCCTTAAAAGGCCAACTGCTGTACAGGAATTTTGCACGCACACCTGCCCCTTTGTTAAGGGGTTTGGTGAGTGGACCTAGGTGAACGTGGCAGAACTGATGGGTTACTGGGTGTCCATCCAGTGTCTGTTTCCCTCCACCAAATGGTATGTGGAGCAGCAAAGTAGTTATCTATGTGCTTAACTTTGCCTCCAACTCATTTGGTGACATTTTCCCACTGTTCCAGGTCATTGATGAGACCCTGGACGTGAAGGAAATGATTTTCAACTCTGAGAGAGTTGGAGGCCTCGAGGAAGAACCGGTATGTGTTTTGCTCCAAAGCCTGATGGCAGGTCTCAGGTCAGCCTTGGCTGTTTTCTCTCCCGCCCTCTCAGTTCAGGGGGAAGATGGAGCAGCACCTGCTATCTAGTTATCAAGGTCCCTCATCCCCTATTTTCCTGTGCTTTCAGATAGGAAAGATTAGCATCCCCATGAAGGGAAAGGAAGGGTTTCCCTGATAGCTCAGTTGGTAAAGAATCCACTTGCAATGCAGGAGACCCCGGTTCAGTTCCTGGGTCAGGAAGATCTGCTGGAGAAGGGATAGGCTACCCACTCCAATATTCTTGAGCTTCTCTTGTTGCTCAGCTGGTAAAGAATCAGCCTGCAAAGCGGGAGACCTGGGTTTGTCCCTGGAGGGAAAGGATGGGGGCCCTCCCCACCTGGATAACCACTTGGGCAGCAGGGTCATGGGGCCCCCACGGGCTTGTCGTCTCTCACACCCTGTGGCCTGTCTGTTCTGTTGCTTCAGGAGTCTGTAGGGCCACTGCGGGAAGACTTCAGCCTGAGCAGCAGCGCCCTCATCGGCCTGCTGGTCGTCGCGGTGGCCATTGCCACCATCATCGTCATCAGCCTAGTGATGCTGAGGAGGAGGCAGTATGGCAGCATCAGCCATGGCATCGTGGAGGTGAGCCGTCAACGAGCTGGACAGGACCCGAGCATCAGCTTAATCGCTGTGTTATTGGCTCCCGTCTTGGAAGTCAGCCCCCGCTGAATTAAGCTAATCCAGTCACAAGGGCTGCCACCAACATTTAACATTAATTTGGGCTTTGACTGTGAATGTGAGGAAGTCGTAAGAGCATTTTATGCTGAGAAAATGGTTTTCTCAAATTGTTTCCTTAGTGTTTCCCTTTTTTTTTCAGGTGTGTTAGATGTTTGAGAATGAAGGACTGCTAATACTGTTTGTTTTTTTTTAACTTTTTAATATCTATTAATAGTTTGGTTCTTTTGACTTGTTTTCTAAGGAGCAAACCGGGTAGGTATACAACAGATCAGGTAACAATGGCTACGTGAGTGAACTGAGTCTTAAAAATATGAAAGAGGAATAGCACTCTTATTTTTCAATAGGGGGAAAAAAGCAGCAGAAAATTCAGAAAGAGCCAGACCAGAGTGTTTTCTGACCCATCTTTTGCTCATTTGTATTCAGAAATGTTTACTTCGCACTAGTTTTTAGTGGGCGGTGGGAATGCCCACGGTGTCTTGATTCCAGAAAATGAAAATGGTAAGGAATAGAATGTGCTTGGGAAAATTAGTCCAAATGCACTTAGTTATCTGGTTTCACCTCCTCCTGGACACTGATCAGGTGGTAGGATTCCGGAGCTGGAGGAGACCTGAGGCCATCCGGTCTTGCTGCTGGCCTGGCTCGCCCTGGCCCAGGCCGCCCCTCGTAGACATGACAGAGCAGAGACTTGCTATAGATTCAGCTCACCGTTCCCTCCAACATGGACTCTAGGTTTCAGGAGGCTGGCCTCTCTGACCCTCTTTTCTTTTATTATTATTATTTTTTATAAAATTTTTTGGGGAGGGAGGTGGGAGGGAATTTCAGGATTGGGAACTCATGTACACCCATGGTGGATTCATGTTGATGTATGGCAAAACCAATACAGTATTGTAAAGTAGAAAAAACAAATAAATAAATAAATAGAAAAAAAAACATTTAAATGTACAAAAAGTTCCAGGACAGTACTTCATCCTACCTAGAGGTGTAGCAGCCGCTACGGCAGGGAACGTGGATGTCTGCACAGGAATGGAACTAAAGGTCATCACCACCTTGGACACAAGGAACAGCTTACTGTTTGCCAGATTCCTTAATTCCACCTGTGGTCAGGGGTCCTTTCCCCATGCCCTTCCCTTTTAGCCCTTCGAATGTCTTCTGCTCCTTCTTCTGTTTATGCTTGAATGCCTTACCCTTCTCGTCCATCTCCTTGGCTTGCTTCATGGTCGGCTTCAGGGGCTTCTTGCCACCTTCGCAGCCCGACATGGTGCCTGCCGCCCCTTCCCCAGACCCTGCCACTGGAAACGGAACTCTCCGTCCCAGCTCCTGCGTCGATACCTCCCCTGGTTTTCTTTTTTTATTTCTTTAGCTTCGTCGGATCTTAGTTGCAAAACCTGGGGTCTTCACTGGGGCGTGCGGGATCTGTCGTTGCAACATAAGGGCTCTCACTGGGGCGCGAGGGCTCAGTAGTTGCATCCCGTGGGCGTCATTGCTGCACGGCATGTGGGATCTTAATTCCCCAACCAGGGATCAAACCTGTATCCCCGTGTTGCAAGGCGGATTCTTAACCGCTGGACCACCAGGGAGGCCCCCTGACCCTCTTCTCTTCTTTCTTCTCCTCCTGGGTCCTCACCGCCTGCTCTTGGCTGGCCCGCCCCCGTGGTCCCCGGGGATCGCACAGTTCATGTCTTCTGGCATATTCTCCTACGTTCACACAGTGATCGCTGTCTTTGTTCCTCCAGGTTGACCCGATGCTCACCCCAGAAGAGCGCCACCTGAGCAAGATGCAGAACCATGGCTACGAAAACCCAACCTACAAATACCTGGAGCAGATGCAGATTTAAGCGGGGGACGCGCAGCGCCAGTGGAGGGAGGTCGGGCGGGCAGCAGACGTCCAGAGGTCTGGATGGGCGATGGACCGACAGTGACTTCCAGAGGAGTTCCTCGACACGCAGATCTCCTGGAGCATTAAGACTATAAAGTACTACTGTAGAGTCGCAATTTCCATTCTTTTAAATGGGCAAAAAAATGTTAATATAACAATATAGGATATATAAACCTTAAATGAACAAATGATCTATTGCAGATATTTGACGGATGTAGTTTTCTTTTTTAAATTAATCAGGAATCTCACTTCTATTGTATTGTCTCACACATGTTCTCTATTGAAATGGAAAATGTTGATTGTCAACGATAGACTGAACATGCTACATGCGGGCTGTTTGTTCCAGCTGCACTGTGTAAACCAACTCTTTAAGGCTCACTGTCCTGGTTTTTATTTAAAAAAAAAAAAAAAGGAAGAAGAGGAGGCAGTATTACCTTTAAATGGGCTTTCAGAAAGTTGCTGAGAAAGCCGAATCAGGAGCTGTAATTGTTGGTTCTTAAAGTACATCACCATCCCCTCTGAAAATGCCTTTGAAGGACCCTTTCTCGGAGATCTGGTGCTCCCGCCGCTGGGTACCAGGGTGTCTTCACACAAGTCCTGTCACCAGAGAGGTGCTCAGAGCAAGCATTTGCGCTTCAGCATCTCTCAGTGAGCCTATGTGTGCAGAGCAGGCCCACTGCTGCGCTCCTTCTCAATCCAGTTCTTCCACAGAAATTAGCCTGTCGTTGGTACCTGGCGACCTTCCTCTGTCTCCTGTTGACTCACCGTAGCTTCTGACCACGCACGTCCTTCCCAAGTGATGTCTAGATGTGCAGTTTTCCTCTTTGGGTAATTCCTGGCCCTCCTCCCTGGCCAAGGCACTGGTCCGCACCATCCACTGGGAGAAGACGGCAGGAGGAGACAGCCAGCAGCCCGGGGAGAACCAGGGAGGTGTGCTTTTCTGTGGAAGGTGGATGTTTCAAGCTGTACACGAAATGACCTGTAGACCCCATGGAAGCTCCGAAAGTTTTGTTTCGTTCACATGAGTCTCTGTGATGCTTGTGTAGTTGATGTTGCTGCTCACAGCTGCTTCTTTTCCTTTTTTTTTTTTTTTTTAATTCAGAAGGTTCTGGTAACCTGTGGTGTATCTTTTTTTCTATTTCCCTGTGATGTTTTTTTTCTTCTTCCTCCCCTTTACCCATCCATGTCTCTTCCCACTATGCACAGATAAGCTTCACCTAAAAACTCCTTAATCTGATCTGTGGAGAATGTACAGAGTTTAAACACATCAATAAATACTTTAACTTCCACCAGGACTCTGTGTGTCATTGGCCTGGCGTTACTCGTGGTGACGGCTTCAACCCTCCACCCCGGAGAGTGGGTGGCTTCCTTTTCTGGAGGGTCACTGACCACTCGGCAGAGGCAGGAATTGGTCCAGCAGGCTGGACTCCTGAGCTTGAATTGCATTTTTCATTTTAAAAAGAGGAAAAGTTCCTTCAACCTCAAAGCTTACGACATTTTTGATCTCAGAGAAATAGTCTTTCATTTCTGTAATGATTTCCTCCACTGTATTTTATGTTTTCTAAAACTGTTAACTGGTTAAACCTCTAATTGCTCCTTTTTCTTTACAGTCTGTAATCTGGGTGATTCCTTTGCGTATCTTCACCTTTCTAGTGAGTTTTGTAATTATGTTTTTAAATTCGTAAGAACTTGCGTCATTGCTCTGTCTCCCTTTCTTCCTTGCTGCGCTACATGAGGGATGTTTGATCCCTGGTGGCATGTGGGATCTTAGTCTCCCTGTCAGGGGTCAGAACCTGTGCCCCTTGCAGTGTCTCAACCACCAGACCACCTGCGAATTCCCTGCTGGCTTTATCTTAATAGTTCTTATAACGTATCTTCTTTTTATGAGGACAAATCCATCTGAGTTTGTGCAGTAGGATTTTTAAAGTATTTTTCCTTCTCTAACTTGCCTGTTTCCATTTTTATTATTATTTTTTGTTTGTTTTTTAATTTTTACAGTGTTGTTTCGGTTTCGGCCATATTACAGTGCGAATCAGCCGTTAATTACACACGTACTCCCTCCCTCTTGAGGCTTCCTGCCTTCCCCCCATCCCACCCCTCTAGATCATCACAGGGCGGCAGGCTGGGCTCCAGTGTTACATAGCAACTTCCCCCCAGCTGTCTGTCTGACACATGATAGTGTATGTTGATGGTACTTTCTTCATTCACTCCCGCACTGCGTCCGCAAGTCCATCCTCTGCATCTGTGCCTCCATTCCTTGCCTGCCAAAGGTTCATCAGTACCACTTATCTAGATTCCATACATATGCGTTAATATACCGTGTTTATCTGACTTACTTCGCTCTGTAACAGGCTCGAGGTTCATCTGCCTCACTAGAACCAAGACTCAAATTCATTCTGTTTTTTATGTCAGAGTAATACTCCGTTGTGTATATGTACCCCAATTTCTTTATCAATTCGTCAGTGAACATCTAGCTTGCTTCCCTCTGGCTATTGTAAATGGTGCTGCAATGAGTGTGGGGATATGTATCTTTTAAAATTGTGGTGTTCTCAGGGTATGTACCCAGTAGTGGGGTTTCTGGGTCATATGGTAGATTTATTCCCAGTGTTTTAAGGGATCTCATACTGTCCTGCATATGCCTATTTCCTCTTGACTGCCTTTGAAGGTGAAAGTGTTAGTCGCTCAGTCATGTCCAACTCTTTGTGGCCCCATGGACTGTAGCCCACCAGACTTCTCTGTCCATGGAATTCTCCAGGCAAGAATACTGGGGTGGGTTGCCGTTCCTTTCTTCAGGGGATCTTCCCTAATCCTGGCATGGAACCCAGGTCTCCCGTATTGCAGGTAGATTCTTTACCATCTGAATTCCCATAAATGTGTAGTGATCATTCATTTGATCAAACATGAGAACTACATGATTAGCTAAAAGAAATAAATAAGAAAGTGAAGGGTTTGGTGCAACAATATACAATTATTCATTAACATGAGACTTTTCTCGATCCTGGTGACAGTGAGTAGAGCTTGGGGCTGAATTTTTAGGAAAATTTTTCAGCCTTCATTTCTGAGTTTCTTAAATAACCTGCCACTAGCTGGCACTGTTTTCTCATTGAAGGAGATTTGTTTACTCAACACCTGCTTTCAGTGTGTTGTGCCCCGGGGTGATTTTCACCGTGATGGAAGTCTTTCTACTTGTGAGTAACTTAAGGGGCTGATCTCAGCAGTCCTCACCCTAGTGGAGTGTGATGCAGCTTACATATATGGTGCTGTCGCGATCCCACTGCGTGTCCATGTGTGCACAGGCATGGTGTATGCATGTTCTTTAGATACTGGAATTGGGGGCGTGCGTTTTATGAGCCTCGGGCCAGGAAATGCCTTGGGGCAAACCAGTTGAACCGGCTGGTTCTTTGTTGCCATCAGCAGCTCCCCATCTGCCCCTCCCTCCTGCACTGACCTCACAACTCGCTGCCAGGAAGTTGGGAAAATAGAAACTTCATTTCTTTGAAGCCAGTGTCTCCGAGTTCTGAAGGGTGTCTTCAGTTGGCCCTCTGCAATACCAGTGGGGACGTGTGGGTCTGCATTCATTAGGATTCCCTCCCAAATCTAACAGACCAGCTTTGCTTGGGTCAGCGCCTGCCATCTGCCAGCTGCTTTGAATGTGTTGCTTCTTTTTATTGTCTGGACTTCACAGGGGGCTATTGTCTTACACAGAGAGGTGAGGAATGACACCCCCTGCCCAGGGGATGTCGCTCCTGGGAAACGGGGGCCGGAGTCACCCCACATGCAGCGCTTGTCAGCCAGGGCTCGTCCAGCTCACCAGCTCTTAGCCCCAGGGTCCATCACCCACGCCCCTGTTGACAGTGCGACTCAGAGACACGCGGCGGGGGGCGCTGGTGAAACAGCAGTGGGTTCTGAACCCCCGAGGGCGTCGGTGCAGAGGGAGCCGAGGGTGGATCTGAATGTCCTGGCAACGAGGCTCCCGTGTCCCCCTCACCCTGGAATGATGGAGAACTCTAGATGTGTAGAAGCTCTGTGGAGATTTAAGGTTTTTAATTTTGAAAGGAAATGTGGATGTTCCTGGTGGTCCAGTGCTCCCAATGCTGGGCCTGGGTTCAATCCCCGGTCAGGAAACCAGATCCCACCTGGTGTGACTAAGACCTGGTGCAGTGGAATAAGTAAGTAAATTAAAAAAAAAAAAAAGGAAGCATATGTAAGGCAGCCGTATCTAAGCCAGCTCCACTCCGCTCCCTGGCGGCACCTTCCCCGACGCCGTCCTAGGAGAAACTCGCTCTTCTCCCGGTTTCTGCAGGTGACTCAGCCTTGCCTCTGGGGAATGGGGCCCCATCTCCTCCTGGTGGCCTCCGGCGCCTGAAGCTCCCGGTCCTCCTACCTCCCGTGTCTGCTCTCAGTGACAATCGGAACCTGGCAGTCAGGTCTGAGCCAGCCCAGGTGTCCCAGTAACTCTGGTATCAGTTGCTGCGACGCTGATTTCTCTGACATGAGAGAGGTTGGGACGTGATGAGTTGCTCAAATTTGGGGAGGCCCCTGGCTCCCCTCCAAAGGAACATACGGCCTTACATGACTGTTAGAAGTGGACACTTGAGAGAAGGAACCAGAAGGCCCCGTGGCTTCCCCGTCCCACCCTCGTTTCACAGCTAACACATGGCCACCAGCTCACACGCTCCTGCACAGAGCCAAAGTCTGTGGGGTATGCAGTAATTTTCTGGGACAAAGGGTGAAGTGGTCCTTGTAAAACAGGACCCGCTGGCGCCCTGCCCTCTTAGCTGCAGTGAACAAGGGGAAATGGTGTCTCTCCTGACCTCTGGGCACTGGGTCCAGCAGACCTTTACAAAGAGCACAGCTGTGCCTTCCTGAGGGGCGTGGTCCAGGTATCCAGAGGAGGGGACAGGACTTGACCAAACAGAAAGCATTTTTCTAGCATCCTTGAAATGGATGGAGCTTGGCTTCTTGATCAATCTCCAGAAGTTCTCGGCCGACTTAACCCAGGTCTGACTGAACTGAAGGCAGTGGCTCTTTCTTTACAGCAGCAATCTCCATCAATAAAACCTTTTTGTAATGGTATTTCTATTTTTACTATTTTGAGGAATGTCCATACAGTATTCCATAGTGGTTGCACCACCACTATTTACCTTCCCACCAACAGTGCACAAAGGTTCCTTGTTCCTTACCAGCACTCCAAAACCTTTAAAATTTGTGTCTTAGATAGTCATTTAAAAAGTATATATATGCACTTATAAATGGAAATTTGGAAAGCGTAAAAAAGATGAAATTTCCCCACAAAATTTTATTTACTAAAGGAATAAAGCCTTTCGGGTCTAGTGAAATGTTACTAGTTTCAGTGGAAGCAAAGTGATTGTTTTCATTCTTTTTCCACCTAACGTCCATAGATGATTCACATTTCTTTAGTTTTTACCCAATGTCCTTTCTCTGTCCCAAGATATCACATTTTTAGATGTGTCTTGTTAGGGAAATCAAAATGGAGGAAGTCTTGTTCAGGCTTCAGAGGCAGGAGAGCAGGCCTCCAACTTTGCTTCCGACTCTGCTCAGATTCTGTACCTACCTGCTCACTTGCAAGCGCAGCAATCAGGCAGCCCTTTAGATAAGAAAGGGGGTGGGTCTTGGGATTCTTGAGCCCCTGGAGTTCTCGCCAATCCCCCAAGGTCTAAGAATTCTTGTGACTCACAAAAATTGTGAAACAGCTTTGTAAAGCTGCATTTTTTTGTACACCATCTGATGCTGATATCAGTTTTCAGCCTGGGATTATAAACAGGGGCCCCCCAAACTGCAATTTGAAGTCTCACCGAAGGGTGAAAGCACTGCCCAGGGGGCTTTCCCAAATGGGACTCCAGATTGCTGTTAACAAGGTACTTCCCATTGCTGCTTAATTCTGGATCTTGGTCAGCCCAATTTGGTGATGTGTATGCTGTTACTTTTCTCTATTCTTTCTTTTCTTTTAATGACTATATTGAAATGAGGTCCAATAATCTTCCATAAAAAATTGTTTATATGTGCCACAAGTGGTTTGATTTGTTAATGAATCCTTCGAACCTAAAACAAAAGTAAAACCTTCAGGAAAACATGTCTATTTAAGCTCCTCTTGACTGTAGAGATTTTCTCACACTTTCCTCTTTTTGGATGGCTTTGAGGAGTACAGGTCAGCATACTGTCGATACTCTTCTACCAAGATTGGTTACACCTTTTTTTATCATGATAAGACCCTAGGGTTGTGTGTTACTGGGGAGGAAGACCACAGCCAAATGCCATGCTTGTCAAGGGTATGAGCTATCCCCATGATCGCCACTGTCTGTCTTGGCCTTAATAACTCGCCTGTAGGTACACTTGTTGGTTTGTCCCGTGGAGTCGCTCTCCTCTCCCCTCCCTGCAAGGACATAGTTATGTGCTTAAGAAGTAGGGCATTATGCTGGGCCACACCTTCTTATTTTCAAGTCATGTCCTAACACTTTGCAACAGAGCAATTAGAAAGTCTAGTTCTAAAGTCTGCTTGTTTCATTATTGTATCTCATGGCTATCAAGGCTGAAAGAGTTCTTGAGTGTGGTGATGGTTTCAGGGTTGTGTAAGCCTGACATGTATCAGACTTATCAGAGTGTACATTTCTAATATGTTCAGTTTATTATGTCAATTATACCTCAATAAAGTGTTTTGTTTTGTTGGTTTTTTTAAGCTGAAAGAGAGACCTTGCCGAAACAGGCTGGGATGGGAGAAATTATCTTTGGCCATGCCTGTTAACAGCACAATACTTAATTTCCAATCCTATCTACCGATTCCACTCCCGAGTTTAAGTATACAAATGCGTCTTTCAGGTGAGACACCACTTTTGATAGCAGAATTATATACTAGGGGAAAACTTTCCAGATGCTGGTTTTCAAATTTCTCCACAGCATAGTTCTCTTTAGAGAAAGCAAATTGGAACAGGCGTTTTTTTAGCTTAAAAAGCAAACAAGAAGGCTTTGCTGGTGGCTCAGTGGTAAAGAATCTGCTTTCCAATGCGGGAGACGCCAGTTTGATCCGTGGTCTGGGAAGATCTCACATGCAGCGAGCAGCAGAGCCCACACACCGCAACCAACGAGCCTGCGCTCTAGAGCCCGGGAGCCACCACCCACTGAAGCCCATGCGCGCAGGGCTGTGCTCAGCGACAAGAGAGGCCGCTGCAGTGAGCAGCCCACACACCTCAACTAGAGAGCAGCCTCCGCTAGCCGCAACCAGAGGAAAGCCAGCATAGCCAGGAGCACCCAACACAGCCAAAAACAGATCAATTAAATCAAATGAAAACCAGAAAACAGTTTAGCATCATTAAATACAACTCTAAATACTTTGTCACAGAATGAATCTCTGAGGTACAGAATGTTTTCTTGGGTACTTCCTGCCTTATTAAAAAATATGGTGAAGATTTATATTTAAATGTTCTTGATTCTAACCAGAATAACTCTGTTGGTTGGAGACATTTGGTAGCATTGCACTTAGTGATTTCTAGCACCAAACTTTATCTGGGGATACTTCATTTCCCTAAAGGAAATCAGTCCTAAAGGAAATCAGTCCTGAATATTCATTGGAAGGACTGATACTGAAGCTGAAATTCCAATACTTTGGCCATGTGATGCGAGGAACTGACTCACTGGGAAAGACCCTGATAAATGGGAAAGATTGAAGACAGGAGGAGAAGGGGACAACAGAGGATGAGAGGGTTGGATGGCATCACGGACTCGATGGACATGAGTTTGAGTAAGCTCCGGGAGTTGGTGACGGACAGGGAAGCCTGGCGTGCTGCAGTCCATGGGGTCGCAAGGAGTTGGACACAACTGAGCGACTGAACGGACTGACTTCATTTCCCAGTCAAAGCATTACGTTTCCCAGATTTTGCATACTACATTCTTTCCCATAAAATACAAATAAAATTGAAGAGGTAGCTATCATGTTACAAGTGGGAATTCTGAAGCCAAACCTCCTGATGCTTTTTCTAATTTGGCCACCTACTGACCGGTGACCTTGAGGATGCTGCATAACTGCTCTGTGTCTTAGTTTCTCCATCTGAAGAAATGGGGTGGAGGCAGCACTAGCCTGTTGGGTTAGGAGTGAGTGACCACAGGGAAAGATGCTAAAGCTACACCAATGCCCAGTACAGATGAGCTCAGTGAATGTGAGTTAGTGTTATTTGTTGAAAACATCTTTTCCCAGAACACAGGGATTGATTGAAAAAAAAAAAAAGGAGTTGTGTACTTCCTGATTAAAACAATTGGCAAATACTATATGGCTCATGTCTCAAAGAGTCAGACACGACTGAGCGACTGAACTGAACTGAATGTGGCTTAGTGGTAAAGAATCTGCCTGCAACTTAGGAGTGTTAGTCGTTCAGCCGTGTCCGACTCTTTGCAACCCCATGGACTATACCCTGCAGCCTCCTTTGTCCATGAGATTCTCCAGACAAGAACACTCGAGTGGGTTGCTGTGCCTTCCTCCAGGAAACCTTCCCAACCCAGGGATCAAACCCAGGTCTCCTGCCGTCTGAGCAATACAGGAGTCACAGGTTCAATCCCTGGGTCAGGAAGAGCCTCTGGAGAAGGAAATGACAACCAACTCCAGTATTCTGGACTGAGAAATCCCATGGACAGAGGAGCCTGGTGACCTATAGTCCATGGGGTCACACAAGAGTTGGACACGACTTAAGTGCCTAAACAACAACATACCATAAATTGGGTTGTACTTCTTCCAAACATAGTCTAACATGGCTTTCTGCTTGTTTCTTCAAATCCACCTTCCTCCAACAGCACTTGCTGACAGGACCGTGGATTATACTGCCACCATGTCACTTCCGTGTTTTATTTCAGCCTTTTTATTACTGCAGCAGGACAAAATGATTCTATACTGGTTTATGGCTTCCTGTCTTTGCCATTTAATTAAGAACTCAAGGTGTGTATTTATCATTCCTTAATGAAATTTTGTAAATTACGTAATTGAATATTGCATGACTTTAAGCATTGAAAAAATGGTAGTGGCTTGTCTTCATGTTCTGGATATTAAATTTTTAAATGACATTAATCATGCTGGTCTTGAAATATTCGTCAGTGCCACCTGACTCAACATACACTTAGAATGAGGAACGTCATTGTTAAATGTATGTTGTAAGTGGACATTATTAATGTGCAAAGTAAATCCACAGTCTTGATAATTTAGAACATTTTGGCACTTCCCAGTGGTTAGGACTCCTCGCTTTCACTGCTGATGGCCTGGGTTCAATCCCTGGTCGGGGAACAAGGATTCTGAATGCCACCTGACCAAAAAAAAAAAATTTTACCAACTTCTTATCAGATGATAATATTTGTAACCTGATAGTGTGGCCAGTGAAGGGTTTATACTAGGAGTAGAAACATCAATCGTATCATTTTTTTGTTCTTTGCAGTGAAGATAATATGCAGCAAGAATCTTGTAAAGCCACGTGCACATTTATTTATATTTATTTACATTATTTGCTTAAAACAGAGAGTTCCTTTAACCTAGTGAATGAGCCCTGGACTCAGAATGCAAGCAAATGCATTGGGTACTTTGATTAGGAAAAAAACAACCAAACCAATGTAGGCCTCATGCAGCACCACGGGTCAGGGGGCAGCCACAAATATCAGGTAAAGGAAAGGATGAACCTTGACATGTTGACCATGTGGACAAGGCAGAAATTCACAGTGGTGCTCACCAGAGTAGCAGGTATTAAACACGCGTCTAGGGAGGCTCCGAGACTGCCAGCTCAGAGTGCCTGCATCCGCCCCATCCGGGGACACCACAGGGTGTTTTTGGAGCAGCTCTTCTATGTTGGTAGAATTTCTGTATTACACATCCTGTCTACCCAAAGCAGGAACAGAACTCGACTTATCAGCTAGCTTGGGGAGGGCACAGGTGTCACTTGCCAGAGAGGCACTTACAGGAGGCTTACTCAAGAGGGAACAAGGAGAGCCCAGAGACCACTCTCTGGTTACACTGACCACAGAACACGCAGCTTCCGGGCAGCAGGGCGGCATGACGGGCCTCCATGGTTAGTGGGGCAAGCCGTCTCCCGAGGTCGGGGGCAGTGGGGCTCCCCAGGCTCCCCTGTGGTGTGTCCGGCCACGTTTCTGGCTGTGTCTCCTCCCTTCTTGCCTCTCTTACCTGCCCAGAGATTCTATGAGCCTCCTAAGAATCTTTCAGATAACTCTCTCTCTTCTTTTTTGCTCAAATTAGCTAGAGCATTCTGTTGCTCGTGAGCTGGCAAGTTGACAAAAACTGCATTAAGGGCAAACTCACTGAACTCTAGTGAGAAAATGGTACCTTGTTGCCTTCCCTAAACAAAGCAGATAGTGCAGGACTTCCCTGGTGGCCCAGCAGTAAAGAATCTGCCTGCTAATGCAGGGACAGGGGTTCGATTCCTGGTCTGGGAAGATCCCACATGCCACAGAGCGACTAAGCCTGTGCTCCACGACTACCGAAGCCCGAGCATCGAGAGCCCATGCTCTGCGGCAAGAGAAGCCACTGCAATGAGAAGCCCCTGGAGCACAATGAGAGAGTAGCCCCCGCTCTCTGCAACTAGAGAAAGCCTGCCCACAGCAGTGAAGACCCAGTATAGCCATCGATAAACAAATAAATCTTTTTCAAAAAGAAAATAAAGGAGATATCACAAAAAACAAAAGCAAAAAGTAATATGAGAAGGACTCTGAGTGTAGGAAAAAGGAAAATACAGACATAAGGTGCTATAGTCAATACTACACTGGTCCTAAATTTGAATCAGAAATATCAATGTGAATTTGTTGGGTGTTTTATCTCTTTTAAAAACTTCCTAGCTTTGTCCTCCAAAAGCCCCAGAAACAGTTACTACCTCAGTAGTGATAAACATTGCTGGTGGCCCAACGATTGTCTTGAAATGCTGTTTTTCCCTAAAAGATAACAGTTCAGTTGAGTCGCTCAGTCGTGTCCGACTCTGCGACCCCATGAACTGTAGCACACCAGGCTTTCCTGTCCATCACCAACTCCCGGAGCTTACTCAAACTCATGTCCATCGAGTCGGTGATGCCATCCAAGCATCTTATCCTCTGTCGTCCCCTTCTCCTCCTGCCTTCAATCTTGCCCAGCATCACTGTCTTTTCCAATAAGTTAATTCTTCGCATCAGGTGGCCAAAGTATTGGAGTTTCAGCTTCAGCATCAGTCCTTCCAATGAATATTCAGGACTGATTTGCTTTAGGATTGACTGGTTGGATCTCCTTGCTGTCCAAAGGACTCTCAAGAGTCTTCTCCAACACCACAGTTCAAAAGCATCAATTCTTCGGTGCTCAGCTTTCTTTATAGTCCAACTCTCACATCCATACATGACTACTGGAAAAACCAGAGCTTTGACTAGATGGACCTTGGTCAGCAAAGTAGTATCTCTGCCTTTTAATATGCTGTCTAGGTAGATAATAACTTTTCTTCCAAGGAGCAAGTGTCTTTTAATTTCATGGCTGCAGTCATCATCTTCAGTGATTTTGGAGCCCAAAAAATAGTCTCTCACTGTTTTCATTGTTTCTCCATCTATTTGCCATGAAGTGATGGGACCAGATTCCATGATCTTAGTTTTCTGAATATTGAGTTTTAAGCCAACTTTTTCACTCTCCTGTTTCACTTTCATCAAGAGGCTCTTTAGCTCTTCTTTTCTTTCTGCCATAAGGGTGGTGTCATCTGCACTTCTGAGGTTATTGATATTTCTCCTGGCAATCTTGATTCCAGCTTGTGCTTCTTCCAGCCTGGCATTTTGCATGATGTACTCTGCATATAAGTTAAATAAGCAGCAGGGTGACCATATATAGCCTTGACATACTCCTTTCCTGATCTGGAACAAGTATGTTGTTCCATGTCTGGTTCTAACTGTTGCTTCTTGACCTGCATACAGGTTTCTCAGGAGGCAGGTAAGGTGGTCTGGTATTCCCATCTCTTGAACAATTTTCCACAGTTTATTGTGATCCACACAGTCAAAAGCTTTGGCATAGTCAATAAAGCAGAAGTAGATGTTTTTCTGGAACTCTCTTGCTTTTTTGATGATCCAACGGATGTTGGCAATTTGATCTCTGGTTCCTCTGGTTTTTCTAAATCCAGCTTGAACATCTAGAAGTTCATGGTTCAGGTACTGTTGAAGGCTGGCTTGGAGAATTACTCTTGCCTGGAAAATCCCATGGACGGAGGAGCCTGGTAGGCTACAGTCTATGGGGTCGCAAAGAGTCGACTTCATTTTCTTTCTTTGCTAGAGTATGAGATGAGTTCAGTTATGTGGTAGTTTGAACGTTCTTTGGCATTGCCTTTCTTTGGGATTAGAATGAAAACTGACCTTTTCCAGTCCTGTGGCCACTGCTTAGTTTTCCAAATTTGCTGGCATATTGAGTGTAGCACTCTAACAGCATCATCTTTTAGGATTTGAAATAGCTCAGCTGGAATTCCATCACCTCCATTAGCTTTGGTCATAGTGAGAAAGGAGAAAGGAGCAGTGATCCCACAAGAGACTGACCCAGACTTGCCTGTGAGTGTCCAGGAGTCTCCAGCAGAGGCGGTGGTTGGTGGTGGCCTGCTGCAGGGCTGGGGGCACTGAGTGTGGCAGTTCGTGCAGGGGACCTTTTGAAGGAGGTTGCCATTATCTTCATCACCTCTACCATAATTGGGCTCAGGTCAAACAACAGGGAGGGAACGCAGCCCCGCCCATCAACAGAAAACTGGATTAAAGATTTACTGAGCATGGCCCCGCCCATCAGAACAAGACTGTTATCAGGAAGCTTCCATAAGCTTCTTATCCTTATTCCTCAGAGGGTGGAGAGAATGAAAACCACAACCACAGAAAACTAATAAAACTGATCACATGGACCACAGCCTTGTCTAACTCAATGGAAAGACAACAGGATGTCTTGGAAAAATGTCTGATTGCAAGTGTAGGCAGAGAATGTACAAGGTGCCCCTGAAACATCTGGCCAGAAAGCAAAGAATGATCAAAGATGAGGAGGAATAGATCAAACATGACTCAGAACTCACTTAAAGACATTCCTGCTGGTCACAGAGGGGAGAGTTTGAACATCGATAGCATAAAAATGGCAACAAACCAAAAACATATCAAATACATTTAAATCCAAGAAGCCATAATAATACACAAACAAAGCGAACACCAATTGGTTCCTTTGGAAGATGCTAGGGAGCTATTTTGAAAACTGCTTATAGAGGGAGAGTCAGGCCTTTAGGACAGGAGGAGAAGAGGGTGACAGAGGATGAGATGATTGGATGGCATCACCAACTCGATGGACGTGAGTCTGAGCAAACTCTGGGAGATAGTGAAGGATAAGGGAAGACTGGCGTGCAGTCCGTGGGGTCACAAAGAGTTGAACGTGACTTAGTGACTGACCAACAACAACAGGCCTTTACTCTCCCCTTCCTGTAGAAACATTACCACCAGGTAACCACATAGATGATAAACTTCTCTATTTAGAAGTATTCCAGCATGTAAATAAACAAGGGGTGATAAGTTAAAACACTATTGGTTATACTTCCTGAATTTAGAGTCTAAGCATGGGACTAACAAGACAGAATGAGATAATCAGACAGGGACCTCACTTGAAAGACACATCACCACCTATTAAGCATCTTCCCTCCAAAAAACAATCAAACTGGGACTTCCCTGGAGGTCCAGTGGTTGAGACTCTGCAATTCCACTGCAGAGGGTGCAGGTTCCATCCCTGGTTGGGGAACTAAGATCCCACATGCCATGCAGTGCAGCCAGAAAATTAATTAAAAACAAAAAACAATCAAACCTTTATCTGATTAAGCCTCTGCTCAGTCACTTCAGTCGGAAAAGGCAATGGCACCCTACTCCAGTACTCTTGCCTGGAAAATCCCATGGACGGAGGAGCCTGGTGGGCTGCAGTCCATGGGGTCGCTTAGAGTCAGACATGACTGAGCGACTTCACTTTCACTTTTCACTTTCATGCATTGGAAGAGGAAATGGCAACCCACTCCAGTATTCTTGCCTGGAGAATCCTAGGGACAGGGGAGCCTGGTGGACTGCTGTCTATGGGGTCGCACAGAGTCGGACACGACTGAAGCAGCTTAGCAGCAGCAGTCACTTTGGTAGTGTCCGATTCTGTATGACCCCATGGACTGTAGCCTGCCAGGCTCCTCTGTCCATGGGATTCTCCAGGCAAGAATACTGGAGTGGGTAGACATTTCCTCCGCCAGGGGATCTTCCAGACCCAGGAACTGAACCCATGTCTCTTGCATCTCCAGCATTGGCAGGATTCTTTACAACTGAGCCACCTGGGAAGCCCAGGCCTTTAGATACTACAATTTGTAGAAAATACAAACGGAGAGGAAATTCACTAAAGAGACAACAATGGGAGAAGAGAATCCACAAAAATCCTGTGGAAAGTCTTCAGGACAAATGGTTTGATTTCTTCAGTAAATAAGTTGTAAAGGAAGGAAAAAGGGAATCTCTAGATTAAAAGAGACCTAAAAAACATATTTAAAACAGAACAGACAAACCAAAAGTGGGTTGAAGCTAAACCCTGATGTGCAGAGATTCAGGCCTGCATGATAAAAACCATTCCAAAAAAACATGCAAGTAATCCCCAGAGAGGTGGGTACACAGCTAGTCAGGGGGGATGTGGGGTTGTTTGGGGACCAGCACATGGAGGGCTCAGGGTTGGCTGTGTTGACAAGATACTGTTGCCTGAGAGTAATCCAGAACACTGTATATTTATTTTATGCTGTTTTTTTTATATTTGTGTTGCATTTAACAATAAAAAGTTTTAAGTGATAACAGAAAACCAGAAAATGTTTTCACTTATTCGTTTAGTTTTAAAATAATTTAACACTTCATAGTATGTATCTCTATCAAATTATCTTGTTCTTTAAGTGTTTACTCCCCCTGACCCCCACAACTACAATGTCCCATGACAGTAGGAACAGTTTCTGAAAAGGAACATTTTCTATCCTATAGGGCCTTGTATCCTCCATGTTAGAGCAGTACCTAACATGCTGTAAATATACAATAAACGTGTTGAATGAATGCTGAATAAAAGTAAGTAAATCAATAATCTAACAAACATTTATTGAGTATGAACTGGGGAACAAGCAGATAGCAATCCTGGCCCTCAGGAGCTTTGTGGGGTTTTTAAAAAATTTATTATTATTTTTTAACTTTTTATTTATTTATTTTTGGCAGTGCTGGGTCTTTGTTGCTGCTCCAGCTTTTCTCTAGTTGTGGAGCAGGGGCTGCTCTCTAGTTGTGGTGAGTGGACTTCTCATTGCGGTGGCTTCTCTTGCTGCGGAACACAGTCTCTAGGGCACACGGGCTTCAGTAGTGCGGGTGCGTGGGATTAGTTGCCCTGTGGCATGTGGGATATTCCCGGACCAGGGGTCAAACCTGTGTCCCCTGCATTGGCAGATGGATTCTTTACTACTTCACCACCAGGGAAGTCAGGTGCCTTGTGTTTCGAGAGGTGGCTGATGGAGCGCCATGTATCTGTCATCACAACGGGCTGGAGTGGAACCAAGCAGAAGAAGGCAGTGCTTCAGGAGGTCATGTGTCATCCAGGAAGGAGAATATGGTGGCTTGGAATAGAGAGACATAGTAGAAAGGTCGAGGAGGAGACAGATTCCAAATATTTTTTGGGGTAAAACTGACAGATTTGTTTCTTGGGGCTGAGTGGGACAAAGAAAAAGAAATCAGTGATGTCTTGTGTGTGTGTATGTGCCAACATCATGGATTTTTTTTTTTTGCATCAATTTTTATTTTATTTTGAAGACCCCCACAGCATGCCGGGGTCTTCATTTCCCAGTCAGAGATCAAACCTGTGCCTTCAGAATCTTAACCACTGGATCCCCAGGGAAGTCCCCAGAGATGTCTTTACAATTTTTTCATTAAGTGGATGAAGCCAATATCACCAAGGTGGGCAGACCTGAAGTAACATAAATGAGAGACGCTCACGACACTGAAAGCTGCCCTCCCCACTCCGCCCACAAAAGGAGTCGCATACCTCCTCCCAGGCTCCTTCCGGCTCCCCTCCTACCTCACGGAGCTGTGACTGCCTTGCGTGTAGAAGGCAGCCAGTGCTGTCATTTGAATGCAGCGTGCATGCCATGCATTTACTGCGATTCCAGGCTGGGAGAGGGCGGTGCAGGCCAAGACCCTTCCCTCACACTGTGGCGCATCAGCTGGGTGTGCACCATGCGTGTGACAGATGAAGAAGTGTAAGCACATGTCCTGACGTTAAACCCGCTCACTTTAATCCTCATAAATTATGCACATGGGTAAGTGCTTCCGTTCCTAAATGGTAACTGAGGAAACTTGAGAGCAGACAGCCTGTCGGATATAGCCAGGTTCTCACGCTCCTAAGGGGTGTGTCCAGACTCTAACCCGTGTCGGCCTCAGCCCGTGTCACACAGCCTCCACCATCACCTTTCTCTTCCCCTACAAACACTCCGTGTCCAAAGCTGCCATCCCCTCCCCGTAAGTCCTGCTCTTCCTGACCCTAGGACTCTGTCCATGGGGGCCTCCTCAGAAGGCTGCTCCAACCACCCAAACATCCCTGGGGCCAGAGCTACTTACAGGGTGTCCACGGGTGGACCTGGCTGCAGGCTGAAAGACACTGGCTTCAATGGGTGATGACATGGAAGGGAGTAGGGGCCATGTCAGGCAGCTCCAGCTCAAGTTTAAAATCATCGAGCTCTGCTGCTCAAGGTGATGAGATCGGGCGCAAACCCAGGTGAGGCAGATCATGCCAGGCCGGCCTGCGGTGGCCACTCCTGCGAGGACAAGTTTGCACTCGAGTCTGGTGTGGGAGAGGTCTGGAAAGAGCAGGGGAGAGCAGAGTCAAACTGTTAGGGAGCCCTCGTCCATGAATGTATCTTAACCTTCTAGAACAAGGACTGTATTTGACACCTACTTCCCTGTGTAGGGTAAACATGAACTAGATTCTAAATACCCATTGTCTGGTGGGCACAGCCTTCTCTCTGCAGGATGCCCACCCACACCCCGGGCCTTGACAGCAACACTGCATCCTCCTGGCGTCTTCCCCATATCACCCCACCCTTCCTTTTCTCCTTGGCCCGGTGAAATCCAAATTCAGCCCAAATGTCACTCCTATGAAGGTGTCACAGGCAGAGTTCATCTGTCCCCCTCAGTTCCCCCAGAATCTGGAACTCTTCTCAACTAGAGCTTGCACACCAGGGCGTTTTGATTTTCCTGGTCCATGTAAGAGCTCTCTAAATGTGGCTGCAGGGAAGCACGAGGCCATGAAACTGATGAGCATGTGAGCATATTACGAAGATCAGGCTTCTGCTCTTGGCTTTTTTCACGTACCATTTAGGAACAGAAGCACTGACCTCACATGTCATGAGTTTAGTGTCAGGATATGTGGTTACACTTCTTCCTCTGTCACACGCATGGTGTGCACTCAGTAAGCTGACAGGACACAGTGTCACGGGAAGGATCTTGGCCTGCATCACCTTCTTTTGATCTGGGATGGCAGTAAACGCATACATGTACATTGCATTCAGATGACAGCACTGGGTGCCTTCTACGTGCAAGGCATTCACAGCTCCATGAGGTAAGAGGGGGTGCTGAAGGAACCTGGGAGACAATATGAGATGCTTCTTTTGTGTGTGGGGCGGGGGTGGAGTAGCATTTTCAGTGCCATGAGTGTCTCTCCTTGTCATTACTTGGGATGGGTTACTTTCAATCATCTACCCTATCTTAAGAATACTGCATCACTGGTGACTGTAGAGCACCTACTTTATACACCTACAAATTCCCTAGGTGATTTTGTCCCATTATGCAGAAAAGTACATTCTGACATCTTCTATTTAGCTTTAGAGTGCTTCATATGGCAGAAGGTGGCAGATTTTTTTTTTTTTTTTTGCTACTTATTCAGTGGACATGATTTACTAGCGCCAATCACTGTGCTAGGCCCTGAGGACTCAAAGGTGCATAAGACATTGACAGAAATGCAAAGAAAAGGTGATAAATACCACAATTTATCTCTGCTCACTGCAGCCGGGCTGGGGGGGTGATGGGGGTCTTGCTAGACGACGCTGGGGTTGTGCATTGCCTCCTCACACTCCTACCTGGAAGAGATGTTTATCATCTGCCATTTGTCATTTCCCTGCCCACAGCTAGCCATATGGCCACATCTAACTGCAAATCCTTGCCTGTGCCTAGAAGGCAGAGACCTAGAAATATTTTGTGAAGAACACAAATGACTATTGTTGTGGCAGGTGACTTTCTCCTGATGTGCAGAGATGTCTGTGAAGGAGAAAGGCTTCCAGTGGGTGACAAGCACTAGGAAGAGTGCAATGGTGGGGAATTCTGGCTGCAGAGAAGGGATCCCAGTAGGAGTGCTGGGAGATGAGTTAGCAAAGGAAGACAGGTCACACTGTGACAGCCAGGCAAGGAGGTCCAGGATTTGATCCAGGAGACACTGTGGGCTTCATTTATTTATTTACTGGCTGCGCTGGTCTTTGTTGCAGCTCTCGGGCTCTCTGCGGGCTCACTTAGTTGTGGAATCTTTGACATGCGGAATCTTCCTGGATCAGGGATTGAACCCATGTCCCCTGCCTTGGCAGGCAGATTCCCAACCACTGGACCACCAAGGAAATCCAACACTGAGGGTTTTAAAGGAGCTGTGGTGTAGCATGAGTGACCTGACTGCCGTGTGTAGGAGAGATAAAAGGGTGGCCAAACTGGAGGCAGGAGATCCATTTGCTTATTATTATTATTTTTAAATGTATCACTTTGTTCTCTTTGTAGGGTGGCCAGATACAGCAGACCTTGAGCATGTGAAAGTCACGTGGTTTCTTCAATAAACCTTGGAGCTTCTGCAGTTCTCCTGGGGCCCACAGACTGTATAGTCCTGAAGAGTCAAATATTAAGCTTTCTCGGCAGCCACACCTTCCTTTGATGTTTGGGTTATTGAACATAAACAATGTGTCTTCAGCATCATCCGTTTCTGTTTCTAAGAGTGCTGGCTGTGCTTTCTTCTTGATAAACAGTCTGAACTGACTCCATCTTGAACAATTTCTTCATCACAGTTTCCTTTTGTCTTTGTATATTCCAGCATGTAGGAAAGGCCATTACAACCCCTGGTTGGGACACCAACTTGCAAACCTATGTGTTCAGGCTTATCTTTTTAATATATATATATATTTATTTGACTGTACCAGGTCTTAGTTGCGGCATGCAGGATCTTTTTCCATTGTGGCTTTTGGAATCTAGTTCCCTGACGAGGGATTGAACCTGGATCCTCTGTATTGTCAGTGTGAAGTCTTAGCCACTGGACCAGCAGGAAAGCCACTGTAGTCTTAGCCACTGTCCGGACAGTGGCCCGGACTAATGGAGCTGACATCCTCCCTGTCTAGGTGCCCCAGTGCCTCAGGCCAGAGTGCAGCACCACAGCTTCTCTCCATGGACACAGTGGGCACATTCTCCATTTGATTCTTACACTAATACAGGCGAAAAGAATCCACCTGCAATGCGGGAGACCTGGGTTTGATCCGTGACTTGGGAAGATCCCCTGGAGGAGGGAAAGGCTACCCACTTCAGTATTCTGACCTGGCGAATTCCATGGACTGTATAGTCCACGGGGGTCGCACAGAGTTGGACACGACTGAGTGACTTTCACTTTCACTTTCTAATCCAGGCAAAGGTGGGTAAGAGCTTGGAGTGGGATCCTCTGAATGGAGAGGAAAGAGAGGATGCTACACATCACCCACTTAAGAGAAAGACTTGGTGAGGTCTGGAACAAATTACATACAAGACGCAAAGGAGGGTGGAGAGTCAGGTTTGGAGCCTAGGAGAATGATCATATTATAACTGGAGGAAACAGTGCAAGATGGACAAGTCTGGGAAGGACATTCGGAGCTTGCTGTCTGCAAGTTCAGTTCAGTCAGTTCAGTCGCTGAGTCGTGTCCAACTCTTTGAGACCCCATGGACTGGAGCACACCAGGCTTCTCTGTCCATCATCAACTCCTGAGCCTACTCAAACTCATGTCCATCGAGTCGGTGATGCCATCCAACCATCTTATCCTCTGTTGTCCCCTTCTCCTCCTGCCTTCAATCTTGTCTAGCATCAAGATCTTTTCAAATGAGTCAGTTCTCTGCATCAGGTAGCCAAAGTATTGGAGTTTCAGCTTCAGCATCAGTCCTTCCAATGAATATTCAGGACTGATTTCCTTTAGGATTGACTGGTTGGATCTGCTTGCTGTCCAAGGGACTCTCAAGAGTCTTCTCCAACACCACAGTGCAAACGCATCATTTCTTCGGCGCTTAGCTTTCTTTATAGTCCAACTCTCACATTCATAGATGACTACTGGAAAAACCATAGCTTTGACTAGATGTACCTTTGCTGGCTGCAAAGGGGGGCTTTTATTTTGTTTACTCTTGTCTCCAAGTACCTAGAGCAAGGCTCAGCACACAGTCTGTGCTCAGTATTACTTGTTGACTGTGTAATACCAGTAGAGCATGGAGAAGTTCCCAAAGAACTGTTAATGCCAGATTGCCACTTTTTGTAATGTCAATGCTAGGAAGGCAGACTGCTGCTACTAAGTCGCTTCAGTTGTGTCCGACTCTTAGTGACCCCATGGACTGCAGCCCTCCAAGCTCCCCCATCCCTGGGATTCTCCAGGCAAGAATACTGGGGTGGGCTGCCATTTCCTTCTCCAGTGCATGAAAGTGAAAAGTGAAAGTGAAGTCACTCAGTTGTGTCCAACTCTTAGTGACCCCATGGACTGCAGCCTACCAGGCTCCTCCATCCATGGGATTTTCCAGCCAAGAGTACTGGAGTGGGTTGCCATTGACTTACCTCCTTTTTAAGTTATTTTAACAATGCAGGGCATGTTGGCTTTGTGGGTTTTTAAAAATATTTATTTGGCTTCGCCAGGTCTTAATTGCAGCACGTGGGATCTAGTTCCCTGACCAGGGATCGACCCCAGCCCCCTGAATCTTAGCCACTGGACCACCAGGGAAATCCCAGATTTACCTCCTTGAAACCATAAGATGAGTTGCTGAGAAAGTGTAGAGGAAAAACAGGCTGAAAGAGAGAGCTTTAGGAACCTTGATGTTTAGGGGCAAGAAGGTAGGACTACAATCCAGGGAAGGTGGGCATTGGAGGCCTGAGCCAGGTAAGGCGGGCATTGGAGGCTTGGATCTATGGGTATCAGATGCTGCAGATGGGTGATGGAGCCCAGGACAGAGAAGAAGGCACGGGGTTGAGGAACTTGGGGAGGGCTGGGCGGGCAGCTGCTGGCAGGAGGGATGGAGGGCAGTGGCTGGAGGGCCAGGCTGGCCCAGGGGCGTTCCTGGGTTTTGTTTGGGTTTGGAGGGGTTCTACGTGGGACCTGGATGTGGAGCTAGGTGAGGAGAGCTTGAAGATGGAGGGAGGCAGGGACGGAAGGAAATCGTGGCAGGCCTCCGAGAGGCGGCTGGGAGGCTGTCTTCCAGCGGAAAGGGCCACTTCTAGGCGAGGAGGAGGGCAGAAGGGTTAAGTTTCGCCATCGCTCGGTCCCTCCCGCGGGCCTCTTCGGTGCGGGGCACAGTGCGAGCCGAGGGCCACCTCGAGGCAGGTAGTCAGCCTGGCGGCTCCACCACCTTCAGGAGGTGGCCGCGCTTCCCGGTTCCCCAGGGGAGGAGGCAGCCGCGAGCCCGGTGGGTGGGGGCAGGTGGGGGTGGGAATGGGGAAGGGGAGGGGACTGAGATGGGGGAGGAGTGGGCCGGGGTGGGGGCGAGGGCGGGGAGGGCACGGGCCGGGAAGGTGCGGCGGCGCGGCGGGCGGGGCGGGGCGACCCGGGAGCCACACCCTGAAACTACCTGCGCTCGACAGGAAGGGCCGGGCAGAGCCTGGGCGGCCGGAGCGCTGGGCCTGCGATCTGAACGAGGCCCGTCCCGCGCCCCGGCCCCGGCCCCCCGGCGATGGCTAGAGCCCCACGGCCTCCGGGACCATGAAGAACGAGCGGGCGCGCAGGGGCGCAGGCGGCTCCGGTGCCCTCGGCGCTGGACTCAAGTACACCTCGCGGCCGGAGGTGGGAGGCGCGGGCGCCGTCGAGGCGGGGCGCGCGGGGGCTCCGGGGTCGGGGGGCTCCGAGTGGGGGCCGGGGTGGCCAGGGAATCGGGGGGTGTTTGGCGCCGGGGGCACCAGGGGGACCGGGGAACCGGCAGCGCCGCGCTTGTCTCGGCCGAGGGAGCCGCTGCGCTGCCGGTTTGTGGCCGCGGCGCCGGCCCGACAGGTGGAATTTCCTGCTTGGCGGGTGCCTGGCCGGACCTTCGGCTGAGCCCCGCGGTCCCCTCCCCCGGCCCTCTCCCCCACCCCAACCCCGGGCAGTTCCCTGGCCTGGAAGTGGGCTCGTCTCGGCACCTGATTATCTCCGCGCTGTCCGTGCGCCTCGGGAAGGAAGCCGCGGCGCAGGCTGCGAGCGGGGGTTTGGGCCGGGGAGGGAAGTTTCAGGCGGCTCTGGCGTTCTGGAATCCTTGGCCTCTGCGGGAATTTGCTCGTGTCTTACTGGTCAGAAGGCATCAGACCCCCCCGGGCAGAGGGCAACCGGGAGCCCAGAACTTCGGTTGCCATAGAACGTGAAGCTTAGGACTCCAGGGTGGGGCTTGCTTGGGCTTCTCGGAAGGCGGATGGAGCCCTTTGGGAAGGAAGTGGGAGCCTGTGTCTTGAACCTGTTGGAGACTCTGAAGCAGGGAGCTCTTGTTTGGCGGAAAGAATCTTTGTTGCTGTTGTTTAGTCGGTCAGCCCTGTCCCGCTCAGTCGTGTCTGACTCTTTGCGACCCCATGCACTGCAGGACGCCAGGCTTCCCTGTCGTTCACCATCTCCTGGAGTTTGCTCAAACTCATGTCCATTGGATTGGTGACGTCATCCAACCATCTCATCCTCTGTCGCCCCCCTTCTCCTTCTGCCTTCAATCTTTCCCAGACTCAGGGTTTTTCCTAATGAGTTGGGAACTTGAAAACATTGAATCTTACCATAGAGAGTGGAAATGGGTTGTTAGTTTCTTTACTGACGGCCATAAAAGGGCACCCTAGGTGGCAGTGCCCAGGCAGGACTGGCAGCCAGGCCTCCACCTACCTGTAGTGGGGCCCCCAGCGTCCCCTGCACACCAGGTCACCGGCACTGAGGGCTGCTGAGACGCAGGAGCTGTTTGGCGCTCTGCAAACATGGGCCTGTCCCCCTCCTGAGACCCTGGGGCCAGTGAGCTCCTCTACTGGCCTGCACTCGGTGGTTGGGCCCATACTGGGCCTGATTTGGGAGGTCTCACCGACCAGTCCATTTCTCCAGTGGTGTGTGGACTGAGGGAGCTTGCCAAAGACTAGATTTAGGGTCTGCCCTGGTGCCCTGAGCCACCAATCACAACTGAGGTGGGCATTCTTTTCTCCACTTGTCCACCCTGTGCGGGAGGAAGCAGGACTCAGCACCCAGTCTGGAGGCTGGGGTCTGTGGCCAGTTGTCTGCCCTGCTGGCGGCCGATGTTTCCTTTCCATAATTTCTGTGTTTGCGAATCCCTGATAATTGCCTGTTAATAGGAGCTCTAGAGCCCTGCCTTCTCAGCAGAGAGCCTGCTGTCTGGTGGTGTTATTTCAGGACTGTTTTTCTTCCCTCCCTCTTCCTCACTTCCCTTTCAGGGACCCTCTCCAGCTGACACTGCCCACATGCCACACTGGCCTTTGAGCTCCCAAGGCCACCCGTCAGCCCTCACTTCCTTCCCCTTTGGTCCCTCCTCATTTCTCACCTTCCATGAAGCTCATCCATTCTCCACGCCAATTCTGCCGTTTTCTCCCACGTGGATCACTCCATCTTTCCTCCCGCCAAGCTCCTCCTTGTAACCGGCAGTACCGTGTCCCGGTCTTGGGCTGGGCTCTCAAAGACAAATAAGATCTGGCTATTTCCCTGGAGGCCCTTACGCTCTTGAGAGCCATGGTAAGAGATGTGCATGAAAATTAGACGTGACTCTGGGCTCCCCTGGCAGCTCACACAGCAAAGAATCCGCCTACAATGCAGGAAACCCAGGTTCAATCCCTGGGATGGGAAGGTCCTTTGGAGAAGGAAATGACTACCCACTCCAGTACTCTTGCCCAGCGAATCCCATGGACAGAGGAGCCTGGTGGACTATAGTCCATGGGGTCGCAAAGAGTCAGACATGACTGAGCGGTTGTTTAACACTGTCCTGAAGAAAGTAGCTTGCTGTGCCCAAAACTCATTTCAGTTTCTCCAGGAAGTCTCCCCTTGTGCCTTCCTGCTTCCTGCTTCCCCAGCTCTCTCACACTCTGGATCACCCTGCCATGTTTGCAGCCAGGGTCTGCGGACTCTGCCTCAGCTGTCTTCTGACCAGGAGCGCAGCCGCTGCCCCTGGGTTTGTCCTCTGCGTTCGCAGAGCCAGCCTGGGTCACGCTGAGTCCCTCAGAAGCGCTGTTGCTTTTGAGTTCCTTTCTCCTGGCCACTTCCATCCCTTTGTGGAGGGAGAAAGGTTCTGTTTGGTGATGCTTGGATCTGGCTGCCTCCTTCCCAAGGCTGATGACTCTGGCCCCAGCGCCCTCCACCTGATCCTATTACTATTAAGTGGGAGGTGGCCATCTTTGTGTTCCCTGGTGTTTGTAGAGACCTGATGTGCATGTCCTGTCTGGCGACCATGAGCCCAGCCTGCATGCGAGTAGGGACACGGATGTCAGTTATCATGGACACTGACGATAACTGGGAAGCCTGCCTCACTAGGTGTCTTGGCCCCAGTCGAGCCTTAGATGGTGGTCAGGCAGCTGTTTGGAAGGAGTCCTTGGTTCTTTCTAAAGTCAGTGTTGCCTGGTGAGACTCAGTGTCCCCTCGGCATGCAGAGACCAGGATTAGGAGAGCAGATTTGGTGGGGTCAAAATCAGATGTCTTGGGGGCCAGGCTCTGCAGCTCTGGCTATTCTCAGGGTCTCCTCTCTTTAGTAGTTGGTCATCCACATGACAGATAGTTATTAGGTGCCCATCGACAGAGCACGTGCCAGGCCCTGGGCAGTAGTCCTGAGGGAGAGCCCAGCCACACAGTCTCTGCCTTCAGGGACCGCCCAGTATAGTGTAGCAATGTTATTATTGTTCAGTTGCTCATGTGTGTCTGATTCTGTGATTCCACGGACTGCAGCACACCAGGCTCCTCTGTCGTTCACTATTTGCCAGAGTTTGCTGAAACTCATGTCTATTGAGTCAGTGATGCCATAGTGTAGCACAGAGATATTTGATTTTTCATGGTAAGAACTGGGTTCTGGAGAAGCTGGGGGGCCACTTAGGAGGGGTGTCTGACTCAGGCTTGAAGGACCAGGGTAGATGAATTATAGCCAGAGCCACCTGTGACGTGGTGACAGGAATATTTAATGTGGAGCCAAGACCTGGTGCCACTGCTTTCCCTCAAGGTGATCTCAGAGATGTTACCTAATCTTTCTATGCTTCAGTTTCTATGTTATAAGAATGGTATGTATGTTACAGGCTTGTTGCAAAGATTAAAAGGGATAATTTACATGCAAGCCCTTTATAAGGTTCAGCCTGGTGTACAGGTGTGTGGCTTGTCTCCAGAACACAGGGGATGTCTCCCCAGTGATGGAGACCCTCTTTATTTCTCCTCCCTTTACTCAGCTTCTATGAACAAGGTCCTCCTGGGAAAGGGAAACGGTGCTGAGGCCGGCTACTCGACCCTTTCTCCCTCCCACCACATAAAACAGAACTTTAAGCACTTCCTTCTTTCTCGGTTCTGTGCTGGCCCCTCCGGAAGGGGAAGGCCCTGTGCTGGGAGGTGTATGCGGTCGGGGTTTGGGGGGCGTTACTGAGACCTGGGTGCTGTGAATGGTCAGGAAGCCTGTGTTCCTCAGCTCTTACCCAGCCTTCCCTCCACCTTGGTCCTGGGAACACCTGGAAATCCATGGCCTTCATTTAGGACACGGGAAAACTGAGGGTAAGAGAAGATGGCACTAGCTTGACAGCTGCCCAAGGAAGAAGGCTGTGTCGCCTGCAAACCCCTGGGAGTCTCCTTGGTGGGGGATGCATCTCATCACAGCCCCCTTCCTCCGCCCACACCTGACGGCCAGCTGTGGTCTGTGGCTGCTGTGGTTCTGGAGTTCCCCTGGTGCCATCTCCTTCTCTGGCCTGTGGTTTTGCCCAGGCTATTGGCTCATGTCTTCTAAAAGAGAAAGTCTATTCTTAGAAAAGTAGTGACTGTGTGACAAACCCCCAAGGAGCCCAGGTCCCAAACATGTGGCTTCTGGCCACATGCATGCTGCTGGAGTGTTTAGAATACTAATCATTGCTGAGTTTATTGAGCATGGACCATGTATTATACCTCTTAGCATCAGTACTGTTATTATCCTTTTATAAGTGAAGGAAGTGGAGCACAGAGAGGCTAAGTAACTTGCCTAAGGTCACAGAGCGAAACAGTGGTGAGATCAGGATTTGAACCCAAGCAGTCTGGCTTTGTTATATTCCACTTGGACTGCCTTAGTGAAATACAGGGCTAGTAGCCCAGTGGGCTCAGAAAGGGATGAAGCACTAAGGGTAAGAGCTGATTTGATTTGGTAAGAAAATGGATTTTTCTTCTTGGGACTTTCTGGGACTCAACATATTTATAATAACCATTTGGTAGTATAGGAAGGGTCACTGGGAACTTCTGAGAGGCTCGTGGAACTCTCACCCGGGCTGGCAGTGGTGAGAAGAGTGTTTGGGGTTTGCTCAATGTTTGTGGGCAGTATTTGCCCTTTTTTCTTTGCTAAGAACTTTTCTAGAAGCAGATTCCTACTAAGAATTCCATCTTGGAAGCTCACGTTTTCAGAATTTGCTTGTTCCTCTAGGCTTAGCAACAGAATCTTTAGAATCCTTGTGATGGTTGACTAGCAGCTCAGAATCTTGGATCCTTTGTTCTCTTGAGTTGGTGGTGATGGTGGTGAAATGTGAAGAAGAATAGGATGACAGTCATTACTACCCATCACTAAATATGAGCACTTTGGTTTATTCTTTCTTATCCTCACAGAAACTATAGGAGAAAAATGCCTATAGTTTATAGATGACCATGTGTATTCAGTTGCTCAGTCGTGTCTGATTCTTTGTGACTCTGTGGACGGTAGCCCACCTGGCTCCCCTGTCCATGGGAGTCTCCAAGGAAGAATACTGGAGTGGATTGCCATCTCCTCCTTCAGGGGATCTTCCCCACCAGGGATCAAATCTATGTCTCTTGCGTCTCCTGCCTTGGGAGGTGAATTGTTTACCACTGCGCCACCTGGGAAGCCCCGACAGATGACAGTACTGAGATTCAAAAGGTTTGCATAATGGCCCAATCCCAAAGAAAGGCAATGCCAAAGAATGTTCAAACTACTGCACAATTGCAGTCATCTCACATGTTAGCAAAGTAATGCTCAAAATTCTCCAAGCCAAGCTTCAATAGTACATGAACTGTGAAATTCTGAATGTTCAAGCTGGATTTAGAAAAGGCAGAGGAACCAGAGATAAATTGCCAACATCCGTTGAATCATTGAAAAAGCAAGAGAGTTCCAGAAAAACATCTACTTCTGCTTTATTGATTACACCAAAGCCTTTGATTGTGTAGATCACAGCACACTGTGAAAAATTCTTCAAGAGATGGGAATACCAGACCACCTTACCTGCCTCCTGAGAAATTTGTAGGCACCTCACAAAGCAACAGTTAGAACCGGACATGGAACAGACTGGTTCCCAAGAAAGGAGTAAGTCAAGGCTGTATATTGTCACCCTGCATATTTAATTTATATACAGAGTACATCATGTGAAATGCTGGGCTAGATGACGCACAGTTCGAATCAAGATTGCCAGGAGAAATATCAACAACCTCAGATATGCAGATGATACCACTCTAATGGCAGAAAGTGAAGAGGAACTAAAGAACCTCTTGAAGGTGAAAGAGGAGAGTGAAAAAGCTGACTTAAAACTCGACATTTAAAAACTGAAGATCATGGCATCCAGTCCCATCAGTTGATTGCAAACAGATGGGGAAACAATGGAAACAGTGAAAGACTTTATTTTGGGGGGCTCCAGAATCACTGCAGCCGTGGTGACTGCAGCCATGAATTTAAAAAACACTTTCTCCTTGGAGGAAAAGCTATGACCAACCTAGAAAGCATATTAAAAAGCAGAGATATTACTTTGCCAACAAAGGTCTGTCTAGTCAAAGCTATGGTTTTTCCAGTAGTCATGTATGGATGTGAGAGTTGGACTGGAAAGAAAGCTGAGCGCTGAAGAATTGATACCTTTGAACTGTGGTGTTGGAGAAGACTCTTAAGAGTCCCTTGGACAGCAAGAAGATCCAACCAGTCCATCCTAATATTCAGGAAATCAGTCCTGAATATTCATTGGAAGGACTGATGTTGAAGCTGAAACTCCAATACTTTGGCCACCTGATGCGAAGAACTGACTCGTTGGAAAAGACTCTGATGCTGGGCAAGATTGAAGGCAGAAGGAGAAGGGGACGACAGAAGATGAGATGGTTGGATGGCACCCCCGACTCAATGGACATGAGTTTGAGCAAGCTCCAGGAGTTGGTGATGGACAGGGAAGCCTGGCGTGCTGCAGTCCATGGGGTCGCCAAGAGTCGGACGCGACTGAGTGACAAGACTGAACCGACGGAATGGCCGACAGGCAGTTAGAGGCAGAGTGAGAGTTCAAACCTAGATCTGTGCGACTTCAAAGTCCGCGGCCTTAACCGCAAAGCCATTGTACAGTTGTATTCCGAAGGGTGGGTGATTGACGCACATTCCCAGGAAAGCCTTGGAACACGTGGTTGAACAGAGAGTCCTGAGCACCAGGCATGGGTCCACTGCCGACCTCTCACACCACACCCGACTGGTTTCTCCTTTGATGAGGTTGGTAAACCTCACCTGGTAAACCAGGAGACCGACTGGAGAGGACGCTGAAAAATGTAGCTTTAGTTTAGGATACGCATGGTTGAAAATTATTTTATTGGAATTAAAAAAAATTTTTTTTTAAGTTTATTTTTGGCTGTGCTGGGCCTTCGTTGCTGTGCGGGCTTTTCTCTAGTTGCGGCGAGAGGGGGGCTACTCTTCGTCGCGGTGCCCTGGTTTCTCATTGCGGTGGCTTCTCTTGTTGTGGAGCACCAGCTCAAGGGCGCGTGGGCTTCCGGGGTTTCGACTCCCCGGCTCTGGAGCACAGGCTCAGCAGTTGTGGCACAAGGTCTTAGTTGCTCTGCTGTAGTGGGATCTTCCCTGACCAGGGATCAACCCTGCGTTGGCAGGCTGACTCTATACCACTGAGCCGCCAGGGAAGCCCATAGTGGGAATTTTAAAATTGAAGGACTTCACCTGCCAGAGGAAACGAATCAGGTATAGTTTTGCATGCTCTGTGCAGTCTGTGCCATGTTACAGGGGTTTTGCCTAGTGTGTGGTTGCACATGTACAGTGTATGTTCCGGAAGGCGTCTCAGCCTCCTGTCTGCTGGGCACAGTGGAGGACTGCAGGCTGGAGGAACGGGTGTCTCGCTGCACAGCTGTGCCCAAGAGGGTGCCCTCGCGCACCCAAGTTGCTCAGGGCGGTGGCCTTGGGGCTGTCCCTGCATCCTTCCTGTGTCGTTTCTTATATCGAAATAGCTTTGACGTGGTCTTGGAGAAATCGTCTCTGTCGGTGGCATCCTACCGGGAGGGAAAGGCTGACACCTGGGATGACTTAATCATGAGTCAGAAGGCCCTGGGCTGCCTCCGGAGAGGCCGTGCAGAATAGCACTCTTTCCGGCTTCGCTGAGAGTGAGCGCACCACCCTGACTGCAGATGCCAAGCCTTCAGCCTCCCACGGCTGGGACCGAAGGAGTCCAAGGAGCCCTCAGGACGGCACAGCAGACCCAGAGTTTTGAGTTGACGAAGCCAGGCCTGTAATGTGTCTCCCTAAAATGTCAAGTAAATCTCCCCGCTCCCCAGCGTTTTTACTTGGTCATACTTTAAACAATTATTTTCATATTCTATTTTATTTATTTTTGGCCACATCTCACGGCCTCTGGGATCTTAGTTCCCTGACCAGGGGTTGAACCCAGGCCCTCAGCAGTGAAAGCGTGCAGTCCTAACCACTGGACCGTCAGGGAATTCCCTAGAGAGGCTTTTTAACATCTTGGTATTGCCTGTGTATATTTTCTATTAAAAAGTTGCTTTCTTTTTCTGATTGTTGAAGTTAGGAAAAGACTCTTATTTATCTTTTGCTGTGTGGGTTTTCTCTAGTTGTGGTGAGCAGGGGCTACTCTTCTTGTGGTGTGCAGACTTCTCATTGCGGTGGCTTCCTTGTTGCAGAGCACGGGCTCTAGGGCGAGTGGGATTCAGTAGCACACGTAGGCTCAGTAGTTGTGACCCACGGGTTTAGTTGCTCCACTGCATGTGGGATCTTTCTGAACCAGGGATCGAACCCGTGGATGAAACCTGTGTCTCCTTCATTGGCAGGCAGTTTCTTAACCACTGGACCACCAGGGGTGCCTCAGGACTTTTTTTAAAAAGTTGAGCAATGTAGAAATATACACAGTGAAATTCCTCTGAAATTTTCTCCCCCAGGTTTCAGAATCCCTATAAGTAGTTTGATTTCTATTCCCCCAGTCTTTTATGCATGAACCAATACTTGTATACATATTAATATTATGTGTACATATATTCTTTCCCAAATGGAATCATAATGTTCTTCCTGTTCTGCAGCTAAAGGCATGGTTGTAATGAACTAATTCATCACACATTTATTACAGATCTTTACGCATGCTAGGATTGTGGAACAAGACATGGCTCCCTCCCGCTCCCCACCTCCATCCTTAAGGAGCAGGTGGTTGACCTTGAGCACTGACCAACTGCCACTGGAGCTGTGCTTGGGACGCTGGGGAGACTGAAAGGGGCAGGGCTTTCCTGCAGAGCTTCTCAGAGGAGGCACCTAAGCGGGAGTTTGGAAGGGTGGGAAGGGCCCAACACTGACTTTGTTTTTCTTCAGTTAACATTGTATTTTAGAGAGTTCTTTCCTACTCTTTGAAAAGCTATTCTTGATTGCTGTGTCAAGTTTCATCAAGTGGATGTGTCATTCTGTATTGTTATTTTATTTGTGGTATTTGTGTGTGCTAATTGCCTGTGTTTTGGAACAATGAATGGAAACAGAGCCAAAGGGCTAGGGGAAGAAATTGACAAACAGCCCTGATCCGCTTGAATTCTGCTGCTGAATTCTGGGTTCCAGGTCTTAACGGGAACTTTGCTCCGGTGAAGTGGCACCAGACGACCAGAGGTTCAGGAAACAGTTTGAACGGTTGGTTGAGTTGAGCATTTGAGCTGGACAAAGAGCAGACCCAGAGGAGTGTTTTTGTAGCTGCTTGGAGCTGGAGGAGATGGGAGGAACGAGGCTGGTTCTATTGCAACGCTAATATGCTGGGCTATTGTGATGCCGAGCGCCCTGGGGGAAGGGAGAATTTTGTAACGCTGGCTGTAGCCCTAAAAGCTGTTTCCCCCAGAAAGGGTGGCCCCCAGGGGATGGGACCAGACACAGTTCCGCAGTTCTCTGCTCCCTCTGTCCTTGCACGGGTTGTAATCGTGGACTGGGGCCTCCAGGCCTCTCCCTGGGGATGGGGCTTTCTTGTTTGCATATTCAGTGCTTTCTCCCAAACTGCTAGATTTGCAGTTGAGCTAATGTTCCTGGCCCTGGAGGAGGAAATGGCAACCCACTCCAGCATTCGTGCCTGGAGAATCCCATGGACAGAGGAGCCTGGCAGGCTGCAGTCCATAGGGTCGCAAAGAGTCGGACACGACTGAGCAACTAACACTTTCACACTTTCACTTTTCTAACATTCCTGGGGCCTTCCTGGTGGCTCAGATGGTAAAGAATTTGCCTGTAATGCAGGAGACTCGGGTTCGATCCCCGCATCAGGAAGATTCCCTGGAGAAGGAAATGGCAGCCCACTCCAGTATTCTTGTCTGGAGAATCCCGTGGACAGAGTCTGGCGGGTTACAGTCCGTGGGGTCGAATCCATGCCTGCTGCACTGAAAGCGAGGAGTTTTAACCACTGGACTGCCAGGGACGTCTTGGTTCAGAATCCTGACTGTTGGTAGATACACAGACATATACATACACAGACATACACCAGTGATAAAATCTTACGGAACTTAATAATCAGTACAAGTAAAATAGGAAATCTGAATCAGATCTGTGGGTTATAGCAGTGTCGTGGTGTTGTAGTCTTATGAGATGTTACTATTGAGGGAGACGGGTGAAGCGTACAAGAGATCTTGGTATTATTTCTTACGACTGCATTTGAATTTACAGTGATCTCAACAAAAGTGTTAACGACTAAAAAAGCACTATCCCATGAAACTGGCCCTTGGGCTCAATGAGAATAAAGTCAAGAAGAAAGACGTTAAGAAATTGCATGGTGCTCCTTTCACCTTTGTCTTCAGTTTCTCCTTTGTTAGCTTCTTAGTCTTGTTAGTTTCTAAGTTTCTTGTTCAGTTTCTTTCTGGTTTAGCTTCTGGGGGAATGTGCCTGGTTTGGCCCCTGCAGGCAGATACTTCTGCTCCCGGTCAGGTGACAGGAGAAAGGTGGGCGTGGCTGGGCCCAGAAGAGGGTTTCTGACCAAAAAGGGCACAGTGGGGGCAAAGTTTGTGGGATCAAAGAGACTGGCTGTATTGAGGGGTGCTGCTCTGTTATAGAATCTTGGAGCCCGTCTGAGAGAGAATTCTCTGGAATTACAAAAGAGGGGGAGCGTTTAACTGAGGACTGGGAGAGGAAGAGACCGGGAAGGTCTAAAGTTAGATGCTGAAGGTATAGCACGTGGCGGGGTGGCTGACACCAGAGAGCTTGGTGAGCTGTCAGCTGATCCCTGGGTAGACTGAGCTTTCTTTCCGCTTCCAGGGGAGTGGAGGCAGGTCTGGAAAGTTCCCTGGGCCTTGGAACCTGTCTTGGGTAGGCTACTTAGTTCTGGCTGTGAAGAGCGAAATCCTTCAGTCAGTCAATCAGGTTTTAACCCTGGGCAAAGTCAAGGGTAGAGGGTGTGGGGGAGAGAAGCAGTAGAAAGAGGAAACTGGGGCGCCTGACCTCCCAGGACTGCCTGTCTGCCCGCTGTGCCCTGGGGATATCATTGATGCCAAGGGTCTAAGTGAGGAGAGGTCCCAGGGACAAAGACTGTGGACTGAGGTGGTCCACAGACACTTCCTGGAGGGGCTGGGCCCTGGCTTTGTCCTCGGGGACACACTGGGCTTCAGAGGTGGTGATGGGAGCCGAGCCTTTCAGGGTGGCGGGATGGGCACCAGCCTACTTCCCCACAGGTCTGGGGGCCACCTGGCTGAGGACAAGGTTAGCACGCCCAGACCAGTGTTGGAGGGGTAGAAATCCACCCAGCCCGACCCCTCGTAAAAGAAAGAAGAGGCTTGTATCTGCCAAAGCTGGTTGCAGGTGTGTGTGGTCCTGGTGCCACAGTGGGGTGGCCAGGCGGGGCCCTGGGCAGTGCCAAGAATGGGGAGGGGATACAGGTATGAAACCTGCAGGAGCCGGACGCTGACTGGCAGAGAATCACCAGGTCCTGTGCCCACAGTTGACTGAGTCAGACCCTGGGAACTTTCTGTCCAGCTCTGACCAGGTGTACAGAGTTTGGGTTTATTTCCTCCAGTGGGAGCTGTTGGCTCTGAGTCAGCTTTCTATTCTCCTGGATGCCTTGGGGTCACAGATCTGCAGGTAATTCTGGATTCTCTGTAGGGCCCCGGCACCTCACCCATTTCCTGGCAAGTCAGCAGCTGAGAGAAGAGACCAGGTTGAAAGGGAAGGGTCAGAGGGTCGAGCAACAAGAAGGCAGAGAGCTCAGGGAGGCCATCAGCCGCTGACGAGCCTCGGCTGGCAGTGTGTGTCTGCTGGCAGCCTCCGGGACTTCTGGGTGCTGCTCATAAGCTGTCGTGGGGGGGCCCTGAGCTTGGACGCCAAGTCCAGCCCCTCTTGCAGGTACCTTGCATCCCAGGCGGTAGCTTAAAATAGGCCAACTGAAACTGACATGACCCAGCTGGCGGGCTCCTCTCACTGAGAGGGGAGGTGGGTGGGCCGGGCCAGCAGCCTCCAGGAAAGGGTAGGCGGCCTGGCTGGTACTCTCCAGATCCATTTCCCGAGAATGACCTGGGATGCGGGTTAAGCTTGCAGACCCTGGGGTGGTGCCCCTGCCCCGCAGCATCGGAATCTCCCGGGAGAGGGGCCAGGGGTTCTGGACACTGGGCAAGCCCTATGCTCCTTTCGCTGGTGTATTTTAATCATTATTTTTCACACCAGGCAAGTCTGGGAAATGCTGGGGTGGTGCGATTGAGGAGAGCCTCTTGTTTCTTGAGAATCTGGCTTCTTTGGGGAATCAGTCACCCCAGGGCTGGTGAGTGAGTGGATTCTGAAGTGGGTGTCTTTTCCCTTCTCCTTTGTTGCTTCAGTCATCCTGTGATGAGCAGATCAGGTGTCCTCTCTGTGCCGGTCATTGTGCAGGGCTGGGACTGCAGTGACAGCAGAGTGAGTGAAATCCCTGCCCTTGAGAGCCTGCATGTCGGCTGCTTCCTGCCTACAGCCGCTTGAGTGTTTTTTGATGGGTGCTGGTTTTTTAAGATTTATGTATTTACTTTTTGGCTGTGCTGGGTCTTCGTTGCTGCGCCTGGGTTTTTTCTACTTGCAGAGAGCGGGGACTGCTCTAGCTGAGGTGCACGGGCTTCTCATTGCAGTGGCTTCTCTGTTGCGGAGCACAGGCTCTAGGGCATGTGCGCTTCAGTAGTTGTGGGCTCGTGGACTCTAGAGCTTGGGCTCAGTAGTTGTGGCATTCAGGCTTAGCTGCCCGATATGGGGTCTTCTCGGACCAGGGATCAAACCATTGCAACGTAGATTCTTATCCACTGGCCCACCAGGTAAGCCCATGCTGCTGATTAAACTGGAGAGAGCCCATCGAAGTAGGGCCCCTCCTGCCTGGAGACAGGGTCCCTTTATAACTAGCAACTTGAAGAAGGGGCCTTTCTCCAGGTTCACCCCTGGTATCTCAGTGCTATGCATTGTACTGCACTCAGTATCTCCCAGGGTGACAAAGACAGTGTTAGGTTTTGGAATTAACTCCTTGCTCTGTCATCTCTGGTGGCCTTGAGCCACACTGAGTTTCTAGGGACTCTGGCCAGGATCTAACTTGACCTGGCATTGGGAAGTGGCCAAGAGAGTTATGCTGGCTTTGTCTTTTCCTCTTGAAAATAAAGGCATCTTCGAAGTCGCACGAGATGGACCCTCACCTTGGGAAATGATTGCAGGCATGCACACCATGCTTTCTTGTTTGAACCATCTCATGGATATTTTATGGTTCTTATCATGGAATTGACATCCATCCTGGGCTTCCCTGGTGATCCAGTTGTTAAGAATCCATGTGCCAATGCTGGGGACACAGGTTTGATCCCTGGTCTGGGAAGATCCTACGTGTTGCAGAGCAGCTAACCTGTGTGCTGCAACTACTGAGCCCATGCTCTAGAGCCGTGTCCCGCCACTAGAGAGTAGCCACCATCCTCCTCAGCTTGAGAAAGCCTGTGTGCATTTAAAACCCAGATCAGTCAAAAATAAAGAAACAAATAACTCTTAGAAAAGAATTGAAATCTGTCCCACCTGGTGGGTATACTGAGTCACGGAGACTGTGACCAGCAGTCACGGTAGAGCTGGGAGTGGTGCATGAAGCCAGCCACCCTGTCTAGCCTCAGGTCAGTGTCTGCAGCCAGCGACATCACTTCTGCCCCTTGATCCTGATCCTCAGCTGCAGAAGCACGTCATCAGGCGTCACGTGAGGGCGTTTCATGGCCCCTCCCAGGACTCTCCGTGACCTCTTTAGCCTCAGCTTCATCCCCTGCCTTCCCAACAGATCACACCCAACCTTGGCCAAACGAGGAACAGTCTTAAAAAGGAGAGCCTGGTGTGACTATTTATTTCTTCCCTGTCTACTTTGACTGGAATCTCGCGTGGATTTTTGGGTCGTTACTGTCCTTTCTGCTGTTTGTAAACACAAGTACTCACCAGTAGCTGTTCTCCTGCAAGAACCGTAACGGGCTGCCAGCTGCAGCTGCTGGCTCTGGATCTGCTGGTCCCTGGAGCCGGTGGGAGAGCCGGCCTAGGCGGCGAGCAGTGGTGCCAGCCCATCCGGGGGCAATCGGGGAACTGGGCGAAGGGTGCTGTCCAGAGGAGGCTTCTGAGGCTGACTTGGACACAGTTTTGCTTGGTAAGCATGTAGCTTTTAGCTCTGGTGAGTTTGGTACTTAACAGGAGTAGGGTGGCTACAAGGGTCTGTTGTTTACTCACTCAGCCGTGTCCAACTCTTTGCAACCCCATGGACTGTAGCCCTCCAGGCTCCTCTGTCCATGGGATTCTCCAGCCAAGAATACTGGAGTGGGTTGCTATTCCCTTCTCCAGGGGATCATCCCTGATCCAGGAATCAAACCCATGTCTCCTGCATTGGCAGGAGGATTCTTTACCACCGAGCCACTGCGGAAGCCCACAAGGATCTTTCCTATAGCAGAGATCTTTTCCTTTTTACCTTCTATAAATTTGTTTTTTGGACAACCCCTGACTTTGGGGAGGATAGGCATCATTTGCACTGGCGTGCTTTAAACCGACAGAAAATATGATATTGTCTACGGTTTACATGTCCCTACTCCTGGGTCTTGGGGTGGTACCCCCCTATCCCTCCAGGAAGTCGGGTGGACTGCGTGGTGATTGGATTTGCCCTGGTGTCCCACTCCCTGGATCATCCCTCCAGGAGCTTTGTGTGCACCTGTGAGTCCCTCCTTGTGCACCTGTGATGTCCGTCTGTTCTCCAGGAAGTCATTCCTCACTCTCTTGTCTGAGCTGGCCTTGAGCCTCCAGGATCTGACTCAAGCCGGCTGGTGAGAAGAGGCCACGAGAGCTGTGTGGCCTCTGTTTGTGGTAGGCCAGCACCTGCTTCACAGCACAGCACGGGTTTTATGTGTGCACCTGCAAACGTGTTTACTTTATGAAAGAGAAAGGAGATGCCCAGGTGGGCATGCAGATCCTCCCACTTCCATCGGCTCTCTGGCCTGTAGAGGTGGTTGCATGTAGGGAGAAGGCTGTGTTTGCCGTTGAGCCTGAGCCAGTGGGAACTGCCTGCCTCCTATTTCCCTGGGGGCCTCCTGGTCCCATGCATCTGTAAAACCCCAGCCACAAGGGTTGGTGTGGCTCGTCCCTCTTTGTTGTTTTACTGGCTTCACTCCCTTTGTGAAGGGGAGACATCACTTTGCCAACAAAGGTCCATAGAGTCAAAGCTATGGTTTTTCCAGTAGCCAACGTACGGATGTAAGAGTTGGACCATAAAGAAGGCTAAGTGCTGAAGATGCTTTCTAATTGTGGTGTTGGAGAAGATTCTTGAGAGTCCCTTGGGCAACAAGGAGATCCAACTAGTCAATCCTAAAGGAAATCAGTCCTGAATATTCATTGGAAAGACTGAAGCTGAAGCTCCAATACTTTGGCCACCTGATGGGAAGAGCTGACTCATTAGAAAAGACCCTGATGCTGGGAAAGATTGAAGGCAAAAGGAGAAAAGGGTGACATAGGTTGAGATGGTTTGATGACATCAGCGACTCAATGGATGAGTTTGAGTCAACTCCGGGAGATGGTAAAGGACTGGGAAGCCTGGCGTGCTGCAGTCCATGGGGTCACAAAGAGTCGGACACGACTTGGTGATGAACAACAGCAGCAACACCTCCCTTGTGACTTTGGACAGGTCACTCCCTGTCTCTCAGACCCAGTCTCCTTATCAGTAAAATGACTGGGTTAGGCAAGATGATCTCTCATATACCTGAAAATGGAGCCAAGAGTAGGGTAATAAAATAAGTCGTCTAGTTACTGATTAAACAGTATTTCTGGGCTGATCGGAGCCCAGGATTCACACTGCAGGGATGAACAGACGCTGGAGCCAGCCCCACCGCCGGCACTGTGCTCCGCAGCCAGCCTGGGGTCGCCCCTGGGGTCCGCTGTCCGTGCCGTCAGCCACCTTTCCTTCCCAAGGAGTCTGCTTTCCCCTTTCCCAGAATACTTGCTCCCTGAGTTCTGGATGCTGACTGAGGCAGGCCGAAGATGAAGGTCAAATCTGAAGCGCCACCTCGTGGCTGTGTGATCCCACAAACTCATCATTTCTCCCTGCCCTGCTGTAGAATGGTAGTGAGGATACCTGTCACGAATGCTTTCAGGGTTGTTGTGGGGCTTGAGTAAGAAAACAGTTGTGAAGTTACCCTGTACGCTGAAAATAAACTGAATAAACTATTATTCTGTTACATTTCTTCCAGCACATATAAACATAGCCACACAGTTTGCTCAGAGTCTAGCTAAAGCCTTACTGTTTTTTCATTTTCCAGTATGTTTAGACAACCAAAGACCATTGGACATTTACAGCAATCCTGCAACCTAGACGGGCAAAGACATGATTCTGAAGATCATATAAAAACAATCAAGTTGGTATCCTAAGAAAGAACAAGAAGGTGGTGAATTCATAGAATCGAAAAGGCTATGGTTTAAAAAAAGAACCATCTAAGAATCAAAGTCACTCTTGGAAATGAAATGCATGACTTAAAAAAAAATGTGTTGTTTTTGCAGTAAATCTCAAGATAAGGTGATGTAAGTCCTTCAGTTTTGTTCCTTTTCAGAGCTTGGTGCGTACGAATTTCAGAAGCAGCTCATCAATTTCTGTGAACAGCCTGCTGAGGATTTGATCAAGATAGTGCTGACGCTGTAGGCATCTGAGGAAAATAAGACATCTTAACTATCTTGAGTCTTCCAACCCATGACCATGAAATTTTGCTTGATTCATTTGTGTCAATTTTTAGATTCCACATATAAGTGATATCGTATGGTATTTGTCTCTGTCTGACTTTCTTCCCTCGGTATGATAATCCCTAGGTTCATCCATGTTGCTGCAAATGACAATATTTCATTCTTTTGTATGGCCGAGAAATATTCCATTGTATAAATATACCATATCTTCTTTATCCATTCATCTCTGGTCAACATTTAGGTTGTTTCAATTGAAAAGCAGAGACATTCATTTGCCAACAAAGGTCCATCTAATCAAAGCTATGGTTTTTTCTGTGGTCATGTATGGATGCGAGAGTTGGACTGTGAAGAAGGCTGAGTGCCGAAGAATTGATGCTTTTGAGCTGTGGTGTTGGAGAAGACTCTTGAGAGTCCCTTGGACTGCAAAGAGATCCAACCAGTCCATTCTAAAGGAGATCAGCCCTGGGTGTCGTTTGGAAGGAATGATGCTAAAGCTGAAGCTCCAGTACTTTGGCCACCTCATGTGAAGAGTTGACTCATTGGAAAAGACTCTGATGCTGGGAGGGATTGGGGGCAGGAGGAGAAGGGGACGACAGAGGATGAGATGGCTGGATGGCATCACCGACTCGATGGATGTGAGTTTGAGTGAACTCCGGGAGTTGGTGATGAACAGGGAGGCCTGGCGTGCTGCGATTCATGGGGTCGCAAAGAGTCGGACACGACTGAGCAACTGAACTGAACTGAACTGAATATCTTGGCTATTGTGAATAGTGCTGCCCTGAACATAGGGGAACATGTATCTTCTTGAGTTACAATTTTGTTCTGGTATAGGGCCAGGCCTGGGATTGCTAGATCGTATAACTCTGTTTTCAGTGTTTTGAAGAACGTCCATACTGTTTTCAATAGTGACTGAACCAGTTTACATTTCCACCAATAGTACGAGGATTCCCCTTTCTCCGCACCTTGTTCAGCGTTTATTATTTGTAGAATTTTTGGTGATGGCCATTCTGACCAGTGAATACCTGTGGTACCTCATTGTAGTTTTGATTTGCATTTCTCTAATAATTATCTAGGTTGAGCATCGTCTCATGTGCCTGTTGGCCGTCTGTATGTCTTCTTTGAAACAGCTGGTTAGGTCTTCTACCCATTTGTCGACTGAGGTGTTTGTTTTTTGTTACTGGGTTGTATGAGCTGCTCGTATATTTTGGAAATGAAGCCCTTGTCGGTCACATCATGCAGTAGAGGATGTGCTTTTAAACCTCGGTGTTCTGAAACCTCGTCATGATGTATTTTGTTATGTGTGCTTTTTCATTTATCTTTCTCATTATTCAGCGAGCCCTTTGAAGACATATGACTCTTTAATGCTTGGAAATATTCTTCTAGTATTTCTCTGATAATGTCCTCTGCCAGACTCAGGAATGGGGCTCAGGTATTTATAGAAGATAGAGGTGAGACAGGGAAGGGCATTATTAGAAATCTCCAGAGTCCCACCTCCACTCCAAACAAAAATGCTCCTACCCACACATCTCGTAGAAGGGATGGGAAATTGATTTCTCCAGACTCGAGGACACCGGGAGCTAGAGGGCTGCAGTGAAGGCGAAAACACTCATAGGTCTCTTCTCTCCCGTGTTCTGAATGCTAGTGGCTTGGTTTAAATTGGAGAAGGCGATGGCACCCCACTTGAGTACTCTTGCCTGGAAAATCTCATGGGTGGAGGAGCCTGGTAGGCTGCAGTCCATGGGGTCGTTCCCTTTTCACTTTCATGCATTGGAGAAGGAAATGGCACCCCACTCCAGTGTTCTTGCCTGGAGAATCCCAGGGACGGGGGAGCCTGGTGGGCTGCCATCTCTGGGGTCGCACAGAGTTGGACACGACTAAAGTGACTTAGCAGCAGCAGCAGCAGGTTTAAATTATCCCATCCTGGAGACTAGAAAATCATTCTTTGCAGTAACTAAGCCATCCCATAGAAAAGATCTACACAGCCTAGCAGTTGGGACTGTCCAGTAAAGTATCTGTCTAGTCACTGAATTGTGGCCCAAAGTGAAGCCACCTGTGGCCAGCTATGTCCACAGAACTTCCAAACAACCTTTAGGACTTCATTCCTGATTTTGAGTAAACAGCCTTGTATTCTCAGGCATTTAAGGAAAGCCTTCAACACAAAAGAGAAAATCAACAGCAGTTTCTCTATTGAAAAAAGTTACTCAATAGAAATATCAGGATGAGAACATTTTTGCATCAAAAAATCAGAGAACAAGACAGAACTTTTGGAGAAGAAAGTTTTGATAGCAGAAATGAAAAAATAGAAAGATTAAGAATCAAGATGGATAATAGTAGCAGAGAAAGGATAAAGGATCCATATAGTAGGACTTCTAGAAAGAGAAAAGAGAAGATAAAGGAGAGGGCATAACTTAAAATAATACAGGAAACTTTCCCAGACTGAAAGATATAACTTTCCAAGCTCAAAGGGCGGATGGAGAGCTCAGTGTTGTGAAGTTGAAAGATCCAATTCCAAACACTTCCTCAAGATTTTCAGAGAAAGACAACAAATTATGGATAAAAAATGATGGATTTGTACTATTATCTTATTTCTGCAAAGCAAAATTAAAAGCTGTAGAACATTGGGGACTTCAGAATTCTAAGTCTGAAAATTATTTGAATTATACCCAGCCCAGACATCAACAAACATGAGTACGGAGTTAAGGTCCTTCTGAAACAAGCAAAGTTGCAAGAAATGTCTCTCTCTAGAAACTACTGAAGTATGTGTCCGCCAAAATGAAGTAAGCCAACAGAGATGAAGACATGGAATCCAGGAAATGGGGGTTTTAATGCAAGAGGGAATTAGAAGTTCCCTGGTAGTCCAGTGGTTAGGACTCAATGCTTTCACTGCCATGACCCCAGGTTCAATTCCTGGTCGGGGAACTATAGTCCTGAAAGTCACAGATATTATCCACCCAAGAGGAAGTTGAATTCAGAAACTTCCCAGGGTCATGGTGGTGGGGGAAGTTCCAGACAGCAGCTACAGGAAAGGACAGAGTACCTCCAGGAAGAAAATGAAATGAGAGATTCTTTGACAGACTTTATATGCGGAAGGTGAGGAGAACATTACAGAGCACTTAGATTGTATGGAAAGACTTAGATATATGTGGTGGTGGTGGGGGGAAACCCGAGTAAATGAATATTCACACCCGGAAAAACAAATCAATTGTAGCGAGAAGGAAATTATAGTGAACAATATTCTCGAGACTAGTAATGAAAACATAGAGTATGGATATAATTTTTTTTTTTTGAACTTTAGCCCTGTATCTTTTGGGAAGATGGGTGAAAGACAGAAGGAAGGACTTTGAAATACACATTTCCGTAATATAAGTCAGCTGATTATATTTTATAGATGAATCGAGTTGGTGGTATTGGCGTATTATTCAGAGATATGGAGACAAATTCCAGAACAAGCAGGTTGAAAACATCTTAAGTGGTTGACTCTGGGGTGTGCTTCTTTTTTGTTTTTAAAATTTTATTTCATTTTGAGATGTAATTTTGAGGTATACAACGTGTTGGTTTGATCCGTTTATATATTGTAGTACGATGATCATGGCGGGGTTAGCTAGAGGGTGTATGTCTGGGTTTGATATTAGATGAAGTCACAAATATAACCCATTAGGAAACTAAAATTCGAGATACAGACACCCAAATGGGGCAGGCGTGGGGACAAGCTCTCACAGCAGTGAGTAAGCTATGTGAGAATGTCTGAATGTGACAAACCAGGAAATGTCAGCTCAAGCACAGGTCTGAGGTTCACACCAAGACAGCCACGTCCGAAAACTAAACGGGCACCTCTGTGGAATTTGGGGTGGGGCTTTTGCTTGTTTAGGGCTGCAGATAAGAGTGTGTCCTGTAGGCGGATGAGTTTGCCTACCTGCCATTGCACGCTGCAGACACCCCACCTCCCTGTCCATACTTGTGCCGCCTATTCCTGGAGCCCCCCCACCCCCGCTATCCAGTTTGTTGGAAGTTTCGTTCGTTTTTCATGCTCTTGGGTCTGAGCATGGACACGCAGGGATTCCAGTAGAGACCTGGCCTTCTCAGCTCGCCATGGTGTCCTGGGCTGGGAGACTTCAGGCTCAAGGCAGAGACTTGCCCTGCCGTGGCACTGCAGAGCTGCCCACGTTACTGCCCTTTTACTTCTGGCTGCTTACACACTGGCAGAGCAAGGATTGGGGTCAGGGTGTACAGTGCAGCTTGCCCGGAGGTGCTGAGGAGGTGATCCCTGGGCTGGGCCAGCTCTCCCCACACCTGGCCCTCCTCCTACGTCCGAGGTGACTCACGGAGGTGACAGTCTCAGCTGACTGAGCTCAGATGGGCTGCTTGTTTCATTTTTATTTACACTCACAGTTCTCAGGCAGTGCATGCCTGCAGATACCTAGAGGGGAGGCCACTGCTCGGTCCTCCCGGCTTTTCTCGCGCAGCTGGACCTGAGAGCCTGGACATGTCCTTCCCCAGCGGGGCCGGCAGGCTGCAGAGCCGGGGGTTCTGACGGGCAGTGCACTGGCTTCTCTGTGCAGAATATGAATGGCTGTGAGGAAGGCGTGGAGTTCTTGCCGGCCAACAACAGCAGGAAGGTGGAGAAGGGCGGCCCGCGGCGGTGGGTGGTGCTGGTGGCCGTGCTGGCTGCCTTCCTGGCGCTGTCCCTCCTGGCGGGGCTCCTGGCATGGCGCTTCCAGGGTGAGTGACCCTCCTTGGGGTGAAGGGAGGATACGGTTCGGGGGAGGGAGAGGAGACGGCAGGGTCCGCTCCCTGGGGTGGCTGAGGGCAGCTGGGCCCGTGCGGGCACTGGAGGGCGTACATCCCTCCCTCTGACCAGCGTCCTCCCTGGGTCTCTCGCAGACCGGAATGTGCGAGTCCAGAAGATCTTCAATGGCTACCTGAGTGTCCGGAACGAGAACTTCCTGGATGCCTACGAGAACTCCAACTCCACTGAGTTTGCAAACCTGGCCAAGAAGGTGAAGGAGGCGGTGAGTCCCGGCCCCCCGGTGCTGCTGTCGGCTCTGGCACCCCCAGACGTGTGACGGGGGCTCTCCAGCACCTGGCTCGTTTAGGGGGCCCAGGTCCCAGGAGGGAGGGAGTGGCCTGGGCTGGGGGCCGGGGTCCTTGGCGCTCTCTGGCCCGCCGTCAGCCTCCTCTCCTTCCCTCAGTTGAAGTTCTTATACAGTGGGATCCCGGTCCTGGGCCCCTACTACAAGACATCGACTGTGACCGCCTTCAGGTGGGTGCTGGGAGGGCTGGCGGGAGGCGGGCCGCTGAGGGGCGGGCAGGGTGTGGGGCCCGCCGGGGTGATGAGGCCATGAGGTCCTGCTTGAAGAGCCAGGATGCCTGCCAGTCCTTCGTCTGACTTTATCCGGAAAGTACCTTAGAGTTTGCTGGTCTCATTGAATCTTTTACGGAGGCAGCTTGGCAGGCGGCGCCGTCGGCCCCTTTCACGTTCAGGAAACAGACTCGAACTGTCACTCAGTGTGCCCAGGCTAGAGGGAGAGCCCACACTCCACTCCAGGCTTTCTCTCCCACCTGAGCCTGAGCCGCAACCCTAGGGAGTCCGGTTGGGTGTGAGCCTATGAGAGTCAAGGGCCAGGCCTCTGGCTCAGGGGTCAGCAGGTGGGTGGGCACACAGGAGCCTAGGGTGGCGTGGGGGGACTGGCCTGGAGAAGGTCTCTTGGTGAGCATCTCCCCCAGCCAGGAGGCTCTTAATCCTGCCTCGTCTTCACCGGGCACCTGGGAAGTTGTGGACCCCCGCGTCTCAGGCTCAGCCCTCTCTCCCCAGCGAGGGCAGCGTCATTGCCTACTACTGGTCAGAGTTCGACATCCCCAAGCACCTGGTGAAGGAAGCTGAGCAGGCCATGGCGGAGAAGCGCATGGTCACAGTGCCGCCCCGAGCCCGTTCCATGAGCTCCTTCGTGATGACCTCGGTGGTGGCCTTCCGTGAGTGCAGGGGCCAGCGGGGTGGGCGTTTGTCCGGCCTGGAGCAGGGCCTGCTCCTGGGCTGGTGTGGGGGCCTCAGCTCTCCTGGACTCAGTGCCTGGGAGAGGAGACTGTGAGCTGGCCGGGCACCTCCCTCTAGGGGAATGAGGAAATGGACTGCATGAGTAAGTGCTTTCTTCTCCCTCTTGTTCTTCAGCCAGTGACCCCAGAATAGTACAGAACACCCGGGACAGTAAGTATCTGCCCTCCTCCCGAAGGAGAAGGGAAGCGATGTGGCCACATGCCCGCTCAGTCAAGGGGGTCTGCCAAAGTCACACATGGTGATGGCCAGATCCTTCTGCCTCTCCCAGGCCAGGACAAACCCCCTTCCTGGCCTCTCCCGGGTCTAGAGCAGCCTGGGGCACCTTAGAGGGGCCAGGGCTGGCTGCACCCTCATGGGCGGGGGTCCTGGTGGCTCTCCTGCCCAGTTCTGCCCCGTGTCCTCTTGCCCCACACAGACAGCTGCAGCTTTGCCCTGCACGCCCAGGGCAGCGAGCCCACCCGCTTCAGCACACCCGGCTTCCCCGACAGCCCCTACCCATCTCACGCCCGCTGCCAGTGGACACTGCGGGGGGACGCTGACTCCGTGCTGAGCCTCACCTTCCGCAGCTTCGATGTTGCCACCTGTGATGAACGTGGCAGTGACCTGGTCACGGTGTATGACACCCTGAGCCCTGTGGAACCCCGAGCCGTGGTGCAGTGAGTGTCCTGGGAGAGTGGAGGTGGGCAGTGGGCTGCCTGTGGTGGGCTGAGCCTCCGGAACGACTGCTGTGGAGGTTGGAACTTCAGGCGACGGCCGACTTGCAGGCACCACAGAGCAGGGGTGGCGTGGTCCTCAGTGCGAGCTGCAGGGAGCATCTAGAGGTGACCATCAGCCTTGGCAAGGGTGCCAGAGGCCCACAGGTCCCTAAAGGAGCAGGGTGCTCCTTTATCTGTCCTTTACCTGCCACCGTGAAGGTGCTGCCCACTACTGTATTTTTATCTTTCTCTCTTTTTTATTTTTATTTTTGGCCACACCATAAGGCTTGCAGGATTTTAGTTCCCCAACCAGGGATTGAAGCCAGACCATGGCAGTGAAAATGCCAAGTCCTAACTGCTGGACCACCAGGGAAGTCCTGCCCCTGCCACCGCCCCACCCGCCGCCCTTGCTATTGTGAATGAAGGTTTTATTGTTGCTCAGCAATGCCGAGGCCTACAGATGGGAGATGACTGCTGTTGAAAAGACAGTTTGTTACAAGCTGACAGTTAGTTGCTGAGAGGAGGAGCTACACAGGGCCACAGGGGGAGGCATCAGGGTTGTTCGGGAGGCAGAGGGGCCTGGAGGATAATGTGGGCAAGAGCCTTTGTGTGGATTCTGCAGGAATGGCAAGGCAGAGTTACACCTTAGGATGGGTTGGTTTGAATAACTCCAGCAGGCTCCGTAGCCTGGGACCGTCTCCCAGGCTGGTACCTGGGTAATTAGGGGAGGTAGAGAGTGGTCTCCAGCAGAAGAGCCCCACAGTGAAGGTGTTGGGGTGTGGGCTCCGGTTAGTCTGCATGTAAAAGTCTTGCCTAAATGTTAACTGTCTCGAGGGATTGACTAGCCCTGGGGGGTAGCGGGGGGAAGGCTACCTCTCCAGGGTTAGTTAGCAAGCCTCCAGGGATCAGAGCATCAGAATTATAGGAAATAAAAAGGCATAATAGATACACATCACTGTATATAAAATATATAAGCACAGGGAACTATATTAAATATCTTATAATTACCTATAATGGAAAAGAATCCAAAAGAAAAAATATATATATATAACTGAGTCACCTTCCTGTACACCAGAAACACTGTAAATCAACTACGCTTCAATTAAGAAAAGGCGTGGAGGCTTCCGTGGTGGCTCAGTGCTAAAGAAGCCATCTGTGAATGCAGGAGACTAGGGTTCGATCCTTGGTCTGGGAAGATACCGCGTGCAGCAGAGCAGCTAAACCTGTGCACCACAACTGTTGAGCTGTGCTCTGGAGCCCAGGAGTCGCAACTACTGAGGCCACATGCTGCAACTGCAGAGGCCCATGCGCGCTCGAGCCCATGCTCTGCCGCAAGAGAAGCCACGGCAGGGAGAAGCCTGTGCGCCACAGCTAAGGAGTAGGTCCCGCTCTCCAAAGCTAGAGAAAGCCCAAGCCAAAGCAGCGAAGACCTAGCGCAGCCCAAAGTAAAATGAAATAAATTATTTTAAAAAGTTAAAAAAAGGCATAATACACCTGCTGGGGGGTGCTGAGGTGAATGAGAGCCTGCAGGTAGGGATGAACTGCCTCCATTCAGCTCCCCCTGCCACCTTGGACTCAGTGGACCGGAGCCTTTGATTGTTGTCTATAGAAATGAGCTGGACAGATGTTTTGTGATTAATAAGGGGCTAAACTTCAGGCTGAAACCCAGAGAGAGCCATCTGCTGCCACAGCTTTGCAGCCAGGACTTCTATCTAAACACCCCTTTCATGCTGGGTTTCTTGCCACAGCTTTGCAGCCAGGACTTCTATCTAAACACCCCTTCCATGCTGGGTTTCTCTTTCTCTGACTGATCGTCTGTACAGCCAGTACATACCTGGTCCTGAGAGGCGGAGGGTAGAACAGATGTGCACAGAGAGGGCAGAGCCACTCATAATCTTACATCTGGAAATGGTCACTGTTAAATGTGTTGTACCTTCTTGCAGGTTTTGTTTGCTCTGTGTATATCTGTGCATTTATTTAAAAGTAGGTGTATGTGCCACACTTGGCTGCACTGTCTGCTCTGTAAAGATGAAGCCTGTTATGATGGCCCTCCCAGATGAGTGGCATGTCTGTGTCACTGTTAACGGTGCTGGTGTCGGTCAGCTCATAGGCCGTATTTATTAGCAGTGAGGGCTCCGGTGCCAAGTGACGAGTCTGAAATTCAGTCCTGCTGCTTTTTTTCTGGTGAGCAGAGATTTTTTTTTCCTTCATTGACTTATTACTCATTGAAAAATTTAGAAAATATTTTTTATTTTATATTGGAGTGTAGTTGATTTACAGTGTTGTATTAGTTTCAGGTGTACAGAAAAGTGATTCAGTTATGCATATCTATATTCTTTTTTCAGACTATGTTCCTATATAGGTTATTACAGAGTATCCCGTAGAGTGCTATGCAGTAGGTCCTCATTGATTACTTTATATATAGTGGTGTGTATCTGTGAATCCCAACCTCTTAATTTATCCCTCCCTCCCTTCCCCCTTTGGTAACCAGAAGTTGGTTTTCTATATCTGGGAGTCTCTTTCTGTTTTATAGATAAGTTCATTTGTGTAATTGTTTTAGGTTCAACACATAAGTGATAGCATAGGGTATTTTGTTTCTCCGTCTGATTTTCTTCACTTCGTGTGATGGTCTCTAGGTCCATGTTGCTGGAAATGGCATTATTTCGTTCTTTTTTGTGACTGGGTACATACTCCATTGTATGTGCATACTGCGTCTTCCTTATCCATTCACCTGTCAATGGATATTCGGGTTGCTTCCACATTGGGGCTCCTGTAAATAGTGCTGCTGCGAACTTTCAGTTGCATGTATCTTTTCAAATTATGGTTTTCATCTTTTCTGAATATTTGCCCAGGAGTGAGATTGCTGGGTCATGTGGTAGCTCTATTTTTGTTTATTTAAGGGCTCCATACTGTTTTCCATAGTAGCTGCACCAATTTACATTCCCACCAGTAGTGTGGGAAGGATTCTTTTCTCCATACCTTCTCCAGTGTTTTTCGTTTGTAGTCTTCTTGATGATGGCCATTCTGATCAGTGTGAGCTGATACTTCACTGTAGTTTTGATTTTCATTTCTCTAATATTTAGCTGTGTTGAGTATCCTTTCATGTGCTTTTTGGCCATGTGTTATGTCTTCTTTTGGAGAAGGCAATGGCAACCCACTCCAGTACTCTTGCCTGGAAAATCCCATGGATGGAGGAGCCTGGTAGGCTGCAGTCCATGGGGTTGCTAAGAGTCGGACACGACTGAGCGACTTCACTTTCACTTTTCACTTTCATGCATCAGAGAAGGCAATGGCAACCCAATCCAGTGTTCTTGCCTGGAGAATCCCAGGGGCGGTGGAGCCTGGTGGGCTGCTGTCTTCTTTGGAGAAGTGTCTATGTAGATATTTTGCCGATTAAAAAAAATTTTTTTTGTTTGTTTTTGATATTGAGCTGCATGAGCTGTTTGTATATTTTGCAGATTAATCCCTTGTGGGTTGTATCACCTGCCAATATTATCTCCCATTCTATGGGCTGTTTTTTCATTTAGTCCTGCCACTTACCAGCTCGCAGTCTTGGGCAAGCTATTTAACCTGTTTCACCTCTGTTTCCTTATCTGTAAAATGCGGATAATAGTATTTAATGGTTGTTGTGATGAATACCCGAGTTAATGGATATAGAAGCAGTAAGGATGGTGCCTGGTATATTCTTAGTAAGTGTTAGTGTTAACAGTTTATGCTGTTAACTGCTGCTGCAATTATTTGGCCCATAGTTTGTTTAGTGAGTCCTCTATTATTAGGCATTCAGTGTTTCTGAGTTGTTTATAAACAAAGACAGTCTTATGAGGAGATCTTTACTTAAATGGTGGGCCGAGGGTGGTGGGGGACCCCACCCTTGAACCCTCTGCTGGGGTTCTGTGGCTCCCATAACACTCCCCCTTCTGCCCCGCAGGCTATGTGGGACCTACCCTCCCTCCTACAACCTGACCTTCCTCTCCTCCCAGAACGTCCTGCTCATCACGCTGGTGACCAGCACTGAGCGCAGGCACCCCGGCTTCGAGGCTGTGTTCTTCCAGCTGCCCCGGATGAGCAGTAAGGGGCGGCCCAGGCAGGGACAGGCCTCGGGGCCACGGGGTTTGAAGCTCAGGCCCTCCTGAGCTGTGGGCGTCTGGTGCCCAGGCTTGAGGGAGGCCGGCCAGCTCCTCGGGGCCCCTCACCCTCCTGGGACCTCAGTCGTCACGTGCGTCTCTCTGCCTTTCCTTCCAGGCTGTGGAGGCTACTTGCGGGCAGCCCAGGGGACATTTAACAGCCCCTACTATCCAGGCCACTACCCGCCCAATGTCAACTGTACCTGGCACATTGAGGTGGGGGCTGTGTGCTGTGGGAGGTTAGAGAAGCTGGTTCAGCAGTAGATGGGGGAGGAAAGAGGAAGCGGTTGGGGGTGCTCCAGGGAGGACGGAGGCGGGGGTGCTCCAGGGAGGCAGGAGAGAGAGCGATGAGCACCTTTGGCCACTCCCAAGGGGTGTGTGTGGAGGCTGTGGGCGGGGCAGTTTTCAAAGCAGCATCTTCAGGCCCAAGCTCAACCCCTCCTCCTATGGCTGGTGCCTGCCGGAAGGATCCACCCCCGGGATGCGGCTCGCTCTGGGGCCTCCTAGAGGAGCTGTGGGGACAGTGAGTGCTGTGCAGAGGAGGACATGCTCACTGGGCGGCTAGAAATGCGCGCCGTCCAGTCAGTGATGTGGGAGAACTGCTCGGCCTTCTTTAGAACACCACAGTGTGTGCTGTGGCTGGCGAGTCGGGAAGGTCTTCCTTCCAGATCCCTCCTGCCGTGTCCTCACTGCCCTGCAGGCGGGTGGGTGGGCGGGCAGGTGGGAGGGAAGAACCCCCTCACATCCCCCCCAGCTCAGGAAAGAGGGAGGCTGTGCAGAGCCAGGCCCACAGCCGCATCTCTCTCTGTAGGTGCCCAACAACAAAAACGTGAAGGTGCGCTTCAAAGCCTTCTTCCTGCAGGAGCCCAATGTCCCTGTGGGCTCCTGCACCAAGGACTACGTGGAGATCAATGGGGAGAAGTGAGTGTTGGGGGAGGGCGAGTGGGGTGCCCCAGCCCCAGGTGAGTCTTCTTCCTCTGCTGAGCTGCCCGCCGCCCCCAGGTACTGTGGGGAGAGGCCACAGTTTGTCACCAGCAGCAGGAGCAACAAAATCACTGTCCACTTCCACTCGGACCAGTCCTACACTGACACCGGATTCCTGGCGGAGTTCCTGTCCTTCGATGCCCGTGACCGTGAGTGTCGCGCTCAGGAAGCGGGGCCTGGCTGGAGGGCCGACCTGAGATTGGCTGTCTGTTCTGCATCTCATTAGCATCTCTGACGCTGAGCCACCAGAGCTCGTAGGGGGCATCTCAGTCACTGCAGTAGCTTTTTGAGGGAAAAAGAGCCAACAGTGCCCTTAGGTCCCTGGGAGCAGCCCCTCAGGCCGGGGAACTCAAAGTGCCTTTGGGCCACTGTCCCTTTGGCTCTGCACCACTTTGAGAATCTGTGCTTGTCTCTGGACTTTTAGCAGCTGCCAGATGAATAGCATGCTTTTGAGACAGAGCACACTGGGGCATGGATCATCGCATGAACCACTCCTAGTTCTGAAAATTGTGAGATCTCTACTGAAGAGATCTTAACTGTTTCCATGGCGTTTAATTTCACTGTCTGCTGTGAATATCAGTTCTTCTCTGTCCACAGGGGGATCTTTTTGTTTGTTTCAACCTTGTATCATAGAATAGGGCTTCCCAGGTGGCTACCAGTGGTCAAGAAACTGCCAGTGCAGGAGATGCAGTTTCAATCCCTGGTCTGAGAAGATCCCCTGGAGAAGAAAATGGCAACCCACTGCGGTATTCGTGCCTGGGAAATCCCATGGGCAGAGAAGCCTGGCAGGCTGCCGTCCATGTAGTCGCAGAGTCGAACACGACTTAGCTAGTAAACAATAACAAATCATAGAATAACCTTTTGGAAGACACTTTAACTGCACTGCTGCTGCTGCTAAGTTACTTCAGTCATGTCTGACTCTGTGCGACTCCATAGATGGCAGCCTACCAGGCTCCCCCATCCCTGGGATTCTCCAGGCGAGAACACTGGAGTAGGGGTGGCATTTCCTTCTCTGTTTAACTGCTCACAAGCATCCAAATTTAACTTCACATTCAGCTGCGCGGCTCACCACCCAAAGTGTAATTAGATGAGCAAACCCCTTTGGTAAGTGACAAAGCTACTTGTGCAGAGAAAGGGAAACAGGTTCCTCTCAGTTTGTCATCTGCCCGATGACCTCAGTTGTCAGACACATCCTAGTTTCAGAAATGTTCAAGTGTGGAAACACCTTAGAATTAAGGAGATCCAGTGATTCCCGGTGCCTGGGGGAGGACACGCACGTCATCTGTCTGCCGAGTGGCTGCTGCTCCAGGTTGCTGATGGGGAGCCTGGTGCTTGGGGTCATGGCCGGCCAAGGACACGGGGCTGTAGAAATCAGTGCACGCCCACCGGCCTCTCTCCGCTCTGCCCGGGGCCTCCCAGGGATTGGTCATGGGGGCCAGGAAGGGACCACAACCAGTGCCTTCCCCACCCTCTCCGGCTGTCCCACCGGTTGTAGGAACCCCTTGCCACAGCTCAGTGGGCCCCCAGCTGCAGCCTCACTCCCCTGTACTGGGGGCTGGGCTGGGAGGCCTCCTCTGGTGCCCAGTGTGGCTGGCCACAAGGTCGGGAAGCCTGCAGTGGTGATGGGGGTGGCTGTGGACTTCAGGCCTACCCTCCGCCTGCAGCGTGCCCGGGCAGTTTCATGTGTAACACGGGGCGGTGTATCCGGAAGGAACTTCGCTGTGACGGCTGGGCCGACTGCACTGACTACAGTGATGAGCTCGACTGCAGTGAGTCCCCTGGCGTCCTCTGCCCTCTGTGTGCCCGGCTTCTGGCTGCGACCCCGAGCGGGAAGGCCTGAGGTGGGGGTGGGGGTCGTTCCTGTCCTTTGCAGCCCGCGAGTCAGCCTCCACGACCGGGCGGGATGGGATCCCCAGGGGCGTGGCGAGTGACTGAGTACCGAGTGAGCCTGGCATCCAGCTGCCTCTCCGCCCCTCCAGAGTGCAACGCCACCTACCAGTTCACGTGCAAGGACAAGTTCTGCAAGCCCCTGTTCTGGGTCTGTGACTCCGTGAGGGACTGTGAGGATGGCAGCGACGAGGAGGGCTGCAGTGAGTGTGGCCGGGGTCGGGGCGGGGGTCACTGCCCAGCTCCCTGTGGCCTCGCTGCTGGCCCTCGAGCCCCTGCTGAGTCCTTGTGCTCCCCAGGCTGCCCGCCCAATACCTTCAAGTGCGACAACGGGAAGTGCCTCCCTCAGAGCCAGCAGTGTGACAGGAAGGACGACTGTGGCGACGGGTCCGATGAGGCCAGGTGCCAAGACGGTGAGGCAGGGCCCCGCCTCCCATGGTCACTCAACGTGGAACATGATGAGAAAGGGTGTCAGCTGGGAGAGAATCGTCCAGAAGGGCCGGGAGGAGAGTGGGTGTCAGTGTGGGTGGGTGGGGCAGGCCCAAGAGAGGGGCGACAGGTGGGTGAGCATCAGGTCGGGTGCCTCAGATAAATGGATTGCCTCCCCTGTGTCCTCCTTCTGGAGCAGTGAAAGCCGTCACCTGCACGGAACACACCTACCACTGCCTCAACGGACTCTGTGTGGACAAGAGCAACCCCCAGTGTGACGGGAACGAGGACTGTACTGATGGCTCGGACGAGAAGGACTGTGGTGAGCAGGGCTGCTGCGTACAGTTGTGCAGGTTGTTCACTGAGCAAGGCGCATACAGAGGCAGAAATCATGCCAGGGCCTCACTCACCCAGCTCTGCCCCCGGAAGAGGATGTGTCTGCCTGGAGGAAAGGATGACTTTGCTGACTGGCACCCAGGCACTGCCTTGCCGGCAGCTCTGACCCTAGAGGCAAGACCCAGGGCAGCTAGTATGTCAGGCCTTTGTGGGCCGGGCTGCGGTGCTGGGCTGACTCCTGCTTTGTAGACCTGGCCATGGGGGCAAGGCCGGCCTTCTCCATGTTACCTGGAGGAGAAAGAGCACAGCTCCTGGACCCCTGGGCAGGGTTCTGTCTGCAGCCTGCCCATATTTGCAGCCCTTTGCATATTTCAGAAGCGCTGGCCACAGGTTCAGTGTGTGCAGAGCTGGACCATCCTGACTTTCCATCACCCATCGCTCTTGTCTCTGAGAGCTGTGTCCTTCAGCACTCAGTGAGGATATCTAGGCAAATGACATCCAAATTAAATCTCAGCAAACCAGCAGAGGTCTGAAGGCCCGCAATGGCACCTGTGCAGGAGCCCAGGGGTGGGGAGTGAGGGTTTTGAGTCCAGGGGCAGGGAGAGGGGCCAGGAGGCTGGTCTAGCAGGCTGCCCCTGCCCCCACTCCCACCCGGTGACTCCCGCCTGTGCCTCTTCCAGACTGTGGGCGGCGGTCGTTCACCAGGCAGTCCCGGGTCGTCGGAGGTGAGAATTCGGACCAAGGCGAGTGGCCCTGGCAGGTGAGCCTCCACGCCCTCGGCCACGGCCACTTGTGCGGGGCCTCTCTCATCTCCCCCAGCTGGATGGTATCCGCTGCACACTGCTTTGTCGACGACAGAGGATTCAGGTGGGTCACAGGCAGGAGCCGGGAGGCCCCTTCAGGGCGCTGAGTGGGGCCCCTGTATGTTTCCTGAGGTGGAAAGGCCCTGTGTCTGTGCGGCCTGCCTGGGTGAGGCAGGAGCAGGACTGGAGGGGTGGGACACTAAATGTTTAGTGGGTGCCCCTGCTTGTCTGGCGGGACTCAGTGCCTCTTCTAAAAGCCAGGCGGGCAGGTCTCATATGTGCCCATCTTACAGAAGCAGAGGATCAGAGAGGTAAGGATATTTGTCTGAGGTTGTACAGCTCTTAAGCTGCAGAACCAGACCATAGCCCTGGAGTGTGGATTCCTGAGCCTGAGCGGTCAGTGTCTACAGGGAGCCCCGCTTGGGGCCCTCAGATGCACGGCCCAGCTCTAGGCTGCCAGGCTGCCATGGGCAAGTTTTCTGAGCCTGGGGCTCCTGGGGGCTCATGGTGATACTGTGATTTGTAGGCTGAGAGGTGTGAGAAGGAAACACAAGGGTGACAATGAAGCGCTGAGCCCATGCTGGCACCCATGCAGACCCGAACCCACCTCGGGGAGGGTCACCAAGCACATCACTGGGCCAAGCTGGCCTCTCAGGGCGGCTTAGCGGGAGCAGGTGGCCCAGGGCTGGGGCTCTTTGTGACTTGGGTCCAGCCCGCCCAAGCCCTCTGGCCATCGGCTGCGGGAGTGAGACTGAGGGCTTAGAGGGCCCCCCTCCCTCAGGCCCTCCCTGCCAGCCGGCCAGCCTTCCAGCCCTGGGCAGCTGCGGGTGGAGGGGACCCAGGCTGGCACGGTCACCCTTTTGCAAAGAGAGAGAAGGAGCACCGTGGACTTTCGGGACAGACGGGGCCCTCAGCAGGAAGTAGGCCTGTGTCCAGATGGCGAGGCCTGACTAGTGCACGTGCTGGAGGGGTCACTGGAGGCCTGTGGGGGCTTGGGATCCGTGGTGGTCGCTGGGCATGGCTAGGCAGGTGAAGCATGGCCTGTCTTCTCACTAGCACACTCCATACCACTCTGGGCAGACATGAGCTGCTTTCTTCTCGGGGTGGTGGGAGCCTACTGAAGAAAGTTTAGAATGAACTTATCATTTTGGAATGTGGACAACTTGCAAAGACAGGACAGAATTCACTATACCACCCCCCACACATATTTCCCCTTGCTGTTATCGTTCTGCGTTTGTCAACTCCGAGAAACTCACAGTTCTGTCCTAGAAACTCGCCTCGGGGCTGCCCCAGGGCTCCACTCCCGCACCCCCCCCCCCACCCCAGGTGCCATACGAGCGTTTAATACCATACGCGTTTCATACCAGCCTCCTTTCTGCAGCAAGAGTCCTTCCAGGTGCCCCCTCAGTGTCTGCTGCCCTGTCTCCCCAGTGTCCTCTGTCTAGGACGGTTTCTCAGTCGTCTCTCTGTGTTTTTCGTGACCTGAATTGTCTGAAGGCCAGTGGCTGCTGACGTTGTTCTCATGGTTAGCCTGGGGTTACGAGTGTTGGGAAGACAGTCATGTCGTATCAGCAGGTAAATGATGTCACCGTGGCTGATCGCTGGTGATGCTCGTCTTGGTCATCTGGTTCAGAGGCTGATGCCAGTTTCCTCCCCTCCCTGCCTGGATCTTCTTCTTCTGGTCTCTATTCTTTGGAAGTGAGTCAGTCTGGCATTGTTCTGTAAGGAGGATTTGTCCCTTCTCTCCCATGTGTTTATTTAATCATCTATTTCTGTGTGCAGGGACTTGTGTGTGTATTTTGGGTTGTAATCTGGTACCGTGTTGTGTGCTGTTACTTGATTGTTTTGAAGCTGGCCACTGGGAACTCTCCCGGCTGGCTCCCGGCTCCCTTTGACATGTTCTCCCTTCTTTTGTTCTTCTGAGCCGCCTCCCTGCTGACACTACTTGGTGCTCCAGGCTCATCTTGTATTTTTCTGGCCCAGCCCCAGAGCTAGGTATTCCCCTGAGAAGAAGCCAAGATCTGGGCACTGCGCACACCCTCGGTTCCCGCAGTCCCCTTGCAGCCCCGTCGGCCGGGTGAGCTGGGAAGTGCCTCCTGAGAACCTGCCCCTGGGCCCTCGTTCCCCTGCTTCATCTTTTCATTTCTCATTTCCTTTTCCTTCCTCTTCTGCTCAGCAGTCTTCCTTCTGTCAGTGAATGCACTCAAAACCCATTGTTATCACTGGCATGGGAAGACAAAGCTGAATTAGACTTGGTCCCTGCTCTTCCACATGTCCTGGGGTAGGGGGACAGGGTACACACATACACACATGTGCACACATGCGTGCACAGAGCTGGGGAGAGGCTGTTGAGGGCCCAGTGTGTGGCGTTAGAGCTCTCCTGAAGGCTGGGGAGAGTGACTGCTAGGGAGTGCCTATGTGGGCAGGGTGTCTGGTCTGGTGTTGAAACGTGAGGGTGTTTGTCACTGGACCAGTTGACTCAGACCTTCCAGATAAAGGCAGGGCTGTGAGCAGGGACAGGCAGGGGTGAAGTGCGCCTAGGACCTGAAGTGCAGGTACTTTGCACACGTTTCTAAGTCAGCAGGTGACCCCAGGCTGTTCCTGAGAGGTAGCTTCATGTGTCAAGAGCACGGGCTAGAGCACTGGGTAGAGTCAGTGGCCCATGACCACCTTGATGGGGTGTCTAGGGATAAGATGACTTAGCATGTCAGCCTCTGGAAGAGTGCTTGTTCTGGTTGACTGGTCGACCTCTGCTTAGGTCTCAATGGAATGGCCAGGGTTTACCGCAGGTGTTTCGTGCTGCTGTGCTGTCTAACCTGTCGCTGAGTTACCTCTTGATGCGTGACCTTCCCTGTCTGCCATCCAGCCCAATGTGCGTGTGACGGTGCGGCACGCAGCATCACCAGCTGCCTCGGCATGACCAGCGTTCTTCATGGCCTTGCGGGGGCTTTCACACTTTGTCTCTTCTTCCCCCTGCTTCCTTTTCTCTTCTTTGTCTTCTGGAAGTTCCAGGTCCTCACTGCTGACTGACACGGACGTCTTCTCAGATTCCTTCTTCTCTCAGACACTGTACTCATCTGTGGGCTCCAGCACACGGGTCACATCTCAGCTGTGATTCCCGAGACATTCACATACACCCTTCTGAGCCATTTCCCAGTTAGGTGCAGCCATCATGGCGCTTCTGTCCTAAGTACAGCCGCTGGTGTCCGCAGGAACAAGGAAATCCTCCCACGTCACCACCATAGTTATTACACCCAGAAACGAGCGGCCTGACATAGCAGTGTTAACTGGCAATGTGGCCTGATTTCAGATTCCTCCAATTCTCCTGGTATTTATAGATTTTTTTAAAAGTCTAGGATCCAGTCAAGGGATATGCTTTGTTTTAGTCATTAGGTTTTTTTTTTTTTTTAATTGGAGAATAGTTGCTTTATAATGCTAGTCTCTTTTAAGTCTAGAATAGTCTCTCCCAGCCTTTTAATTTTTTTTTTTTTTAATGGCGTTGCATTTTTGAAAAGTCCCAGCTGCTGTCGTGCAGAACGTCTCTCGATGTGGCTTTTCCTGGTTGTTGCTTCATGAGGAGAGTTAGGTTCAACATTTTTTTGGTCAGGAAACGCCACACAGCTGACGTGTGTTCAAGAAGTACACGAGTCCCCATCAATGGAGGACAGTTTGGAGAAAAGTCTGATTACTTGGTTAGGGTGATGTCCACCAGGTTTCTCCATTATAAAGGTATTTCCCCTGTTGGTATGTTTTATTGTTTAGTCGCTAAGACGGGTCTGACTCTTTGAGGCCTTACGGAGTGTAGCTGCCAGGCACTTCTGTCCATGGGGGTTCTCCAGCATACTGGAGTGGGCTGCTACGCCCTCTTCCAGGGGGTCTTCCCAGAGCGGGTTCTCCTCTTCTTCCGCCTCTGCTGCCAGCATCTCCCCGTCTCCCAGCAACAGCAGGGTCTTGTCCTTATGGGTTCAGTTCTCCTACGTGCAGTGGTGAGAATTGCTGCACCCTTCTGCCACCATCCACAAACCTGGGAGACAAAGTTCCAGCTACTTTTCAGCTCATTTGGTACTTAAAATATGTACCGCTGCGCTAGAGAAGTACTTGGATTGATGTGCTATTTTTATCCTGCTTACTGTTGTTGAGTTGCCATGTCTGTGTCTCTGAGACCCCATGGACTGCAGCACGCAGGGCCCCCTGTCCCTCACCATCTCTCAGAGTTTGCCCAAGTTCATGTCCATTGAATCGATGATGCCATCCAACCACCTCATCCTCTGTTGTCCCCTTTTCCTCCTGCATGGAATCTTTCCCAGCATCAGGGTCTTTTCCAATGAGTCAGTTGTTTGCATCAGGGGGTCAAAGTATTGGAGCTTCAGCTTCAGCATCAGTCCTTCCAGTGAATATTCAGGGTTGATTTCCTATGGGATTGATTAGTTTGATCTCGTTGCTGTCCAAGGGACTCTCAAGAATCTCTCCTGGCAGGAAGGGTAGATTAATAAGAAGCGAGATATTTTTAGTAGTGAGATAAAAGTGTATTGAGAGAGGGCAGCAGGGAGGGAGGCCTCTGAGCATGGTCTCCGAGTGGGCACAGGCTTGGGGCAGGGCATCTGGCTGGGGTCCTGGCTCAGGCCTCCCTCTCGGGCCCTCGCTGCTCCTTGCAGGTACTCGGAGCACAGCATGTGGACGGCCTTCCTGGGCCTGCATGACCAGAGCAAGCGCAACGCCCCGGGGGTGCAGGAGCGCGGGCTGCAGCGGATCATCAAGCACCCGTTTTTCAACGACTTCACCTTCGACTACGACATTGCGCTGCTGCAGCTGGACCGGCCGGTGGAGTACAGCGCCACCATCCGGCCCATCTGCCTGCCCGCGGCCGACCACACCTTCCCCGCCGGCAAGGCCATCTGGGTCACTGGCTGGGGCCACACGCAGGAAGCAGGTGAGTGGGGGCCGAGGGTCTGCTCACAACCGCACTGCTGTGGGATTCGGGGGCTTCGTGGCTGTCCTTCTGTCCCTTCCTTTCCCACACGCCTTCCGAGGATTGCCCCCACCCCTCCCCCCCACCTTTCCACCCCCACCCCCCCGATGGTCAGGACACCCTGACCACTGTGTCCGGCTGCGCAGCATCCCACCCGGCTCCGCGAGCCCTGGACCCGGATCCTGCCTCCGCGGCCTGGCTTGGCAAGCTGCCCATGTCCGCCCTTTCTCCTCCGCAGGCCAGGGAGCTATGATCCTGCAGAAGGGCGAGATCCGGGTCATCAACCAGACGACTTGCGAGCACCTGCTGCCGCAGCAGATCACCCCACGCATGATTTGCGTGGGCTACCTCAGCGGTGGCGTGGACGCCTGCCAGGTGGGCGTGGGGCAGGGACGCAGGGGGCGGGGGGATAAGCGGGGACTTGGGGCGTGGGCGGGGCTGGCATGGTGGGCGCGGGGTGGAGGTGGCGACCAGGGTCGGGGCACGCCGTGCCAAGGCCTGCTCTCTCTGCAGGGCGACTCCGGGGGCCCCTTGTCCAGCCCAGAGGCGGATGGGCGGATGTTTCAGGCCGGCGTGGTGAGCTGGGGCGAGGGCTGCGCGCAGAGGAACAAACCCGGCGTGTACACGAGGCTCCCTGTGTTCCGGGACTGGATTAAAGCGCAGATCGGGGTATAGATGCGAGGCCCAGGCGCAGTCACCCCAGGTGCACACCTGCCGGCCGAGGACGGGATTCCTCCGCACGCCCCCGCCTCGGGCCCCGGAACCCAGACTGTGAACTGATCCCCGAGACTGCGGATGAGGGGGCCTCCCCACTCAGCCTCGGAAATGGGGGTGGCGTTGGGATGGGGAGGACCCGGCTGTGCCGGGAGGCGCGTTAGAGGACGGAACCTCCCCTCTCCAAGCTGTTCTGCTTCGCTTGGATCTGCCTGGAGCACGGGAGCAGCTGTCGTGTGGCCTCTGGGACCCCTTGGTGGGGCTGGTGGCACCCCCAGGATCACAGTCTTCAGGAAGCTCAGGCCCGAAGGCCCTGAACGTCAGCCGGGTCCAGGATCAGAATGTCTTACCGGCTCCAAGGGTGGGGTTCACTGTGTGTATTTGTGTGTATGAGTAAAACGCTTTATTTCTTTTTAGGTAATTGTTTTTCTTACTGGACTTGATGGGCTCTTCTAGCTCCAGCAGCAAGAAATTGGGTTTAAATTCCCCTCAGCCCAGATCCTAAAGGGTTGGGCTGAGAGCAGGGACCACAGTGCCCTGTGACCTCCCCAGGGCCAGCAGGGGTCTATGTTTCTGCCCTTACCTGAGGCTCCCCAGACAGGAGGGTGGGGGGAGGGTGTGTAGCACCCCAGGATGGGAGCCTCAGCAAAGTCTCAGGTGCTGAGGATGCTCCTGGGTTTGTACCAGCCCTCAGGCGTCTCCTCTTGCCCTGTAAAGGTGGTTGGCGGAGGGAGGGAGGGGGAAATTGTCTGTTAGAAGCAGGTGGGGACATGCTGGCAGGTCAGGTACCTGGTTGCTGGTCTGGGATTCCTTAGGGTGGCAATCAGGAACAGAGCTTGGAAAGCCACCAGATACCACTCAGATGTGAGATCAAACCCCAGAGCAGAATTTAAATATTTATCACCTGCATTTATATCCTGGGATTACCTAGAAGGTGGTCTGAAGAGTTCTTGCACAAGATAACAAACATGGGCACTGACGCTGGGGAGGGACATTGTCAGAGGTTTTGAGTGAGTGGCCCTTCCTCTAGGCCTGCGGGGTGGCCAGCCTCCTCCCCGGGACTAGCTGACTGAGCTCATGGTGGATGGAAGGAGGGCAAGCTGACTCTGACAACATCAGGAAAAGCAGGAGCAAGCAGGCTATGCCTGAGGGGAGGCCTGGGTTTGGGTTGTCTTCAAGTTCAGGCTGTCTGCACCACCCCCACCCCCCCACCCCCCACTCCCCACTGCAAGAGAGATGCTGAGGAAAGAGCAGCCTTGACTCTCAGATTAGCACTTGACATCACACTAATTGCTTCAGGGTCTGACATACCTATGGCAATGACTGCATTTTGGTGAAAAAACCCCAGCTCTGAGGATTTCAGTCAGTGCCATCATCTGTTTCCCCCTCTCCTTCTTCAGAGGGTTCACACTCCCATGTCATCATGCCCTGCGCCTGCATGTGGGCGACTGTGTTCAGTCTGCCCTTTGCCGTCACCTCCAGCTGTTTCCTAAAAAGTCAGGGTCCAGACTGTTTCCAGGCGAGGTGGAATCAACCCCATTCTTTGTTTGTTCCATTGTCTCAGAACCTTCCAGCAGGAGGGCTGTGTATTTTCCTGGGGTGCAAGCCCAGCTCGCCCTTCCCCTTGGCTCTGTGCTCCCCTCCACTACATGCTTCCTTCACCTTGAGGTTATCAGCATTTTCCCTGCCCATACCCCTGTGGTCCAGAATAACTCAGTCTCTCCGCCAGACCTCTCTGCTGGAACTTCATATGGACTTATTTAACTCGAAAAGGAAACTCTTCTCCCCTTAACCTGTGCTCTTTTTCCAAAGAGCTGCATGTGGTGGGGGTGGGGAGGGGGGCTGGGGAAGGAGGCTGGGGTGGGGTGGGCGAGAAGGACCAGGTCCAGAGAGAAGGGTGGGGAAGATCTCTCCATCTCTCCCCTCTCCCTCTCTCCTGTCAGGGACCACCAGCTCCCAGAGTAAACAAGGCATCCAATATCTCTTTGAACTGGATAACCTAAGTACTGTCCAGATAACTAATAGGGCAGGAAAAATGTGTACAGACTAGAGAAAATTGAAATCTATGTTTGAAACACGTGCCTTGCAAGAAGATGGTAACAAACTTACTGATAGCAGAGGGAGCTGGAGAAGGAAGTCATCAATTCAACAAGATTTTGCTGAGGGCCGGCCCGTGCCCTTCATGACAGGGGAAACAGGCAGTAGTAGGTTGGGGGTTCACGTTCCTGGGAGGTGTGGGGTCCCCGGATCTGACCACCTGTCTCCTGGGCCTATGTTGGCGGCTTTTCCGGGTGCCTGTCAGGACGGTTCTGTGCCTCCCCCGCTGTTACTTGGTGGGATAACAACTGCCTGAATTTTAGAACTGGGAGGACACCTCCATTCAATCTCACAGCTGGAAAGAAACTCAAAGGTCTGGTGGGTAGGAACCTGCTTAACATATTGGGAGACAGACTTCCAGGTACCAGGACACCCACGTCCACACACCTGCCCTGCCGACTGTTAGAAGTCATTGAGACGTCTGTATGCCTCCCGCTGCTGTCTGTGCGGGGGAGGGTCCGGTTGATCAGCTACTCCCGTGGTATCTAGGAGGGGTCAGCAACAAAGGGCATCGTGTGCTGAGTGCTGCGTGTGTATTCCGTCACTGCTTCCTCACCAGAGCATCTGGTTCAAGGTTCCTCCTAAAGAGAAGAGGAATCCAGACTTCCCTCGTGGTCCAGTGGTTAAGAATTCGCCTTCCAATGCCGGGGATGTGGGTTTGATCCCTGGTTGTGGAACTAAGACCCCACATGCAATGGGGCAACTAAGCCCACGTGCTCTAGAGCCCACACACCACAACGAAAGATCCCATGTCCTCTCCTCAGCAGCTCGGTCGTGTCCAACTCTCTGCGATCCCACGGACTAGCCCGCCAACCTCATCTATCTGCCCATGGAATACTCCCAACAGGGATACAGGAAACTGAAAGTGAAAGGCGCGCAGTTGTGTACAACTCTTTGCATTCCCATGGACTGTATAGTATTCTCCAGGCCAGAATACTCGAGTGGGTAGCCTTTCGCTTCTCCAGGGGATCTTCCCAACCCAGGGATTGAACTCAGCTCTCCAGAATTGCAGGTGGATTCTTTACCAGCTGAGCCACAAGGGAAGCCTGGAGTGGGTTTCCATTCCCTTCTCCAGGGATATTCCTGACCCAGGGATCAAACCTGAGTCTCTTGCATCTCCTGCACTGGCAGTCACCCGGGAAGCCCCCGTACTACACTTGATCTTAGCCAAAAGGCCGAGAAATGACTATGACCTGATGTGGCCATTATTATATTTTTTTAAAAAAGAAAAGAACAACTACATTTAAAAAGAAGTAGAAAGAGAAGAGGAAGGATGAATTCCAGCCACTGTGTAGTAACGTCCTGCACTGCCTTCCAGGAGCAAGGCACTCCCCACCTGAAGCCTCGAGGATCCGGGACCTCTTGCCAGGTGATCAGCTCCCTGGCTCAGGCACGCGTGGACGCGGTTAAAGTGAGCTAGCTGGGCTCTGGAAGGACTCCTGCAGCATTTTAAAATCTTTCCCATCCCCATTTCCTTGGCCAGCCCTGGCAGCCCCTGGGTATTTCCCTCTCGCAGGGGCCAAACCATCTGCTTTCCCCTTGTCCCCCTGACTGAGGCTAGCATGGACTGGAGGGAGAAGATGTTTCCTTGAGGTCTTGTCTGTGGGCAGCTGAACAACATGTTCTGACCTGTGATTCAGAAGGATCAATTCTTCTTGTCCCACTTTCCTCCCTGGAGCCATATCTGCTGAGCGCTGGGGGAAGCTGGAGCAAAAGGAACAGAGGCCAAAAGTGATGGGGCACCTGGGCTTGGAGGAGAGCCTGGAAAAGGAGGGCTGACGGAAAGCCAGCTGAGTCCAGGAAATCCCCTTTCTCAAGATTCTCCCAAAGGGCGAGCCACGAAATGAGCATGTGTGAGGTGACAGAAGTACTTCTGGTCACAAATGACAGGGACTTTCACTAGGACCTGGAGCTGAAAAGACAGTCCACCTCATTCTAGTTTAAGGGCTTTTGAAAAATATGTGAGTGGTTAACAGTCTGAATTGTCTCACTGGGTATCTATTGTAAACACAAGCCTTTTGATTAGGCTTAATAAATATTTTGTAAGTTTGGAATTTCCCTCATGGTCTAAAGGCTCTGTGTTTGCAAGGGGCCCAAGTTCAATCCCTGGTCAGGGAACTAGATCCCACACACTGCAGCTAAGAGATTCCATGTGCCACAGCTAAGACGTGGTGAACTTAGCCGTGGCATGTGGTGCAGCCAAACACATGTGTACATATATATAGTTTGGGTTAAAGGCCAAGATTCTTCCACCCTGGGGCTCATTCTAGGTGAGGGCAACAGAGGGCGCCCATGCTCTGCACGTCACAGGTGCAGAGGCTGAAGCAGCCACATCCAGAAGGAAGGTGTGGTGGGCAGCTTCTCTCCACGACCCTCTCCCACCCAATTCATGGTGAGTCTTTCGCATCCCTGTGTTCCAACAGACAGAATCCTGTGTTGCCAAGTGGGGGAACACAATGTGTGCGCCCCTGTGGAGGCAGCTTTCTGGCGGGGGTGGGGTGGGGGGGTCGTGCTGCGTGTCCTCTTCCAGGCCACTCACTCCAGGATGTGAACTTCATGGGCAGTGGTCCCCACGGGAAACCCACCATCCTGGAGGCTGGCAGGCGCTGGACTGCTACCTCTGCACGTGGTGCCGCCTTTCTTGGCAGACTCCTAAGCCGGAGCAAGTTTACGGGAGGCCCAGGGGGGTTGGGATCATCGTCACGATCATGGGGATGCAGTATCCTCTTTTCTTTCTTCTTGGGGTGGAGGGGGGATGAGTAGAGGGCCCACAGAAGCTCCTTGGGTCAGCTTTTACAAGGCATGGATTTATTTCATCCCACTTAATGTATCTGTGTTTGGGAAGATCCTCTGGAAAAGGGAATGGCAACCCACTCCAGTATTCTTGCCTGGAGAATCCCACAGGCCGAGGAGCCTGGTGGGCTACAGTCCGTGGGGTCACAAAGGGTTGGACACGACTGAGAGCACAGACAATACGTGGAAATGGTCCTGTCAGGCTTTTCTCTCTGGGACTGTTTTCTGGCTTCTCAGTCGTGTTCATAACAAGGTCTGGGGAAGTTGCCGAGGAGCTTTGCTCCTCCGTGAGCAGCTCGCAGTCAGCTGTGGTCCATCGCTGAGGGTGAAAGTGAGAGGCAGGAAGTGTGCTGAGGTTACACGTTACAGGTGTTACACCTATTTTTTAAAGCTGTGACCAGATAATCTTATGAACCCTTTTCCAGGGTGTGCATTTGTCCCTCCTCAGCGAATCTTTCCGAGGACACTCACTGACCTCTCAGCGTGTGCCAGGCCTGCTCCAGGCTGTGGGGGGCCAGGGCTGCATCCATGGTAACTGGGGAGGAAAGTGAGGCCCGGGGAGGTAAGCGGCTCAGCTGCCCGTACACCTGTCTTGTGTGTCTGTCAGGGGAGGGGAAGAAAGTCAAGAGGCAGGAGGCAGAGCTGATGGTTTCACGGAAAAGGTACCAGTGCCCAGCGACTCACAGATGAGGCTTTGGCTCTGGAAAGGTCTTAAGCACGTTTGTCACCACATGTTCCTGTCATCCTAGCTTAACATTATCTTGGACTCAGTCTGAATTATGTTCAGACTTGACCTCCCTACATACTTCTCATTCTCCTTGGGATTAGTGAGCCCCTTCTATTTGTGCTTGGATTATTCATGGGACTGCATTATAGATAAATTCTGGGAAGCAAGGACCAAACTTTCAAGTCTACGCTGAAAACAGATTATGCTTATGTAATGTACTTGGGAGTGACATGTGGGCAGTCAGGGAGAGGCCTGCATTCCAAGGTGCTGGAGCCCAGGCGCTGTGGGCTGGGCCTGGGTGGTGGGGGCATTTGGCTCCCACTGGAGCCTGGGGGTTGCTGGGCATACTGAGCTGCTGGGTTTTTCCTTTGCTCTTGGCTCTGTTCACACCTCCACCCTCATTTCAGCCTACACTTTATGGTGGAAGAGGAGCCAAAAAATCCACTGATGCACACATGAGCGCCAGGGTTAACTAGTGACTGAGTGAGAGCCAGGTGGGAAGGGATTCAGCACGCTGGGGAAAAGCCTTCCACACCTGGTACCTGCAAACAGAGGCAAGTACACTGCCAGGACTGTTTCGCTCTGGAATGGTGGCTGTTGCTGACAGAAAGGAAGTAGTGGCAGTGGGGGCGGGGGGAGGGGCGGTGTCAGCTCCAGTGGGGGCACGAAAGGGCTTCTGGCCTCACGTGTTTCAGGGCTGCAGGCTTGGGGCCCCAGGAGGGAGGGCCTGGCAGCAGCCCTGGGGGAGTGCTGGATAGGCAGGACTCCTGGTCACAGCAGCTCTCCAAAGACATAGGGAGACCAGAGCTGTAGATGGATCCTGACTGAAGTAGAGAACCCTGCCTTCTTCACTTGTCTGTCCTTTGTGTGTGTTTTATGTCTATATATTTGCTTTGTGGCACTTCCAACGTGCAAGGCAAAGCGAGGCCTTCTCCAGGGCTGATCTGTGGAAAGCCCTGCCATGTCAGACAGTGGATGTGAGCTCTCACAGATGTCATACGGTCGTACCTGGGAGGCTGGGGGTGCTGCGGAACCCCAACTCTGGCTAGGAATTGTGCATGGCTGCACCTGGCACGTACTCAGCAGGACTGCATGAATTAGTGCCTGCTCCTGCTTTTAAGCCTCTGCCTTGCCCTAGACCTCCGTCTTGTACCTCTTCAGGAGGCACGTAAGATTGTCCTGGGCAGTTACGCATGTCTGCTCACCTGTCAGGAGGTTCTTGAGGGGAGAGCAACTGTATTACAAAAGCCACTTCCCATCTCCTGGGTGAATGGGGATTACACGCTGGTAGTCTACACCTCGTTTCTGGGCTGTGTGCACAGGAGCCCGTGTGCAGTCCATCTTTGCAGGAAAGGCTGCATCCGGGTATCTGACACAGGCAGGTCTCTTAAATGCCATCTTAGATAGAGGTCAAAAATTTGGATTAGAGAACGAGCTCAGCTACGTTGTTACATCTACAGTTGCTGCCAGGACTGGCCTTTAAGCTCAGTTTCTGACTCCCAGCAACCTGTTCCTTGGCCTGTGTTGGGGAAAAAGACTTCCTCTGAGTTTGTCCAGGAAAAGACATCACATGTGGAAACAAACTGCCTCTGTTCTCCACACTCAGTTTCCCTTTATAATCTCCTGGCACAGCCTTTGCTAATCGGCTTCTTCCCAGAGAGAAGTAGGTGGGGAGGAGCCCGGCCTCCTTCCTGTACAGGCCGGGCAGCACCCTTGACCTTGGTGACCGTGTGTGTGCAGTGCCCTGGCCCTCATGTGCTTGGACCCGGCTTACTGGCCATTTGCTCACCTTGGCCAGCATACCTAAAGTTGCTCCCTGCCCACTCCCACACTTCATCTTGTTTATTGTTGGACAAACCCCTTCCCCCACCACGATGATGAGCTCCACGAGGGCAAGGTTTCTGCTCTGCTGTTCCATGCTGTCTGCAGTGCCTAGAGCAGCGCCCTGTGCAGCAGTCTGTTGAAGGAAAGTAGATGGAATGTAAGAAGCAGAGCGAAGGGGAATTTTCAACCCCAGCAACCTGGTTTAGTAGAAGCCAGGCTCTGCTAGAAAAGAGCCGCCCAGCTACGTAACTTTTCTTGCAGGACTATTCTTAAACCTCTCCTCACCTTCACTCTGAGCTCAGCTCTGGAACCCAGCTTGGAACTCTGCCTGACTCTTACTGTCTAGGATACAAAGTCCCTCCTCAGAAACAAGGGGAATCTGGCTGAGAACCTGACAAGCTCAAGGAAGCAGCACTGCGAGGGCTTGAAAGAGAGCATCTTGTCCACTGTCCAGAGGTGACACGAGTCTTCAGGTCCCAGGCCGACGTCTCATCAAAGCCTCCCTAGACCCCTGCTCTCGCCCCTCAGGGCACCCTCCTCTGACTGCTTTCCTGAACTACTGATGTAACTCTTCTGTGATTGCAGCTCAGCCTGTAAGCCCTCTAACCTACTCCACGTGTGTTCCTCTTTCTAGAGCCAGCTCTGATTGAGCTGTTTCTCTGCCTCAAAATGTGTGATGCTTCTCTATTTCCTACCGGATTAGCTCAGGTTCTTAAAAGACCTCCTTCCTCTGATCTGACCCGAGTCTGCTTTCCAACACTCAAGTCCTTTCAGGGGTGCTGAACCACCGTCACCCGTGGACACGCCACCTTCCACGCTCAGTGGTGTTTCCTGTGCCCCACCCACCCCGCCCCCACATCTCTACTAGGCCTCTAGACAGGGAGGGCCCCTCCCCAACATGTCCTCTCTGAGCCCTCCAAATCTGCAGAGCACATGCTCTGGTGGGTCTCTGAGGGCAGTTATATCTCTATTAGTTTTATTTCTATAATTCTTCAGTTCAGAAACTGTTCATTCCTAAGGTCTGAGGCTTCATTCAGTCAACCCTGGCCCCGAGGACACCTTAGTACGAGAGACGGGTAAGGGCCCTGTCCTAATGGCACTGAATCTAACGGACTGCTTTTGAATCCTCAATTACCACTGTAATACAAGCATCGGACACTTTGTGAACCGGACAGGCAAGTCCCAAGCCAGTGCGGCTGTGGACTTGATGGATGAGTAAACCCTGAGGGGATAGAGACGGCAGGACCAGCGTTTCAGATAACGTGCGGACATTCTGGTCAGGCTGATGGCAGTCGTTCTGAGGATTAGATCTGAAGTTATACTTGTTGCCTGGGAAATCCCACAGACCAAGGAGCTTGGTGGGCTACAGTCCATGGGGCTGCAGTCGGACACGACTTAGGGATTAAACTGCGTACAGCCTCACATTTCAGACCTTCACTTAAGGATGAGTAGGCTTCTGATGTATATGGTGAAGTGGGAATGGAGGCAAGCTAACAGGTGACATGATTCTTGGTATTCTGTCCTAAAAAGTTCCCTGGTGAGCATAAGGTTACCTGTGAGCATCTCCTGGGACATTCAATGATTCATTTGACATTTTCTGAGTTTTACTATGTGCCTGGCACTGCAGGGGATATACAAATAGAAGACACAGTCCCCGATGTCAAGAATTAAGTCAGCTGAGGGAGACACATGAGTAATAAACAGACAGGACTTATTAAGTGGCTACTATATACACACTGGGTGTATATACACCCAGTGGCTACTATATACACACTGTGTGTCCTGGGTGTTCTTTAGAAGGACTGATGTTGAAGCTGAAACTCCAGTACTTTGGCCACCTGATGCGAAGAGCTGACTCAATTGAAAAGACCCTGATGCTGGGAAAGATTGAGGGCAGGAGAAGGGGCCGACCGAGGATGAGATGGTTGGATGGTGTCACCGACTCAATGGACATGAGTTTGGGTGAACTCTGGGAGTTCGTGATGGACAGTGAGGCCTGGTGTGCTGCGGTTCATGGGGTCGCAGAGTCGGACACGACTGAGCTACTGAACTGACTGATATACACACTAGGCACGGTTGTAATTCATTTTAATTCTCACAACCACCCTATGAAGTAGATTACAAGATGATGTGATTGAGATGTGGCTTGTTGGGAGCTAAACAAAATATGCTAGGGGAATAAACAGGAGGGACTGCATCCCCAAAGTGGAGGAAGATGCGAGTGGGGGCTGAGGGGTGGGTTCTGAGAGGAGGTGAAGCCTGATCTGTGCTGTGAAGTCCAATTACAGCTAGCCAAGTTCAGCACGCTGGGACATTTCCCAAGAGAAAGGAAGGCAGATTTGAAGTATGGCAGTGGCCCAACTAAAAGATGACTCCAGCAGAAATGGGAAGGATGGACCAGAGTGGGCCTGGCAGGAGACAGGGCTGTTTTAGTTGCTAGGCCAGCAATAACAAAGGCTCCAATTAAGTACCAGAAGTAGGGATGGAGAAAATAATAAGATGGTTATTATCAGCAGGAGTGGGAAGGATAGTCCAGAGGTGGTATTTAGCTAGGTAAAAGCACCTGTATTACAAAAGTTTACACAGGACAATGTCATGTGCAATTGTTATACATCATTAGAGTAAGTTAACCTGATTCTCCTTCAGAACTAGGCCCTGGCACGAAAGACAGAATCACCCACTTGTGTAACTGAACTCACGTTTTCTGCCAGCACTGCTCAAGGGATTCTCCCCAAATGCTACTGCCCCAAAGAACAGATGCTGGCACTGGCTGGGTCAAGTTCTTGGCGTCTCTGCCCATCACTGGGCCTGGCAGAGCACAGAGCTGTCAACTCAACACCTCTCGGGCTCCAGCCCTGTGGGTGCCTGGAGGTTTCAGGGTGGACCTTATGCCTTTTCACAGTGGGTAGGAAGGGTGCCAACTATCTGTGCAGGTCACATGTTTGTTATTATGTCATTGGGGCTTTGAAGACCAAGTCACTCACAGTGCTAGCCTTTTATAAACTGTAACACATACTGAGAAGGAATCTTTGATCATCCTGCAGGTAGACTTGTTTGCAATCAAGAATTATTTCTGGACAAGTTATCAATCATGCACACAAGTCCTGCCATATGCCCAAGTGACGCCTGAACCCCAGACAGCACATGTGCCCCGGCCCCTCAGTTAGAGTGGACGAGTGGAGCTCTATTTGGTGTGACCTTTTCTTCTGTTTTAAAGCAGCCTTCCCAAGGATCTCTAGATGGCCAGGCTTACCAGAGGCCGTGGGTATGTGTGGATGCTCAGGTTCTTTAGTCAATGAGACTCACTCGTTCACTTATTCAGTCATTTAGACTTCAGCCAAAGGGGGCCAGAAATGTTAGGTGTGGAAAACAAACAAACATAGGGAAGAACAGACAGAAGGGTGTGGGGCTGCATGGAAGCCCGACAGGATTCTAAAGACAGTTCTGCCCACAGCCTCTGCAGTGACTTATCTACAAAATGGGTGGGTACAGAAATTCAGTGTTTTTGGTATAAGAATCTAAGTAAATGAACCAAGCGTTTAATAAAATGGCCTTCCCCCTCCTCTCCATGGCTGTTTAAACCCTAGTTCTCATCATTTTGCTGATGAGGAAGCTCTTTCTGGATTGACTGTCCCGTCCTAGTTTTCCCGTCTGTATAAAAGTTTACCCACGTGGAAAGGGAATGATGTTACACTTTGGGACTTGATGTTTATGGGCAAGTATAGCCCACTGAAACTCTCAGTATGTCTGCAGATCTCTCAGGGTTAGTACTTAGAACATTCTGTTCAGAAAAGCAGCTATTAATCCCTGGGCCATATGCCAAGGATACACACACCTTTGGTTATCACATTAAGTATCATTCTCCAGAAGCAATCTTTCTAGTCTCTAATAAACTATAGGGCATGATTCTATGGATGCTGCCTTCTGCGTTTGTAGAGATCACCCTTGGCTGGGGCTACTGAGGACCCCAGCAGTTTGTTGACCTTGAGTAGTTTAAAACTGTTGTTAAAAATACTCAACACACTTGCTGAATGACAGAAAATGCTTCTTAAAAGTTTACCCATTTCCTCCCAGAACTGAAGTGATCTTGGTACTTGGGTTCAGTGAACATTTCCCCTGCCTGTTACTCTCACTCTGCAGACCACTCACTGTCAAAGTCCATAGCAAGAGGAACCTACAGTTAGGAAGGCCTTCCTTCAGGGCTTGCGCAGGCTCCTCACCTATGCGACGAGCAGCTTTCCCCAGGAAGTACTATCTCTACTCCTTGGTTGTAAGATATTATGGAAGTATCACCAACAGGTCTCTAATCAATAAGACACAGGCTCAGAAAAACGCAGCCCAGCACTCAGGAAAGCAGCCCCGACAAGATACCTGGCTCGGTTGCTCTGGGATTTGATGACTCTTTATTAGCCTCCTGTATATTCCTTTTGATTTCAGGGATGGTGTTCATGAACTCTTTTCTTAGCTGCCCAGGAAGCTGATGTGTGCTGTCTCAGAGAGCATTCTCTGGTCTGTACACACTCAACGGATGCTTACTTAAGAAACGCATTACTCTGATGACTTTTCTTATACACTTGACCTCAATCAGCAGCAGCAGCAATTCTTCCTTCCAGCCAACAGTAAATGACAACAGCAGGAAGTTTTACTCCATAAAGCATTAATAAGATATTTTAATGAAGGGAGGAAGGAAACCAAACAAAACTTAAAAACTTAGTCTTGTTTCTATTCAAAGACACTCAAAACTATTTTTTCCCCTGCCCATCCCTTCTAACTGCAACTTTATTTGTGACCATGTAATAAAGGCCAGTTTAAAGTTTTTGCTTTTTAAAAAGATTAAACCTTTTTAGAAAAGATTGAACAACCAAACTAGCAAAAAGTACTCAATACATACTTTCCTTATATCAAACAAGCTAATATTTCAGTACAATGTAACTATACAGAATATATACAATACACATATATATTCACAAAGCAAACACTATAGGCTCAGAACAGATTTGAAAAAACATGATATTCACATTGATTACAATAACTCTAAAAATGATTGTAACATTGAAAACGGCACTTAGTATACAAAAAAGTCACAAAAATATATATATATATATATATATGTAGTCACCAAGAACCATGGTTCCTGTAAAATACTAATAGCCAGATACTAGTATATAAAATGTAAAGTTTCGACATTGTATACATTTTTAGGAAATAAAATCCAAAACCATTTTTGTTACTGTTCAAAGTCAAACATGCCAAATAACTTAGCTACGGGTGCTGTCACCAAGTGAAGCCAAATATGAATGAGATGATGACTGGATACATAGCTGGTGAACTAGAGCCTGGCACAGATACAAAAGCTGTTCTGGTTCTAGGAGAGGACAGACGCATGAAAACATCCTTCTACATAATGTAGTTCACATTTCTTCTCCAGCATCACCTTCCCTCCCTCAAGGGTTTCACAAAATGCCAGGGCCCAAAAAGAATCATAATGCTACTAACTAGCAAGATGAACGTTTCTCCCACACTTCCTTGATGTTGGGCTACAGGCGCATTTTAAAGCATGCATCAGCTAAACAGGGCCGCCAGTCACCTTTCTGGAAGACTGTGGTACACACCTTCCTCCTAGGTTGGTTGTACTAGAAAGTACTCCAGTTTCTGAATGGAGCCAGATCTATATGTTAGCTCTGTAAAATATTGAGCTACTGTAGCAGCAAATACAAAATTACAGAAAACAAAAACATTTTTATTAAAAATTTGTTTGTTACATCAAAACAACATTTTTCCCTTCCCTTCTGTTTCCTATAACCAGACATCAATCTCTTTTATCATTGAATTACATTCTATTATCTCAAATTGACTTTTTCATTATGCTGCTGCGGGAAAAGTTCAAATCCTGGGAAAGTTTAAATTTACTCTTAAAAATGGGAATACAGGAATTTTAAAGTAAAAAAAAGTCCGTTCTAAAAGTATCTCTCACAAATATATATATATTTAAATATTAAAATAGGCTACCTAGGATTTTTATAAAATGGCTTTTGAGAAGATAGCAGAGGCACAAAATGAAGCCATATGCCATCTTCCAACTGGACATAAGGTGCCACAAGGGTGCCCTACAAAGAGGCAGGCAATCTCTATCTGATGCAACAGGAGGCACCAGCAACAAGAGAAACATCAAACCTATTATTGGGACGTGAACTGAGATCAAATTGTATTCTAGTAGGGGCTGTGGTCTTTTTAAAAAATATCTTGAAATATAAGCATGAGAAGCCATTACTTTGTATAAGGAAGAAAATGACTAATCTTACTCCTGATTCAGCTGATGGCATTCACTTCAGGTACCTGAAAGATGAACAGCAGTGCGACTTTCAATAACTCAAAGGACCACTCTCAGTATGAGAGACTTTACATAGCATTTGTCAACTTGAAAATTAAACTGATGGTTGAAATAAGAGAAAGCTCTTACAGAAAATACAAAAAAAAGTCTTTCTAGAAAAAACAGGTGTTTTTAGGAATGGCACAGAAGGCTGCCCATCCTTAAGTCAACACAACCTCCACTAATACAATTAATTTAGGGAAGACTGACCTTTCCTCAGCAGACCATGTACTTTGGTAATCTGAACATTCATTCACAGGATGATTTTTTAACCTGCTTACCTGAATGATGAAATTTGGATATGGTTAGACTGATATTTGGAAAAACAAGGACAATTTAATAAAATCTTGACACTTAGGCCCTCACACCATCAAGCAGCAATTTTATCCATAAATCATCACAATTGAGCCTAGGGCTTTAGTTTAATCAGCAAAAACTCAGTTTAAAAGAGAAAGGCAATAATCAAAAAATCTGATTTTTAAAAACCAGGCACTTCAACCTGAAATTAAAGAATTTTAAGTTAAAAAAAATTTTTTTTTAAGTTTTTGTTTTCAACCAATAGTCCACACCTTTAAATTCTTTGTAAACTATTATGTACATAAAAACCTTGATGTTAGTTGGAACTGGCCTGGACCATATGCAGAGTGAGCTCTGTAGCACGTACACTTTAAGGCAGTCTCATTTTTCAGATACTGTCAAATTGAGATGCCACCACCACCACTGCCTGACATCTCTGCAGAGACTATTTGTAAAGATATGGAACTTTTGCCTTTTTATCATAAAAATATAATCACTATGATATAGTATAAATATCTAAGTGTATTAGTTGAGTATGAAGTTAAAGAAAAGTACAACTATAATGTCATGAAGAGTCATCCCATAATCTGACATAGGCTTAATCCCCCATTAATAAATCTCAACATGTTTATAATCTAAAAATGAAATAGCCATACGATGTCTGCTCCTTAGTTGAACCTGGATATTAATTCCACTTCATTGTTAATGTGAACCATTATTGCTTTGGCAATTAGTCTTGCTGAGGACTTTCCAAATAAAAATACCCTATGTCACCAACATTTTGTCAGGCAAAAATGACACTGAAAGATAAAAATGGGTATAGGCAAAATAAAGAATAACTTAAATTTGGATGGTCTGCGCCTAATGCCTGTAGGAGTACGCTTAGCTTTAATATTCGTCATAGACATGGTTACTCTAATTGAGCAACCATCCACCATTCTGTTCTGATTCAGAAAATCAAGTTTGTATATATGCTTTTCTTATTAACTCTCAAAATCTAAATATAAATTAAATCATCTTCTGTCAATAACTTACACTGAAAACGGCATTTACTATCCTTCAGCAACTTTGGCTCACTTCCTGATGTGAATTTTTCTTGTTTTTTCCCTCCCAATTAATACTAATAACTAGAAAACTACTCTCCCTCACTAGGATGTATATCTCCAAAGCTATGACTTCACCTTTTGTAGATGAGTGAAAACAGAGTAAACGCCACACAAAAGTTGCTAGTTCTCTTCATCAATTCCTTAAATCTCAAAGTCCTTTCAGTTATAATTTTAGGATTGTTCATTCATCAAGTAGTAATTCTCTCCATGTGGTTATTCTAGCATACACTGCCATTACATCATAAGGTTATGTATTTCTCAGGGGCTACAAAGCTGAAAGAAAGCAAACCGTGATCTGAGAATCTTCAAAATAAAAGCCACTGAACTAGATAAATGGCCTCTATTTAGATTAAGTATGAGAATAAAAATTAGTAAGAGGTAACATAAAAACTGAAAGAGTTAATACGGCTTCCAAAGGCTCCCAGGAAACCATTTATACATCAGGAGAGACTGGCTCAGTAGTCAGAAGGTAACCGAGTTACCAACAGAAATACATTAGATGTGCTGGACAGTTCTTTCCACCTGGCAACATATTTTAACAAAACGGAAGGGTTTTTTTGTTTGTTGTTTTTAAAACCTAAGGGCATGTGTCATAACAAGGAACCAGAATGTAAAGTTCTGTAAGCCAGAATATAAGAACAAATGAGGCTATTTAAACATTTTAATATACTTTATCTCACTGAAATTGAGAACTGTAAAAACTGGTAAAGTAACTAGATAGATAGCTAATTACTTAAGGATTACTTTCAAAGTAAGAAACACTTATTTAAATATATTTGTGGGTGATAACCTCCATCTGCATCCCTTTCTTGAAAACTTAAAAAAAAAACAAAAAACAAGCATTAAATTTTTGTTTGTGAATTAGTGCAATCACTAACATGCCAAGTGCTTCCATTATTAGAACACAGCCTTATAAAGTGGAAGGGATGCCTGCAGGCGCTGAAACACCCAGTATCAGAGCACACATCTCTGCTCATCTGTGAAGTATGTACAGCATACCTATTTGGTAGCTTTAAAATGAAAATAAATGTTTTTATTATATAAAACCCTTGCTTAAGGCAATTTATCTTGCATCCTAAAATTTAAGCCCTTTAAATATCACAAAGTTACCTCCTGGGGCCTAATTTAAGCAAGATAGCTATGGTATTCTAAAATGGAATTTTTTTAATGTTCAGTTATACTGGTAATTTCTGATGATGAGATAATATAACAGGTTTTCATCTCTTTGTATTTTTTTCTCCATATATTCTGGTAAAAATTATACATCCAGGCATCCTTCTCTTAGATGAATTTTAAATAAATCTAAGTAACACTATATACAATTATTTTCTTGCAGCTTAGTTTCTTAAAACAGGCCCCTAAGCTAAGTAACCTTAAACTATATATCAAGAAAAATGTAGCGCCTCACTGAAACAGAGAAAAAAGGCCTTTGTTTATATCACGTTAAATATTAGTTAGTTACCTGTATTGATAAGATGTGGGGAACAGACAACCAGCAATAAGCATTTTCACAGTAGGTTCAAATGTCGCATAAAACTTGGAAATCTGTATAATTTGTAATTACCAATGAAAGTCTAAAGTTTCCACTTGGGAAAAAATAGCCAGTGATGGTAATGCTACATTCTGAGAACACAGAACACCTCAGAACGGGCAAACCTGTGCAGGACTCTCAGTCCAAAATTCTCAGGACAGGGGGTATGCTAAATTACTTTCCATCAACCAGTCTCCAAGTTCTGACTATCTTCTCATCAAGTCTGTTTTCTTTCTTTTCTTCCTTCCTTATTCTAAAAAAAATAACTCTTAGAACTGAGGGCAACAATGACTCCTGGTGAGAATTTCACTTACTCTTGTCTTGTTCATATAAGATTTTAAAATTAACTTTGAGATTTATCTATTGGTAGGCATAACAGTTTCCAGAGAATCTATATAATATTAAAAATAAAAATTCCTGACCTTTCCAGTTGAGACACAGCAGTACCGCTATTAGTATCATATAGTCTTGCTGAAGAAAAGTAATTCAACCTACTGATAAAGAAGCATAAATGATGGAAGGCGATCAGAATCTGTACGTGTTCATTTTCCTTAAGGTAATGTAGCTATTTAGGGAGCAAAAAGGAAACAACAGGTTCTTGAGTGAGAAAAGGAGTTGGAAACAAGTTAAAAACAGCAGAATATGAAAACAAAAAGAACATTAGCCTAAAAAACTTCAAGGAGTTCACTTTCCCTTTCTTTACATTTGTGTGAGATAAATTACAGAATGAGCCAATCAAAAAATGAAACAAATCACTATAACTTAAAAAATTTTTATTGAGGTCTAGCACCCAGACAAAACTGAGATCTTGTGTTCTGAATAAGAAACTATTTTCTTTTTCTAATCTAATCAGGTGTTTTCATAATGATTAAACTCTGGGTATATACATAGAAAAAAAAGTTACTCAAAAGATCATTGCTCATGGACTCATGAAATTTAGGATCAAGGTAAGCGATGCTTTAACGGCACCAGGTAAAATATATACTCCAGTCTAGAGTATCATATGTATTTCAACTATAAACCAGGAAGTTTCATTTTCTTTTAGCAGCAAGAGGTAATATTCATTACCTTAAGGTTTTTAGTTTTTCTTTAGTCTTAACAACTTTTTCCCCCAAATAGATCTGAGTCACAGATCATCATTTTATAGCCTCTTCTCTTCTACATTATTGCTTACATTCTGTAAAAACTATACTAACTGCTTTCAATATGACATTTGGCAATGTCTAAAAATATTTTGGAATAAGGACAATATATCACTGTCACATGGTATTTTGTAAACAATCTTAGTTGGGTTAAGAACATAGCCTTAACAGAGAATTCTTTATTTTGTCCAAACAGCAGAATGAAAACATCCTCAATAATACACAAACCTATATATAAAATATAGAACATCTCCAGTATATTTCCTTTTTATGGGATCACTAGGCAAAAGAAAGTACTGTTGACAGGGTAAGACAAAAACTGATTTAGGCAATGACCTCATTAGCCAGGCATTAACATTCAAAGACCAGGTAAACAATGATTTTAACCAGAAAAGCAGTATGAAAGAGTTCCTATGAAGCTGAGATTCACACACTATATTCCCCATTCCTGGTCTCTTCATGCAGAGCTTGACTCTTCTCAACCGTGGCTCTCTGCCATCTTTCATAGAAGAAAGATAATTTGGAGAGTACTATTATAAAGGTACAGGGAATACCTATCCCAATACCAAATTTTCAGCATAAAAAATTATAATGACAAAGCTTAAAGAAAAAAAAAAAAGAATACGTGGAATATCAGAAGTACACATCTAATAATTTTTAAGAAAGCTCACCATAAATATTTCCAGAAACAACAGGCTTTACAGAAGATTGTACAATGTCCTGTGTATAGGAGTAACATCTATTCAGGCTATTTGCCAAATCTGTTTAGTAGTATGTTTATGGTGTACCCTTTCATTTCAGGAAGGTCAGTAATCATCTGATTTCTTCTCAACCTAATGATACGTTGTTAGCCTACTCCTGATGTCGGAAGAGGAAACTGATGTAAGTGTGATGTCACCTGCTTCCTCTCCTTAAGTTTCAGGGTTTCTACTGTATTTCAACACCATCTTATTGTGCACTTACAGAAGCAATCTCTCAGTCACAAAAAATAAAACATCAGTTGCAGGACTTACAAAGTAAAAAGGGAAATTTTTCCAAACCCTTTTTTTTGCTTAAAAAATTAAATTCAAATGTACAAGACCAAGCACAGGCACTTTCCAAAAATTAAAAATGAAGCCAAACTATGAAATTACTCAATAGTTATAGAAGACAGCTCTGATTTTGGGGGGTCATCTCTGGTTGCCTCGGTACAAGCACTGGTCTGTGGCTGCTCTGGCATTTCTTCCTCCTTTTCTGTCAGCCCAAGAGACCCCAAGGGAAAAGTGCTTTCACAATTCTGGGTCGAGGAGACCTGTGAAATTACAGGCATTTGAACAGAGGAGTTGCTTTCAAAACTGTGTTCTCCAAGATCATATTGAACAAGGGTCTCTTCTTGCTCCTGGTTTAAGTAGTCCGGTACTAGGAAATCACTAGGTAAGAGGCAAAGGATGAAACAGGGAGTTAATTTTCAAGCCAAGAATAAATAAGACATAATAAAAAGACCTGATTTGTAAAACAAGATTGGGAATTTTCATTCTCTAATTCTTGAATGAAGATTATAACTCAGGAATTTTCAGCTTCTAAATTTCCCTAAATATGAGCCCAAACCATCCATTAGAACCCAAGTATATCAACTCTCCCTACCATCACAAGAGAGAGATCACATTCAGTGTCACTGTGGACACCTAAACAGCCTTTCTCCTTCTATGTAGAAGAGTTTCTGTGCACAAAACAAACGCAAATGGCATGTTCATTTAAACAAAGATCATTTGAATAACTTATGTGTAACCTTTTTTGGATTATACACTAATTATAAGGTATATAAACCTAGCTTTTTATTACTTCTTGGATATAGTTAAGAAACTAATCCTCATGCATAAATGACCTTATATACAATCTACTATATAGGAAAACGTAAAATACTACTTAGATGCTTTATTTAAATCTTTACTGTTGAACAAAAAAGTTCATTATACTTTATAATTTCAATATCTAATATACTTTAGGTTATTTTATAATTTGTCCACTATTAATAAAAAAATTAAAGTCTGCTCATTTGCAAAGCAATTTAGGATGTCCTCGGTTATAAAAGTCTTCCGATGTTAAAGACTGGAGGACAGAGGGCTCAGCACAGGGAAGATACAGAAAACGGGCTGTGCAGTTAACTGGGACACGATTTTAGGCCTGAACGAACTTTGATATGTCATGTATAATGTAAGTTTAGTGATATAATAACCAGACATTCAGAGTCACGAATGATTACATTAGACAAAATGTCTGGCTTGAAGAGACAAAATCAATGCAGGAAAAAAACTTATAGAAAAATAAGATTAAAAAAATAAAGGTGGGGTAAAATTTGATTTCATTTTATAAGAAACTAAGGATTCCTATAGATGTACAATTCTGATAAAGTATTAAAAATAGACAACAGAATTTTATATCTAGAGGAGACCTTAGCAATCATCTTTAAAGCTTACACATTATCCTTCTCTAAGTTCAATCTTCTTCATCTGTGAAGTGATGTGTTCAATCATACCAGCAGGGAGCGGCAGAGCCAGAACTAGAACCCGATCCTCAGCTACCCGATAAATCAGAAAGGTTAACTCTATCATAAATTTTTAATATTCAATGTATGGAGTTCTAAACTGAAAGAAAAAGAGGAAAACTTCATTTGATGTAAACTATCAATTACAGTTGCTGCTGAAGTTTCTCTCATTATTTAGAGAGGAAAAAAAAAAAGAGGAGTAGTCAAGAATTTAACCAACATCCAAAGAATGGGAAGTAATCCACTGTCACCAAATATCATCTGACATGGTAAATTTTCCAGTCATGTCTATTTAAAATCTACTACAGAATTACTTTAACCTTATATTAAAAACAACAACAACAACAAAAAACCACCCCATAAAAACCCCCCAAAACCCAAAACAAGTGGTCTATCTCTGTAGGAAAAGATTTCTAATGCCAACTATAAAAGTATTTAAAACTATTTATATTTAGTAGAATTAGCAAAATTTTATCAGGAGATCAGAGTGTTATTGGATAGTGGGAATTTTTAAGGAATGTGATTGATTAGCTGGCAACCTGATTAAAAAACAAAACAAAACACAGCCGGCTGCCCTAACAACAGGAAGAGAGAGTTTAGAAAGCAGTTTCCCTGGTTCAGTTTTCGGTGTGCACCTCACCTGCTCTGGAAGTAGTTTGCTAGCTCTGACGCTTCATGGTTCAGACTCCTCAGGTGCACGATTAAATTTCCAGAGTTGGTGAACATGGCGCCACATGTTTTGCACTCGTAAATCCGAGGCTTGCGGATAATGTGCCGGGAAACCCTCATGTGGTGTTTATATTCCCCGAAGGAAGTGAAAGTGGCACTACATATCTGGCACCGGAAACAGCGTTTACCTTCATGCTTTAGGCGATGCATCTTTAGCGAGTAAGCCCTGGTGAACTTTTTCCCACAGCGGTCACACTGAAATGGTTTAATTCCTATAAAATAAAGCGATACAAAATATTATCTAAAAACAAAATAAATGGAAATGTCATAAACTTCACAAATTTCTGAACTGTAATTTTGCAGCAATAGATAATCTGAAAAGATAAAAATCATCAGCAGAAATGAGTCCCAAATTCAGTATCTTAGAAAAATTACAAAACATCTGAAAAGTCACTAGTGCTTGAAAAAAGCAAGCAAGCAAGAAAGGCACCATGGGGTGGGGGTGGGGGTAATCAAATTGATATATACTCCATTTGATTTTTCAATTCTTCCAAATCTTCTCAGACTTCAAAATACAGTATAACAAGAGTATTTATTTAAGCAGACTCCAATTCTTCACCTATTATTTCATTTCATTTCATTAAAGTAGTAAGGTTTATATCAAGAAAATGTGTAAATTGATCAGTTATCTAATATTAATTTCCTAACTCAGAGAAAAATAAGAAGAAAAAAGAAAAATTCTAACATCTCTGAACATAATTAGTGATTGTAACAGAACTACCTTTGGTTAAGTTTTGGGTACTTAATGTAATAGTGACATAAATATGTAGAAATTAATATATGAAATGTAAAGTGCATTTATGGTCTCTTCCAATTCATTATCACAGTTTTAGCAAAAAAATTTCAAAAACCTTCAAAACATAATCTGTTGATTCAACAAAGTCAAAGGGAATTAGTGTTAGCACAGGACTGTTAGACCTATCTGAAGAAGAGGAAAGTGAGACAGTTAAACAGCTGAGAATAGTAACAAAGATTTCTTCCTTATCAGAGGTCAGTGTTCTACCTATAAGAATTTTATTGCCTTTATGTGAACACTGAACTTAAGTTTCAAGTATGTTCTACACATCATTTATCCAAAATCTTTTTTACGCTAAAATAATTCTGCAAGGCTGGCTGAAAAGGGCACAGAGAAATTTCTCAGGGCACAGAGAAATTTAGAATTGCACAGTTAAAATAAAATTATTGTATTTAATTTTTAAAAACACTTTTTATTTGGAATTACAAACAAGAATAATTAGAAGAATAGCATAGAGAATACCAATATATGCCCTTTTAATCCCATTTGCTTTACCAAGTACACATGTGCTTTCCTCCCTCACATATACACACACAAATATCTGGTCTCTTTTTCATGTATATCATGTGCACATCACACTTGTCCCCATTTCCAATCAGAAGACTTATTTATGCCTGTGGCCAATGTATTAAGCAAATATCTTTCTGCCAATGCAACAAATCAGCAACAGACCTGAATTTATCTGTTCTCACTAGACTTCCCAGAGATATACTTTTTCCTAACTCAAAAGCATGTTTACTATTTTTAACTGGAATTCCAAAATAAAATGTTCTGGAGGGTTCATTTATGCCACAAGAGAAACGATGGCATTACCTGAGTGGATCAGCATGTGCTGCTTCAGGTTCTGAATACGGGTGAATCGCACCCCACACGTTGGACACTGAAAAGGTCTATCTGGACCATTGGGACTTGGCCGTTCTGTGCTGCTGGTGGAAGGAGCAATGTAGAGTTGGTAGGGATACTGAACATTTTCCAATCTAAAAAACAGACCAAAGAAGGCAACCAAGCTCTGATTTTTAAGTTCAATAAACAGTTCTGTACAAGTTTAAATGAACAAAAGGAAATAAGCAAATTTAAAAGTTAGATTACAAGATTCATTTATAATAAAAAAAAGTGTTACTGTCCAGAATGTCCAGCATCCTAAGTTAAGCAAAGACATGTGACCAAGATCATATAAACGATTTTACTTTAGGTATCCTTAATCTAATAATCCTTTCCTTCCTACTACTGCTTTAATTCAGGCTCTGGTCAATATATGGCTATCTCTTTCTATTTTGCCCCACACCCCTTTCACAGTGATCTGATTAAATCAGTCTCTTGATAACAGTCCTGTGATGGTTCACTGCTATCTTCAGAATGAAGGCATACAAGACTCCTCATGATCTGGGTCTGTATACTTTTCCAGTCTCATTTCTTGTCATACTCCCCCAACATACCCCTACCAAGCAGTTCCTCCTTAACACTTCTCTCTCAGTGCTGTGCTTTCATATATTCAGCTTCCTCTACCTGCCTACCCTTTTTGCTTAGATAACACAGCAGTCATTTTATGAGATGCAGCCAAGAAGCTGACTTCCTCCTCCTGAAAGCCTTCTTTGATTTATCAGTGACTTAGGTAGGTACTCTCCTATGCAGAGCAAGAGACTCCTCTGCAGATCACTCATGATTATCTGCTTACTTGTCAGTCTTTAACCTCTCTCCCGGCTCGAATGTCGGCGTGACCTCTTTGAGGACAAGAGTTACCTTTCGTTTCAACATCCCCACCACTCAGCAGAGTATCTAGTACAGAACAGATAACCCCATTCATGTCTGAAATTAAGGGAGCTAGGCACACTTCCATTTGCTTACACCTTCTATAATTTACTCAAAGGACTCTGGTTCACAACCTGCTCTACCAGGTTCTCTTCTCAAATACAGTAAATCATGTTTGAATTCTTTCAGTCCTTTGAGTTTTCAATAAACACACTTCTTAAAGTCTGTCCTGGACTCTAATGATGAGGAGTTACTTCAGTGAAGTTTTATATTCAGTGGTCAGAGACACACAATAAGCATACAAAAAAATGATCAGAACAGAGAATTAAAGTTGAGTGACCCAACAATGATTGGTGCAGTTTTACTTTAGACTGGAGGTCAGGAAAAACCTTCAGAACTGACAGTGATCTGAAGAATGAAGAAAGAGGGAGCAAAGTGAAAATTAGGGAAGAAAACATTTCAGGCAGAAGAAAGGCCTTAAAATGGCAGGCCTGCAAACCAGAACAAACATGGACTACTCCAGGAACTGAAGAAGGTCAGCACGGCCGGAACGTGGTCTTTGAGGAGTGTCGTCTGAAGGGTTTCAGGCTAGAATCACGTCGTGTATGGCTTTCAAGGCATGGCAAGGAGTTTAGATTTAAGAATCTACTCATTTCAATCCCAAAGAAAGGCAATGCCAAAGAATGCTCAAACTACTGTACAATTGCACTCATCTCACATGCTAGTAAAGTAATGTGCAAAATTCTCCAAGCCAGGCTTCAACAGTTTGTGAACTGTGAACTTCCAGATGTTCAAGCTGGTTTTAGAAAAGGCAGAGGAACCAGAGATCAAATTGCCAACATTGGTTGGATCATCAAAAAAGCAAGAGAGTTCCAGAAAAACATCTACTTCTGCTTTACTGACTATGCCAAAGCCTTTGACTGTGTGGATCACAACAAACTGTGAAAAATTCTTCAAGAGATGGGAATACCAGACCACCTGACCTGCCTCTTGAGAAATCTGTATGCAGGTCAAGAAGCAACAGTTAGAACCAGACATGGAACAACAGACTGGTTCCAAATCCAGAAGGGAGTACAAAGGCTGTATATTGTCACCCTGCTTATTTAACTTATATGCAGAGTATATCATGACAAAGGCTGGACTGGTTGAAAGAACAAGCTGGAATCAAGATTGCCAGGAGAAATATCAATAACCTCAGATATGCAGATGACACCACCCTTATGGCAGAAAGTGAAGAGCTAAAGAGCCTTTTGATGAAAGTGAAAGAGGAGAGTGAAAAAGTTGGCTTGAAACTCAACTTTCAGAAAACTAAGATCATGGCATCCAGTCCCATCACTTCATGACAAACAGATGGGGAAACAGTGGGAACAGTGACAGACATTATTTTTTGGGGCTCCAAAATCACTGCAGATGGTGACTGCAGCCATGAAATTAAAAGACGCTTGCTCCTTGGAAGAAAATTCATGACCAACCTAGACAGCATATTAAGAAGCACAGACATTACTTTGCCAACAAAGGTCCGTCTAGTCAAGGCTATGGTTTTTCCAGTCGTCATGTATGGATGTGAAAGTTGGACTGTAAAGAAAGCTGAGCACCAAAGAATTGATGCGTTTGCACTGTGGTGTTGGAGAAGACTCTTGAGAGTCCCTTGGACAGCAAGGAGATCAAACCAGTCCATCCTAAAGGAGATCAGTCCCGAATATTCACTGAAAGGACTGATGTTGAAGCTGAAACTCCATTACTTTGGCCACCTGATGTGAAGAACTGACTTGTTTGAAAAGACCCTGATGCTGGGAAAGATTAAAGGCGAGAGAAGGGGATGACAGAGGATGAGATGGTTGGATGGCATCAATGACTCAATGGACACGAGTCTGAGTAAACTCCAGGAGTTGGTGATGGACAGGAAGGCCTGGCATGCTGCAGTCCAAGGGGTCACAGACAGTCAGACACAACTGAGTGACTGAAGTGAACTACTGGAGAATTTAGAGTTTCCTACTTAGAACAGCAACACAATCTGACTTAATGTAAAAAACAAAATTTTGGCTGCTACATGAAGGACTGGAGTAGAGGGGATCATGAAATCCGGGGCCAGTTGAAGGTGACTGCAATAGTCAAGGCAAAAGGCGGTGGTGACTTGGGTTGGGGTGGTTGCAGCAGAGCTGGAAGAAAAGTGGACTGACAAGGAACGTTTTTGGATCCAGAGAGGAAAGGACTTGTGGATTAAATACAGGGGTGGGTGTGAGGGAAAGTATCAAGTATAATTCAGAGACGCTGCTGAAGAAATCTGGGCTTGATGATGACACAATTTACTGAGACAGGAAGACTAGAAGGGCAGGTCTGAGGGAGGAGGCTGGAGCACTGTTTTGGTCTTAAGTCTGAAATGGCCCTGCTACATCTATGTGAGGATATCAGCAGGAAGGGTCAATGTGAAGACAATGACCTGGGAATCATGAGTCTAAGGAAAAGGGTTTGGTGAACTGTTCTGGCAGCAGGACAGGTGCAATTATTTTTGGCTTTGCATCCTACATGATCTCTACTTCAACCACTCACTTCTGCCATCCACGGACACAGCATGGTTGTGTCCCAATAAAATTTGATTTACAAATAAAGGTGGTGGGAGAACTGGCCTGTGGGCCATAGGTTTCCCAACACCTGAAACAGATACTATTTAAAGCAATGGAGCTGGGAAGTTTAGGAAATACCTGAAAAACCCTAATTTATGCGGCTACCTCATGATTACAAAATATACAAAAGTCAGGTTTCAGTAAGCTTTTATGTAATCCTAGGTAAAATGCTTGGATTCAGAATTACATGCAGAACCCTTACAAGAAAACGTCCTACTGTGTTGGTACTAACCGGTCATCATCATCTACGTGAGCGTTGGTGCTGGAAGTGCCCTGAAGCGTAGGCAACCCTTCCGTGATGCCTTCATCTACTGAGCCTGTGAACAAGAGGACAGCTGTCAGTACTCTGGTGAAACAAATTAACCAGGATATATGAATTGCAAGCTCTGTCTCTAAGACTTTGAACAGATTATCTACACGTGATTTTAAAAATCATGTGTAAAACAACATTCTTATATTACTACTTAAATTCTTTGGATTATTTGACTAATTTTAGAAAAGAGCACAGAAATTCAAATATAAATGAAACAAAAATTGACATAAAATTAAATAATGTAACATTTAAGGAATGACTGACAAGTTTTGTTTTTAAAGACATTTTATGGTGACATACAGCTGACTTGTTGTACATACACCTTTTACACAAAATGAAAAAGACAGCTGTAGGGTGAACATATGTACAATATTCTCACAAACCCTAACACACTACACTGGCAGCATCCTTAAAGTCCCCATTACCCTTCCCTGATCACAAACCCCTCTTTCCAAGAGCAACCATCATCCTGTCTTTCACGGTTATAACTTGCTTCCTTTTCTCCTCACCCTTCATTTTTTTTTTTTGGCTGTGACACGTGGCTTGTGGAATATTCCCTCACCAGAGATTCAACCAGCACTCCTAACAGTGAAAGCACTGAGTCCTAACCACTGGACCACCAGGGAATTCCCTGTTGTGAGTATTCTTGTACAACAGTGGACGTACGCATGTTTTTTATTCTTACGGTATCTAAATCAAGAATGGATTTGCTTGGTCATAGGATATATATGGACAAGGCAATGGCACCCCACTCCAGTACTCTTGCCTGGAAAATCCCATGGATGGAGGAGCCTGGTAGGCTGCAGTCCATGGGGTCGCTAAGGGTCGGACATGACTGAGCGACTTCACTTTCACTTATGCATTGGAAAAGGAAATGACAACCCACTCCAGTGTTCTTGCCTGGAGAATCCCAGGGGCGGGAGAGCCTGGTGGGCTGACGTCTATGGGGTCACACAGAGTCGGACACGACTGAAGTGACTTAGCAGCAGCAGGGTATGTATTTTTTTAACTTCATGTATTTGTTGAACCCTTCCCTGGTGGCTTAGCTGGTAAAGAGTTTGGCTGCAATTCGGAGACAGGGGTTCAATCCCTGGGTCAGGAAGAACCCTTGGAGAAGGAAATTGCAACCCACTCCAGTATTCTTGCCTGGAGAATTCCTTGGACAGAGGAGCCTGGTGAGCTAGTCCATGGGGTCACAAATAGTCAGACATGAACTCAGTGACTAACATTTTCACTTTCTATGAAATGCTTGTTCAAGTCTTGATACTGAGTTGCCCTCTTCATTATAAAAGTTCTTTTCATGTTTTGGATACAAAGTCTCTATCAGTGAAAGATGTTACAAATATTTCCCCCTCTTCTATGACTTGTCTTTTCATGGTTTCTTTTGATGACTGAAAAGATTTATACCTTAATTGATCAGTCTTTTCCTTTATGGTTATGGCTTTGGGGGCTTGTTTTTAAAAATCCTTTCCTATCTCAAATTACTTTATGAAAGATTTAGATTTTGCCCTTGACACTTATCTTTCTTGAACACACCTGGAGTTGATTTTGTGAAGGGACCACACTTGCTGAAAAGTCTGTCTTTTCTTCTCTGCTCTGCAGAGTTCTAAATGCATGGGTTTGTTTCCAGGTTCTCTACTAGTTCCATCTGCTGGTCTATATTTGTATGAATGCCAGGCTGTACTTACTGCAGTTTTAGAACAATCTTGATGTCAGGCTGAGTGAATCCTCTTACCTTGTTCATCTGCTTCCTGAATATCTTTGCATTTCTTTATACATTTTAGAATTAACTTGTTGAATGTTAAGTGATAATAATTATTCCATTTCTCCCTTTCTATCAGTTTGGAAATTACACAGTGTTTCCCTATTCACTTTACTGGTTGCTTTGGAAATTAGACACATACTTACCAAAATCGAAAGAAAACTTTACTTCCACCTGGACAACAGAAGGATCTTAGAAATTTTAACTTCATTTCTCATACACACCCATTTTGCAATTTACAAATTACTGCCTCAGATTTTACTTCTTTTAGATAAAGCCTCTACTTTTTCACATAAGCAATGTTTGTCCACATCTGTTCATGTTTACCTTTGCTCTTCATTCTTTTGTATATTAAACCTTCCATGTTCACTTTACATCTACCTATAGTCTATCCTTAAATGTTTCTTTAGAGACGATATTCGAATCATTTTTGAGAATGCATTTCACCTTCATTCTTCAAAGATACGCTCACTGTGTGCAGACATCTAGATTCACATTTATTTTCCTTAGCACATTAAAGAGATCACTTCATTGGTCTCTAACGTTATTAAGAAGTTAAATATACCTACGTTTGTACCATCCATAAGCCTTACCCTCTTCTACATCTGTAGTCTGATGGTTAATTTATGTATCAACTTACTGGGCTAAGGGGTAACCAGAGAGCGTAAAATATCACTTCCAGGTGTATCTGTGAGCATGTTTCCAAAAAGATCAGCATTTTGGTAGACTGAGTAAGGAGAACCATCTTCACCAATGCAGGTGGGTATTATCCAGTCTGGTGACGGGCTGAATAGAACACAAAGGTGAAAGAAGGGCAAATTGCACTCTGCTTGAGCTGAGACATCCATGGTCTCCTGCTTTTGAACATCAGTGCTTCTGGTTCTCAGGCCTTTGGTCTTGAATTGGGACTGACACTACCAGGCCTGAAGTTCCCAGGGCTTAGGCTTTGGGCTGGAACTACACTACTGGCTTTCCTGGCCTCCACCTAGAAGACAGCACATTCTGGGACTTCTAGTCCTCCACTGACATGTGAGTGAATCCCCCGCTCCCGCCTCACCCTGCATACGCCTCTGCCTATCCGTCCTACTGGGTTTGTTCCTCTGGAGAACCCTAACAGTTTGTCTGTGCAGCACTGGGGTGGTTTCTTCTAATTTATCTTCGGATTCAACAATTCTCTTCTGCTCAGTTCAACCTGCTGCCAAAATATTTGATTAGCCATGGTTCCTTTGGGCTGGTTGTTTCTGACAGTGGTTATTGCCCTTGAAAACACCTTGGAGAGGACTGACTTGCTGAGGGGAGGATCAATGTGCCCTCTTCCAGAAAAGGTTTCTGTTTGCCTCTGTGAGGTTCCTGGAAGGCAGACATTATCTAAACCAATTTACTGTTTGAGATTCCTTGGCCTGCCCCTGCAAGGAACAAGCATGACAGAAATCTGCAAGAGTACTATCCATCATTCTCAGGGGTGCGTTTTTTTCCCTTTTCATCTTCTAGGCAGCCCATTGCCAAGGTAGCTGTCTCCAAAGTTCCCCTGGAGTCTGAAGGAAGGTGAGCAGGTGTAGTCCTTGTGGTATGTGAACTCTGGGGCCCCTACTTCATGCATGCACCTTCTCTAAGACTTTGCAGCTTCCATATGCTCTGGGTTGACCTCTGTCTCCCTCACCTTTGAGCTGATGAACCAAAGCCCATTGGTGTTCTGTCAATATCTAGGGAAAAACAGGTTTTAGTGCTCTGGTGAGTACTTACCTCTCCGGGTCAGACTCTTTTCCTTAAAGTTAACCCTGATCATCTTTTCAAATACCTTAAAAGGTGACTTTAAAAAAAGGTATTTTTGTTTTCAATGGGAGGGTAGATCCAAACAATCTCGCCAGTTCTCATCAGGTGTTGAACTTGGTTGATGTCTCTACCATGTGCAGAAAGCTGTGCTGCCCCAACTGAACCAAGGAGCCTCTGCAGCTGTACACTCTTCTGGTGGCAGTGTTGTAACAAAAGCTAAAATGTACTAACTGTAACAGTTTTTACAACACCACATACATGTGAACATTTAATAAACATCATCTGTTAACAGACACGTAAGATTAAATTTCCTCCCAGTGAAAATTTAGAATCCAGCACCACTTCAGTTTTCCCTCTTGGAACACTTGAACCAGGTGACATCAGGAAATGAATATGCTTTCTACTTAAGTAAAATTCTCCTAAAAAACTAACCTAATCCCTTTTAAGGCATCCAAACTTTATTAAATCATTTGCACTACAAAATCTGTGCCAGAATTGTATTTTGCCTTGACTTCTTAAATACAGAACATTAAATATAACTTTTTCTTATTTCTTGATGACTCAAGAACACCAATTGTTATACCTTGTTCCAATACACTGACAGAGGCTTCTGAAAGGAGACAAGACCCTATGTGTTTGCATTAATCCCCAACTGCACCTCTATTCCTTCTGCCCCCATGCCATCTCTCTCTTACTGGTTTGTGTCATGTCAGTGTATGCCTTTTCTTTTTCTCTTTCCTTTACTGTCAAGACATGTATGCCTTTTCCCTATGCCTACTTATCCAACTTATTCCTGATCCTTCTCATTGGTTTTTAAACCAGATGTGGGTTGGAAGACCAGATAATGCTGCATTTTGTTTAAGAAAGAGCTCTTGTCAATTTCTTCCCATTGTCACTTTTTTGCTTAAAGAAGAGGGAACTCTAACATTTCAACCTGTCCTAGGATAAAAACTGGAAAAGTCTTGGTATTTGGACCTGGTCACCCTGGACACACACACAAATCTACTTTCTAGTATTCTGCAGTTGTTCAGAATGCAGGCATTATTAAAGCTTATAGGTAAATATTTGCAAAAAAAAAAAAAAAAAGCCTGGGGGTGTCAGAAAGACTGACCTAACTGATATATGACCATCAGGCAAGGCAAGCTATAATACTTCAGGAGAGGGTGGGGTCATGGTGAGGTAGAAATAAAACCCACTGTGCTTCGGATTGATTCTGGTATTACCAAGAGTTTGCTTTAAAAGCTGGTCAGAAAGAACTAAAATGGAGAACAAGACATATCTAACAGATGGTCCCTCTTAAAACAAATCTACTTCCACATTCTAAAATATCTAAACCTTGGCCTCTAGATCCCTAACTTGATGGATAGTAAGCATGGAAAGTAAAACAAAGGGCACTCTCTTCTTGTCCATGACACATTAAATGTGCCAAAAGCTAAAAATAAAAACCATTCCAAGTGAAATTAAGAGTTAAAACAGACTTTTAGAAATCTATCCATACTGTGGGCACTGTAACACACAGTGTTGTATCAGTAATGCAACTATACACAAAAATAAATCTTATAAATTTTTTCTTTTTCCTGACATGATGGTTTCTGCCCATCAACGCAAGTGATCATATTAATTGGAATGTTACTTGAACCGATTTAATAGTAGGATACACAGCATTTACTTTGTTGAGGTAATAGTGATGTTTCTTAAATTATTAAAATGAAGTTTCCTTTCTAAACTATAAGAATTCTGCTCTCAGTGGTATGGGGATTAAGAATTCTGACTTACCAGCTTTATATGTTAAGGCTATCTTATCAAGAGAGAATCTACTCTCTTCCACCATTAAGGAGTGCTGTTCCATCAAATGAGTCTTGTTTTTGCTAACCATTGTTTAAGTACTTAAGACACTTAAAAAAACAGCCTGCTGGTGGTGAAAAATAAACAGTGGTCATCTACTACCGAGTTTTTACCATATGCCAGCCACTGCTCTATATGTGTTAAACACACCTTATCTCATACTTGTGAAAGAGGAACTGGCTTGACACGCGTTTTTCTATTGGACATAAAAAACAACCTCACAGAACACCAACAGCAGACCCTGTCACACTGGTCTCAAACACATAACTTTTTTAAGCACAGACAAAAACAAGGTTATTGTGCAACCATAAAAACTGAACCTCCCCTTGCAAAAGTAATGGATGTCCCTGCTGCTTTAGGTTCACTTTGGTCTGCATTCCTAGATCTCTGTTAAGATTCTCAGTCATCTGTGCTTTCTGACACCACCAGTCCCTGAGCAAATCTCACTTCCTTGAATCCTCCTTGAAATCACATAACACAAGCCCAAACCCTCTAGGTCCTTTCTAATACGTTCTTATGAGGAGCCCTGAAGCCCTCCATCCCCCACCAGTGTGTGATCTCCCGCACTGCAAATGGGCACTGAACTCAACTTGCTGAATTATAGGTGGCTCCTGGTGGTCTCTGGCAACAGGGCACTGGCAGAAATGCAGGGCTCATGGACATCTGGCTGAAGTTCTTACTGCCTTGCATTGGAAACCTCGATAACAAAGTGTGTATCTAAAATTCCTTTTGAGGTGGAACCTGCCCTTTGGCTAAGAGTAAGTTCACGCTGAATTGAGCTCAAATATTTCACTGAAGGCCTTTAGTATTGGGTTTGTGTTTTTCTAGAAAAAGATCTCTGGGGAATATATTGGTTATCCAAATAGACTTGTCACTGTTCCCTGATGAAACTATTTTCTGGCCTTCTAACACCTGCTCCTATAATCTACTGAGTGTCGACTCCCATCTACAAGAGGAATACACTGTAATGAGAGGATGGACACAGACAAGATCAGTCCCTATGAACTGGCCCTGGAGGCTGAGGTCAGAGAGACCGCTGACTGGCAAAAACATTTAAAAACTGTATAACGTATGACATATATAAGAATCTTGAAAATATAATGTAAAATGACTGATGTCAGTCAGAAAAGACTACATATTGCTGCTCTCATTTATAGGAAATATCTAGAACAGGCAAATTTATACCGACAGTGTATAAGTAGTTATCTGGGACTAGAGGTGGGTCCTGGAGAGAGGGATTGCAGGGTTTCTTTTGGGGGGATGACTATACAACTCTGTGAACATACTAAAACTCACTACAGTATACACTTTTAATGGGTGAATTTAATGATATGTAAGTTGTATTTCAATAAAGATGTTTAAAAAAACCTTATAAGGCCCTGACTTCAAGTTTGTCTTCGTGTCCTGAGAATGGGTCTGCTTAGTTTCAAATGCCCAGAATCAGATTTTGTCTGATCCTTGGCCTCTGCAACTGGAAATAAAAAATTACACAAGCATTATTCTTGTGGACTCCTACAGTTATCATGAGGTGTCTCAATCTGAAATTGCATCTCTCTCTGGCCAAACATCTGCTTCCTTCATGCTTTCTCTGTAACTAACACGTTACACTTATCTCTCAGCTGACTCAATTTCACCAAGGACAATTTGGAGTTGGAAGCAGCCGTTTTGTGGGGAGCTTCAGGCATGAACAAGATCGTTCATTTGTGATACACCAACGCTGTACCAACACTGGAGCAGGGACTTCAAGAGGTACCCCCATGGATGCTGCTGATGTATGGTCCTCCTGGCAATGACACAACCTTGGTTAAGACAAGGACAAGAACCAAGCACTGAGGTACACTTTTAAACACCTTCAAATGAGCTATCAGTTTGTTTGTTTACTTTTAAGGTAGACTGAGGCTTCCTCATGCTAAAGAGCTACGTTATAATGGCAGAAGAAAAATGAGCAGATTCTGTATTCCTGACTAGGAAATAGCAACTATTTCTCAAGTGATAGGACCACACATCACACTGATGTTGCTTTTAAAACACCCCATAAGCATGACCTTTTAAAAACACAGACTCTCCAATATCCCCATCATCCACAAAACTTAAGAGAACAAATGGAATTCTAAAACTATATTTATCAAAGCACTTAAAAACCCTCAAACTTCCACAGTCCTAAGTACTGCCAAGAGTCTTGATGGCATTAAGATAAATCATTCTAAGATCCACAAGGTGACCCCTTATGTGATAACAGAATGTTCCTTTTTCAGGTGGGAATTCTGGTTTAAATCTTAGGTTCTACCTGATTACCAACTGATACAATTAAATACTACAATGATACTCCAGGTTTATCACAAACACAGAAGAGCCTATGAATGCTTTAAAGTCTGGAGTTTTGGTCTTCTGGAAAAGATGCCACCAGAGAAAACTTTCCACTGGTATCTATAGAAAGGAACTGATCGGATGTTAACCACTGGTTCAGCAGTAACAGTTCGAGGTGACATTCACTGGATTCATAGTTTCTAACTTGAAAGACATCACATCCTTCTGATTCCTGTACATCCATTCTCTCTAAGCAATTCTCCAGAAGATAATGACCTCAAAAGTGGACAGCTCCTACCCAAGATGGCAAAATCATATTAATTTTCTGACTCTTTAGTACTCCTCTCTTTACTATTAATCATTCCTATAAAAGCCAATACGCTCTTTCATCTTCATCCTCTAGTTTCTGATCCCCTAAGATCTTCTTCTGCCACTTAAGAAAAAACCTCTTGTACCCCCACCCCAGAACACACAGTTACTAATATGAATTTGACAGATTTTGGATCTATTAACCTCCATCTGACCCTGCTGACAAAAATTTAATAACTGTTCTTTTAAGCACCGCAAAAGGTAGATTCCCTTTTATAGGCAACATTATGTATCATATTCCAGGCTTCAGCCACAGAGAAATGGACCTGACCTCAAATCAACATGCTTCTCCTGCAATTACAAATCTAACAGCAAGACCTATTCAGTCAGAAAGACCAGAATCCTTGGACCATCTCAATTATGATAGCCAGTTGGTTCTCTTCAGAGACACTTGAGTCTGACTTGCAGGAACTGTTTAACTCCATTCAAAGAAACTGTCCACTTTAAGGGACCGAAACTGCCTCACTCCTGCTGCGGTGAGCAGTTCTTACAGTTTCAATATGCCCACTACTAGAACACTATTTCTATGTGGACACAGGGTTTACCCAAGCTTGCTGCACACTAACTTATCTTGTATAGTTAGCTAATTGTTAGGGATTTTCAGACATTCAAACCACCATCTCAATATGTTCAACTACAGGTGTATTCCTGGTAGTCTCGCTGGAGAGCACTGACATACAACAGAGAGTTAATACTATCACTACTTTATGGTTATGGAAACGTAGTGAGGCTCAGTGACTTGTTCAAAGTCACACATCTAGTAAGTGGCAGAAACTGAGAGCAGATTCTAGACCTGCCTGACTCCAAGTCCTGAACTTTTAATCATTTCCCCATACTGCATATACGCTCAGTGTTGCAAATTCCTCCATCCTTCTAACTGCTCACCTCAACAAATTATCTATTCACTACTGCTACCGAGAAACTGTCAAACTATTTCTCAACATCTTAACTGACCCTCGTAACAATCACTTCTCTTTTAATGGCAGATTTTAGAGTCTAGAGTCCTCACTTAAACAAATTTCATTGAATTTCACTTTTCTGTAAGGTGTTTAGTGTATACATTTGGAGTTAACAGGGGTAGCTGAGAGTAATTAGTGAGTTTGCTCTGAAGG